>NC_140128.1:55991786-56591786 GCF_964035555.1 Netta rufina
TTGGATTTAGAATAACAAGAACTAATTTCATGGAAACTAGGGAGGTGTAGAAATTTTATCTCCTTGTCTGTGTTTATTCAGTGATAGCATTGTTTAAAGCCCATGATCCTGTCTGCATCTGCCACTGCAGCTGGCCCAGCCAGCTCACCAGTCTTTATTTAGCTGGATATTACAGCAGTAACATTTCATTATAGTTGTGCTTGGAAGAAGTCATAGTCCATTGGTTTTATTGAGGCTCACTTCTAGTTTACTTCCATTTCAAGGAAAAGGACAGCTGTTTTAATATGTACTTGGTGGAACACCTAAAGGGTTTTAGTGTTAATTAAGTTGGGAGGAACTGTTTTTAACAAGCACCTTTTTGTAAATGTCAAGAAGCTCCATCATGTTTCATTGTTATTATTCAAGTCAGAAATTAGTCAGTGCAAGCATCAGCAGGCTCGGAGTGCTGCGCAGTACTTTGGTGTGTGACTTCTTTGGATGTTGAAGAGTTGATGAAAACAGTGGGGCTTCAGGGCAGAAGGGAGCACGCTTGGCTGAGAGCACATCCCATTCGTTCTGCTCTCCCTGGTATGGGGACCAAGCCTATGAAATGGATGTGATGTAAAAACAAACAAACAAAAAAAGATAATTATTTCCCGTTTCTAATATTAGTAGATAGAATCAATTCAACCTGAAGTTCAGCATGAAACAGAATATAATGGGCTAACCTCTTGTTCTGTTATTCATGCAAAACCTATTCCAGAGTTGGTGGGCAGGCAAAAGAAACCACATAATATGTTCTAACACCTTCTTGGCTGCTTCACTGAATCCTCATGGCTTTGGGTGTGCAAAAGGGAGCAGTTTCAGTTTTTAGGGATTCAAATGACTGCCTGAATCATTACCTTTTTTTTCTCCTCTCCTTAGCCACCTGATGGTGCTATTTAAGAACAGACTAAGTGCATGAAAGAAGGCTGGCTGCCCATGTTCAATAAAAACTAGATATCAATGGGAGTCTTGCCTGAGTAGCAACTGCGTTTTTGACCCTACAATTTGGTGCGTGACCACGTGTTTTTATTGCTTCTTCATAAATGCAGAAAAATGGCCACCTTGTCTACTTAATCACATAAAGCACTTAAATATGTCATTTCCTCTTGCATGTTCAGGAAAAAAATCACATTCACCCATGACTGCATGAAATTACTCTGCAAAGCAGCTGTATAGACTTTCTTTGGTGCAGGTCAAATTGGAATATTTTAACCACAAATTCCTGGAATACGACTGAGACATTCAAATCTGTTCTCATCTTACTGGAATGGACAAAATACAGTATCCATGTTACATCTAATCAGCTAAACACAACTTTGCCTCTAACTGCTGATTCCTACTGTACTTCCACAGCACTAGGGGGCAAACTTTGCTGTTGCAAAGTGATGTAGTAACACAGTTTTACCTTTTCCAGCTGTTAAGAATCTGTCCCTAGTGACAATGATGAAAGAGAGAGCGTGCTCCTTGTTGACTGTGCTTATGATACTGTGTCTTCTACTTGTAGTTTAGTGAGTAAAATAATCATTATTTTTAGGATAGTCTCAATTTGGCATTGCCAAAATGAGACAACTCAAGACCCTAAAGATTATAAAGAAAAAAAAATACCTGTTGGTAGAATTGGAGATAATTACTTTCCTACCGTAATTTCATCATTTCATCCTCTTTGCATTTCTAAGCCATGTCTCCAAACCCAGTTAGCTACTTTGAGAGAATCACACACATGTGCAAACATCTGTTTATGTTCATGGTCCAGTGGCTTCTACTTACTGGGCCAGGAAACCTCTGTTCAGGTCTCATCTGTGTAATATTCATTTGCTGGGATTGCATGGTAGAATTAAGTAGATGGGTGACTATGTGAAAGTGACTCTTTTTTTCTTGAGTGCTCTATGGGCAAGCAGGAATAGGGGAACTACTAAACAATGCTCTTTGGATGCCTCAGAGCCGCTGTTGGACACACTACTCCTTCAGCTCATTCCAGACAAGCTTGTATTACTGCCTTTCATGCACCAACAGATACTAGCTAGAACTATTTTATTTAAGACATATTTTCCTGTTCTGAACATAAAAAAAAAAAAAATAAAAAATGATATATTCATTTCCAATACTGAGCAGAACAGCTTTCCAATATGATTACTCTTTCACATTGACAGAGGATTTCTGAACATAACAAACCATGCTGTTCTCCTTTCCCTGCAGAATCTACTTTATTTCTGGAGCTTTCAAGGGATTTCAAAGGATTGAACAAGACAGATAAATAAGAATATAAATGATAATATATACAAGTAACCACATCATCCCTTTAGTTGAACATAGATCTAGGACAGGCCCATACTTTTGAAAACCCCAAATTCATACAGTCACATAAGACATGCTTTTCTTGAGTTAAATGGAACTAAATGTAACCATCTATTACTAACATATTTTCTATTTTCAGCTAGGTAGCTGAACCACAAATGTCTTAGGAGTGCGTAAGAAGCAGAGAAAGGTTACAGTATGAGTTATAAAGCTGAACAAGCATACTTTGTCAGTGTATCATGAGCACATAGTGCTATTGCTCATGTGTTATGATATGACCTTGGTCTTACGCCGTAATTTTTTATTATCATATAGAGTGATATAAAGCTTACCCAGCTTTTTGAACACAGTCCATCAAATAGCTGCCTCTGTCTTCTCTTTGCATTAAAATCTGCAGTGATTAATTTCACTTGTAATGAAGTTTTATAAGAAACTTGCAAGCAGAACTGGTTTATCACCTGGGCTATCAAATCTTTGTTAGCGACATTGGAGGAGTTTCAGAATATAAATCTCTGAGACACAGATAAAACAAACAAATCATAATAATCTAAGATCAAGCAGGGATCCACAGCTTAGGACAAATAAAGTCATCTTACAGATAAATGGAGAAGACTCATAAATATCACTTAATTTGTTTGGAACATTAATAACAGGAATTGACAACTCTATTTTAGTTTGAAGTAGGTGGTGATCTAAAACTTCAAGCAAAGCAATAGTAGTCTTCATTAATGGCCTAATAAACACACGAAAAAGAAGTTAGCAGGCATCCTGTCCTACCAGCTTCTGAGAAGAAGATGTAAGATAACATGTTAGTGAAAGAATTAACAAGTGTCTTGGAGTTTTGAGTAGGAAATAGCTTTTCTGTCATCTAGAATTCTTTGTTTTCACTTAGTCTTGTCATAAGAACTGTTCATACCTGAGTCAGCTTATTGCCTTGAAGCAAAAAGACTCCATAACTTTGACAGAGACTCAGGCCTCAGAATAGCTAGGGGTTAAAATCTGGAATATTCACTCTGACATCTTGCAGAATGTTTGTGTTGGACTTCATGGAAGTATGAGCATCCCTGCATTCTGCTTTCCACTGTGTTGCATCGTGTCCCTGTTTGCTGGGTTGGTGTCACGCAAACCATGTAATCTTCAGACTGGTGGGTGAAGGTGGAATAGAAAACTTTTTTCTCTTTGAAGAGAAAATGCTTACTTTGTTCTCACTACCTCTTCCTGTAGCATTGGCATTGCCATCAGCAGAGACACGATAATGGTCTAATTGAGCATTTCTATGACCCATCAACATCCTTTTTTGACATGCTGGTCTGCATTCAGTTTGTTTCCTTTGCACTCAGGAAAAAGTCAGCATGCTGACAGTGAATCTGCAGGTTGTTTCTTGACAGCTCTTTGCTGGAACTATGTGTTGAGCTTGCAGCTACATCCTAAACCTCAACAGAGTGCATTGAGGTAAACATTAGGGAACCTCTGCAACAAGCAAAAGAGACAGGAGGTTTATAAAGCCAGCATCAAAGGAATCTCTCTTCTGTAATTTTGTGATCACATTGTCTTCTCTGGATGGAGTGGGTTATATGGGAGACAAAGGGATTGTTTTACTGGAATGTTAGAATCTAGCTGCCTGGATTTGGATGCTGAGGTCTTAGGCATGTTTCTGCACATATCCTGGATGGCCGTAGGGGAACAACCACATCATGAAGAGGCCACGGCAGAATCTAAAAGGACCCTGTAGAGTCCATCCAGTTTCTTCGGGTTCCCCCGGTATCCCCAGTAGAAATAGATTTATTATATAGTAGAAAGAGACTGGGAAAATCTCCACTGAAACAATTTGCCCACTGGGCAAATTTTTTTCTTCAGTGTTTTCCACATTGAAATAATTCTCTGCAACACGTCTTTAGCATCAGATTTGGGACCCAAACAAAATCTCCTAAACAGAATTTGTATTCCTACCAACATTAAAAAGACATTTAAACTGCAGGTATTTCAGCTCCAACCTTTATTTAAAACAAACAAACAAAACAACCTATATATATATATAGGTTGTTTTGTTTGTTTGTTTTAAATATATATATATATATATAAATAAATATATATATATATATATATATATATATAAAATGTACATTTAGTTTTCAGCTACTTTTACATGAGACAATGGAGCAGGAAAAAAAGCTTCTTGTGTAGGACCATGGAAAATGTCAATATAGACCCAGAAACTAATAAAATGACACCTAAATTGTAAGAGTTAATTATGGCTTTGTTACAGGCTCCTCTCTCAGGTTTATGGCTAGTGATTTATAAGAGCAGCTGTCTACTGAAAATGATAAAAAATGGGAAAAGTTTCTAATTCATCATTAGACGCTAGTCAGTGGGAAGTAAATAAACATGTGCTTTCCATATTAACAGTAGATAAGCTCCATGTATTTGTTTTCATCTTTGACTTTGCCTTTAGCTGGTACATTTTTCAGAATGGGAGGTTTTCTGCATCCTCATGCATCTCAGCTCCCAGCCCAGCTCATTCTGTGTGCATGACACAGAGAAGGATGGAGAGTATCTGAATACCTCAGCCACCTCCAGCTGTCTGGGGAATTTGAGGTAAGCCGAATGTAATTTGCACACTGGAAGTTGGCCAGCACACCAGGACTATTATCTCCACTTTTGCAAAAAGGACTATGGGAATGTTAATTAACACAAGTGCCCAAGACCTTGGTTTTATGTGTCTTCTGAAGGAAGGACACAGGGCTGGAGAGAGGCACTGAATGTCTAATGAACACAGAGGGTAGTTAAGTTGTTGGCTTTTGGCTGGTGTGGTCATGTTGTGCTCAGAGGCATATGGAACATTTGAATGAGAAGAAGAGAAGGGAGAAATTACTTAGAGTCACGACCACCTCATTTTATAGCTGAGTATTTAGGTAATGACCTACCTGCAACTCCAACAACAAGAAACTGAAATGGGAGTGATTTTAGAAAAGAACAAAAGCAAGCAAACAAAAAAAAAACACTGAATTAAACAAAGCACATTTTGTTTTCTGAGCTGCATCCATCCTTAAAGAAAAATACAAATATACAATATAAAGCTGACTGACATACTTGAATTCTGACCCGTCTTGTTTTTTCTGTTAATTTAATACCAAGCTAATTTTAGACTGTAAATCCACTGTTTCCTCTTTATGTATATCATGTTTTTCTGTATACAAAAGCCAGACTTTGGTTGTGTTGCAGTAGAGAATTCAGACACACTTTCAACATTGTCAGGAACTAAAGAAATAGAAGATATCTCAAAAGAAATATATACTTAGAAATGAGTTATCTCCCACATGAGCAAGCTACGTTCCTGTCCACAACAAGGAAGCAGAGTTAATACCAATGTATAGGGGTATTGTTGAAGAACAGACATGTAGATTAAGCCACTAGAGGGAGATACAATATGCGTTTGACTGGAGTTAGAAGAGAGTGCTTTGTATCATAAATTCCTTTACAGCAGTTACAGATAGCATATTATCAATAGTTATTAAGTGAAATGGACAATGCTTTTAAGTTTTTTTCCCCTAACTCTCAAGAATACATACATGCATACATATATATATATACCAAATATGTAATACGCAATATATAAATATATAATTTACTTTAGCAGTGTGTTCCAGTCCACATACATAAGGATGACATGCCAGAATATGTTTACGTTTACGCCTGACTGTTGTTATGTGCTTCTTGCGCTACAGGCAGGTCGTGGACACAGCTCACAGCTCCCACTTTGGGTCTTCGTGGGATGACCAGCAGCAAGGCTGTATTGATATAGTAGCTCCTGGTAGCACAAATTCCTTAATTCTAGATGAAAAGCTGACAGCCATAGGCTTAAGCTATGCTGCCACTTCTCTCTATGTCCAAAACCATCTTAATAATGAGATATTGTGCTTCTTGAGAATCCATGTGAGCCATGTCTGAAGCTGACCTTTCTCTAAGCTTTCCATGGTATGTGGCAGGTGTCTTGTAGTTCTTGGACACATAATGTTTTAAATGGTTTATGGTTTAGTAAGATTACCCCCCCCCAGGTGTGATGGCAGATCTTCAATGGGCAAATATCAAGCAAAGAGGAACCACAATCATTTTCAGGCACAGGATTAGAATTTTAAATCTGCTTGACAAATGGGTGAAATGAGCTGAGAAAATCTGGATGTAATTCAATGAAAACAGAGAAAAGTGAACGCTACTAAGTGGAGATAATGAACTGTACAAACACCGGATGCAAAACGTCTGCTGGGCATCAGTCCTGTGAAACAGGATCTGGAGGTTACCAAGGTTCACAGACTGAACTTGAGTCAACATTGTCACACGACTGAAAAAAAAAAAATACAATTATAGTGGGCTGTATAAACAGGAGAGTTGCACATAAACATCACATGAAACAATCCTTCCATGCACCTCTGGCTTCTCACCTGATGTCCCTGGCACTGTATTTAAAACAGAGGTGGGGCAATGAAAGGATATCAAACAGTCTAGAAAATGGGTCCCTTTTAAGAAGAACTGTGTAGCTTCAGCTCAAAAAGAGGCACTAACATACTAAGGATGTGAACTGTTCTCTTTGTGCTCTATAGCTTGAACAAAAGTTAATGGATTACTGCCTAACTTGCAGGAAAGGTGATGTAAATTAAACATTAGGTGATAAATAGATTGGCAACAGAAGAAATTTCCAGAAAACATTGTGAAATTTCCATCATTTGAAATTTTTAAGAACAAGTGAAACAAACAAGAACAAAAAAATGTTAGTTGATCCTGCTTTGGGGTTAGATGAACAAACAAGACAATCTCACGTAGGATCTTCCAGCCCTACATTTTGACAGTTTGATAGTTTGATATATCTTCTTGAAAAAAAAAAAAAAAAGAAAAAAAAAAAAGGAAAAAAAAAGAAAGAAAGAAAAAAAAAAGGGGGGGGGGGACTCAGCAAATATTTGTTTGAATTAGAGCTAACACTAAATAGAGTAGCATACAATCAGGATTATTTTTGTTGTAAATGATCAAATTCTACTGATTATCAGACACTTAAAGGCAGCAAAAATATCCTGAGGGGGAAAAAATGGAATCAGGAATTATTCAGATTAATCCATAGAGTACAGTATTGCAGGTGTAAAGGGATCAACCTTGTACTGGCAGGCAGTTGAACCACACAAATTAATAAATCATTTCTTATCTAACTTCTACAACAAGATGATCCCACCATGTTTTTTTCTCAAGTAAAATAATGGTATTTTTTTAATTATTATTATTTTTTGGTGCCTGATTTGAATTTAAAGAACAAATGTCCTGGCACTGCTGCACCCTAAATCTGCCATATATTCTCTTAGAATAAAAGCTCCACTCCTTCCTTGTTCACACCCTTCCCTGGCAAACTCCCAAATGCCTTGAGTCCAATCCAAAAGCACTTCAAACAGAAACCATATGACTGTGGGGGGAAGATTTTTCTTTAACCAAACATTTCTACAATACAATTAAATAAATATTTTTTAAGGTTTGCTATTAAATTTTATTAGCATCCTACCAAGTAATACAGCCAGTTGGACTGCTCTAAGTCACAAACAAACAAACATTTTATTGAAACAAAGAGCAAATCCAACAGGACATATACCAGGAAAGATTGTTCCGAGTAGGGCAGGCATCACTGTTAAGGCTGCAATGCTCCCAGCTGGTATGTCCTGTCATGTATGCTCCATGCTCTGAAGCCTTCAGTGCTTTCTCTTTTAAAAATTATTATAACATTGTGTTTGTGATTAATGAATCTCTTCATCTGGGGATGTCAATTTTTGTGGTTCCTTTATATCCTGCACAGAGAGATTTGTTTAATGAATGACAAATACATGTTATTTCATTGTCTCAAGGAATAAAAGGCAGAGAAACATTGTTTGGATTCTTTTTGTCTTTAAGGTTAGTAATAGAATACAGAAATGTAGATCCAGACAACTTTACTCATGTGGAAATCAGTTTAATGTTGTTATTATTTCCATTCAGCCCCCTGGAAGGATGAAAAGATCAGTTGTTTTAAGTTACAAATCTCTCCCCAGTTTATGCACGTCTGACACATTGGCCACCTTGTGGGCAGGCAGGGAAGGATGGAGGAGGTGTGAGCATCACATGGGCTGTGTGATGGCCCTTTGGGTTAGCAGAGCCTGTGAAACCCCAGTGCTTGCTGACCCAGTGCTCACCCACTGCTTGTGTCCACCTGCCCAACCTCTTCCCTTTCTGTGGTGCCTGGAAGCCAGTGGCACGGCTTTGGATGAGCTCAGACTCCAAGCCCTACCACCACAAGGGACGGAGAAGAGCTCCACACTTCAGCTCAGTGACAAGGAGGGGACATGCCCTGGGAGGCTCAGCTGTCTCCTTTCAGCAGCCACAGCTTCAAATGTGACTCCAGAAATGGGCTGCACCTGGACTGTAATGTGACCTCAAGCAAGCTCGTAGGCATGGAGTGCCAGGATTGTTGTTGCCTTCATGGTGTTTCTTCTGGCCCTTTATGTCTGGGCCTTACTTCAGCAAGACTGGAACTTTACACGTATGTGGAGCTTTGACTACCTCAGGTAGATACCATCCACTTAAAAAGAGGAAAACCAAAGAAGAAAACAAGTGTGTTTTTTTCCTAAAAGCATCTTTAGTTCCTTCAGTCAGAATATTGATTGACTGGCAATGGAAATTAAAAAAAAAAAAAAAAAAAGAAAGAAAAAAAAAGAAAACACAACATCTACAAATCAGATTTTAATAAAAATAAAATACATTTAAAGAAGCTTCCTCCTCCTCCCTCCTAGCCACCCCACCCCCTCATTTGTTTTTTGTTTTTTTTTTTTGTCAGAAACACTGCCAGACAGCTGCCAGCCCCAGAACTACACCAAGACAAGCCAAATGCTCTTCAGATCTTTGGAAATGAATGTTGGAGGTATTTTGTTATGCTTAGCTGATTTATCCGGGCACAAAAGGAGCGCAGCAACTCTGATGTAGATTAAACAGAGATTTTGGTGGTTGAGATAATTTCAATAGTGCAGTCCTGGGATTCATTACTTAGAGTTATCCATCAATTTGACAAGCCCAGAACTATGAAAAACAAATAATCCAGAGTCTGAATGAATTTATAAAATAAAATCCAAGAAAAAGAAAAAGAAAATAAAGTGAGGAAGAAAAGGATAGGGAAGGACGCAAGCACCCACATCACATTGTGCTTTAAATTCAGTCAAAGGATCCTACTTAAGGTAATGGTTTGAAGCCCAGTGTCTCACAAAGTAATTTTCTCAGGCACTGTACTGACTGCATCGTGGCAGAACAATCTCACCACTGTATGAGCATGGTGAAAATATTCAGTGCTGGGCTTTCCTGAATTACAATGAGGTGCGGAGCAGGAGCCCTGCTGGAAATCACTCTGCCACCTCGGAGAAGAGAGCGAGTCGCTGTCTTGGCCAGGGCATGGCCACGATGTCCCACACGGAGCCAAGCCTTTGTATCTGCAACAGTTATCTGCTTCCCAGAGGCCACCTAATTGCTGCTGCCTTCAATCCCCTTGTCACCTGCAATTTCAATCAGCCTCCTGAAGGTTTCCCTACCTGAGTTTTCCCTTCAGTGCTCCTTTCCCCTTGCAAAATGAGCCTTGCATATCTGTCATGCCAAATGCTTAAGCGATCGTTCCGGGCCGGCCACGGAGCAACAAACTCTTTGATTATAGATGGCCTGTTGTATGTTAGATTAGGTATCTGCTCCGCTGTGAAGCTAAACGGCACAATGCAGGGGATGAATAACTCCTTTCAGTCACGGTCTGGGGTTGCTGTTATCCTTTTTATTTTTCTCAAACTGTGACTAGCCATGTGTTTTCAGTTACAAGTAAATGCAAATCAAGTTGCGTTCCGATCCCTGATTCTGTTAGGGAATCATGCAATCTTCTTTAATTCGTATTATATTAGCTTTCACCCACAAGATAATGTCTGCATGAGGCTTGGGCTGAGGAGAAAGGCAAGGGGGAGAGGAAGGCAGCAATTATGAGTGTGGTAATTGCTCCCACCCCATATTATGGCATGTGATGCATTTGATATGACCGTAACTCCACGGTAGCATGACATTTAAGCAATGTCAGCATGTGCTTTGCAACTGGCAGCCTCCACATCCCTCCCCATCCTGCTGTTGCTTGCACAGAAAGAATCCACCTTGCAGGTGGCATTTCTTACTAGGTGCTTAACTGCTGCATCTAGGGGATGGGATGATGAGCTCTCAGTCTGAACTTCATTTGACAGCTCCAACATTAGGAGATTCGCAATTAGCTACCAATCACTCATTCATCAAGGGCTGTACTGTCTCTAGGAATGCTCCCCAGGAAGACCACAGGCACAAGAGCTGCAGTCCTCAGAAGTGCTAAGTGAGAAAACATTTGAACACACCCTTCTTAAAGGATTGACTTTTGAATAATTTCACTGACAGGGGTAAGTTGCTGTAGCTCCAATGTTCTCCACAGAGCTGGACAGATTTATTCTATTCAAGGACATGGTCTTAGGGAAGTTTGACTTTAAGCTCCTCTTTTATAAAGCCTGGCACCATGACCAACATGCAATACAGTGTTTTGAGGCAGTTGCAGATCCATACTTGGCTTTCAATTCATCCTTCCTCTTAGGAGGTGTGGTGTTTATTTTCAAGTTATTTCAAAGAGCAGGGTAAAAACTGTAGCAGTTTCACAGAAATTTAAAGTATTCAGGTTTTGTTTTGTTTTAAATGAGAGTCTCAAAATGTATTTTTTTTTTTATGATGTCTGAGATAACAGGCACCCAGTCACAGGGTGTGTAGGTCACAGAGTTGCCTGGGACATACACAGTTACTGCTTGTCAGCTGAAGGGTTATCTGACTTCCCTCTCACAGGTCAGTGCAAGCATGGGCACCATCTGGGTCAGGGCTCACTTCACTTTGCTTTGCAAGGGGAAGCACTCATACAAGTTGCTGCAATTAAGTCAATGGGTGGTGTCGTGCTGAGGTGTGATAACCTACAGTTGTGTGAATGACCCAGGAGGTCTCCTCCCAGCCAGTGTTTCTGTGTTTATTCTACTAACTTCAAAGCATAGAAATATTTTCTCTCTCTAATACCCTCTATTAGTAAATTTTATGCATAAAAATCCAACACCAGAAATCTATCTCATTTTCTGCAGTCTTTTAAGATATCTGTGATTCAGAGATTCCCTCCCTAATGCTGTCCTGACTTAGTAAGTCTCTACACATTGGGATAAGAACGATTAGTGCAGCTTACAGAGAGTTAGTAGTATTTTCATCTTGCAGTCACCACTGAATTTGGTCCAAACATACTGCAGTTTTGCACTGTAAGCAAAAGAAATCGCCAAATGAAAGTAATCAAAATATTGAGCTCATATTTATTTAATACAGCGATAGTTCTCAAGAGAGGATTTTATTTCAAAGAAAAGAGTTATAGGAAGATACCAGCAGTTTTAATGCAGCAATCACATGGGTAGGGGGTGTCTTTGGGCTGACAGGGTTATAAAAAGAAAGTAGAGAGTTAAAGATTTAAAGATAAAGGGAGAAGAACTAGAGCATAACGTGATGGGAAGATGATCTATTAAACAGAGCAGTGGACTTGTATAAAACTGTCACTTCTATAGGAGAAGGATCATGCACATGGCTGAACAAAACCTGTGACCCCCTGAACAGTGCCTATACCCAATAGGGTCAGCATTAATGAACAAATAGTGTTCCAGTGATGCAGGAAATAAATATCTCATGCTTTCACCCAAGGAGGAAGGCCTCACCTCCTCACTATTAACCATGTCCGTGGCAGGCTATACTTTGTTTACTTAGTGTTCTCCTGTGAATCCCAAGCACCAAACAGTTCAATATTGCCCTATCCAGTGAGTAATCCAGTGTAAAGTACATACAAACAGGATGATTTTTCAGATGGAGCAACACAATAGTTCCTTTTTAATTGCATTTGATGTTACTGGTAATGTTCTGTGCAGTTCCATGCATAACACACATTTAATTGTACCTGTGTGGTAGTGATAACACCGCAGCATGGTAATTTTCTGTATTTGTAGCATGTGGGAGCCAATTCATTCTGGGTATTTCAATGCAGTTTATTAACTGGGAAGATTGGGTAACTGGAACCTCCTTTATTAAAGTTATTGGCCGCCCTGTAGCAACGGAAATAAATTGTGATAATAGCCAGAACAAATTAGCTTGCGTATGAATTAGCCCTTAAACGAAAAGAGGAGGGGGGAAACAACCATCTCATGGTATATAAAATGCCTTTATTTGGGAAGCACAAGTATATTGACAAATAAAACTAAACTCTTCTGTGAGAAGAAATCCTCTTTTTCCAGGCACCTTGCAACATCTTACTCAAACTTCAGGGCTGAGCTTGGACTTATGCTTTGTGGACAGGGATCATGGGGGAGCAGAGGGCTTTCCACCTCAGCCAACCTGTACACCAAGTGCTGTGCAAGTCAGGGTAGTGGCTTGGAAAGCTGACCTGGGAGTGGAATAGCTGATGAAAGTCATGCAAAGGCAGTTCAGGTCTGGAAACAGTGCAACTACACCAGCTAGCTACTGTAGCTGAGCGAAATTACCTGCCCTGCTCTCAGCCCTAAGCTGGTCATGCCTCTGAGTGACATAAGTAGAGGTAGCATTCAATGTTAGGCAGAGGATCTCTGTGTTTTGTTATTTACTGTGGAACATCTTCTGAACACACAGAAAGTCCATTTTTGTCTAGGTCCAGGTAAGCCAGAACTGCCTTCAGTTTAATGCCACCACTGCCACCTGTTTTCTTTCAGTAGTTTGTGAGAGATGTTATAATTCTTCAGAGATTTGGGGCTTGTTCTCAACTCACTTGAGGCTAATGGAAAGACATGGGGAATAATTCATGAAGCTCAACATAGGTGCATAGTGCCACCCTACATTATTCTACACAGGACATTGTGGATACACACACATCCAAGGTGCTCTGAACTCCCTTCCTGGTTGCATAGGAAAATATCAAGGGATCAATGCAGGAAAGACATAATCTGGGTAGAATAGGTGACTTTTTGATTTTGCACATAGCTGAGATGTAGAATCATTCCTGACAGAGCTGTCCATACTTTCACTAAATAGGAGTGCAGTGAGTACCAGGTTGATATTAAGCGACCGAAAGCTCAGGTAAGTGCTGTGTGAGCTCAACATACTTTATACTTCTCCTAGCAGTTCTTGGGTGCACAAGAAAACAAAACTTTCCTGTACTTATAGGGTCTTTGAGGCCGTGTTTCTGCAAGCACTGAGCAGATTGCCTACCTCATTAAAAATGCTGCCTGCCCAAACCACTACACAGACCCCAGTGCCCTCTTATGAACAGAAGACCAAGACACACAGAAAAAAAATAATAAAAAAATAAGAAGAGAACAGGGCAAGCAAGACCTTCACTATTGCCTTTGCTCAAGCCAACAGGAAATCTACTCAGTGACAGATAAGCTCACAAAATGGATGTACTTGAAGAGAAGGGAGAAAAGGAGAAAACACCTCAGACAATTGTACCTGCCAATCTCACTGGAAGATAGAATACTTCCTTAACCTAAATTTTAACCCTGAATACATGGACACCACACATCTATCAGACTTCAATTTTTTTCAGTACCTCTAGGTGTACACACACCCTGTAAAGCTCTGGTTCTCTCTTTGGTTGAAGACAAAACCATCCAGGAACAGATGCAAGGGGAACCAGCAACAATTCTGCACTTGAAAATACTTAAGGTATAATTCAATTGGAAAAAAAAGAAAAAAGAAAGGAAGAAAGGATTTCACAGAGGCTGGGAAAATATATCTGTGTGAAGAGGTAGGTAAAGACATAATGTTAGTAACCAACCCCTCTTCCTCTCTTGTGGGTCTTTGCCAGGAAAGGGAAGAACGGAGGTTTTAGTAGAGAAGATAGGTTGATGTAGTTGATTTTCGGCCAACCTAAAAGTATCTACAGTAATGAATGTCTTTTTGGCACAATAGAGCATATTCAGAATACCTAATTTTAGGTTAAGAACTGAGGTGTCTGAGATAAATTCTGGTCTCGAGCTCCATGGGTAAGTTGCAGACCCCCAGGCAATACAAGAGCTTGGTGCCACTGAGAGAAGGAGGGCTGCCTCGCCTCTGCCAGTGCTCCTTGCTTTTCCCGTCTGGACACCGAGTTAACTCAGGAAACTGTCCATTCTTCTTAGTCCTGGTTTAGTTTTCTCTTGACTGCAGTAGCACAGAGTGAGAGGTTGAAAGCTGGTAGTGTCAGTGCCTGGCTGGGAGCAGGGAGGAAGGGATGTGCACTGCTACTAAAGCATCATCCATTTGTTAACTTGATTCCATGAAGCCATGCACTGGGGTGCTCTGAATTAGCATTTGGAGGAATCTCTCTTTCCACTGACTATATAAGGGAATTCAGGGTGCCTAACCTCCTAATTCAGACTGTGTGGGATAGTGTGAATACCTTCCCTGCCTCTCTCCCAGAATGGTAATTCTGACAATAGCAGACAATGGAGCAATGCTAAGAAATATCATGGGTGTTTGTTCTTGATTGTTACAGAGAAATTGGTTGGGATGATTTGCAGTACAGATTCTACCATCTCTGCCACAAATCTTTTTTTTTTTTTTTTTTTTTTTTTTGGATTACATTATGAAGCAAATGTCATTGACAGGCCTGAAACTAATTTTCAATGAACAAAGGCTATGAAATGTGTTTGTAAAAGGCAAATTCACAAGGAATGAGATGTCAAATCTAAACTGGTGTCGCATGTTTTCTCTTACACGATGATTTGGCAGTCTGCATGAATGTTGGTTTTCTTAGATCACTTTCTCTGCAAGGCTCCCTTTTACCTACAAAGCTCCTCACTGCTCACTTGTCTAAGACAACCCTGTAATAGATGACCTTTGGATTGGCAATGACTCTTGTTCCATTGCCGCAAGTGGTACAGACCTTACCTTCCCACAAAATACATTTTAGGCTTGCCATCAGACCATTATTTATTTATTTATTTATTTATTTTTTACAGCTTTTATAGGAAAGACATCTGCATGGCCACATTGCCAGTCATGCCCCCTAGTAACATTTGGTCATATTCAACTAAATTTGTCAGATGGACAGGCCATCCTACAAGGATTTGGAAAGTTGGCACAAGGTTAGAGATCTGCAACTCAGATCAGTGCTATATGGAGAGGCAGTTACCACTCAGCACTTTATTCACCCATGCCAAGAGGTGGCAGCCAGTCTGCCAGCCAGGGGTGTGTCAGATGGCCAATTAACATAAATGTTGTCATTTGCCAGCTCAACAAATAAGGGGATGTGGAAAGAGGTTGAGGATTTGGAAAGAGGGAAGAAAAATTAGCATCAGTGCTCTGTTCTTGGAGGAAGCAGTGTGTAATTGTATGAATCCAACTTAAAATTATTCTTTAAGTAAATAAAAGTGAAAAGGATCTATAAATAAAACTTATTTATTCAAACACTCCAAGTACTCTAAGGGAAGTTTTTATATTGAATAGTCTGTTGCTGTCGTATGGTAGTCTGGAATGCTGAATTTTCAGGTTTAAGTGGGATGTGCTATCTTTACATCATTCCTACTGTATTTGCAGAAAAATAGCTATTTAATTCAACAGTTTATTTTCATCCAGAATGTGGGTGATTAAATGAAAGGGGAAAGTAGTAGAGTGAGGTTAAAGAGCAGTGGATCCTGTCTCTGAGGTTAAAGAGCAGTGGATTCTGTCTCTGCTTTATAATCTCAATAAAGTTGTTTTTCCTTCACATTTTGCCTACTATGAGTTAGTTACTTGCCTTCACACTTTACCACTTTGGTCTGTCTTGCCTTATTAATCTGTGAAGTATCCAATTTAGGGAGTGATTCTGACTATGACTGAGTCATGTTTAAGCACAAAGAGATCTTTAATTTCAGCTAGAACCACTAGCACAGGTAAAGAGTAAATTAAATGATAGAGTTTTTCAACATTTTAGGTATAAATCTTTTCAGAGGAAATTGTGAATTTCAAAAGACAAGGTGAGGGGAGAGTCAATAATGTTAGTTATGTCTGTGGGAGTACAACAGTATTCTAGGGCAAATAACTTCCTCCTAAACCCCAAAAGGCTGACATCGCACAGGAGTGACTTGGCAAGGTGTAAAGTAGAGCAGGGGTTAGACCCCACCTTGAGAACCTTATGCCAGTGCGCAATCAATCAAATAAGACTTTGCTGCGTCCCAGTGACCTGGGGAAGATTGTGAATCCATTCTCAGACCAAAAAAAAAAAAAACCACACACAAAAAAAAAACAAAAAAAAATAAAAACACCTCCATGCAGAAAAAGACAATAATTAGCAGGGCATTCTTATTAGCAATCTCAAGAGGCCAAAGGGTCAGTCTTACTGATCTGCTTGCTGCTCCCCTCAGAAGACAAAGGAGTGCTTCACCTTTACTCATCACCTCATCCTGCAAAGCTAGTTTCAATTTCATGCATCACCCATTTTTCTTAAAGCAAAGATTCTTTTATTATTATTATTATTATTTTTCTCCTCTCAAGAAGATTTGGGAATAATGCTTAACTGGGGCTTCTTTAATTTCAGAAATTGGTTACTTGGAATGAATTTCAATTTGCTCAGTGTAGAAGAAAATACACAAGCAGGAGAAATTAGTTTTCTGAATGGCAAGAACAAAAATGAATTCATTTGCAAAATATTGCAAATTATATAGTCAGATTTTAATCAGAACAAAATCAAGAGGGAAGCTTGTTTCAGAGTGCCGTTATACCACTCAGGTGGGTCAGAAGGATCCTGAGGATGATCTGAGGGTCCTTGCCCTCAATTGCATACAATTTCTTTTCAAGGCACAAGTTTTCCTCTGATTTAACATAGTGCTACTTTCTTTCAGCTGCTCACTTTTTTCTTCCACTTGCAATGGAGATATTGGGATATTTTATGGTAGGACATGGACTTGTGTCACCTCTTTGATATAAGAGTGATGGAGAAAAGGCATTTGCTGGTGAGAAAATTATAAAATGGTTTGAATCATAGCTCCAAGATCAAAAAGTTAACTTTGTATCTGAATTCTTTTTGAGGAAGCTGAGATATTGGCCTTCAGCCTTGCTACAGAAATCATAACTTTTTGAGCTTCATTTCAACAAATAGATGCAAAAAAGGGGGATAGACCAGACTATCAAAAATGGGTTGCTACATTGCAGAAGGAAAATAAGAAGCTGTAGGAATTGCCAAACTTCCAGTGTTCCAAATCAGCAAAAACTATAGTTTGTGACTTTAAATATTAAGTGACTTTAATGATTAGCTTTAAAAACAAACATGTTTGTTACAGAGAGAACGTAAAGTCACCCAAAACCAAGAGCTTACCCACAAAAAAGCAGGCCAAACAATATTGTTAGCATAAGAATATATAAAGCTCTATGGCTTATAGCTAAAATAGGCAGTTAAACATAACAATGTCACCATTGTATGCATTTCTGCCATAAGTCATTTCAACGTCAATAAGTGAGAATGCAGCTGACAAAAGAAACATTATTTTTAAAACAGAAATTGCTGCCCAGTGTTGGAGGCTGGAAAGTGTCAGTGTAGAAAGTCACTTTTTGCATCAGTATATGCTGAACACTTTACTTGGTAATTTTCTTGGATAAATGATTGGGAGATTTTATTAAAAATATGTTTATTCTTTAAATGGGATATTAAAAATTAATAGCATGACACAGACAGCAGTATTTATTTGTAGTAAAAGGAAAGGAAGGGAAGGCATATAAAGAAACTGGCTTTGGGAGACACAGTAATGCAAAGACGAATGAATGTGCTATTTTAGTGGGCTCCAGAATAGTCTCTCATGAGGAAAGTTTCTTTCTTATTGTCTTCCTAGTCCTCACACCTTTTTCTACCACATCTGCCTCTTCTTCTTGGACTATGGTGATAAGTATGAAGTAAGGTATGAAGTAAGCTTTAAAAAGAAATCTGCAGATTTCAGGAATAGATACAACATGAGGGAATTAAGATTTTCTACCTTTCTGGGCCCTTTAGTGTTCTGCTATGCATGGGCTCAGTAGCAGAGCAAACCTTTCTCTGTTAGGCTTAAAATTTTCAGTGAATTACTTTAACAGTAGAATAAAAAAATAATAATAATTTTGAGAAACCCAAAAAGTGCCTGTTATGATATTTCTTTGTCAATTCTATTAGGCTCCAGTCTGTTGGAGGGTAGGAGATCCAGTTCAGTTTGTTCCTTTAACAAAACTTGGTATTTTCTGAGTTCAGGGAACTGGTCTGAAGATGATATTACACTGTAAAAGGGGCAGATTCACAAGATGACTTGTGACACAGAGCCAGCCAGGATGGAGTTACAAACTGTGGTCAAAAGTGGCCAGTGTTTGATGGTTCTCCATGTTTGTTCTTCCCAGAGGATGGGACAAACAGACTTAACTGCAGGAAGAAGAAATGAAGAAAGGGTGAAGGTAAAGGTAGCTGACAAGGGAAGAAGACAATGGGGAGGGTGCGAGACAGTGTGAGAGCTATTGGGTCTGGAAGAAGTGTGGCATGTCTCATTCACTTGGCATCCTCCCTGTGCTCAGCTATCTCCCTGGTGGTCAGCTTTCCTGCTGCCACTTGGACGTGTGCCCTTTCATAAGTGCCATCCTTGGGGAGTCTGGCTCCCTTTGGCTGCAAAGCAGCAGCAGATCTGACTGCTGCTGAGATGGTGGAGATGAGACATGACATTTGAAGGTCAGTCTGAGGAGAACAACAACTTTCATGTTTTTCTTTCATGAGCCTCTGTGCTTGCCTTGCAGTCATTTCGTTACACATCTGTCACATTTCTCCACTCTTTGAGTCCAAACCTGTCTTCACGGACATCAGCCCCTGGGCTTTCAAGGTCTGAGCCCTTTGAAATTGCTTTCCTTTCCCTCACACCACTCTCTTCTCTCCGACACCAGCCCCTCACCTCTCTCCGATTTCTGCTGGAGCAGCTTCCCCACTCCCTCTCAGCAAGGCCCCCTCCTCTTTATTGCCCTCTGAAACTCCATCTGTTCAGAGATCGACTCCAAAAGCAACAGTGATTGCTTCAGGGAAAGAAGTCGTAAAAGCACCAGCGCCTGATAAGCAAAAACATCAGTGTGTGTAAGGAGGTGGTCTGGACCCCGTCCCACTGCATGTGGTGGAGGCATGTCTAGCACCTCTCAGCAGCTTTCCGTACCTCTGCTGGGCACACATGCCTGCGGGAGGTTACCTTGGGGAAATAATATGGTGAATGTAAAGAAATAATGGTGTGTTAGGGAAAGGAGACTTGTCAGCAGAGTTAGGAATGGCTTAGTGTTTTCACCATATCTGTACACTGAGAGAAATTTAATAAATCAGATAATTAGCAAAAAGAAAACACTCTGTTTTAAAAAAATAGAATCATAGAATCATAGAATATCCCGAGTTGGAAGGGACACATAAGGATCACTGAGTCCAACTCCTGGCACCACATAGGTCTACCCGAAAATGCAGACCATATGACTAAGTGCACAGTCAAAATTCTTCTTGAACTCCAACAGGCTTGGTGCAGTGACTACTTCCCTGGGGAGCCTGTTCCAGTGCGCGACAACCCTCTTGGTGAAGAACCTTTTCCTGATGTCCATCCTGAACCTCCTGTCACAGCTTGACACCATTCCCACAGGTCCTATCCCTTGCCACTAGAGAGAATAGATTGGCACCTGCTCCTCCATTCCCCCTCATGAGGAAGCTGTATATATATATTTTTTTCTCTCTCTCTATTTTTTTTTTCAAATTTCCCCAACAGAATCATATACAGATATTTACAATTAACAAGATTCAGTACAGACAAGATGGGGAGCTTCTGCACAAAGGAAAAACAATGACAGATGATCAAGTGAAAAATTAAGACTTGACCCTTTTTTTGCTGTATTCTGGAAGATTACATTTAGACTTTTATTCCTACTGCATTGCCTCAAGTCTGAGTGCTAGGATTTCTTATGAAAATCCAGAAATTTTCAATACTTCACCAAATGGCAATTCCATCCCACCAAAGCAACCAGCCTTCAAGACATGTCCTGCAGGTAGTCTCTGCAGAATGGGTATTGTAATGTTTGAAAGCCACGCTGGCTTACTACTGCGGATGCACTCTGGCAAGACTTTCTGTTTTCACACTTCAATCATCTGCCTAGCAGTGTCAGTCAGCCATGTATATGGTAGTGTGAACTGCTCAGAGATGCTCAGGCCACAACAGACAGGTAGGGGAAGTTCCACACTTCGGCAGGAGGTCCTTCAAGAAACAGCTACCTTTTGGTCTGCCCTACCAGAGCAAAGATGTGTGTGAACCCTAGAAAACATTTTCTTTCTAGGGAAGGTAACTGCTGGGCTGGGCCAAACCTGCACTCACAGGGGATCCCATCCCAGAGTCACTGCTGGAGGCCAAATGCCTGAAGCAGTGTGGGAAGATCATGGGCATTAGCTGCCCTGTACAAGTCACTCTGCCCCAGCATGGAAAGGGCCATGCAAAGAGTGCTCCAGATATTGTCAGACATAGCACCTTGCTGCCCCTGTGTAGCTCAGCTCTTCTGCTGAATGTGCAAAGCCTCTAAGAAGTGCTCCACAGCCTCATGGTGGGCACCTAAGTTGATGCAGCTGATGCCCAAGTTGTAATGAGAGCAGATAAATCCTGTCTGGAGTTCCAGTGCCTGCCAATACACAGCTTCCTCTGGCCGCTAAAGCCATAAGTTCTGTGAGGTTCCCAGGCTGCAGTTCCAAGCATTGTCTGAGAACACTGATTGCCAAGAGTTCCTGTTCATTCTGTGCTTGGGTGGTTCCCAAGTATTGCCAGGCCTCCATATGATCTGGCTTCTGTTGTACCGCAGCCTCAAAGAACAAGACAGCATTGGGGAGGTCACTTTCTGCCAAGCGCTTCTGCCCCTCTTCAAAAGCATCAGGGTGATCTCTCATGGGATTATTTTCTTCAAACTGATAACTCTTGTCATATGAAGAGGAGTTGAGGTCTTCATAATCAGTGAGCCAGGGTGAGCCTCTGCATCTCTCTTGGCCATCTTCTCCCATTCTGCCTTGAGTTTGTCACAGAAGTCCACAGAAGTCTTTGCCTGCTCAAATTCCATATCAAGAGCTGACATGTTCCCAGTTTGCATAAATTGATCCACCCAGGCATTGGATGCCCCCTGCTCCTGTATAAACTCAGCTGCCCATTGCTCTGCCTGATCTTGGTCTCTGTGGATCAACTTATCACCTCCCATCTCCGATCTGGTGGACAAACTTTAGGAACTCAGAACTGTTGAGTTTTGGATCATCCACTTTAGAAAGAAAATCACTAGCAGTTTTCTTAAGATCATCCTCAGGTTGATATTCCTCATACCATTTATCTGCCAATGACTTGTCTTCTGATTCCCCAAGCCACAGTTTTTCTTCTGACTGCTCTAGGCATTCTTCTGGCCACTTGGCAGGGGACACAGACAGTGGATCCGTCACTTCAGTGATGAATTCCTGCCACCAGTCAGTCTCATTGTAATTTGAAGAGACATCACCAGCATTATCTGCTGCAGCCAAGAATTCCTGGGTCATTTTCAGGCAGTGCCAAGGCTGCCACGCCTGGAGCTCTCTGAGGGGCCTGTTGGAAGCTTGTCTGTTCAATCTCCTGCATCTCAGCCAACAGATCATCCACCTTAAAGGTCTATGGTGTATGGGGCAGTAAAGGGACATTCTGCTCTTGCAGGAACTCTCCAACCAGACCATCTTCAGAGACTACTCCCAGGGGTTTGGATACGACTGCTGTTCTGGGAGCCCTGGAGGGCCAAGCCAGGGAGCCCTGAAGCCCTTCGTGCCACAAGGGTCCTGCGTGAAGTGGCCAGCCAACTTCAGGAGGGGTTGGAGCCCTGCTGCGGGGACTGCCCTGAACCCCCCCAGGCTGCACCTGGCCAGGGGCGACACTGACACGAGGTGGAGCAACCACAGATGTCCCGGCAGCCTGTGATGCGGGACCAGGCACCCCTTCCGCTGCCAGGAACCGGGCCCTGAGCCCAGGCTCAGGGGCACGGCGACATGAGGCTGGGGGCCCTGACACCTTGAGTTGGATGGGCTCCTTTCCTTCTAGAGAGCTGGGACTGACCAAGAAGTAACCACACACAATAAGTTGTTGCTTTAAGAGCCGGGCAGAGAAAACCACCGTAATGTCTTCATAACAACTTAGGAACACCGCTTTTACCATAATTTTAGTGTTCTTTGTTAGTATTGTCTACAATCCCAAAGCACTGAGAGTACCCTGCTACACTGGTGTTGTGCATGATTATTTATTCTTTTCTGAAACAAGGAAGGAATAACCTAACTCATGGTTGGGATTTACTTCTTCAGAAGTCCTAGGTTTGGTAGGCTGCAGGGGAAAATAATGAAATCTAGGTCATCTGCCAGAGTCCAGCTGAGGTCAGTAAATCATTATTACCTAATGGCTGTCTGTTAGCCTGTATGAAGTGCGTTGGTCTCTTTCAGGCTCCCACTGGGCAGATGTTCACCCCACAAAACTGCCACCGTAATTGGTGTTAATTGTCAGTGTCAGCAGAGGCTATGAGGTGCTCGCTGCATGTCAGGGCTGAAGAACATGGGCAAAGAAACAGCAAGTGCTCTGTACCCAACAGCAGATAGCCAGTAGAGAGACCTCAGCTACCACTCCACAGGCTGTCAATTCTACAGTAAATGAGTAAATAAACAAACAAAAATATTAAAAAGTGAAAAGTCCCAGGGTGCATGTGAGCTGTAAGTAGGCCTGTAAAGGGTGATGTGTTACACCAGAGCTATTACTTTTTAAGTATGTGTCCCACAGAGGGGATACCACAATTGGTTTGCTGAGCTCCAGTCCCACTCAGTCCCTGCATAAACACCATGGTCTCTCATTATGTTAAAAAAGGGGCTCCTTTGAAACTGGTCCTTAAGGCTGTTACTTTACCATCATTTTAGAAAGATATTGAAGTCATTATCAGATTGCAGGTGACTATTGTCAGCACACAATAGTAGTGCATAATGACTTCCTGAAGCAAGATAGAACTGAGCTGTCTCAAATAAATAAAGCGTTTTAATTTTAATTTTTCCCCCTACCCAGTTTCTGTCATGTGCCTTGCTATCCTGGGTATTTTGGGGATGGTTTACATAACTGTGTGGAAGCAGTTCTCAAATGGTTCTCAATATGGCTTTTCCACAGCGGGCAATGCATGGTGACATTGTACTGCAGGGTTAGGGAAAGAGCATCCCAGCTTGTTTGTGCTGTAATCTAGGCTTGTTACTTGCCGCAACATTTCAAATCCAAGAGAACAGTAGTCAAGTTAGTCCTAAAAGGTTACAGGATGCCATCTGGAGTCATGAAACTGCTCCTTACCAGCCTGACAGCAAAACCATCTGGCTCTCCTTCACATTGACTGGGACCTTTTTTACTAATAGCGACAAGACTTCATACTAAGTGTGATCCTAATGGCACACAAACTCTCTCTGTTTGTCACTTCCACAGCTTATGTGCTCTGTGTTCTGGTCAGAAAGCAAAGCAAGGGCAGACACAGGTTTATACCTCCTCCTCCTGCTCTCAGCTCTGTGTCCTTCACACATAAGGGTTTGTCTTTGTACACTACGCCATAAGAAGCAGAACTGATAAAATATTCAGAAGGATTTTCAGTGACCTCTACTGTAAATCTCGCCTCCATCAAGGTACAGCAGGCTCAGAAGGGAAGGTGAGAGAAAAATTAGAACTAACGATCAGCTTTCCTAATCAGCCAAATAAACTTATTTAGTGCTTCCCCACCCCTTTCTACTTAATTTGGAGAAATGTTCCTACCTGTAGAAATACAGCCATCAGATGCCCTGGCCTCTCTATGCAATGTCCTGAAGGAAAGTGCATAGGGCTTTATCATCTCTTCTGCTGCAAATGCCAAGGAGCAATTGGAAATATACTTAAGGACCCAATATATCTGTGTTTTAAGAAGCAGCAGGACACTGATGAAAAAACAAATCACTGAGAAAAAAAAAAAAAAAAAAAAAAAAGCAGGTCTTCCAGTTTGCTGGAATAAACCATTATAACAATTAGAAAGGATGCTGCTTTTATTTGCTTATTTATATTTGGTGGGCTTAACTAATTTTCTTCCTCTTTCTGCAGAAAGATGAGCTTTGACTCTCAATGTCTAGCTGCATAACAGGCAAAACTTTAGTTATAGGTGGCTACAGCTTGCTACCTTCTGGGAAAGTTTTGCCAGGAAAGTAGATTTTGGGCTTTTTTTTTTCTTTTTTTTTTTTTTTTTTCCTACCGATGGCTGCTACAAGACACACAACAGCTTGTACCTGTCAGCAAAACCAGTCCTTTTTCTTAACTGCCCTGCTGCTCAACACTCTTATTTCACAGTGTCAGGCACCGTGAACACTTTAATCTGTTAAAAGGGCTCTTTTTTCCTTTTAACACTGAACCCATGTTTTATTTATCAGTCTTTGATTTAGAAATGCTTAGAAGGCATAACACGTTTTCTAAGATGGATGACTTCTCTGTGGCTTTTGTGCGTGTCCATGTGTATGCACATAGGTGTTGTCATTGCTGGAAGTCCAAAGGGAAGCATCTTTATAAAGAAACACTTGCTGGCATGTAGGCCAGGAGAACCGCTACTCTAAGAAAGGCTCTCTGAGCACATAGACCTATAGAGCTGTTCTGTGAAGGGCCAGACCCAGCTCTCACTGGTGGGAGTCTTTGCCTTGATTACAGGGGGCTATTTTTCCAGGTTCCACTGAAGGACAGAGAAATGCTGCTGAATAAAGGGAGATGTAAAAACTGTATGTTGTTTCTGGGACTTTCTGAAGTCATCTGAGAAGAGTTAGATTTATCATCTCCAGCTGATAATATAAATCTCAGTCATAGGTTACAGAAATGTAATTTCTTAGCTAGGGAAATGAGCCTCCCTTCCCACCCCGCTGTGTTCAGTGTTTCTTTGGGGCAACCATACTCCAGCCCCCAAAAGCTGCCTACATCTTTTAGCCTGTTCCCAGAGTTGTGAATTGCACCCACCGCTGCTGCTGCCCCATACGAGCAGGACGGGTGCATTGAGGGAAACCTGGGAAACCCCATTTACACAGAAGTAAACCAGAGAGCTCCCTGCCGTGTATCACAACAAAAGGCCTCAATGGCCACACAGATTACTTGGTATTTGTACCGAGAACAGCCAAAAGCACTGTTTTAGCTGCCAAGAGACAGAGGGTGCATCTTGCAGCTCATGCACGTTGCTGTTACAGAGGAAGATCATCTTTAGCAGAGCTCAGCCATGCTCCTGTGCCCAGAGGAGATGCACCCGTACACGTGTTCATGTCTGCACTCTGGACTGCATGGCTCCATGACTTGTACTCTGCAGTGGAGCCTTCCCTAGCTCTGCAGTAACCTGATGATTAATCTAGTGTATAATTAGGGGTCACAGGGGACAATGGCTTCTCCAGAGAGAAGCTGGGAGCAGGAGGCTAGTTATGTTGATGTCTGATGGCACCTGAGACGGTGCCAGTGGTAACAGCAATTGGATGGCATGACCGCCCTGTAACACTGTCTGCTCTTGGGACAGCAAGCCATCTGGGATCCTGCTTCAGAGGACTGAAGGGCCATTATGTTGCTCTGTGTTTTTCCAGGTAAGAGTGAGATCCTGGCTGCCTGCTCTTAAGCATAGTTGGTTGGAAGTCCAGAAACACTTTCTGGATGCCCGTGGTGGCCTGATTTACACCACTGTGTGCTGGACACAGATTGAAAGTCACTTTAGGATCAAAAGAAGGTTAGGGAGCATCTCCTGTCGGACAGGGAATGATCAGGAGTGCTCCAGCCATATTGTCCATGGGCTCAGTCCCTGAGTTTGTTTTTACCAATCTAACAAAGCTCCCCCACTGTCCATGTGAATCTCACTGATGTGTGAGCAAATCCTGGGATTATCTGATCAGGAACAGCAAGACCCCATTCTCAAAAGTCAAGGGATATTGTGTAAGCCCTAAGTACAAAACAGTAAGAAGTGAAATCCCTGTTACTTATGTGCTAAATGCAGGGAAAATGGCAAAAGACTTCACTTTTCTTTTGACTTTTTTTTTTTTCACTTCCCTCCAAAGAAAACAGGGATGGGTCATGTGCCCCAGTTAATAAAACCAGACTGTTTTAAATATCCAAGAGAAAAGTCATCAGCTCCTTGTATTGTTTTTTATTACCACTACTCATATTTATAATTTTTTCTTCTCAGACATATCTGAAAGCAACACTTTCAGGTCTGCATTTAAAGTGGCAATGCCTCAGGGTGCCACCTCGATAACTCAATAGGCGCTCTGTGCTGCCAGCCTGGCAGCTGCCTCAGGGTCTGTCAGATGGCCATGAGGATGATGAGATGTCTAGACAGCCTTGAGGTCCTGATGGCTATTTGTCTTTCACTTGCATATCACTGGGAAGGAGTTGCTAATATCTGGTTGCTTAAATAGAAAATTCTGTTCAAAATTCTGATCTGAGCATACTGCATATTGGCCCCATCTCGAGTAACAAAGTCATGTTTTCTCCCTGAAAATATGCCTCTTGCTTGACAGAGATAGCTCCATTACGTAATCCTGTCAATCAACTGCCAATCACTATGGTAACGGGGTGCCAAACACAATATTAAGATGAACATTAAAAAGCTGTCAGATAGGGCCCTGTCTGTTCTCTTCATCTTAAATTTTCGTTTTTGTTTCCTCATTTCCTCTCCTCTCCTCTCCTCTCCGCTCTGCTCCTGCTGTGCAGTTTTCACTTTCCTAGGGAGGTCTTTGCAGTGAATCCCTGCTCTGGGTCCAGCAGCTATTGAGATGTTACTGAGGCTGTAAAAAGGGGAAGACTGAAATTCATAAATACTTTCAAAAGAAATACAAACCAAAATGATTTTTTCTTTTATTTTGTTCCTTTTGGAGACTTTTATTCCATTCTCCAAATGCATTAACATACAACAGTTGCTGTCCATGTTCTCTGACCTGCTGATGACATGAGGACAAGGTCCGACAAAAGCTTCTCTAAACTCATACTCTTCTTCCAACATCAGCAAGCAAAGGGAAAAAACTATAGGAAGCAAGGGAAATACAGGAATTCTTCCAGCAATCCGTAGTTTACGGACTTCCTAGGCTGGAGGCGGTATCTAGAGTATTGTATTTAATTGCCCCAATAGACCTCTTCCATCAAATTTTTTTTGATCCCAATTTGAACCTATTTGTATTTTTTGCCCTGCACAACCTCCTGTGTCAAAAGGTTCCCCAAGGTAATTAGTGCTGGCTGTGAAAAAGTGCTTCTTCATGTTTGTGCTAACTCTGCTTTTTGGGCAATTTCATCTGACTGCCTCCTTAACTGTTATATGATGAAATGTAGTTTAATTCCCCATTTTCCTTTCATAATTCATGGGTCTGGGATCTCTGGCACCTGTTTTTTCAGTTATCAAAAAACATGGAAATGTTTTGTTTCCCTGTTTGTTTCCACACTGCAGCCTTTCAGGAAACATGGAAATGTTTCCATATTCAATAGATTATAAAAAACCTTCTTGGAAATTTTTCCCCATGATGTTCTGAATGCAGCCAAAGCAAAGCAGGAATGAGCTTCCCACCTCATGTGAAATATTGTGATTTTGACTTTTCCAGTTTGAAACAGAACAGGTATACATTTTGCAAAAATTAAATAGTTTGGAGAGCTCAGTAGGTTGCATTCCAAGCAAGCAAATGTGTCCAAATACCTAAAAATTGAAAAACAAAACCTGCCTTTCAAACACCATCTCATAGTGAAAATGAAGCAAAAGAAAAAAAGCAAACCCAACCAACCCTCAAAAACCTTTATGCCAAATACTACACTGTAAAATTTTTGATGTTTTGACATCAAGCACTTTGAGTTTTTTGCCTCTGAACTGAAATTCTGTTCCCTCAAAACAAACAAACAAACAAACAAACAAAAACAGCAACAAAAAGAAAGCAATCAAGCAACTCTCTTGAGGTATTTCTATTTTAAAGGAAGCCATGCTGGAAAACTGTCTCATGACTCTTCCACATTGCATAGGTTAATCTCGGGACAGAGAAAAATAACTGATTTCATCCATGGGTCTGGCCTGATGACAGGGGTTGGTTTCAGCTTTGTGGCGACTTCTCCAAGCCACAGCAGCTCTTGCTATGGGGCTGGTGCCATAGGCTGTTGTGCCAGGGCTTCTCCCTTGCTCAGTGCCAGGGCTGTGTTTATGGCCAAATCACAACTGTCATTGTGTCCTGTCAGACACCCCAACCAGCTGTCTGGGGCTAGTGTCATCTGGAAATCAGGTGGTCCCAGACCCTGCCACCCATGGCAAATTTGGCAGTGCTGGCTCTAGGGTTTCCTCTCCATTTCTGATTTCAGTGCAGAAATGGTCAGGTGTTGGGACAGGACCCAAGAGCCATGTGCACCACACATTCTGCAATGAAATGGCATTTACTGGGCCACAGAGACTGTTTTCTCCCATGCCCTTGTAGTTGGACCAAATTCATGAGCAGGCAGAATGCCATCTGGACAGGTGGACTTAAGTGTAGGTAGCCAAGAGGTCACATATGAGCGTAAATGACATTTGTTGAAAGCAGATGCTCTGAGTGAGTAATATGAAAGTCCGGTGCTCCCACACCTCATTAATCCAGCATCATCTCCACCACTGGGCCAGGGTGGATCAACAACTAAAATAAATATGGGAGCTATGGGCTGCAGTAGGTGAGGTATGTCTTTCTTGATTCTGGTCAGTGTTTTATTTTTTGTCTCTTTTGTCTTTCCTCTATGAAATGGCCTAACAAGGGATTTCTAGACTTGGTATCACATTTTGAGAGTTGTATGTGTCACTAGGGTAGGGGAAAAAAAAAAAAACAAAACCAACCAAACAAAAAAAACAGCTACCACCACTACCAACAACAAAAAGTACAAAGAAAAAAAAAAGCCAAATGTGCTTCACGGCTTTGTATGTGGATACGAATGCAGATTAATATGATATTAATGTAATGCAATTAAGAAAAAGCTGATGTTATTGTTTGAGACAGACATTATTTCCCCACAGAAGAGTAAATCAATTGCAATTATTGCACTTTCTGTAAGAATTTGCACATTTTAATCTAGGTCAGGTCTATTACTGAAATGAGGCACAACTATATTTTAGTTAGGCTGAACAAAGGGCAGAGGCAGTGACAGGTACAACATGTAACTAATCATGCTACATGTGTAACTCTTCAAGAGTTAATGAGGGACAAACTAAGCCTAAACGCTCTCCTGAGTCTTTACATTCTTTACAAATAAAATAAAATACAAACAAAACAGAAAAAAAAAAAAAAAAAAAAAAAGGAAAAAAAATGGTTGGCCTCTGCTTTTCCACTGAAGCAGCAGTAATACAAATCCTTTTCTGGAGCTATTTATTGCCACCACTCGAATGTGTTTGACACGTTCGCACAATGACCCCTGCACCTGCAATTTGATACACAGGCAAAACAAAGGCATGAAGGGAAAGGGCTCAGCTTCCTCTCCTTAATTACTTCATCCAAAACAAAAGCCACCCAACGGGTTGTTTGGAAGAGAAAACAACATTGAGCACCCTCACAGTTGCTTTGGACAAATGGTGTGTAAGTAAAATTACATCCCGATGTGGTGCCAGGGGGGACCTGGAACATAGGTGCCACCAGCACACTGTCCCTACAGGAAGACCACGTTGCAGAAATGGACAAAAGTTTTCATTGCTTTTGGGCACCAAAGGTCTTCACTGCATGGTTGTTTGCCCCGAGAGAAGGAGTTTGAGCAGAACTGTGGTGTGAGGGGAGAGTTGCACACAGCTAAAGGCAGCCAAGGCCAGGATGGAGACTTGGAAGAGAGGCAGAGATGCTGATGCAAATCAGCTGCAAATCCCATGTCTCTGAGATAGACAGGGCCAAAACACAGCTTGAGCCTTCTAGGAACCAGGCTGGCCAAGAGCTGCTGTATCTCAGTTGTGCTATCTTGATGGATTTCACAAAAAGGGGTTTTAAGGAGTTATGGCACATTTGCTTATTGTGTGTCAACAAGCCTGGGCCCTGGCTGGTGGCCCAGGAACCCCTTGGTGTCCCACCAGGCACAGCAGACATCCTGCAGGCAGTTGGAGCAGGCCTTGGCTGGGAGGCAGCAGGCCCCATGGGGACAGCTGTGGCTGCTGCCACCTCCCAGCTCTGGCCAGCACCAGGATGGTCTTTTTCTGACCTGCTGTGAATCATAGGAGGGTTGAAGCTGGCCTCAGTGGCTTAATGCTGTACAAGGGTGGAGGAGAGCTGCTCCCTGAGCACCGGGCTCTGCTGAGGAGCGATTTCATTGCTGCCTCCCAGCTGTGTACTCCGGCACTTCTGTGGCAGCCCATGGGAAAGCAGCTTCCCACACGGCTGCCAAACACAACCCAGAGGTGGTGCTGAGTGCTTCACAGCTAGAGCTCATACTCTGGCCTGGAAATAGGCCTAACGCCATTTATGTGCCCTATAAAAATTAACATGTGATTGTGTGTATGCGAGATTAAAATAAATACCTGATATTAGGAAGTTAATTTCCAAAAAAAAAAAAAAAAAAAAAAAAAAAAAAAAAAGTAAAAGGCATTATTTCGTTGTATCTCATGCTTGAAAACTTGCTGGTGTACCACTTTACTGCTAAAATATCTTCAGCACTAGTGGTTTTTGTTTTGTTTTGTTTTGTTTTGTACAAGCATCAAGCAGTTCAAAGATCATGTTTTAAAGCTCTTTCATTCAGTCAGAGAAGGGAAAGCCCTAAATCATCCCTGTTGTATTTTTCCACATTAAAGAGCAATAACTAAGAACAACAAGAGCTAATCTATTCCATGTTTTCATGTCCCTCTAGCGACATGTTATAGGAATGGCTTTAACTGACATTTCGTCCTACAGAAAAAGCAGGCTTTCAAAAGGCACAAAGCCATGCAGACACCTAGCTCCAGAGAATGTTTGCTCTGAGACTTAATTTTTTTTCTGTGGGATTCCCAGAAATCACCACAAATATATTAGCAATAGCAAACCTCTTGTTTGTTTGGACAGGAAAGTCTCCCTAGATTAGGTCCTTTTAACTCAAACAGATTAAAACAAGCAGCTAAAGGGAAATCCCTCTAGCATACCTCGCCAGAGGCCATTGCCTTCAGAGCACAGAGAGGAACACCTTTACCTCCCGTCAGGATTTCACTCGTGTCTCCAGGCAATAAAATAAGACACAACTACTGTCTTTTCCCCTTTTTCCACACAAGGTCAGTGTGAAGGCATCAGGCAGGTGGGGTGAGGACAACCACTGGCCCATCCAAGGTCTGTGCCACATGAAGGGCTCAGTCATGCCACCACCATCTCCTGAATACTGAAAGCACTGTAGGAGACCCACAGCCTGCTTGGATCATTCCCTTTGTCTCTGGGCTACCCAGAAGGATCTGTCAGAAATATGTGGCTAATTGTATAGGTTTGAACCACATGATTTGATGGAGGAGCTGGGCTCGAGACATCTGTTTTTTTTTTGTTTTGTTTTGTTTTTTTTTGTGTGTGTAAACAAGCTAATTTTCCTGGCCCCTATCTGGAGAAGCAAATGCCTTTGTCCTGGTGAACAGCTGAGGTTCATGCTGTCCCTGAGAGTCTTAAAGGGAGCAAGATGTGCTGTATTAACTCTCCCAGCGAGAGCAGGATACTGGGTGACTCAATCCTCCTGCATCCCACTTAAACCAGATGCTAGCAGAGACAGCAGTCAGAGGAACACACGGGTTCTTGCACAACTCTCATGAGATTTTCAACATCTAAATCCATGCATGTTAGTTTTCTACTTAAGAGGCTTATTTTATGGCTGTTGCATACCACACATATCTGTCCATATCCATAGTCTCTGCCATATCCTTGGCCATGGCCGTACCTGTGGTCTCTGCCATACCATGCTAAGGACAGAAGTTTTTAGAAAGTAGTTGCTTCTCCTAAACAACAATACATAGATATACAAAACAAGAGATAGAACAAAAAGGGAGGAATCCTCCCTCATTCTGCTGCCTGTGCCTCTGCCAGAATAGGGAGAGAGGAAAATGAAGGCATGATCCATATACATGTAGATTGTCCCACCTGAGAATCCAGACTTGAATACCTTGTAAGACAAGCTCTTAGCTTAACATGCCCTATCTATTGACTATATCGTATTGGCCTTTATGAATATTTAATGCATTCTCCCTTCTCCCCACTGCATTTATTTGTTAAATAGAACTTATTAAAAATGAAAAAAAAAAAAAAAGCATTTGAGTAGCGTTTATTTTACAGACTTAGTGGATGATGTAGTCAAAAACATATTTTAAAGATTTAGCAGAATCAAACACCAAACATTAAAGCAGGGAGAGAGCCAATTAAGGATGTTACATAGTAACAGGGCAGTCAATAAGCCATAAATCCATCAAGTTGTCTTGGTGGTGAAATGGTTTTAATCAGAACTAGATAAAAGGTATTCAGAAGACATTCACTACATATTGAAAGTATCCTTAATTCATACATTTTTTTAACTCTTCTCTTGAAGGTACAGAACATACGGTGAATTTGCTATAGCTAAAAGCCATCTTCACAAGAAGTCCATGTGTATATATATATGTATTTGAATTATATCTCAACAAAATGGTGAAATGACTGAGTGGTGCACAAACTGTATATATAGGACAAACAGAACTCACTATATTTTTTTCTCTTATTATTCTAGCTGCACAAACTGATTCTTGTCTAAAATCTATACTGCAGGCCTCCTTATTAAACATGCATTTGAACACAGCACTTTGTTTTAAGGATGAGATTTTATAGTGACTATAATCTGTATCGTCAGTAAGATTAGGATTTTTTTTTTTTTTTGCAGTTCTATATGCACACAGCTGGGGTGGGTGACAGATTCTCCTGATGATGAGCATAGTTTTTGCTCTCATAGCGACCTGTGGGTCCCATTCTCTTTTTATTTATACCTTTCATATACTCTTCTCTAAGCACTGGTGAAAACAATCCTGAGAAAAACCTCAACCTGGAACTGAGGAAGCAACAGTGGTTGCAGCATAGATGGTGAAAGGGCCCCTAACCTATGTTTCTCTTGCAGAAGGCACTCCTGCAATGGAGTGGAAGGACTGTAAAATGGTGTGTTTCACTCATCTCACTGCAAGAGGAGCTTTTGAACAATGCACTTCATTTTTCCTGCCGCTGCACTAAAATGAAATCCAGCTTCTCCAAAAACATCTGTGGAATTAAAACAGCACAACATTGATGGTATGGAGTAGAGAATTAGATTTACTATACTTAAAGGAATCAATTGAGGAAGATTACAAAAGGAAGGGCAAACTCAAAGTCTTCAGCTATCATTAAAACTATTCATTTCCTTAGCAAGGCAGAAAATTGGATAGCTCTCCTTCTGTTCATAATTTAACGGCTTGTGTTCAGTCACAGCCCTACCTACCTGCTTAAAAGCAAATCATATGTAGCAGTGATACACACTCATTACCATCCTCTCTCAAGATAATTTGACAGTTCCATGGCATGGTGCCACAGTTGGTCGTTATCTCTATCCCCAGTATCACACTCTCCTGCAAGATGCTGCAGTGACAAAGAAATTTCTGGTAGCTTCCTTTGACTTTCTTCTTCTGGTCAGCATCCACTCCAAAGGGAAGTGCTCAACGGATATTACAGAGGAATGCAGGCATAAAACAGGCATACTGCTCTTGTGTATTTATTTATTATTATAATTATTTATTCCTATTATTATTATTTAAATATTCTCAAAAGGAGCAGTTATCTGGAAATGATGAAGTTGGAAAAGAATCTCTCATCCTTAAATGCTGGAAACTGTCCCCCATTCCTCCCAGCAACTGGCTGCTTCTTCTCCAGCTGTGACTTTCTCATAGAGCTCAGGGAAGTCAGTAAAAGGGGGCTAGAGGAAGCTTATTCAGTCCTCTCTCTTACAACTACGTATTGACTGTTATGCCAGTTATGCTCCAGCACCACTGCCCTTTGTACCCCAAGAGGTTAATAGCTTATCAGTCCAACAATAAGTTTATTACTAAATTAATGTTAAAAAAAATGAAACAACCTCCAACTCCATCATTTTCTGCCTTATTGTCAAATGTCCCACCATTTAGACGTGATTTGCATGATTTACTGTGCATATGCTTTTTCTCTGTCTCCAAGCCCAGAATTATCTTCTATTGAGGCTGTATCAGCTGCTGGTGCTTGCAGATTGCCTTTGTCCTTTCCAACCTGCAAAATATCATCTGCAGAATCCAAATCACTGTCTGCTTATTCTCTTATCTTCCACTTCTTTTACCCATCAATAGCCAAGCTGTGCTGTTCGGTAACTACAACATATTGTAGGAAGGAACTGATAAGTACATCAAACAGCATTCACAGACTACACACAAACATGCACCACTGACATTTTTTATTGCCTGTGACAAGTTACCCATCCCCATTCGGTCTTTCCAGATGCATAATGCAGATTTCAAGTCTGGGTCACTGTAGGTACTCTTTTTATAAAGAACTTATCCATATATAATCAGAGCTAGAATTTGAAAACCATATGCTGACAAATAACACATTTCTTTATGGTATTAAAAAAAGATGACTATATAAATATAAGGATGGGAGAGCTAAGTTAATGTGGAAATATGGAGTCATCAGACAATGTCCAATGATTTAATGGAAGCAATTTAAGATTTTCCCTTAGCAAAGGTGTTGTATGACTTCCAAGTCAATTGCTTTGCTGAATAATATCCACTTTATATAAAATTCACACCACTGATCTGGGTTGTGCTACAGATGATGGGGAATTCATACACAGTTGGGTACTGAAGATTACTTGAAGAGTGGTATCTCTTTAAATTGCTTGCTTCTTTGTGATCTGCTCAGAATCACCTGAAATTATCTCTGCATTTTCTGAACAGCTACAGAATTCTCAGTGATGCAATTCAATCATTTAGAAGTTCATAAAGTGTAAAAGAAAATTTCATATTTTTGGGTAAAAGCTACTGCAGAAAAAAAGTGAACAGTGGGCCTCTAAAGAAGAGGCCTTCTTTAGATTAGTAACATAAACTTTCCGTGTTATCCAGTGCAAGCAAAGAAATACAATCTTAGGGTAACTTGGAGAAAAAAAAAGTAAAAAAAAAAAAAAAAAAGTTAATTTTGTTATTCTGTCATGGGGTTCCCATGAGATTTGGGCAAAACAACTGTTTGTTCCACTCTGATTTTGAATTTCCTTCTGCTGAATGGCATTCATTCTTCCTTGGGTGCTGTTTTATATTTTTATTTTTGGGAATGGCTACAGAAACCAAACAGAGACTAAACAAAGGATCTCTGCTCTAATGAGTCCTGCACCTAAATCTGATCCAGTCAAATTTGGGTTCTACTGAAATATATCACCTAGATTATCAATTCTACTGCAATGCATATTACATGTGTGCATTCAGTATTCCCACAGTGGCAGGGCTGGAAAAACATGATACAGGCTTTAATATTAACTCAAGATTGTTGCAGATTAAGTTTCACATATGTTTTGACTATAGTTGTATTTTTTCACAATTGTTTTAGTTTGTCATATTCCACATGCATTTAAAATGTTGACTAATCTCTTGCAACTGTTAAACTGTAATCAATTCCTCACTACTAAACTCGAAAAAATGCTATCTGCAAAACATGGAATTAATTATGAAAAGAAGGTGTAGGTGTCCATTTTTGAGGTTTGAGCTGTGATTGACAAGTGGTTCTGTTGTTCTTAAAGGGAAAACATCTGTAAAGATGTAAGCCATCAGGAATGATAACCTCTGAACTCTCACCCCACGCTGAGCTCCAGTAAATGAGTGCACCTATCTCTCCTGCCAAGTGTAATGTGATACAGATGTGAAGTTTGTACCACAGGCTGTTTTTATGGCTTTGAATCTTGAAGTTAGATTGGGAGGATTCTTAAAACAGCAAATATGGGATCACAACAAATTAAAATTAATAAAGTGAGAGGAGCGACTATGTATTTTATATCAGTTTAAAAAGAGAAAGATTTTTAGATAGCGAAACAAAACATTTAAGAAATTTTACCAGGACCTTCAGGTCCTTACCAGGAGCTGGGAAAGATCCCAGCTGGGTCTTGCAGAATATTATAAAGTCACCAGCTTCTACATGAATTTAAAAAAATAAGACAAAGCATAAACTAGTTTTACCTCAATAAGCAATTAGTATCTGCTGTAGCTGAACTAAATGACACTGTAATGCAGGCATTAGCAGTATGCAATGTTACAGGGTAAAGGAATAAGTTAACCCCCGGTTTCACAAGTTGCAGAAAGCCCTGTAGTTGTGCTCAGACAGCCACATAACTAAACTCCGGCCACAAATCCTCCTCCAACACTTTTCCCCCCAGGCCTGAGGTTTGACAGGAAACACATTCCACAAACCTTTTAATTTAGCTTGGCCTTTTTTAACGAGAAAGGATGTTTTTATACAGACATGTGCTCTGGTTTTCCTTTCCCTTCCAGCACACGCATCAGCCAAATAAATATTATCAAAGGATTAAATATCTTGTGCTTCTCTAGGATATTTCATCCGAGTATATATCCAAAGTGCTTTACAAACTTTAATTAATCCCCCGCTGAGAGCAGCGCTGATAGACACACATTGCAGATGAGCACACGAAGAGGGCTGGCTGATACAAGAGCCTCTTGCAACCACACAATGAGCAAGTTGTGGGGCCAGCAGGGGAGTCCAGCCATCCCCTCCTCTCATGCTTTTTCTGCTTAGTTTTCTCAGATATTTGCAATTTGTCTCAGGCAGTAAAGACAGCTATTTCAAGCTCATGTGGGCAAAAGCATCTCCAACTCTCTCTCTCAACCATAATGTCCTTCCTCCAGCAGTGTGACCCTGATGGAGGCTGTGGTGTGGCTCAGCTGTGCTCTTAAGTTCTTGCAGGCTAAAATCTCCCCATCCATCTTCACAGGGCATTGACCTTGGGTCCCAGGTAGGACAGAGCAGGGCGGGGGGCTAAAATGTACCCCAGACCAGCACAGGGTATCATAAGGTGTCTGATGTCTGCCTTCTGATGTCTCATTTAAGACACCTGAATTATATTATTTCTCTGGATGTCAAAAACCATCACCAGAACGCATGTGATCTCTCTGTACCTGAGACTACAAGGGTTTGGGCAGGCTTTTTCTTTTCTTTCCTTCTTTGCAAAAATGTGTCAAAGACATAATTTATTACAATGAAACTGTGAACATACAAAACAAAACTGACGTCTCCTCACTTCAAATGCCTTTGTGCCTAGAAGACAGGAGATAAAAAGGCAATTGATATGGGCAAACAAAACCATATTTTACCTCTTTCTCCTGTCTCCCAGACTGTAATGGGCTGTGGTCTGAAGCTCAGAGGACTTCTGCTTGATATATATGTATTTTTTAAGCAAGCCTTACTGAGATTTGTAGCAGGACCAGCAGCAGGAGGACCTGTGTTAGGGGAAGCAGGTAGTTAGAGCACATGCCTTTTCTCCCTAGGAGCTATCAGGTGAACAGAGGCTGCAGTAGGGTTTTTGGAGCATCTCAGTATGGCTCCCTGGGAATTTTTTGTGATTCATTGGCAAGCTGATCACCATGGAAAATGATGCTGTGCCCAGCATATTTCTTTGGTTTGATCTATCGATTAGTAGACTTAGCTTTTTGTTTTGTTCTGTTTTAATGACCATAAGGATGTTTCTGCTGAGCCAGCAACACTGGCTTCTGTATGAAGTATGAGCAAGATGGGAATTTGCACATATCAGCCTTCAGGCCCAGGCTCTGCTCCAGCTGGGCTGTGACTTTCTAGATGTCATGAGTAGGCAGATGCCAATCAGAAGCATCCAAGTGTCATTTCAGATTCACCAAGGGAGGAGTGTGCAATTAAATCTCATGTCTATGCAATCTCCTGGGGCTTTTGGAGAATCACAGAACACAGGCTGGTAGGACAAGGAGCCATGTGATGACAGAATTATGCACAGTACCATTTTGCCAGCTGAATCCTGAATAACAAAGGCAATGAAAAGGGCTATTCAGTCATCAGTTTTCAAGAATTCAATATAAAAGGTTTTCATCCAAAATATGGGCATTAAACTCACAGGAATTTTAAAAACTAGTAGATCAAGCTGCCAGAATGCTTGGCTTTCCATTCTGAAATGCTGAATGAGACTTTGAAGAGACAGCTCGTGCTTGGAAATGATTGTGTAAATACATGTATATAGGACTGATTTGTCCTGCCAGGCTGGCGGACAATAGTCCTCTGGGCTACATATTTCTCTGTGCAGGTCTGCTAGCAGTCTCCAAGGGCAGGACTCTGGGAAATGCAGCTGTGGCATCATCCTTGACTTGGGTGTATGAGCTTGAATAGAGCAGGCTGCAGCTGTACCCTGAAAGCTGGTCTGCAGCTGTACCCTGAAAAGCTGGTCCTGGATGTTGGTGATGAGTAATATGAGAGTGTTACAATGGTATCATGACTCTAAATGTGCTCAATATCCAATGATGCTGGGATGGTTCTCCTAGTATGTGGGTTATTGGACATGTAGATACAGAGAGACACAGTCAGCTTTCCTGGAATCTAAATCAGTTGCCCTCCCTTTCAGTGGCACTTTTATGGCAATAGAAGTGTAGAAGATCTCATATTCCATTTCAGTCATATACACAACATGGCTGAGCTGAACCTGTACATCTTTCTGTGGATATCAACAATAAAAACATAGTACTGAATACTTACGGAAGGAAGGAGACATTCCCTAATATTTCTAGACTGACAAATAGACACAAAGAAAAACAAACAGCTTTTTATTTATTTATTTATTTATTTATTTATTTATTTATTTATTTTTCTTTGTCACCTGAAATATTGCAACTGGATTATCCTTGTTGTCAAGGTGACAGACATTTTGGCTTGTGTAATTATTGGCAAACATAGCAGGAAGAAGAAAGTGTTGAGCCAGAATCCACATGCAACACCGTTCTACACCTTATCAAATTCAGCTGGCCAGCAGCCTGCTCAGGAAATAAAAGCAATTGTCCAGGAAGCAACAGAATGCGTGGTAACAATCACGTCATGCAGACAAAGTAAGACATCCTAAGCAGGATATATAAATATATTTATAAAGAACAATTATGAATCTTTTGTGTATATTTAGCAATTGCTTTGTTGAATGCTGTTTAATGTCACACAGAATAAAAGTATTTGGGGATTCTTTCCTAAATTTCAAAACTCAGGTCCAATTCACTGAGGACTTCAAACTGTATATTTGATTCTTAAAGACGATTCTTGAATCCTACATGTAGATAGAAAACTATAAATCCTCTGGTCTGGACTGGATTCTGAGGACTGCAGAGTTTCAGCCAAGCTGTGGTTATGGTGATGATCAAGTTTCAATGGACATTTTCCAGTTCAGTGAAATCTGGACAAGTCAAAAATTTGAATGAAACAAACTCTCCACATCAACCTGTACCAAAGAGTATATCTGAAGAACATTTACCACTGAAGATTTAGTATGGGTCTAGTGATTCCTTCTTGACCCCATTTTTTTTACCATACCAAATCTCAAATCAAGAGACTTTCCTACAGTAAGAGCTGACAAAGGATAGGAAGAATCACATAAATAACCTGAAGAGAGGGAAAGGTAAGAGCAGTCCCATGCTCTTGTGCTTCCAGGGAAACTCGCCTTGATCCACCTATTACTACAGGGAAGTTTGAATTCCTCTGATTACTAACTTGGTCAATGGAAAGAAAACTACATCTGTGCCCCTGGCTTCACACTGACCCAAATTTGGGAGTTTTGGAAATAGACACTTCCTTTCATTTGAGACACAAAAATTTCAAAACTTTCATGAACGGGAGCCGAGGACAGCTCTTGCTGTAATTGCATGCAGGTATGTGGACAGATCCTTCAGAGTCTCATCTGAATGGCATAGGGCATATTTTCACTGAAATCTACAGCAGAAATCTGAGCACATTCTGGATACCAGCAGACCAATTCAGATATATGCGCTCTTTCCACAGGAAGAAAGAAACGTATTACCCACCATTTCTCAGACTTTCTAATGCAGGGACTACTTAATCTCTTAATTCAGTCTCCAAACTGTTTTGATCAGTGTTTTCACAAAGGATTTCTGCTGTGGTGAAACAGAGATAACATGATAAATTTTGGAGATAAGCTCACGACTTCTATTTTCCCTTCCACTTCACTCACATTTTATAAAATACAGTAGAGGTTCTTTGTCTGGTTTTACTGTTTAGTTTATGCAAAATTCCTGACCAGGTTCCTAAGGCATTTTCTTTAGTGTTCACATTTTCCTAGGTCTTTACAGAGTGCTTGCTGAAAAGGAACTAGAAAACAAATAAATAGAGACTTGTTGCTAAAGTAGAATTAAGTGCAAACAGTGGCTAGGCTTTACTGAAGAGATCAGTGCCTCATTATAGCAATACAGCAAGCACTACAAATGCAGTTGTTTTCTGAAAACCTAGTTTATTAAAATTGCAATAGAAACAAACAACCAAACCAACCAACCAAACAAACAAAGAAACATAAAAGATTGGAAGGGTAATGAGGTAAAATTCCTTCTTAACAGAACAAGTCTTGTCCAGAACCTGGAATCCAACCCAGACAGTTAGATTAACAGTACCTTACGGCCAGGTCTTTTGAGATTGCTGGTCCATCTATGCTCAGGTGAGCTGCAGTATAAAACAAATTTAAATGGCTCAGGAATGATCACAAGTGTGCCTATTGTTTAAGCTCCTGATGATCATGCTGTATTCCTACTACAGTCTATTTACTCTTGGATTGTTGTCAAAGCAGGTTATGAAATCAGGCATTTCCCTTATTTCATCTTGTTTCCATTATTTTTTCCTGGTATTTAAGTCATCTATCTTATTCCCATAGTTCACTTTTGAATAGAAGAGAGATCAGAAGTTACACCTGTTTTTCAGCAAGGTTCTGTGGTTTTTTTGATGGCTTTTTGTGTGTGTGTGTGTCGTGGTTCTGCTCGAGTGGGCAGCTGAGCTCCACCACAGCCGCTCTCTCACTCCCCCTCCTCAAAGAGGAACGGGGAGAAAATATGTGAAAAGGGGCTCAAGGGTTGAGATAAGGACGAGAAAATCACGCAATAATTATTGTAACGGGCAAAACAGACTCAGCATAAGAAGATAGTAAGATTTATTGCTCATTACTAACAAGCTAGAGAAGTGAGAAACAAAGGAAAGAAAAACCAAAAGAACCTTCCCCCCCATCCACCCTCTTCCACCTCCTCCCCCCGAGCGGCGCAGGGGAACGGGGGAATGGGGGTTATGGTCAGTCTACAGCGCTTCTTCTCTGCCGCTCCTTCTCGGTCACTCTTGTCCCCTGTGCTGTGGGGTCCCACCCACAGGATGCAGTCCTTGATGAACTGATCCGGCATGGGCTTCCCACAGGCAGCAGCTCTTCCAGAACTGCTCCAGATATGGGTCTGTACCACGGGGTCCATCCCTCAGGAGAAAACTGCTCCAGCCTGGCTCCCCTATGGGCAGCAGCTCCTGCCAGGTCACCTGCTCCTGCGTGGGCTCCTCTCCACGGGCTACAGGTCCGGCCCGGAATCTGCTCTGGCAGGGGTCTTCCACAGGCGGCAGTCTCCGTCGGTGCAGGGCCACCTGCTCCACCGTGGTCTCCTCCACGGGCTGCAGCGTGGAACCCTGCTCCACCGTGGTACTCCATGGGCTGCAGGGGGACATCCTGCTTCACCATGGTCCTCACCACAGGCCGCAGGGGACTTCTGCTCCGGCGCCTGGAGCACCTCTCCCCCTCCTTCTACACTGACCTTGGCACCTGCAAGGCTGTTTCTCACTCCCGGCTGCTGTCTGGCGCAGTGTTTTTTTCCCTGTCTTAAATATGCTCTCACAGAGGCACAAAACAACATCGCTTATTGGCTCAGATCTGGAAAACAATGGGACCCTTCCCAAACATGGGGCAGCTTCTAGATCTTTCTCACAGAAACCACCCCTATTGCTCCCTGCTACCAAAACCTTGCCACTTAAACCCACTACAGTGTGTGTGTGTTTGTTTGATTTTTGTTTTCTATTTTTCACTAGGGTTGACGAAAACATGGGGAGGTTAAATGACTTATAGAAGGTCACAAAGTAAGTTCTGCAGGTAATTAATGAAAGATTCTCTTGATTTAAAGTGGTCAGTTTAACTACTTAACTCCTGCTAACAGTTTTCGTGTTTCTTCAACCAAGCAAAACACTCTTCAGTATTTTCTACAGTTCTTCCCCACCTTTTTTCCCCCCTTGCTTTTAATAAAAAATAATTTATTTTAAAAAGACATAAAAATGCAATTAGGAAAAAAATAAATCTGTCCATAAATAGCTGCATAGCTTTATTTGTCAATGTTATTTTTTACAGTTTTTGTGTTGGTTATGCATAGAGATTCTGGATAAGCCTGGTGCCCATTGCTGAATAAAGCACTGAAATTAGCTCCTTTGCCCACCTCTATCCAATGTGAAGCTCTTCTACTACTTTCTTTGGGACATGGGAAAATCACTTATTTTCCCTGTACCTCAGCATTGTTTAACACCTGGGGAGACATTTCCTCACCATTTTGTCTTTCCAGCCTCATAGAGTTTGTAAAGTGCAAGACACTGTGCTACTTCCCCATTGCTTTTACAGAACCTAGTATCTTGGCACGGTCTTTATATGCTGCCATAACACAATGATAATGAAATTTAAAAATGAAAGAAAATCAAAGAGAAAAAAGTATCATGCATCATACCCTAGAGCAAAATGAGGCCCTAGAGGACTGGTCATTATCCTCTATACCATGTGTAGTTAATGGTGAGGAAGAGATGATTCTTCTTCATCAAAAGATCATCTGTGACAGCCTGTTTAATTACATCAATTTAACCTTCTGCTCTTACCATAGCTCTCATTCTTCCTTATGACTCTCAAGCAGAGGTATTATTGGGAAATAGTAGCAGAACTTCCCCTACTATCCCGGGAAACAAAATGTTCCTTCCTCTGCCATACAGTCAACCGAACTCAGCAATACAGTCAACTGAGCTGTGTTGGGAGGTTAGAGAATAAGTTTTTATTTTACTGGTAGATAAAGGTGTTTCACAACTGGAATGTTAAGTACACAGCCCAGACACTGTGTAGAACAATGTCAAGAAGAGGGCAGAGGTTACCTTTATTCTGAAAGAACCATTTGTGAACTGGAAGCTGTACTTTGGGAATGACATCCTTCTGTTGTGATATTCATTCAGTGGAAAGGTGACCTGGGAGTGAGATGAATGTGTAGAACAGGAAAATTAAGGCATAACAGAAGAACTTAAGCCATGCCTTGGTCTGATCCATCTTCACTGTTTCCCCAGGTGCTACACATCTCCCTTTTATTTATTTATTTATTTATTTATTTGACAGCCATTCCTAGATCTTTTCATTACAGCACCAAGATCACCAGAGTTGATCAATGTTAGTGCTTCACCAGAGGTGATCTTGGTACTGCCTTCATTCTTGAACAGCATTTCTACAGCTTCTGCCCAAGCCAAAACCAGATCTCATTTTGTTTTCTTCCTCTCAGTTAATTCTTATTTAGCATTGTTTCACTTAACCTTGCCTTCTGCCTTTTGCTGTTCTACCTACCTTCTACTCTTGTCTGTGGTGACCTATCAAAATTCAGCAGCACACAGTTCTCATTATGTCCATTGCCACTTCTTGTTGAATCCTGAATTCTGAGATACAATTCATAAGAACCTTCTGTCTGTCAACTTTTAATACTTCTAATTGCCTATCTGCTATAGTACAATCATAAAGCCTTTTAACATTTCACTTTCCCCCCAGGAAAATGTATCCTAGTCTCAGAAATGTGACCTTCAGCTCTTTTTGTGAATGCTGAAGGAAAGAAATCACTCAGACTGTCAGCAACATTATCAGTCCAACTGTCTGACTTCCCAGTCGTGCTCTTTAATAGCTAGATAGACTTATTACCTTGCTGTTTACTTCAGCTTTCTTGGGACAGTGAAAAAAAGGGTGTTTATCTTTAATTCCCCTGATATTTTTGTTTCATATGTTCATGTCAGCAATCACAGCAATCATGGCAAACCTTCTTCTTCTGGTCACCATCTTTTAAGCAGACTTTGGGCCTTGGGGTTGAACTAAAAACTTGCTCTTCCCTCAGCTTCTGCCTTTCCTCAAAGTCAAACCCTGATCAGAGTTTCTGAACATTAGGAAAAATAAATAGTAATAATAAATAAACAAACAAACCAAAAACAGCTGAATATCACAAATCAGTTGCCTTATCCACAGGAAAAAAAATAATAAAAACAATCCCTGGAACACAAATTTCAATTACTGGAAGAATCCAGAGCCAAATCCATGCTTCACCTCTGTTCTGAACATAACACAGCTGCATGTAGGTAACAGCCACTGTCACCAGTTGTCTACCTGCACTAGTGCAAAGCATTTGACACTGTCCCCCATGATACCCTTTTCTCTAAACTGGAGAGACATGGATATGATGGATGGACCACTCAGTGGAAAAGGAATTGTCTGGAGGGTCACACTTATGACATGTTTAACATGCCCAGGGAAGTGGTGGAGTCACCATCCCTGGAAGTCTTCAAAAGACGTTTAGATGTAGAGCTTAGGGAAATGGTTTAGTGGGGACTGTTAGCGTTAGGTCAGAGGTTGGACTCGATGATCTTGAGGTCTCTTCCAACCTAGAAATTCTGTGATTCTGTGATTCTGTGATTCTGTCATAAGTCATGGTTAACAACTCAATGTCCAGGGGGAGATCAATAACAGGTTGTGTTCCTCAGGGGGTCAGTACTAGGGCCAGCACTGTGTAACATCTTTGACAGTGACATGAGAGGTGTTTTTCCCCCTCTGCTCTGCTCTTGTGAGACTCCACCTGGAATGATGCATTCAGCTCTGAGGCCCCCATTCAAAAGAAGGACATGGAACAAGTCCAGAAGGCCACAAAGATGGTCAAAGGGCTGGAGCACCTCTCCTATGAAGACAGTCTGAGAGATCCTGGAAACATGAAATTTATCTTATTACTGCTCTGTATCACTTTCACTGCTGAAATATGCAGAGAACATAACCAAGGAGAAAATGGCAGGCATGGGAAAAGAAATATATCGATTGAAGTAAACCTTAAGCAATGAGAGAGAATCTGAAGAGCTCTTCCTAGCAGAAGACTGACTGCAAACACAAAATGGGTGAAGGGTTGACAGTTTTTATGGATTGTCACAAGAATTTGTGGACTTCTGCCTTTGGTGGTCAGTAGATCTATGAGTTTCAGACAGCACACATGAGTTTCATCTTACATTTGAAAAAGGGGTTATTTGCCCAGCCTCTGACAAATGAGAATACAACCAGGTGTAAGACAAGCTGTATATCAAGTTTAGTTATCACCAAGCATTCAGAGTTCACTTTAGCCCTCTTGGTTTCTATTGTCTTTCTCTTTAGTGCTTTATTTAATTGGTATTATGCAGCACTCTAGTTTGCCATATGGAAGCTGATTTTGGGGATCCACGCTTTTGATCCTGTTTTAGCTTTGATTGCCATTTTAATTTCCTCTGTAGTGTATGTGACCCCAGCTAGTATTCTGAAGCTCAAATTGTCCTCTAACATTATTTCTTCAACCTCCTCTCCAAGTTACATTCAAACCCAATCTTGTTTCTTTGCCTGTCAGCTGATGTCCAGATTGAATTAGAAACCATTCTCATTCCAGATATAGAAATATATTTCCTCTACTTAATGCAATCTTGTCTGTGTCTGGGTAATTAAAATCATCTATTACTACCACTCAGGTTCATTTACATGTTTTATCTTTTTAAATTTATGCAATAATTACATAAAATACTGTACTCCAATGGGCCAGCTGGATGGAGTACAAATAGTATTGCATATCTTATTATGGAAACATACCTCCAGCTACGAGCACTGACTCTACTGTTTCCAGGCTTTTCTATGATCACGATTGAATCATCTTTGAGAAATAAATCAACATATGTTTGTTTGTATATCTCCTTTTTTCCTTGAGAACTGACAGAAATTTCTGTTGGAGCGTTCCTGACGATAAGGACCTGAGAAAGTTCAAGGGTCCTCAGTGTTTTATCCACTGAGCTGTTCGACCATGCAGTTAAATCAGTAATTACATCTACTTTGAGATGTAGGAGGGCATGGTAGATAGAGAACACAGAAATCAGGTAGCTATCACTGAAAACATTATTTTCAGTGGTAATGTAAAACAAAACTTTCTCAGTGTGGGGGAGAAACCATCTATTGCTCCTTCTTACTGTATGTCTTTCTCATTCCATAGGCAGCAAAGACATTCTGATATCATGGTTTCTGCTCTTTTAAATTTCATTTCACTCTTCAGCAATCACCTTCCTTTCCTGTGTGCCCTTATTTTTTTTTTCTCTTATTTTCCCCCCTCCCTTTTACAAAATCTTCCCTCACCTCTTTTTTCTATGCCCTGCTCAGCCCTTCCTGCAACATCTTGAGCAGTTTTCAGAGCCAGCAGAGAGCTGGCAATGCACCCTCTCCTTCCACCCCCCCACCCCCATCCTAAATGAGAAGTTGAAAATAGGAGCACTGAAAAAACAAAACCAAACAAAAAACCCTACATCTGAAAGACATACAAAATTAGTAGCAGAAGTTCCCAAAGACAAAAAGGGCAACCTCCACAAAAAAAAAATAAAAAATCTTTTCTATGACTCTTGCTTTGCCATGAGCCAGAAGTGTTCCCCCTCACAATAGGAATATATTTTCTTTGATTTGACACAATTAAATGCTATTAGCAGCTTCAGTGACTGCTTTTGAGACTTTCCCATTAAAACAGGTTGAGATTAAATTCTTTGTACACTGCTAACAGTAATTTAAGGTCTGCCTTTCTTTTGTGAGGAAATTTTTGTAAAGCTAGACTGTTTCAGCTATCAACACAAGAAGATATTAGGATACTTATTTTCTAAAAGCTTCAATTTACTGAGTATTTCAGATTCATTGTAAAATGCAATAAATTATTTTAATGTTTAATAAGAGCTCTTAAGTTTAAAAAATATTTTTCCATACATGGAAATAAAAAGTTACAGATTTGTTTTGACAAGACACAAAAGGTAGTAAAGTCATAGATGCAATATCAGTTATGAAGTTATTTGTGAGACAGTGCATTACATCTAAAATGTAAGTTTAATACTCTCCTTTAAAATAAACCAGCTTAGAGCTTATGCTAGGTACGTTCAGCTTCCTTTCATAGTCCACCCTACTCCTATTCATTCGGCTCCATACAGTAATTAAAGAACAGGAAATATCTCTTGTGTTGAACAATTTAGCTTCTTTTTCAGAGTATTAAAAGATCCCCGTGCACCATGGCTGCATGAATGACCTCCCAAAGCAGGAGAAATATCTGACTTGTGTACTTAAACCTCTTCAGGGAACAAAACCAGACTGTATTGAAAGGGGAGCCTGTGAGAAGCTCCCTTATACACAAACTGTGAGAGTTTGTGTATAGGAGCTGAGGTCAGTGCTGGTTCTGAAGCCTGATCCAAGTCAATACAAATCCATCTGCTGGGCCTGACATGGCAACAGGAATGGCCATATCTGTTCCATTAACATGTGTTCGTATTTTACTAGTTAAAATATGCATCTTTTTCTTCTTCAGCTCCACTCCTTCAAAGGCACAGCTATTCATCCTCCATTCCTTTTACAAAGGTGATGAATACAGATCCAAACCCAGCTGCTTTTCTTGAGATCTGATATTCCTGACATCAAATCTCAGGGATCAAAGTAAAACATTCATTAAGTCTGTCCAGCATTGCCATAATGATCTCCTTAAATGAATATGGTACTTTAAACATCAAAAAACACCTTTCCCATAAAGTAAGGGAACACTCACTTCTCTTATTTACCCGATGGCTTGAGATGTTTGTCAGAAGTTTTACCAGATAGAGAAATGCAAATACTGTTTAGATATCTTAAAATATGAAAGGGCAGCATGCTTATTAAATAGGCAGGCTTTTATTTCCTTACCAGAGTATCATGTTCTGGGTCCTCAGGGAGACATCTCCAAGAACTATAAAAAATGCAATTCCTAGAACTAAGGTTTTCAATCTTTCATCTCTCTAGCATTCAGGAAAACAACCTTTATAAAAAAAATGTAAGCCTGGATGTTAAGTAGCAATTGACACTTGAATACAGCTGATTTTTTATCACTTTGATTAAATCTACCCAGATCATAAATATATACCTGTATAATAAGGTAGTGTGGAGCTAAGGTAAAGCCCAGAAACCTACAATTAATTCTTCAACTATACAAATTACTTTATGATGCCAGTAATTTATTTATTTATTTATTTGTTTGTTTGTTTGTTTGTTTGTTTTGTTTTTCATGGCAGAAATGATGGGAGGGGAAAAGAAATGTTGAGCACAGTGTTTTTGTCTTTTTTCAAGAAATGTTTATGAAGAGAACGAGGACAAGACTGCATATGCAGTCTGCCAGGTTTGTAGAGGCCAGTTATAAATATGAGCAGTGACATCTTACATCTGGGTGTGGGGGGAACATCCTGGGTAATCAATCTGAGCTGACAGTCAGTATCGGAGACACATGATATTAACAGTAGTGACAATATTATCTGTGGAGAGGAGGGTCAGTTTCCATTCAGAAACCCTCTTTTCCAGAGATTTGGAACCTGACACAATAATTTTTAAAACTTGGCATTTAAAAAGTTTTCCATTCACTAGTATAATTTACCCTTGAAGAACTGATGACCAAAACTGGGACAGCTATTTTAGGATAATTGAAGACAGAAAACAGAGGGGAAAAGCCCACCCATTACAATAACATCAGGGGTCTGATTGCTTTCTCTTAGCAAAGGCAGCTGCAGACTGCTGAAAGCAACAAATACTTAGGAGTTGTAGCAGCCAGAGCCAGCTCACAGTACACGCAAAAGAGGTAGCAGCCCAGGTTAAGAGTCTGTGTGCTTTGTTTGCAAAGACATGAAAACTAGAGTGGAAGAGAAAAGTAAGAAGAGGGTCTGTGCCCGCTATGGTCTCACCTTGCCCCCTGAGTTTTCCTCCCTCCCAGGACCTGTTCTGCACTGGCCACAAAATTGCTGCATGGCCATCACATTGCTGCACATGGTGTCCAGATGCACAATGGTGTGAGCCAGGACTTGATCTTTTGTGCTCAAACCCACCAGTCTCACCTATTTCTTAAAACAGCCTTGATCGGGGCTTAGAGGGATGTAAAAGGAAGGTGTATAAAGGCACAACCAGACAATTTCTCATCCAAGGAGTAAAAAGAATGTGACAGATGTGATGAGACAGCAAGAACAAGGAGGATTGCCATCCACAGTGGTGGACATGTTAATTGTGAATGGGGAGATGAAGCGAGCAATCAAAAGGTCACGCAGGAAGAGTCTGGTCTCCTGACGCCCTACCCAATGCTGTATTCATGAGCCTTTCCTTCCTCCTGAGATGCAGCAGAAATCAGACCGTGGAAATTGTCCTGGCTGTGCCATGCAGCTCTGCTGCTTACAAAGTCTTCTAAGCTGTCAACAAATCAAATGTACCTAATGTTACTCATTTAGTTCCAAGATGTATTTTTTATTAATAATGTTATTATTATTATTAGTTATTTTAAGGATTTTTAGCATAAAAATGCTCACTTTAAGTAGACAGAATATTTTCTACAACTGAAACCACTAAGCAGTTAAATTTTACTTAGACTGCTATTGAATATTATCAGTAGAAAGATTTAAGGTGGTCTTGATTAATGGGCAAATCTTAAAAGATATAGGCTTTGTTGAGAAAAGCATCTGTGAGCTCAGACTGTGATGCTTATCCAAGGCTCTGAAGCCATTGGAATTGGGTTGTAAAACTGACAAAAGCAGGGTCTGTTAATGAGATTTCTGGCAAATCTGCTAATCTTAACCAGAATTTAGAGCAGCTTCTCAACATCACATCAACATTTCTGATCCTTGTCCTAAGCATATCTTGTAAAAGTAAAAGGCAGTAAGTACAGAAGTAGTTTTTCCCAGATTTTTGATGAGCTCTTTAAAAGGCTGAAGTTGCTTTGACTTCCAAAAATAAACAGAAGGTACCAGGCTATCTCATTCCAAGTGGTTTGTTCAGTCTTGTCTTTACATCACTGGACTGCTAATGTCAGCTGCTGATCTGAATCTGGCTCCAGACTGATGCATTTGGTAACCCATGTGAAACTCACCTAGCTGGAATTTAGAAATATAATTAGGGGGGGAAAAAAAAATAATAAAAAAAAAAAAATAAAGTGGTGGAATTACTTTTTCTTTTTCTTTTTTTCATTTTTTTTTATTTTTTTTTCAAACTTATGCACAAAATATAGTTGTTTTACTTTGAAGAGAGAAAATATTCTGACCTTGAAGAGAGTGTGGAAAAAAAAAAACAACACCAAATACATTCACCTCTTCTCTAATGTGATTAGCTGGTTGTTTATAAAAGAAAGAAAGCATAAAGACTAACACATTGAAAGGTTTTTGCTTAGCTTGTCAGTTGCTCTCAAAATTCTGTCCAAAGTATAGAAATTCGTCACCACCTTGGCAATTACAGGGTTGGTCCGCCTCTTAAGTAGACAGGGAAAGAAGCAGGAAAAAACTGCAGCAAGACCTTACATTTTTGAAATGTCACTGAATTGTTGAGCTGCCTCACCCAAGTTTCCTTACGATTTGCAAAGAGCAAGAAAGTTCAGCTAACAGACTGCATTCTGCCTCCAACGTGCTCTGCTCTGTCTTGACTGTAGGAAGATCTGTGCAAGAGCACTACCATGGACTGTAATAGTCTTTTAATATCTGAATTTTAAACAGGCAATAGCGAGCAAGATTGTCAGGTAATGTAACGGTCTGAAACCAAGCAAACATGTCACTGGGTGGGAAGAAGTGGTTGGAGGCAAGAATGTTTATCAATACGTTCAGTCATTTTTCACAGTGCATATTCAGTACAGAACTAAGCTTCAGCTAAGAGATGCAAAAATACTGTGGATGGCACTGCTTGGGAGTGGTTAGAGGAATTATAAGAGGGAAAAAAATAAGACAACATTGCAGAAATTAATTATGCTGTTCAGTGAATGAATCTGGACCAGTACTCAATTGGTTTAAAACAAGCATCACTACTTAGAATTAAATCAACTGCAAACCCAGCTCAAACTCCTTTTTCCTTCTGTTTGATGCATCAGTTCAGTTCCCAATCTTCACAATTACAGTAGTTATTTATTTTGTTAAATCTATTTTAATTTATCCCTGAAATGAGTGCTCTCTCAATCTCTGTTACCATAATGGTGTCACATTAACACAGTTTTTAAACTGTAAATTGATGTTTTGATTGATTTTGTCTGACCTTTAAAAATGAATAAAAGTATTTAAATGGTATAATAAACCACTTTTGGGAAGTCTAAACACTTTAAAATATAACAAATGTACATAGATTAGCTTAATATTAGAGTGGAGGTCTTAGTGGTCCAGCTAGTAGGACCTCGGCGCTGACCAAAAAAAAGGTTTTGTAAGCTCTTAGTTCAGAAAGCTGCATTAACTTCAACAGGACAAAGAAGCTTCACAGCTAAAAGCAGTGAAATACAGAAATAAAGGAACACTAATTTTTCATTTCTAGGGCATGTTACAAATTACTATTGAGGGGGCATTACTACTTTCCTGAAGCTGAAACTGTGGTTTTAAGAAAGAAAAAAAAAGGAAAAAAAAAAAAATGTATTTTTCCACTGATTTTAGTATTGCCAGAATTTCACCAGAGTGGCTTATAATCTGCAAAAATTGCAACAAGGCATACAACAACTGACCCACTGAGAGCCTGGCAGGGCTTTGTTGCTGCATAAATACCTGCGGCCTGCCCTTGGCTTGTCCTTGCAAAGTTGTTTTGCAGGATCTTTAAGAGCCAATGATACGGTCCTTGTGCATGCATGGAGTGCATGGTACATGCTCTGCTCCATAGATAAGCTGGTCCCATGCACAGTGGATGCTTGCACAAGGAGAGACAGAATACTATGCTGGAAAGCCTCGTCCCTGTTGTATAATTCCTGTTCTCTTTTGTGTCCTCTAAGTCAAGGCTAGAAAACAAAAATTCACAATTTGGAAGGACAATACAGAAATCATTAAAAAATAATCAAAATATTTTCCATGACAGAGAGGAAATATAATAAAGGGCTTTAAAACAAATAGATACTCTGCCATATCATTTCAATCAAGTGATAAAATAAAAGAGAAAGTAAGCAATAAAAATACATTGAGTACACAAAAGAATAGCAGCCAGGGGCAAGTGTGTAAAAGGAAGTGGAGCACAGGGATTTCAGGTTATTAAGGAAAAGAAGCCTGAAATTCTGTGAATGACTTAAGCCATCCATCTTCATTCTGATTTCTAGAAAATATCTGGAATGAACTGTTCCCTGCAAGATAAAAGTGGATAAGCAGCAGACACTATAGATTTGTCAAGAGCAAACTGTGTCAAATCCATCTAACTCTCTTTGACCAGATCAAGGGCTGTGTGAAAGAAGGAGAAGCACTAGGCATAGTTGACCTTAATAAGACTTTTGACACTGTCTCACATGATGTTCTCATTAGCAAGCTAGGCAAAAACGATCTTGATGAAACTGGTACAAAAGGGGTGAAAAAGTGATTGGAAATCTATACTTACCAAGTACTTATCAAAGGTTCATTATCCAAATGGAAGGATGTATTGAGTGACATTCTGCAGAAGCCTGTCCTAAGTCCACATTTATTCAATATTTTCATTAACGGGGATGATGGAATAGGAAGTATGTTTATTAAATTTGCAGAGGATATGGAGCAAGGAGGGACTACAAGCTCACTGCAAATTCAAAATGAGCTTGTCTATTGAAGGAACATTCTGAAATTAGCAGGAAGTTGAATGGAACAAAGTTCATCAGGGAGAAGATGCATCTTCTATATAATATATCTTCTATATAATAGTACTTTGGCAGGAATAATCTCTGGGGTTATAGCAGTTCAAAAGGTGGACATGAGTCAGCAATGTCATATGTAGTTCAGGCATGAGTGCTGCCAGGAAGAAGATCAGGTAATTCATGTGTTTGACTTAGCACAAAGAGAGATTCTGTGAGTTTTCTAGGCTGGAGCACAGCACCCTGAAAAAGATGCTGGTCCAAAAGGCAGCAATACAGAGGTCAAGATATAAAAAAGAAATAAAAATACAACCAGTTCCACGTGAGCCAAAGAACTGGGAGTATTTATGCTAATGAAAAGGTCCCAGAGGGGTATGTAATATCACTTAAGCAGGCTGTTACAGATAAGATATGGTCTGCTTTCCACATCCATGATGGTTGGAGCAGGAACTAATGTGTTTAAATTGTAGATGAGGAAAAATTGTATTAGACACAAAGGAAACTTTTATGGTAAGGATAGGAAAACTTGGGAATAAATTGCCTGATGATGTTACTGAATCTTCAAAACAGTGTTTATGTGAAGGGTTGGACAATTAAGTGTTAAGAATCATATAGGTATAGACGCTTCTTCCAGTGGCATTAGGTAATAAACCTTCCCTTCCAACTTTATCATTTTATTAAGTGAAATATTAAGTTTCTAAGGAGATAGTGACTGAGTTAATAGAAGTGACAATATCTGGAGATATAATTTGGGTGGTCTAAGCTTTTTCTCATGCTGGAACTCAAAGAACTGAAATATGAAATTTTGAGAACAGCTGACAAAACTTAAAATTAACTTGTCTTTATGATTGTGAGTCCCCATATATTGTAAAAGAGAGAAAGTGGGAGAGAGACAGAGAGAGAAGGGAAAGGGGAAAATCACTCTTGAGTCATTAATGTGATACAGACAGACGAAGGACAGAGGAAGAAAAGCAGGAAGCATGAGTGCCATTGTGTAAGGCACCTATGAGAACTCAGCCTGAAGACTGGATTTCAGGAGTGAATGCACTGAATGGATAGGGCAAAGGAGAATGTATGTAGTGAGAGGAGATTGAAAGAGGTTGAGTTTATTTTGCAAGGCTAAATAATCTGAAACAGAATAGAGAAGGAGGGTAAGGTCACTGTCTGTAGACATACATAGGGCAGTTGCATTGTGATGCAAATTCTAGAAAAAAGTTATATTAGTTTAAGGGCAATGCTAACACTAGACCAGTGGACTGTCAATTTCTGTCCAGTTACTATAAGGAAGCTTTCAATCTCTGGAACAATATGCTGATATTAACAGTTGCATGGGCCTACTGTTTAATTTATTTAGTTTGGTTTGGTTCTGAATTAAGTTTTTAAATAGCATTATATAATGGAATGGCAAACTGAATTTTCCCTTTGCACTTCTCAGCTGTGTATTCCCACAAAACTTTCCTTACCTGTCTGGAATAAGCAAGTGGGGTGAACTTTTGGAGCCCATATCTTTGAAAGAATGGTGTGGTGATACTGTAGTTGAGCACAATGCCATTTGTTTCATTGCTATTTCAATCAGCTTGCAATCCCTTCATGTTCTGACAGCCTGTCAAATCTGAATCCCCCAAGAGCTGAAAGGAGATGGCCTGTTCCATCTGAGAGTATACTTTGGACCTGGAGGTTTCGTGGCAGTTGTGTTTACCAAGAGAGGAAACATCAAACATCACACCCTCACCTTCCTTCCTATTCCAGTGTAAGAGACTGGTCACGAGTAGCCTAGTACAAAAGTAGCTGCTCTCAAATTAGGGAGAATGGGATAATGACTTACTTAAAAGCCAGATGCCAGCTAAAGTGCCAATTAAAGAAGGTCCTGAGTTCTACTAATGCACTGTTATTCATTGCCACATGCACAAGTACCAGTTTATGTTTCCTCTACAAACCTAGCACTTTATCTATTTCCTTTTAATTGTTTGGAGTATGTAGCTGATTACCTAAGAACAGCAGTGACTGCTGCACAATTAGGCAGCTCAGACTTCTAGATACAAGAAGAGTAAACAACACAAAGTAAGCACCTAACATAATAACCAGCTTATAGTTTACTTCACTTATTAATATGTTTCCGCATGTGAAGGCAAACATCATTATTGCATAGAGACTAAGTATTCCAGAGCAATAATGCCAAGCAAACAAACTTGTGGCATACACATTAAGTTACAGCAAATAAGAAGGGATTTGATCATGGTCAAACTGAGCAGTTGGCCAGAATTCCAGTGAACATTTATTTTGGAAGCTTTCTAACAGCTCTACCGCTGGGTCCACTTTATCCTAAGTGTTTCTAATATGTGGCAGTGCTGGTCAAACACCAGAAGTAATTTTCATGCTTTTTCCAAAGATTCCAGCCAGCTGGTCAGAGAATAAAGGAATTCCATAATGAGAGGCTTCATACTTTTCCCATCATCTTCATGGAACTATTTTGTCTAGGTTTAATTATTTCTTATTTAAGGCTACAACATAAGCAGGTATTTATATTTGAAATGAATATTTTGCATATTGCACTAACTATCTTGGTGCTAAACAGGAATAATAAAAGTCTTCAGATTAACAGAAAGCAAATTTTCAAAGTATGTCTGAGGTTAGGAAATGTGGGAATCCTCAGTTTCTTGGGGGCTTTGGAAACTCCATACCACCTATGTTGGCAATAGGATGGCACAGGAACACACACAAGTCAAATCCAAAATCCACCCAGCCCAATGAGGTCCTCAGGAATGGACAGGAGTGGGAGCTTAGGGAAGAAATAAAAGGAACACAAAGAATATAATATCATATAATCTCTCTACAGCAACACTAAAAGGAAAAAAAAAAAAAGTGATCAAAAATAAAACAAAAACCAACAAACCAAACAAAAAATCATAATAAAAATAAAACAGTCCTTAAATTATATCATGGTGAGAAAACCAGAATGTGTCCAGCATACCTTTTTTTGTTGTTGTTTTTGGTTTTGTTTTGAAACTCCTTATGATATTCTAGCAAATATCCCAGTGGACTGTTAACAACCTACCCAAATTCAGTCCAAGGCAAAGTCTTGTAACTGAAATCATCAGTCTCATTGTTTCTGTGCAAGCCAGCACACTTGGATTCAACCAGAATATCATTTTCTCAGAAAGCTGGGAAAATAGTTTTTTTTGCTTGTGAACTCTGTAGAAAGGCTGTCACACATTTCAGTTCTCTAGGCCTTAAAACCATGAGCAAAAATTGGTCTCACACTCTATACAGAACCCAGATAGCCCTCATATACCTCTGCTAAACCCTACCCTCAGCAAAAGCACCCAGTTTTGACCTTATGCAGTGAAGTCACTACATAGTGGTGCATCATCATTGCATCTGTCATTAAGTATTTGCCCTTGTTCTACCTGTGCCCTCTCTGTTTTTGCAGTGTTATCATTAAATCTTTGATGCCATAACCAGTGCCGGAGGCAGACGTAAAAATATCTTCTTTCTTCTACCATTTTGCTGCCATGCAGGCAGACATGGCTCTTGTTAGCCCTTTTTGCCACTGTGCCAGAAGCATCAACAGATTTTCCCTATCTAGGGATTTTTAAACCCTGTCGATCATGAGATTTGGATTTATGACACAGTTCAATGCCAGTTGGCTTCAGTGGTCATTGGATTGCACTCTGGAGGATTTCTGAGACACAAACAGCAGAATGAATTGAAGTACTGAATCCCTGGAGGTTGACTCTAAAACTGTCTTATGTCTTCCCTTGGCTACAAAGCTGTACAGTGGACATCTAATTCTCCCTACAATGGGAATACTGTATTCTAGTAACCAGTTTTTCAGCTTAAAAAGAAAACACCACCTTGGCTTCAGAACAGAAAAAAAAAATTAAATGGTGAAATGTTTTCATTCAAATAGACGTAACCTAAGTATGAAAGACTGAACTCTGATTTACACCAAAGCAAAAACCATATTGCACTCTCAGGAAAGGGAAAAAAGAGCCTGTTCTGGAACATAATGTGTTTTCCCAACCAACAACACAGAAATAGAAAATGTATGCACAGAGCCTGTGCAACTACAAAATCATCTTGTGAGTAGCTATTGAAGGAATGGATTTTGTGAGAAAACTGGAATCTGCTCATTACAGGGTAAGTAAACGCTTCTTCAGCTATAGCCAACTGCAGTTAAATTTAAACTGAATTCATGATGATAAAAAGCATAGTAGCTAAATTGTTTGAACTAATAATACCCTGCCCATGTATTTTGCTTACAGATGGTCATTAATATTGTAATGACTACCTATGACAGACAGTCTGCACTGTGTGCAACTATCTTATTTAGTTTAGCCAGGAAGAATTGTCCAGCTATAATTCAGTGCTGAATAAGTGGGACATTTAAAAAGAACAGTAATTTGAGCAATGCTGGATATGAGAAGGCAACAGGTAGCCTGAGATGACTCTGCAAAATGCCTTGCTTTCTACATGTATGTCTTCATCTTTCGTGGTGGGACAATATATACCAAATACTGGACAGAGAAAACCGGAAGAAGGAGAGCAGAACTAGTCCAACCAAACATTTTGTCCTCAAGACTATTTCTTCCCCATATTCTTTGAAGATTGGGTGAACTTTGGGCAGCTGTGGTTACAGAATTGCCACGTCTGGCAGGTGACAAATCCTGCCAGACTTACTTCAAAGTGGGAATTAAGAACAAAGCCCTTTAGAAAACTACAGTCTTCAGAAGCTCCTCTGCCACTTTTACAATGGAGAAGAGATGTCCCCATTCTCTTGCCCTTATCCTTTGCTGGTAGATTGATCTGACATATTGCTTTGGCTGTGATTGAGATAACAGGGTCTAAGCCTGTCTCACAGTTGCCTCACTCTGTTGGATAGAAGTGGCTCTTCTAAGACAAACTGGAGATCCACCAGGCCCAGGAGGTCTAGAAAAGAACAGAACAGAGCACAACTGGTTAATGTTTCCCCTAGTAGTTCCTCCTTACCTGTAGCCCTTGCAGCTCAGAGTCTTTCTGACTCAGAGGTAGTTTTTCTGTGTCCAGTAACTCTTAAGGGATTTGTCTTCTAGGATCTTCTGTTCAGTCTCCTTTAAACATTCAGCATGTATGACATCCTGTGGCAAGAGGTTTTTCTATTAAGCTACATGCTTCATTAAGAACTATCTCCTTGTGTTTGTATTTTCAATGTCCAAACCACTGGTTTGTTTCCATACGGAAACTTGTATTGGCCCTGTTGTACAGACTTTGCCTTGCTGTGCAGGTAGGCAGGACATGCAGTTTTTTGATTTGCATAACGTGGAGAGCAATCCATTCTTTTGGATTTGCTGATATGCAGTTATGTTACTGGCATAATATAAGAGTTCACCTCTCAACAGATATTAGCTGTCTTACTGATGATTATATAGCAGTGCTATGCCTTTTTGTCCAGTCACAGAGTGAGAGGGAGATATATAATTTAATTGTGCTCTCTAAATGGAGAAGAATGCTTTGCTAAATTTATATGATGGCATTTCAATGACCAACAAACTCAATGCAAAGTTTGAAGTTAAAATTCACTCAAAAATATTTAATCCAAAGATTTTAAATTTTGTACCCAATTCCTCATTTTCCTGATATTTCACAAAACCAAAAATCCAGAAAAATCCAAAACATAAACCTCCTTTTTGACCATGCTTCAAGAGTGCAGGATGGCTTGAGGAGGAGCTGTACCAGAATGCACTTGTGGAATCCATGTCTGAGTAAAGGAAACACTGGAGGTTTATCTCATCAGACTATGACAGCCCAGCCAATTTCTCTGTTCTCTACCTCTAATACTATGTCATTTCTACTTACTCCTCCCTTATCAACTGACATCTGCAATGCCCTTTCTATTGTGACACATCACTGATAAGACGGCAAATCTTGAGTAGATGTCATTGTCTCTCTTATTAACCATCACACTCTCATCTGAAGCAATAAGTGTGTTTTCTGTCTGTTCACAGGTGTTGTTGCCCCTTTATTTAACAGCAGTTCTTGGGGCTTTTAAAGAAATCCATGTGAAGGATGATAAGGAATCTTGAGTTTCCTAACAGGTTGCTGCTTGCTGTCTGAGGATGAGGTGCTGATCTGATCAGCTGGGCTCATTGAATTTTCAAGACACACACTGTCAACCTGTTAAAGCTCTCACATGCCATGACAGTGAGTGTGGTTTCAAGCTGTAGATTAGACATCGACTGTTCATCCCAAAAAGCAAGTGAAATCCCATGCACAATTTCTGGAGGTGATGCATTTCATATATAAGTGGCTTGAGCTCTAATCTTGGTTTTTCGCTGCCAGTTCACCTGCCTGTGACAGGACACAGCATCAGTGTGTGAGCTGCAGGTCCATGTGGCAAAGGCACTGTCTTCAGTTTGCAGCTACAGAGCTGAATAGTTCTGGGCACTGAGTGAGGATCACAGCTGGTCAGATATTGAAATGCTGGTTTGTGACTATTTTCCACTGAGTCTGGTTTGCTTTAAATCACTTCTTGCTTGTCATATTGTTTATACATACTCAGATACCTTTATAATATCTCTAAAAGTATTTGTAACACCTCCCCCCCCCCCAAATCTTTGCATTTTAGCATGAATTATTTTTTTATTTGAAAGTATGTACTGAAATATGTTATTCATTATTCACCACAGGAAGCAAAACTGATAACAGATTGCACAGCAGACTATGTACATGCGGGGGGGAGGGGGGGGGGGGAGGAATAACCAAAGCCTCTGTCTCCTCTGAAGCAGCACAGGTTCAGAACATTCTCCACCCTACAGTGCACTGATTTCCACGTGAAACAGATGCTTCCAGTCAGTCTGGATTATTCTGTGGAACAATTTACTAATCCAAAAAACAGGCTGAATTACTAGAGAAGGTTATTTGTCAACAGAAGAACAATGCATCAGGAACCAACATACAGTATTTCTATCCTAGCGTTTTAATTTGGATTTAGCCCAACCATGCAGGTGATATCCCTTCCACTTAATTGAGGTGATTTAAGTGATAAAAGTCAGGTTTAAACTGTTTGCAGAGACAGAGTCAGACAGGGTTCTTTGGATTATTTAGTGCTGCTGCAAGATGAGACAGTGAAATCTTCTCAGTGTTTTACTGGAAAACACACAGTTCATCAAATCAAACTGGACCAAATCCCCAGCAGCTACAAACCACAGGGGTCTTTTAGAGTCCATGCAAACACATCTATTCCAAAGTATTTTTGAACTATAAGCCTTAAATCTACTTTAAAAATTCAAAGTTAAGAAGAATTGACTCCCTGGTTCACCCATAGTCTCTTGTTGCTGCAATCTTGTATTGGTTGTCCATTTCACTGAAAAAACTTCTGAAAAAAAAATAAAAATGAAAGGAGTTGAATAACTTATTCTGCTCTAGATATGGTAGCTGGAGGGCAATGTGCAGAAAAAAGCTGCTCTTCTGCGACCCACAGTGAAGCTACTGTCAAGAGCATGGAAATTCTTCTCACCACTGCAATCTCAGACATCACTTGTAATTGGCAGAAGAGAACAATTTTCAAACACAAGCCTGATCTTTGAATTGATATGACCCTTTTCAGCCTCCTATAGGAATATAGAGGCCATTAGATCCCTTGATAACATCATTTCCACTGGAGCTGTCTAATAAAGACTGGTATATTTGCAACAGGGCAGAGTATTCTTTTCAAGACACTCTCCATGCTGCTTTTTCTCTTCCATTCACTCAGAAATCTGTGTATAACTCTTATGTGATGTCCAGTGGAAAGTAACAACTCTGGGTCAGTTCCTCAGGTAGCATAAATCAATGTGGCTGTACTGACTTCAGTGTTGCCATCAAATGTAGCTGAAGGTCTGGCTCTGCTGACATTTAATTCCTGCATTTGAAAGACGAATATGTGCACAAACACTGAAAGCCCTTAAATTAAATGTTTTTATTCAGGGGGAAAATATACTCGCTTTAGTAGAAACTAACAGCCTGCAGCTTTCAGTTCTTTCTAAATAACTCAGATGAGCAAATCAATCAACACTTTTTTTTCAAGCTTACAACAAAGTGCTGTAGATTTACTATAAGTGCTAGATTTTTTGTTTTTATTTGTTACTGGTATATGTGTGTATCTGAAGAAAAACATAAATAACTTGAAAGTTTCAGTTAACACAGCTCTGAGCAAGAATATGTTTTTTCCTTCATGTATGATTTTCATGGCTATATTCAGGCTGTGATGTTATTCATCTCTTTATTTGCATTTCAGCACAGTTGTCTGCAAGTGGCACACAGAGCAAGTGTATAATCTGGAGTACATGATGGGAAAGCCAGGTGAATAAAGCAGCATCCATTTTCAAGATAGTAGAACATTTTAATTCCAAATTTCTCATGTTAGTTTTCCAGTTCCCTGTCCACAGTCTTTTCACAGTGTCTGGTCTGTAATCACAAGGTAATCACAAGACAGGCAGGAGGCAGTAGGATAACCTTAGCTGGAGCTCTGTGGCTGATTCCAGTAATGCGCACATGAGGGAAAGAGCTACGTGAGCCCTTAGTCACCTAAAATGAGGCAGACCAGCTACAGCCAAGAAGGTAATCCAGAGCACTGGCACTGAACTAGCTGTCCTGCTCCTTCTCATCCAAACCCATCTTGTTCCTGTGCTTTGGACAACAGTGCAATGAGGCATCAGTATCTGAGCTTTCTACATCTGCACAAAGAACCTGGACTTGGGAAGCAAGGCTCCTCCTTCGTCCTGGTCCCTGGTGTCACCCATCCACAGAAACTTCACCACAGTGTTAAATCCCCTGGGCTGGGCAGTTTTCCACTTTTCTCAGTCTTTGCATGAAAAACAAGCTGCAGAGGCCAGGGTTCATTTCTCCAAGCTTGGTGCCATCCCTCTTAGACTGGAGTCCTGACCAGAAGTACTCACTGTCTTTTAAGCTCTGATATCTTAGCTCTCCCAGTTGCACAAGTGAAGAAAAGGACACAAAGCAACAGGACACTGCTGCATCTGAACAACAGAAGTGATGAAACCTTTACTGCCTGAGAAACAAATTTATTAGGAAGATAAATAGGGGCCATGATAGATTAAATGCTGCTGGGAGATGAAGTTGATATCCTTAAGAGTCTGAGTGATTTTTTCATCCTAAGAAAGGGAGAACCTGTAATATCCCAGAGTCCATGTTTTCCTTGAGGGGAATAGAAATGCTAAGGTAAAAAACCTTACTGCAGTAGAGAAGATAATAGGGCAATTAAACCTCTCAGTACTATTAAAAAGTTGACAAAGCACCAGGATTAGATGAAATACATCACGGAAATCAGCACAGAAAGAGCAAATAAAATCGAAAAGCCTTTGGTGAAGAATTTTGATTGCTTACTAATGACAACGTTAGTACCAGAGGATATGATAATTTCAGTATGTAAGGAAGGAGCAAGGTTAAAAATGGGCACATTTCACCTGAATTTCAGGAAATTAGTCAATAATGTATCTCAAGATGAATTGATTTGAAAGGTCAGGCAGGATGGTGACATTGCTGCAAGTGGGAAAATTTGTGAAACTGGTCAGAAATTGCCCTTTGGCTGGCAGCCAAAGGTTCCAATAAGGTGGTGTGAAGCCTTAAGAGAAAGCGATCTATATTATAAAAAATCATAAATATGCCATCCTCTCTGACCACATTCTTTATGATCCAAATACTTTGTAAAACCCAAAGAGGATATCTACATTCATGTGTATTTTCTATTGTCTTACACTGCCTTACTTTATGTGAGTAGCCAAAGATGTCAGGACATGGTTCATCTTGAGAGCAGGTGGCAGGAGATAAGGTTTATCAGATATCTCTCTATTGCCTGTCACAGTCCCCAGGTTTTCCACAGTGACAGAAAAATTAAAGGATGTTCAGTCCCACTCAGTGTTCAGCATTTTTTGTAGTATAAGAAAAAATGAATTAATCCTAGCATGTCATCTACCACAGTGGACTCTGGCAGTAAGTTTCTCTTTGGGCTTTATATTCACTGGGAGAAGGAAAGTCACAAAGAATTTCCCAGCTAAACATACATTTCTTTGTCCTTCAGAAACCACACTGATGGACTTGTTTTTCTGATCTGATGTCAGACCAGAAACCAATCATCAGGTTGGTCATAAGATAGATAAATAAATTTACATTAACATTTCAAAGAGTCCAAAGTGTATATCTGACTAAATAAGTAAACAATAAACTAGACATTATACTGAAAATTGTTATTTTCCCAAATCTTAGCTAGAAAAAAAGACAAAGATTTTATAAGAAAACATAGGCTTTTTTTTTTTTCATGATAATGAGTGCTGAAAAGTAATTAACAATACCATTAAGCAAAATGTGTTTTTAAAAAATTAAAAGTGATTATTTCAATTCCTGAAAATTTGAAGAAAAATAATCACTACCAGAACACATAATGGGAGACCAAGGTATTGAGAGATCTTGAAAAATGGATGTTAGAGGATTGTGTTCATATTCAGCTCCACCTATTTGTATTTTGAACAATACTGGAAAGATTTATGATTATTATCTGAAAATACTACTTGTCTAGAGATAGAAAGAGCAATTTAGAGATATAATTAAAACTTGTGGAATGAAGTTTCAAGAAGGAAATTCAGATTATCATAAAAGTCAGTGATAGCAAGGACTAACGAAGTTAGGTGAAATATCCACTAAAAATAAACGTTTGGGGGCTGAACATAAGTTATGTTAAAAATTAAATTCTATTCTACATGGGAACCTTTTTGCATTGACAAAGGAATGAATTTGGTGACTTAATGAGATTTTCCATCCCTAATGTTTATGATTCAGTATATTAAATATGACCTAATTTCTATGATATATGAAACATATGAGAGGCATATGAGATCCTGGAAGGAAAAAAAAAATCAATTGATTGGTGGCAATACACTACTTAAGGGACAGTGAAATTTAATGGAAGGATCATGAAGATGTCAATGGGAAGAAATATGACTTCCTGAATTTTGACAGCCTCCTTTGCCATGTGAAAATGTGGTCCTGTTCTCTAGTGTAATGATGAATAATTTCTCAGTCTACATTAACCAACTGAAGTCTTCCACTTTCAGAAAGACTAGCTAAATAATGAGCAAGGATGTGTAGGTGCATATGGGTCCGTAGACTGAAGAGCAGGTAAGCATGGCTTTTTTTTCATGTATTGCTTTAGTTGGGAGGTGGCTCTGAATTTTTCTGAAAAACATCAACCAAAGATACCTCAGAAAGGTGCTCACTCCAAACTAATCCATCACTGGAACTATTCTGGACCATAAAAATGGTTCCATGATGAGAGGGAGCACAGAAGCAAGAAGAAAACTGGACTGAAGACGTGTCCCATGCCCTCACTTCTCGGATGAAACAGACTTGATGTTTATATATGGAGCATGGAGTGCTTTGAGGGGATGTGTGTTCCTGAAGACTTTGTAAGATAATCATTTTTCCTGAGAGCCTGCTCAGGCCTCCTGTTAAAGCACCTGTGAAGCGCTCGAGAATGGACTGGAGGAGATGCTGTCCCATTGCTGATGGCTACTTGGGATAATTAGGCTCTCACTGTCTGGCTGATGAAGCTTGCACAGGATGGTGCAAGAACAGTGAACTGGCCCCCTTGCTCTAGGACACAATCAATACTAAATTAGCCTTTAATTACAAGTCTTTTAATTATTCAGTGTTGACTTATGGTATGAAGCCACAGCTGTAAATCTTTCTAAAGTAAAGGCTTTGATTCCTGATATTCTCTCATTATCTCCTATAGTATCCTTCTGCAGGAAAATATAAGACCTCTATTGACATCATTTCATAATTTTTACAAGACTAATCCAGGAGCCATGCTGCTGCTCAGCAAGGGTAATAATAAATTTAAAAGCCTCTGGCTGTTCTTAGGTGGCATTACCAAGTAGAAAGTGATTTGCCTGAAGCTTGATAGATCTTAATCGATTTCACTGTAGCAGGGAATAATTTTTATCTCCAGTTCATGAAAAATTCTGCACCAAATTGCTCTGAAAGTGGATATTGAGAACTACAGGGTTGGTCCCAACATAATTCAATCCCAAACCTAAACCTCTCTCCTCCTAGACTGCATCTGAAAATCCTTGCTCTCTGAAAAAAATGGTGTTTGGCTTTCAATTTATAATGCAAGATATATTTGCTTGATAAAGGTATCTATAATTCAATGGATATCTATATCTAGCTATATATCTATGTGTAGAAAGATGCCTGTTTTATTCTGGCTTTTAGGGTAAAACCTAACAAAAACCTATTTACCCTGATCTACTAAAATTAGTAGAGACTTTTGGCCTTATTTCATGCATTGCAATAAAATATAAAACTGAAATAGTGAGTCTTGTGGCACTTGTGACAATATTTAAGAGTTTTCTACAAGTTATAAATGACTCAAAATTCAAAGAGTGGTGGTCATCTGCTTGCAAATAATTTCTTGAATCAATATTTATGCACTAAAACTCCTACAGTAGATTTTTGATGCTGGATTTCATCCCACAGAAAGGAAGGGGGTTCACCCCCCTCCCCTCATTGCACAGTCTGGTACATACATCCCACTTAACAGAGTAAAACAATGGGTTTAGAAACTTAGCTGATAGTGGGCACTACATGTAGTATTAAATAGTATCTCAAGTACTTGTTCTTGCACTGAGTGGTGAGATACCAGCCTGCATGTTCCTGTGACTTGGGATGAAATAATGTCCTGTATTTTCTGCTTTGGTTAATATAAGAAGGCCTGCCCTGTTCTCCCCTGGTTCTTCTGGTTCTTCTGCATTTACCCAGAAAAAGATTTACTGGAAAATGGACACACTTATCAAAAAAAAAAAAAAAAAAAAAAAAAAAAGAGAGAGAGAGAGAAACAGTAGTTCTTGTTTCTGTGAATGGAGAATGGAGCTTGAACTTTGTTCTGAGATATGAAGAGCTGTGGGTTTGGGTTTTCCATAGCTTATTTAGCTCTCTGCCAACCTTGTCCATCTATCCTTAGGAAAATGAACCTGGCAAAAGACAGAGTAGCTGAGCTGCAAGATTCAGCAATTGTATCTTCTATGTAACAGGTCTTGTTTCACAATTGCTTTGGCCTTTATCAGAATGGTTTCTCTTCACAGTTCATAATATCAATCTATCATATTTCATGTTCTATAAATACCATGAAGAAAAAGTTTCTTGAAAAAGAAGAAATAAATCTGTCTGCCAAAAGTTCATAAACTGTGTGTTACTGTGTATTCCCCAGCAGTATCGGTTCAAGCATTAATGACTTAGCCTTTCTTAATCACTTTTTAAATTACAAAAACCAGACAGAGCTTAACAACAAATTACTTGCTATAATTTCATTGTTCCTCCTCAAATCAAGATCATGTTGAATGTGTAAAAACGTATAAGCAAAATGAATGCCAAACATTTGCATAACTTAAATTTATTAGACACTTGGCTTTGGAAGATATGCTCAAAGCAGTGATTTTGGGTTATTTTTCCATCTTGTCCTGCATTATCTTTTGCGCTCCGACATAGGGTTTCATCCCAGTGAAAGCATAAAGTAGAAATCCACTGGCACATTCTCTGCTCTCATTAAGACTGACAAGAAATAATTACTTCATACTTGATCTCATTAATAGCTAAAATTGTCTTCCACTTTCTTATATTAGCAATAATTTACATTTAGTACTAAATCCATTAACTGGAGTCAGATCCTCGGGTCAGAACTCTCATTTTCCAACTTCTCAACTCTTTTTTCCCATCTCAGGAGGGCAGCCTCTACCCCCATGTGGCAAGGGGTGCCACCACTACACTGTGTGATCCAGACACGTGTGTTATATGGTGTCAGCACTAATGGGAAAGCAGATAACCATCTCTGCCTCCCAGAATAACCTATACCTGCTGGTCTATAAAGAAAAGATAAGGTTTGCTTTGTTGCTGCCATAAGAGTGATACATTGGTGGTGATTTCAAGCCTGAATAAATGAAACCAATTCTCTCCACTTGGTACCAGTTCAATGGAAGCATGGGATAAAACCCAGTCTAAGAAATTCAGAGTCAGAGATGAGAAAAGATGAGAAAAGTAGCACCGTTGGTACCATATGGCCCTAGATTGATGTCCTGGAGGAAGTGAATACTCACGTTATTGGAGAAGACTAAAACTTTAACCTAGACAGTACTTTCCCATTTGCTGCTTTTCTCAAATATTTTGGTGAATTGCAGAGGTGCTGCTACAATTAAAATAGACAGACCTCAGATGCTGCAGCTGGAAGAAGGACACAGAGCAATAGAACTCTGTCAAAGCCTGAGCAAAAACTAAGCTTATGGCATGGACTTAAAACAGGAATATAAGGATTTTTGAAGGACATACTTTGATGGATAAGGCTGAATGTTTTATGAAACTGCAAGAAACCTCTGTGAAGAAGAAAAGACAGTAATAGTCTTGTACTTATGGCCTCAATAAGGAATTCCTGGCAAACTTTCCATTTTGCTTTGCTATTTTTATTAGTGGGGTTGGCTTAGTTCCAGCCATGATCAAAGAGAGCCCAGAAATCTGTGAGATGTTAGAAGAAGAGAAGTGCAACTCTAAGAGATATCTGAGATCTCTGGAATTCCTTGTCAGCAGACTTATGTCTATTTACCAGGATTGAGAAAGGAAGAAGAACCATAGTGTGTTGTGTTTTTTTTTTTTTTTTTTTTCTTTTTCTTTTATGAGTGTTTGTGTTTTTCTTTGGTTGTTTGTTTGTTTTGTTTTTCTGACAGCTTAAAATTATTCAGAAAACCACCACTTGAGAATAAAAAGGAAAGAAAGGGCCCAGAAAGGAAAGTTTTAGATATTATCCTGATTCAAACTGCACAAAAGTTGCTCCAGGATTAGCCCATGAAGAGCTATCAGTTTCATTATCCCTTTTGGCTTTGGTGTGACAAAACAGACCAAGTTGAGAGCTACACAACACAAATACTAACACCTCCTGTCAATTCTGCATCCCCCTGCCTGACTACGAGGGCTGAGAGCACTATTTCACTTTGTTTGAATACCAAACCACACAAGACGCTTTCCCTTTTTTTCCCTGTCCTTCCCACACTCCCCTCAAGCAAGCAGGAGGGATTGTTGTCTGTTGCTTTATGGAGGTACTTGCCCCAGCTTTTTTGGGGGGACAGGGAAGCCTGCAGCCCAGCCCAGTAGCACCCAGCAGGTGTTGGCTGACCATGCTGAGGGCTGAAAGGGGGGGTGATCAGTTTCTCTCCCTCTTTCTTCTACAAGAAGGGGGGGTTTCTTGGTTTTGGTCAGGCTCTCAGCTCCTATGAAAGTGATGTCAATAGGCTCCCTTCAGCAGCTGGGCAAAATTCCAACCAATCAGATTTTTCCCCAGACACCCTATAACATATGCAAATTTGATATAGTAAAAGGTTAATTATTTCCTTTCTAAAAAAAGAAAAAAAAATATTTTTTTTTACTTTCATGGTGTATTTATACTCTCCTCTCATTCCATTTTGAAACAGAGGCTTTGATAATTCACAGATAAGATTTAATTTTAAATGTTTTTATGAAATCTGAAAAAAAAAAAAAGAAAAAAGGAAAGCTTTTTAGTGTAACCTCTAGGGTTGGGGAAAAAAAAAAAAAAAAAAAAAAAAAAAAAAGATCAAAATGCTGCCATTGTAAAAACTTGCCAGAGATTTAACTGTGACATGAAGCATATCATTAAAATTTGCTTTACTACTTCTCCTGTTGTAATTCCATGGACTAACATGAAAGAATCTGAAAGACTCATCTTTATTTTTTCCTGAGAAACTTTACTTCCATTCAAAATACATCTTCTCCTCATTATGTGTGGTGTTTTTTTTCAGACAGTTGATGTAAACATATTTATACCTCCAGGGCTGTTCCCAAATTAATTGGAGTGATCCAGGCCAGATCAGAAGGGCTCTGTGCAAGCATGACATGTGCTGTGGAAAAGCTGATTTGAGATTCCTCATTCAGGGCACAGGACCGGTCATTTCAGTCCCATGGCAGTATGTCTAATCTCAAGCCTTGCAGACAAATATTTGCATGTGAATGCAGCCAGCCATGTCACTGGATTCTTAATTCTCCTTCAGACTTTCCTTCTGCCTTTTCTAGGAGAGGGTGAAAAAAAAACAGTGAGTCTTCCATGGTTTTCCCATCAGCGGGAGCTTGTGGTGTTTTTTTGGAAGGTGCTTGTGAAGTGGGGTTGTGTGTGCACGTGGGCTTTCCTCCATCACAGGAGCAATTAGGGAATGGGATATAGCACCTGCAGCAAGCTCTCAGGGAGATACAAGTGGCAAGTGGGACAGAGAGGCACCAGAAGGTCTCAGCGCCATTCCAACAAGCCAAGTCCTTCAGCCACCTCCCCAACACCACCAGCTGCTCCCCAAGCCTCCACAAGGAGGGAAAATTAGGTTTCTCTTTTAAGATGGCGCAAATAATTTTCAAGAAAGAGGAATTCATTTTTGAAGCTCAGAGAACAAATATGCTTTCTTAAATCTTGGCTTTGTATTGTAGAAGTCCTTTCTTTTCTGCTTTTTTTTTAGCTATAGGAAATTGCAGATAATATCAGAATATCTCCTGTTGTTTCTGAGGTAAATCTCGCACAGATGAATTTTTGATCTATATATAAATATTCCTCTACATTAATGATAGAATCAGTCTCTGCTTATTGCACTATATCAGGTGCTGTGGCATAAACAAATAAAACAATAGAGAACAGTCAGTTCTGCTGGCCCAGCATCATGTATCAATTTGCACTAATAAGTTAATTTCCATAATTGTTATTCAGGAATAACAAAATTTGAGAGAAAAGAGGTCATAATGGTCATGATGCCCTGAGAGGATTTTGCCTTGCTGAAGTCAACACACTGAAACCTCTGAAGGATTCTGGAGAGAATAAATCCCATAACCTAATCATTCAGTTAATGTTATTACTCATTTATTTGTTTTCCATCAGTGAGATACCCACTGACCTCCAAAACAGTACTGTGCCTTTGACACATGGTTACATCATGTTAGTTCTCTCACTGCTCATCCTGAGTCTTTAAAGGTCTACTGCAAGTCTTGCAGTGGACCTTCAAAGCATTCTATATATTTTTGTAATGAGAGAGTGCTTTTTGTGCATTGTAAAACAAATTAGTCCCCTTCAATTCACTTTTCTCCCTCCTGTGGAGATCCCTTCAGTTTAGCTCATGTTTTGTTAAGTCAAGGAACTCGGGTGCGATACTGCTGGAATATATGGCCCTGTTGAACTAACTCAGGCAACACTGACATTTTTACAAAAAAAGATATATCTCATGGGGGATTGCTGGGGAAACTGCTATACATCAGATTAAGATGTCATATGCTACATTTTACTTTGTCACTTAAATTAAATGCATTTGTAATATGTACAGTAGTAAAATCAAATCAGAATTTAATCCATTTTAGAAACATGTTCTATTACAGGGAGAAATGTGTGCAGTAAACTCAGAATGTTATAGTACATTTGCAGTAAATACTAATGACATTCTTTGGTGGCTTTATTTTTGCCTGTACCTTATATATGAGACACTGACCTTTCTAAATATTCTATACTGATAATCTCATACTTAGTAAAATATTTTTGTAATTATTGTTTGTGAAACTGTGGTAGATGTTGCAGAAGATGGTTTGGCTAAAAAGAAATGAATAGATTTGTAGATTGTACTACTATGTTAGAGTCTACAGTGGTGCTTTCTGTGGTGACAGGTGAATAAAGAGCTCTTTTGCTTGCCATTCAAAAATAAAAAGAAGTGAGCTGAAAAATAAAACTGAAAAAAAAAAACCAACAAACATTTCATTTAAATGTCATTTCAAGTGGAAAAACAGTTTAAAGATTTTGAAATAGGCATTATTCACAGAAATTTCTAGGGTCCTTCCCCTAAGTAGAAAAATTCACTTAATATAGACAGAATATCACAGAATATTTCAATTAAACTGAATTTGCATTTTCATTGTGAGTTGAAGCTTCACTCTACGTTTTCCACCCACATTCTTTTAATGTCTGAAACTCCAGAATTACTAGAACAAGAAGATTGAAAGTAAAATCAGGGAAATCAATAAAAGTCTTATAATATTTGTCTTGCAGGTGAGTTTGGAGAGGCTTACAGAAAATATTGATGTGAATTTAAGAGCATTTGGAAAACTAATGTGATCATCCCATTGGACTAAATGAAAGCCTCGGGGCCTTCTTTCCAAAGGGGACATTCTTGGTCCTCTCACAGCTCCTCACTCACCAGGCAAGAAAGCTCAGGATCCCCACCCAGATCACTATTTATGTCAAGAACATTTCCAAGTACACCTTCCTCAACAACACTGCTGTCAAAGAAGATGGTCATATCATCTCTGCATGCCCCAGCAGTCCCATTGATTAATGAAGTTCAAACCTTCATCCACTCTCAAGGATTTCCATCTTGTATCCCCCAAAAGATGACTAACCCAAAGTGCCCACGTCAGAGAGCACTGATCCTGAAGCACACCTTCACCTCTTCAGCAAAAAAAAAAATCTTATCTTGTCTTTGGATACACTTATAAAGTCTTATCCGTGATCTCACTTGGATTTCTGTGGAATAACTGAGAGAAGAGTTGGCATGAAAATTTGATTTCTCAGTAAATTAATCTTCCATTTTTCTGGTCAGTAAATATATTTCAGATAAAGAGCTGTAAAATAAGAAAGGACAAGACAAGGGGTTAACTTTTAAACAGGCCTTGACCTCACCTTTTTTGTAGATACAATTTATAGCTTTATAACAATGGCTTAATTTACTAAAAGCATTGGGGCAGCTTGGGCTCAAGGACGCAGTTGTTTGTGTTTCTTGCTTTCTTGAGGTAGTGCATTGTCTAAGTCCAAACTCTCCTCAGCCTAGATTTGGCAAGGCAGGCCATAGAAAAAAGGGAGCTACTGATGCTAAAAGCATTCAACTTGCCACTCAGAACCTTTTCTCTCTTTCATATACATACAAGGTTCATGCTGGAATCTAGGAATTGCACGTGTCTGAATTGATAGCAAAATGGACTTAAAAAAAAAAAAAGAATATGGATTTTTTTCTGTTAACAGTCTCATGTCATTAAATATTTCTTTGCTTTCATCTACAACAAGCATAACGAGATAATTCTATTTACCATTCCTCACCAAGAAAAGTAATTAGAATGCAAGGTAATTTCCATAAAATGCATTACGACTTTAATATCAGTAAAAGCCACTTAAATATTAAATGCATAGAAAAAATATTAGCTAAATTATCATAGAATAATATGATCAGGTTACTTTAGGAGGAAAAAAGTGATAGATGTGTTTTAATAAACTGTGCAAAATTATATGTATCATATTCTTGCTTCCTGTCAATTTTATTTAGAGTTAAATGCCATTGTGATAATTAGTTGGGCTTTACTGTGTTCATTAAAAGCTTTCCTAATGATCACATAGAGGAATAAGTAAAATTAATTTCTTTCTTTAAACTCAAAGAAATTCATCAAATGAATAAACAAAAAGCTTTTGCTGAGGCACAGACACAATATCATATGGGTTCTTCCAAGCAGATAAGCATGGAGTATGAACACAATACCAAGTCTATGCAGGCTTTCATTTTGTATCAGTGCTGGTGTTCTTGATTTACAAACAGTAGCTCTATGTGTGAGGGAGATAGAGCATCAAATCTGTTATCCTCATTCAAATAAAAGTTCAAAGCCATTTCTATGAATCCAGGGAAGACTCACCAGTGAAAATGAGAAGAAATCTGACTAATAATTCTAATTTTTACATTTGTTTTTGAGGATATGCACACCACTTTTTTATTTATTTATTTTTATTTTTATTTTATTTATTTATTTATTTATTTATTTATTTATTTTTCCTAAGCCTGGTTTGCAATTACAGTAAAAACCCTTCAGATGCACTGTGATAGGGAAATATTCTTTCACGGCTCTCTAGAACTGAGAAAGTTCTCAAAGAACTTTCACATCTTACTAGCATCAGAAAAAATCTAAACTCTAAAGATGTGACTTCTGACTCTGAGAAATTACATTAGAGAAAAAAATACCTGAAGAACCATGAACACCTTGAGAAGACAAACCCATATATATTTTTCAAAAACAAAGCTATTAATATTGTTTTTTATATGCATGAATATGTTGTCATAAGAAAATAATATTTTTGAATAACTGGTTTCATTCACTTGATGAATCAGGCCACCAATGCTAATGTCATAATAATGTCAACCACCAGGGCAAGTGAGCCTGATTCAGAGTCCATTTCATGTTACAAGTAGCTTCTGCATTTCATATTGGGTTGGATCTTCTGTTAATAAGAATGATGACAAAATATAAAACCAAAGTAGTAATTTTGTTCAAGTAAAAATATAACCATAGGATGAACCTAAGTGGGAACTTTTAGGTTCTTAAACCTTAATACACTCATATTCTTCCATTCAAAATGTTGCCAAAGCAGGAGGAAAGCCTGCTAAATCTCACAGTACTGTTTTGTTCTTTCCAACAGACCTCTGAGCTATCTCATATTAGAATTCCAGAGGACTCAATTACAATAGCTCTATGAACAATTTCTCCCCGAGAAGATATCTAAGATGAGATGGAGGTAGGATCAGAGCAGAAACTCTAATAAGAAAGGAGTTAATCATGTCACCTTAATTGAAAAGTAGTAATAAAAATAATTGAGTTTAATACATAATTTAGATCATTGTGTGTTAAGTTAATGCATTCTGCTTAGGCTTTGAAAAAATTATTTATTTCATGTAGAGTTAAGATTTCATTTGTTTTTATAATGGAATGCTCTCCAATTGACTTTAATAACAGCAGTTTGTTAAATCAGATTTTGAATTGGTGCATAGATTTGAAGTTCATATGTTAATTTTTGACACGATATACTTAGCATTTATAGCCAGCTCATAAGGTGGTTGAATTTATTTTCATGAGATTTAATAATAATTGTTGTCTTATATTACAGAAATTAAATTAGTTTTCTCTGCTGTCCTGATGAGAGGCAATTTGCCTTATGACTATTTTATTTTATTTTACTTTTAAAACACTGTATGACTTCTTGCTTTTTTGAGAGGATTTATTCTTCAGCTATTGGTCACACTTCTATCACAAAATCTATCTTTATATTTAAGGTTCTTTCCAGGAAATAAAACTGTTGTTTAGTTACATTTTCTCTTTGTGCCATTTCTGATGCCCTGTTCTTGCAGTGAATGAACTGATTCTGGGCAGTGACAAAGGGTTGAGAAGAATTTTTAGCAAAACCAAATGGTCAGAATTCTATCACTGTTTACTTTCAAAACCCAGTCAGATCCCAGGTCACTCTAAATTAGTTCTGAGGGACTCCACTTCAAATGATTTTATTTTCCTTTAAATTATTGGAAAAAAATGTTATATATAAAATTATTGATCTGCCTTGGTGGAATATCTTATGCCATTTTGTAGTTAGACACTCCATTCCAGAAACCCACTGGAGTACCTGCTTAACCGTAAGCAAGTGGTTATATACTACTGGTGAAATGCATGCATGAGAATAGAGGTTGTTCATAAATGGGGACGTATGATCAGATCTGGGCTTTGAGCAACAGCCTGGGAGTTCAGAAGCAGCATATGTGATTCAATATCTGATGCTGGTGCTCTGCATGGCCTTACTCAAACAATACAGCTCGGTGTGCCTTGGGCTTTCCCAGAACCTGTAAAAGGTAAGACTTCTCTGTTGCACCAAAGTGCTGTGGAGCTTAGCCAATAAAAGCTTCAAAATATGTTTGAGACACTTGATAGGAAAATAAGATATAGAAAAAAAAAAAAGGACATTATCATTATTACCACGGACACATGCATTTTCCTGTAATGTTTCAAAGGAGACTTAGAAAAATACTCTCATTCTTATGGCAGTTGAGTTCCATCCTTTCATTTCCAGTATATGATTTCAAGCCTTTCCCTACACTGATACAATTTTCCAGATGCTTTTCCCCCCTTCTCTTTTCAAGCTGTTTTTCTCCATGCAGCTGAATTCCTCAGCATCACCAGTTACTTCTGCATTTCACCTACTCCAGCCAGGAGCTGGGAGATGTGGAGCACATGGCTCCTGGTAAGGTGCAAGCAGCACTTTCTACCTTGCCTGGTATGGGACAGGTGTAGTTCAGATTTCCTTCCTATTGAAGGGAATGGACTAATCTCAGTGAAAACTCTGAGCATATTCTACAAGAAGCAGTCACTTTACAGATTGCTAGGACTGAGTTGCCTTATGACATAAGTATAGACTGATTGAAAACAGTCCCCAAAGACACCCTGCATAGGCACACATGCCTTTATGTAGCTCTGGTAGTGCCTGCCCAAGGGTGTTAGCTGCCCTTGGCCAACCCACTCCCACTCATGTGTAATTTAGTTATTCACTGCATCTCCCTCCCCTGTATGCTACCAGCCATCTTTGGTCCTTTTGATCTGTGTAGACATGCCTTTGTGCTTCTTTCTGCAGCTGTAGCACTGTCACTCGTCTGTATACAGAAGCTATCTTCCACTGCTGTTTTCTTTTGTTTTACTGTCATTAATACTGTAGATTCCCAGGGAAGGGGGAGAGAGAAATGAGCCTCCAGGTCAGTAATTCCATCCCTGAATATTGCAGTAATGTGCCTTAAAACACACGTTTCTGTAGTTTGTCCCAAGTCATTCACTAGGACTCAAGTGATGGGGCTCCTGCAACTTCTCTCGGGAGATGATGCCACAGGAAAACAGAAAGGCTTTTATTGATATTCAACAGACCTTTTCTTTTTGTTAACTTAATACCATAACTCCATGTTCCACTATAATCATTTTCTCCCCCTCCATGGTCCTTCCTTCTTCAAAACACTTCCAGACATTTATGTTCCCTTTTAATCATCTCTTAGTAAAGATTTTGCTTGTTTTTAGGGCTCTTCCCCACTTGCATTCTGTCTGAATCCAACCCCTCAGGGTCATACTCATCTTTTCATCCATAATTGAAAAGACAACCACTCCATACAGTAATGGGAGACTTTTTTTTTTCTCTGTTCCTCCTCAGCTCACACAAGCTATATAGATCCTCACTCATCTCTTCGGGCTCTGAGACATATTGTACCACTGAATTTTAAGCAAAACTACCAGGCAAGATCAATGAGCTATTCTGCTTTAAAATCTAGGGCATAAATTGGCCATTTCTTTGTACATATTTTTACCTTTCCAACTCTTCAGCAAAAGGCAGAACTATCCAACATCAAAAAGTAAAAATGAGTAGACAGATTCTTTTATTTATAGCAGGGCTTCCCCCACTAAAACAAAGGATGCCATTTGCACAGCAGCATCTCAGAGCAGAATTTTAGCACTGTGACATTTACAACAACGCCTTTTTTTTTTTTTTTTTTTTTCCACAAAAGGCAGCCCTTATTCCAAGTTGGAGAACCAGCAAGAGGTATATGCACCACTTATTCTTCATTTTTACCCTTAAATGACATACTAAGGAACATAGCATTGGAGAAGAACTCTGTGATACACAGGAAATTTTACCTACATGTCACTCATGACACTGTCCTGCCGATAACAGCCTTAAGGGGTGGGTTCTGTGTGGATTTCACTGGTTGAGCATTTGCATCCTTCAGTAGTGATGTGATGTTAGCGAGGTTTGTGGTGGCTGTCTGCCAACTTAGGTGTGTGAACACTCCTAGTTAGCATTCACATCTGTGGTACGGACAACATCTTTCAGTGGGAGTCAAACTGGGTTGGGTATTTCATGTCTGCTTTGGGCTAAGAATGTGTGCATAGGTACCATAGGTTCCAGTGTAGCTGGTAACTGCAAGCAAAACACCCACTTGCATGTCATGCTCTGCCCTTTGTCTTAGAAGTGCTCAGATTTTGAGAATATCTTTGGTACCATGAATAATTGGGTACAACACGTATTACAATTATTTGTGTGGGTACATTTTTAAATAGGCATATGAAGAATAACAGAAATGCAATCATTAGTTATTTGCAAGTATGCACACCAAAAATCTAACTCCAATATTGGAAACCTATATTAGAAAAGTTAAAATAAATGTATGTATATTCCTTCTCCAACACTTCTTTTTTTATGCGCTCATTAAGATTATTCTCCATCAAAACTCTATAAACATAAAGTCATGCTTTTGAGAAGTACTTCATATTAAGAAAAAGAATGAGTATCTAATCTAATCTGATTACAGAGTACCCACAGGTTTTAGGAAAAGAAAATAGGAAAAAATAAAAAGGAAAAAAGGAAAAGGAAAAGGAAAAGCGGAATGGAAAGAAAGAAGGAAGAAAAGAAGGAAAGAAGTATATATAGTAAGTAAATATATTTGTATATTTATTTATATATTTATTATTTATTAATATATTTATTTAAATATTTATAGTAATAATATATGGGAAGTAAATCTGTTCAGTTTCCCAGCACATATCAAGTTCATGGTGGCAGCCCCATCCTGTGTTACACTGTCTCCAGTGTGATGCAAAGTGGCAAACAAAGCTAGCAATGAAGCATCACGTGTGTGTTAGCTTGGTGCTGTGGCGGGTGCTGGTGATTTCCTGAGCATGTTTCAGCCCAGATGCTGGCTACCTATTATGTATGGAAAGAAAAACTATTCGTGTCTACAGGCAGAAAGAAGGAACTCATTAGAATGTGACAAGTTTCTGGGCTGAGTGATACAGCACATGTAATCTCATTATCTGTGCTGGGGAATGGCAGGAGTATGTGTGTAAAACAAGATTTTATGTGTGCAGTTCAGTCAGTGAGGACTAATGGATTGATAATGGGCTGTTTGTTGCTGTTCAGATTTTGGCTCACATCCACAGCAGGGGTCCGTTGGAGCAGATCCACCGAAGCACACTGATTGATACTTGTGCTGCATGCAGGCTTGTGAGTGTTTAGACTTATTTTCCATTCGGTGGGTAACTTATTACACTGTTTTCTCTAAGTTTATCCATGCACACATTACAAATATAGCCAGATGTCCTCATGATTGTTTGCGTTTCTCTGAAAAATGAATGAAAGTCTCAGGAGTTCAGAGAGGATAAAAGGTGTTTGTTTTTTTGGAGGAGGGAGGAAGGGGGGGTGAGGGACAGCTAAGGAAAAAAGGAACTAGCTGTATGTGAGAGAGAAGGAAAGGCTTGAGAAGAAGCCAAGAATTCCTGCAGGGCATCTAGGACTTGGAAAGCACTGATTTAAGGACAAGAAAGATTTAAGAGCATGACAAGGAAAAGGCAGCAGTAATATGAACTATATTGTCTTTTACCTAAGTCACTGTATTTCTTGCCATGACAAAATAGTGATTTGCTTCTGTAATTATGTGTCTCTGCAAGGACTCCATAAACACAAAATATCCACTGTGCGGGAAGTCTGAAGAAAACATGGAATAAAACATTGGGTCCTCCTGGGATCAGTCAATCCTGAACTTGACTGCTTTTCCAGCTGGGTAACAGACTAAGACCCTTTGCCCAGGACATACTGCTGAGCATCTACAGGGAAAGACAGTGCTATGGGCTGCTAAGACCACAGAGAATGCTGGAGCACTCACATCCATAGCTGAGGGACTTGTTCACTAGAGGCAAGTAAGCTTCCAGCTTGGAAGCCTTCCTGTTTGGGAAACTACTGCAGGTGGAAAAACACCATGGGAGCCATTGATTCTCTGCTGTGTCTGAAGGAAGACAGGATAGATCTCTGGCACAAAGCTACTACTCTGAGTAGTAATAGCTACTTGGGAATCAGAACTGTTGAGCACCAAAGGATGTTCTGCTGAATTGGACACGAGCAGCTGCAGTTGTGCCTGTTGGTGAAAGAAAATCAAAACTGTGAGAGGTTGTCTCATGACTGGGAGGGAACAACCAGTGCAGAACAGGGGTGCAGAAACTTTTATTTATCTCTCTCTCAGTGCAAAGCACACTAAAGGCTGATTGGAGAAGCATTGCTCTCCCTTGGGAGATGTGTCAGCCAGCAGGCAGATCAGGAGCTCATCTTCCAAATGCCTATTCCCACTCAAAGACATAACTTTTCCTGCTTTGTGGGTGCCTTGTCTGCCTCAAGGGGGTGTGAGGTCTTTCCAGAATTCATGGGCCCCACTGTCTACCCAGGGGAGGAAAAAATTTCCTCTTCAGACACAGAGGTACAGCGAAGAGAGATGGGTAGAGAAGGAGGCTCACGGAATCCACTTAGCACCTTATAGCTCATTGACCTGTGTGTAGTAGCTTGAACTGGATAAGGGTACAGGAGGACAGTGAAACCCCTCCTCCAGATTCTTCCTTGAACACCCCTGGGAGCTCCAGGTACACTTATTGCTCACTTAAGATGTTGCAAATAGTGATATCAGCCAGGCTGACAGAGAAATGTTAGTCATTGCAAGCAATCTCATCAAGGCAAGGCAGAGAGGAGCTGAATCATTTCCAGCCTCAGACACCCATAGATGTGTCATGGTTTTTGTCCGTCTTCCAGATAGCCCTATTATAGTCTGGAAAATCTGCAGCACTAACACTGCTGTCATTCTGTTCTGCTGCTTTCCCTCCTGTACCTTTTATTTTGCTTTATAGCGTTACATGACATAGCATAATGCATTCACATTTTTTATGACAACAACAACAAAAATCTTCCTCTGGATCAATAGCAAGTGTAGTATCCAATTGATATTCTTGGCAGCAGAGCAATAAGCAAGTGCCTGCAGTCAAAATGTGTCGGCTGCCTCAGCAGTGGTGCAGCTCCTCCCACAGCTCCTTTACCTGCTCCTTACAAAATGCATGGGCATGAATTTTACATACATTCCCCAAAAGCTGAGAAGCAGACAAAAATGAGAATGTGCTGGGGAGGCAGAGAGGTAATAGTAATGTTTGTCTGTCACCTCTTGACCTCCCCATCAAGTCTCCTGCTTATGTGAGTCTCTCGTGGTAGAACACAGCTCCAGACCCTTGTCCCTCCTCCCATGGTGTCCTACATACACCTCACAGCTGGTCAGGTGTTGTCTTGCAGGACCTGTCATTGCATTACAATGCAACATGAGAGGGAGAAGCTGAAGGAACAGCACCCAAAATCCCCACTGTCCTCTCTCTGACCCATTTGTGCCCACTGTTAGGTCCACTGTTACCCTTCCCTGACCCACAGCCTCATGCTGATGACGTCGTACTAAGATATAAAGGTGTTATTTCTCCACAAACTTCTCCTCTTTTCTCACCCAGTGTTCTGCCTGTTGTTTGAAATATTCCCTGAAAACCCAAATTATATCAAGCCACTGTGTAAAAATAACGGGATGAATCACATAAAAACTTTAAAAAATCTAATTCCAAACCAAGATGTGGATGAGATTAAAGGTTAGCCAATTTACAGTCATTGTTCTCTATCTTCCATCCAGCCTTTTCTTTTCCTCCATTTTGATTCTTCTTATGCCTCATGCTTCCTCCACAGTTGGCTCTTGACTGTGCTGGAGAAGTTGAGGAAACATGAGCTTCTGCTGTTAACAAGCTCCATGGTGTGCAACTCCATATCTATCTGCTGAAGTGTGGTGATTTTATCATGGTGTATGTACCTGACACAGCTGACTGGGAAAAAGTAAAGGAAGAAAAGAAAAAAAAAAGAGACTGCTGATGGCTGCTGAGCAGAGAAATTGGAGGTGTTCAGGAGCAAAATCAGGAGACGTGGAGCAGAGCCAGCCAGGCATCTCCCACGTCTGTGTGCCAATGCGTAACAGGGGCAGATGGGAGGATAGCCGGGAAAAAGTGAGCTCTGTGCCCACAGGAGGACAATTGTCCCCAAGCAAAGACAGGTCACATACAGGGAGATAAATGAGCAGTGCCGTGCTGAGGGAGCCGGGAGAGATGGATGAAGGTAGTACTACAAGACTCTTCCAAAGTCAGTGGTGACAAGCTTTGTATGACAGGCCTGAAGGAGGAAAAATAATCCTAGAGGCTCTTAAACACTGACTAAAACATTGTGGGAATGGTGGCAATTATACAGTTTGTCCTATAAAATGTTCAAATTTTGAAGAGATGCTATCATGGTTTATGATGTGAACTCAAGGCTTACTTGTCTTGGTGATTTCAGTGGTGTTTTCATGGAAAAAGTGTTCTACTACTGGCTGTTGAATAATACAGTAAATGGCAGATTTGCATTTTAGCAGTTAAAAGTCCCTCTGAATTACAAAATGAGTAAGCAGTTCAGAGATGTTTGTTTTCCAGTTAAACATATTATGATTAAAAATTATTTTTATATGAACACCTACTGCACTGTTCCCACCTTTTTATCCACCACAATCTCCTTGGTTTCATGTCACTGATTATCAGAAACAAAAACTAGGTGTGTCAGGACCATTTAAAGTATGAAGCAAGTACTCAGAAAACATCTCAGATAATTCTGTCTCCTTAGCCTTGGTTTGGCCTCCTTTGGGTGCTGTGTTGTGATAATATGTGTGCAGAAGTCCCAAGCAGCATTCAGTAAGAAAGGCTGGGCCAAACCCTGGACAGTGATAAGGGAAATGAAAGAATTAATTTATTTTCTTTTCATGACCATATCCTCTCCTGTGTACAGAGTGACACAAGGGAAAAATAATATATGAGGTCGTTCAATGGAGGACCTCATCATAGTAGGAAGAAATTAATATTGTGTAAGCAATGTTGCTTGAAAACAGACAAAGGAAGACTTGAAAAAAGTGTGCCACATACTGAGCAAGAGCTTCCAAGCATGCCTCTGAGGAATGGGAGGAAAATGTAGGAACTATATCTGTGTGTTTCTGTAGGATGAAGCATGCTTCCAGTATCTGTTATATTTGGTGTCTCAAGCAAAATCAGTGGGGAAAAATCTTTGTAGAATCACAATATTTGGAAACATGACAGAATCTGGGCATGAACCATGTGTTGAACTACCCATCAATATCAGGACTTGCACAGCTTCACATATACACAGCCAAAATAAAAAATGCAAAAAACCCTGGAGGCATCTAGAAGCTTTTATATCTCCCTGCAAATACAGACATAGTTGTGAGAACTGGAAGATGATTTTTATGATTATTTGAGCTGAGTATCCTCAGATAACACTATATTATCAATAAACTAACTTGGGTAGCTTTCTTTTTTAGGCTTTCTTTTTCTTTTCTATTACTGTAATGTAGATGTCTGCAGAACTTTTTTTTTGTGGAGAGACATGAACCACAGTTGATTGTTCTCATGACTCCTGCAAAACAGTGATATCTTTTTAGGCATTGAGTTTGGATGAAATTGGTCACAGACTCCAAAGTAATTGACATGAGATACAAACTGCTTGGCAAACACAAAATACTTGTACAACACCTGTTTTCTTAAAGCACTATGTTCAATGAGTATGATGAAAGGATGGATAAAACATGGACAAAGAAGAGAAGGGAATAGGAATCAGACAAGATACTAATACCTAATTAGGCTGAGGAAGAAGATACTCATCTGAAAGGAAATCTCTTGCAAACTTCATATTTCATGAAATTGGGTACATAATAAATTCACTTCTCTCCAACTCATTATGCTTGGTTCTTCAGAAACATCTTCATGACCTAGACCTCTGTCATTCTTAATAAGGAAGGCTTAACACTCTCAAGAGGGGGAAGAACAGGGAAACCTTTCTCTGCCTCATTACCTTCCTATATATAAACCTGTCATCCCAGGGAGCAAAGAACCAAGACTGTGATTCAAACCCAGACCCCACACTGTGAGAACATAATATTTATCATGTAAGTGAAACTGAGATTTTTATTAAACTAAAAAGCATACCAATAAAAAACAATTAACAGAAAAGAACAATGTTGTATTAATATGAAGGTCTTGCTTAAAATGTGTTTAACTTGATACGAGTAACCGTTAACTACTGTTCATTTAACTAGTTGCAAGAAATATTGGACTTTACCAGCCATCATGGGCCTGTAATTTTTAGTTTGTAAAAGCAAGTCTAAAATCATAGTTGAAAATATTTTTGTAAAACTTGTCATACCGATTCTTGTATAAATTAAATTATACATTTCACTTTCCACATTTGCTACCCATAAGATAGCTGCAAAAGCAGTAAAAAAGAGAATGCTATGATGTCTCCTTAAGCAACTTCTTGAAGATGCAGAAGGAGCTATTCTTTGGTCCTGCTTCCTGCAAATCAAAACACTCAACTCCAAGGAATTAGCTCAGGTCTTAAAAAGGTATTTATGTTGATTGCGAACCTGCCATGAACCGTGAACTAACTGTGTTCATGGAGGAGAGAGAGCTGTGGAATTAAACAGCAGAGTGATGACTCTGGGCCCAAAGGCTCTCAGGGTACCACTACGTCTTAGGTGGGCAATGAAACTCTTGCCACTGCTGGACCTGTGCAAGTAAATATCAATGCACGTGCAGTGCAACATTTAGCATTTTTTATGGTCAGTTTGGTCAATTTGGTCAAATGCTATTCTTATTGTATGCAACAGTGGTAAAGTATGTGATAAACTTTTGGTTTTCTATAAGCTTCTGCTGGTGGCACAAAGAGTGCCAGCAGAGTAGTAGTTGGGCTAAGAGATGAGTAGGATAAAAGCTGTGAAGGGAGATGCGAGTGAGCATTATGACTTATGCCAAAAGCTACACTATGGAAAAGCTGGACATGAATGTATGGTGGTAATAGCTGTTCTACTTTTCTCATATTTCAAGAGGTCTCGACTCTCTGCTCTCCTTTTCCAGTCCCTTTTTCTGATCCTCCAGGTTCTGACTGCAACAGTCTTTACAAATTTTGAATCAGCTATCAAGTTACCCATGTTGTGAAGAACGGAACCCCTGGTAGGAATTTGGGAACAATAATCTTTATGGTTATGTGATTTTAGCTGCACTGACAAGGCAGAATCAACAGCTCTGTGCTGGACATGGAAGAGAATAGCACCCACCCAGTGTAGCAGACTGATTTCAATCCACTTACACTCCTTGGTAAACGTCCAAGGCAGAATGGCAGAAATGTTACTCAGCCATCACTCCTCTCATTCTCCCTCACAGTTTCCACCTTAACCCTTCAGGAGAACAAGACTGCATGTGATGTTTGGTTCTAGCTGCCCACTTTCAACACATTCAGCACCAGCAGCCTAGAAAGCAACCCAGAAAGATAAACATTAACAGCCAAAGGAGGTGAAGAGATTATACCAGCCTGTCTTCAAGCATCCTAAAGTTACAAGCCAGTCAATAAATTTCCATGATAGATACCTTAAAAGGGCCATGTAACCCTATTGGAGCTTAAATCTTTGGGTATGATACTGCAGTGACCAAGCAGGCCTATATTTTTCCAGCAATCTAGTAAGTTTAAGCTATTTCAGGTAGAGATTATATTGAGGGATAGTTGCAGTAGTTTCTGTTCCCAGCTGCCCATCCTGTCTGGCTCCATCCTTTGCCTGGAATAACCTGCCTAACTCTGCAGGGATTGATGAAGGTCTCATGTAGCAGCTGATGACCAGTCACAGTTAATAGACTGCAGTGTGCTTACTGAATAATTTAAAGTTGGTGACAGTTTTCTTTCCTAGGCTGGGCTGAAAACTGCAGTGGGTTAGGACTGCTATGTCTGAAGGGTTCCACAACTGGGGATGGGCTCTGAAAATGCTGCTGTGGGACTCTTTCAGTCATTTCATCCAAAGCTGTTGTTTAATGAAGCCCTCAGTCTTTGGTTACCACACAATAGTTTTCAGCAGACAGCTGTTGGTACCTCAAAAAAACAACAACACACATTTATGAACTAGATTTCCCCAGATTCCCCAGACTGAGAAATGGCAAACTCAGTAAACCCCTTGGGAAATGTTGGCTTAAGCAGCTAAATGTACAAAACAGTTCTGACTATCATTAAACTGTAGATGTTATTGCTGAGCATATGAGTCAAGTATGCTCAGTTTGTCAAGAGTGAGCTAGAAAAGTGCTGTAGTTGTTGTTTATGCCAAAGGCTCCTTCAGTTGACAGCTTTAGATATCTTAAAGGCTTAAACATTTTAGCAGACAACAAGTTGCATTTCTGAAACTAACAGCCTTTTGAAATTATGGAAAAGAAACCCATAAAATGCTTATATATAATTCTCTTCTGCCCCCCCCCCACACACACACGTTTACTTTAGAGCACTTTAGCAAAGTAACTCTCCCCCATTGTTGTAATAAGAATAGAACTTGTTTACAAATTGAACATTGAAATTTAAGTTACTGGGAGTAGCAACAGGTTTGTAGTGACAGGTCACTTTAGATTGGAGTTTAATTTATGAAGATTGCTTTACCTGAGGCTATGGTAATCTATGCCTTTGGAGTAATTCACCCTCTGCCTCATTTCGAATGCAGTCAAAGACTGTCGTATTTCACTATGACAATGTAATCACAGATCCACATTAAAAAGTCATTATTGTTTAGAATCCAGCTTGGTTTGAAAAACACTTACTATAAAATTCAACAGCCTTTGTAAATTACCCAAAGGTTTACTCAAGAATACAAGGTGCAGTGATTTAAATCTGGAACTTACTACTTTATTGATTATATGGGATTTTTAGGTCACTGCATTTATGGGAAATGATTAGTGAGTAATCAAAGTAATAAACTCCTTGATGTTGGTTCATAAATAATTATGAATTGAATTTTCTTTATCAGGTATTAAATAAAAACTGAGGTAGCCATAAGATATCTCTTATTTAACTTCTTTTTTTCCTACAACATTCTAAAAATCAGTAGTGACAAAGCTAACCATAAGCATAATTTTCTACTATCTCTCTTGTTTGTTTTTTTTTTTGTTTGTTTGTTTTTGTTTTTGTTTTTGTTTTTAAATCAGAACTAATGTACTCTTTCAGATGCATCTACCGCATTCTTCAGCTTAATGTTTTGGACTGAACCTAAAACTTAGCTCAACTTTCTTTCTAATTTTACATTGACTTTTCTGGCACTGCTAAAGCATGTCATAGATGGATAGATTCAATCTACACAGTGATATATTAAAACCCAGATTTATATTGTAACTAGTATTCAGCCCATCACTGTACACATGGTGATAATTGACCTCCTACTTATCTTTATATTGTTTGAGACCTTTATTCTTCACAAGTTATTTTGTTTGTTTTGTTTTGTTTTCCCTGCATACTGGGAGAGTTTTAGCTCTGACTATTAAGCAAGAGTTTAAAACCATAATAAAAACAAATGATGCAATGAACCAATTAAGATTGTTGTATATATATTTCTTTAATTAGACATTTATGAGCTGTGAATTGGATCAGATATTCCCAATGCACATGACATGCTGACATATAATAACTGCTTTTGGGATGTCAGGTTAGCTTTTTATGAATGTAAATAGAGGTGGTTTTCTTTTTTAATTAACTTTAGGAATAATTTTTTCTCCCCATTTACAATACAGGTACACACTTCAGTGTTGCTTACTCAGAAGATTTGAAAGCGTTAAACCTCGCAGCAGTTGTGTTTAGATTTCAATAGAAGTATGTTTCTTAAAAAGTGTTTCATAAATATTTTGGACTCTAGGCAGAAGGGAATACTGAATAGCATGTTTACAGGGAGGCAGGTTTGTTACCATGCTAGTATCTGAAAGTGACAAGAACAAATTCTGAGAGAATGTGTTGCAATTGAGACAGTGTTGTGCCTCCTGCCTGAAGCAAATACTTTTGTGTTGAGAAACCCTTTCCTCTTCCCTGCTTTTTTAAATCTTTGACTAAACTGAGCTTGGGATGTTTTTTTTCTCTTGCAGACCTTGTTCTCAGCGTTGCTCTATGCCCCAACAAACTAAGGGTTTCTTCACTTCACTTCTGCACTATGAGTTGACACTTTCAGTACCTTCCAGCTTTCTGGGCCTAACACGAACAGGTGAGCTCCAATGTTTCAGGTAGTGATACCAGACATATCACTGGAGAGATCACCAGGGGTATGGTCTTCTGAAGGGTCAGTTCCTATGTACCATGTTCATGGCTGTGGTACAAATGCTGTGCTCATATTTTATGGACCATACTGCCTTAGATGGCACTGAGGACACCATATGTCTTGGTGGACATGATGCTAGGCCTGATCCTGCTTGTACCTCACCTGGGTGCTTCTTGGGCAATCCACTTTCTTTGTCTGTGTTGCCTATTTGGAATAAAGCCCAAATTGTTTAAAGTCTTATATACCTCACAGCTTGTTAAATAGTTGGGAAGTCAGCATCTAAATAGGGATTAGACTGCTGAATATTAATGGTGTTCTGTGGCCATGTCCTTGAATGAAGTGATAATCCCTTTCTAAATGCTTTAGTCAAAATATATCTATAATAGCAGTAATAGCCATTTGTGAGTTGGAAAAAATAAAATGCATGTAAATTCTTAAAAGCTATTAGAGATTATAGACCCTTAAACTAAAAATTCCAGTAAAAGTCCTTTGAAGCCAGAGAATGAGTAGTGATGCACATTAATGATACTTAAATAATGAATTTCAATGTGCAATTCTGAAAAGAGTTAATTAAAGAGGAATAGCTACTTTAATCAGCACCCACAAGCTGTTATTGTGTCCACCAACACAACAACAATAATAATAAACAACTGTCACAACTTTCTAATGTGAACCCAGAGCAAACAAACCTAACACTCCCATGCTGAGCTTCAGCACTTGTGAAAACATTCCCTTGGAAACTAAGCAGCTGCAAGGGGCTTCAGAAGCTTTCACTGCTTCCCCAATCTGGGGCAGAGTTGATATTACTGTGCTGTGCCATGTATGGGTGCTCTGCCTTCCAGAGACTCTGAGCCTACACCAGGTTTGCAACATTCACCTCTGATCTTTTGCAGGGATATTGCCCCAATAGACAAGTTCTTGTCCTCTGCAGCCAGAGTCTGAAGTAGACAAGTGCAACCAAATAACCAAATGAACAGGCATCTTAAATGGTTATTTCTTGTAAATAGTGATTTTAGTAAGGTCAGGCTCAATTATCTTTCATCTTACCAGTTCATATTCAGTGTACCAGCATGCTACTAGAGCAGAAACCTGCTCTAATCACACTCCATATCAAATCTCCCTGCATAATTCTAAAAGGGTTAGTAATGAGAAATTGTTATTTAAATCAATTTTAATTTTTTTTTTTTTTTTTTTTTTTTTTATGGAAGCCAACAGGACTATAGATTCAAAACACTTTTTTGAAGAACTTTCTTGTCTCCAACAAGAAACTAAATCCATGGCTTACAGCTTTAAATTACTCTTGTAGGAATTACATGAAAATTGTGTCTTTAACATAAAGGGCAGCATCGATTCTTCTCTCTGAACATCAAATCATTCCTTAGAACAAATGGGTTGGAGGCAGTGGAGCTCCCAGTGGCTCTTATAAACTAGTTTCTGAAAAGCAGTTTTCCTTCAAATTTCTTTTAAAACATTTTCAATTAAATAATCTCCTTAAGGTTGTGATAAAACTAGTCCTGAGTCTGAAACTTCCAAAAGCTAGTAAGATTGGTCTCTGAAAGCATATTTTGTAAGCAGTTAAGTATTGCATTCCCCTGAGAACTGCAGAAAGAAAGTAAATAATCCTCCTCAATACGGTTTGCAATAAAATAAGGTACCACTGAGAGACATGACAAGCCTGCAGTTTGTAGAGGTGTTGGCTAATATCTTATTAGCATAATTAGCCAACAGCTCTTTCTTCATGGATATCAATTTCTAATTGAGGTACAGCTGTTCAACGGAAGTCCTAGCTCAATTAAACATGCCATCTGATTGAAGGGGACTAGGGCTTTTATTCCTACAGTAATGCCATCCTGGGTAAACACCTAATTGGCAGGAGTAATTAACTAGAAGAGGGCAGACTTCTGTGTATATCTAGCCATTTCTGTGCTATTACTGTGATAACAGCTTCTCCCCACAACAAACCCAATTATAGGGAATAGGACCAGGGAGGAGAAGGTAAATGTAATTTCAGACTAATACAACTGTTAACAATCATACCTGCACAGTGCTGTAAAGAATAAAAGCACTGAAAGCACTGGACAAACATTCACTGGCAGCTAACACTGTTCTTGTTCTTGTTTTATTTGACACCAAGCTACTGGGGTGATTACAACCTTCCCTGTTGTCCTCACACGCTCCCACCTGCTGCTACAGGCTATTCACAGGCACTGATATGATTCACAAGCTCTCCACTGCCACTTGCTTGGACAAAAAAAAAATTAATCAATTCAAACCAACAATAATCTATTATGATGTAAGGGCATGGATGTTCAAACTCAATGCTGTTCAGTGAGGGATGGCACCTCGTGCATTAGGACAGCCTTGCGCACCAAACCAGGTACAGATTAAAACATGATGGAGGGAAGCTGGGTGAAGGTTATGCTGATTTTATGCTAATGTAACAACCTCCTTGCATAGAAGCAACTGCAGGACTGAGTCCTGAAATTCTCGAGGGGTATATGTCGGTCTCAAAGGGCCCCAGTGGATTCCATGACCAAAGGATCAGGCACATTTGTTTCACATTTGCTGTACAAATGGGTACTCATATTAGAGGGGGACTTAGAGTTCCCAAGGCATAGAAAAGCTTACTATAGCAGGTAATTATGTGCCAATCCTTCCTCTGTCACTTTTTTTTTATTATTTTTTATTTTATTTTATTTTATTTTATTTTATTTTATTTTATTTTATTTTATTTTATTTTATTTATTTATTTTTTTTTCAGTGTGTGTATTTTGGTCTCCCCAGAGCTTTCTATTCTTTGAATAATGTAATGTTTACATCAGTTTTAATAAATGTTAAAGACCTGTTGTGTACATAGGATGCAATAGTTTTGCTTGGTTTATGATTGGATTGATTCATATTCATTTCTCTTTTCTCCCTTTAAAAATAATCAGAAAAAAATACATTTAAATGTCCTTTGACATGTGATGTTGATAACACTTCATGAATGCCTGCCTGGGCATAAGGTTACATGAAATGGGAAGGATTAGTTCCAGTATTCGTTCATCCAAATCTCAGGAATGATAGCTTAAACAGCTAGGTCAACAGTCTGAGTGTGTGCCTTGGCATGAGTTAATGTTCATTTGGGTCTTATCTAAAAGGAGCCAGGTGTTAGTGTAAATTGGCAAAATACTGCTTAATCCTATTGATTTAGATAGTTTCTTTTCCTTCTTTCCCTATAAATGGAAAAGATGAATGAATGCAAACTATGAAGATTATGGACTCCCATTCAGAGGCTTTTGGACAAATTTAGCTAGAACGCATCTGTATTCCTCAAGGTACATCTTAGTAAGAGCATGGGCTGGTTTACCCTCTGTGCTTGCTTTGCACTGGACTCATGTCATTTCACATCCTCCCATCTATATTTAATATTTATGGGAATGAAAAAATATAGATATATTCCAGGATAAATGATTAGAGAAATCTCCCCTCTCCTTCACACATGGGCAACACAGTGGGAATTACATTGACATATGCAAAAGAGAAAGGCCAGTGAGAGCCCTTCTCACAGCACTCTCTTTTGATGGATTGTTTTCTATGAAGCAACTTCATTTATCTTCCAGTTCAGCACTCAATGTCTCAAGATTTCCTAAAAATGTTTGATTCAACCACTGCCAAATGTCATTGTCCCTGGAAAGGAAAGCAGCAACCATTTCCACCGTGTCTTCAGCATGTTTAGATAAAATATCTATAGCTAGAAAAGAAAAAACACCCAGTGTTATCAAAGTAGTGATGGAATTTAAAATAATCAGATTAAAGTTTGTCTGTAGATTACAGCAGCTACTCCTCAAGCTCTGCACCTACACAACTTCAGAAGCTTTATTTCAGGTTAGGTTTAAACTGGTCCTTGGTTCATAATTCCCTGCCAAGCAGGTGGCAGGCTGCATCTGAGTGATCAGTCACTCAGGGCTGTCCACCCGCCTGGAGCGTGAGGTTGGTGACACCCCTGGTGCACAGCTTCTGGATTCACTTGCTCTGAATGCAACCTGGTTCTGACACACTTGCACAGTTGCAACCCAAGAGGGTTGGCTTCAGGCAACACCAAAACCCAGAGTGGGCGTGTTTTCTACTGCTTTCGGGACCAACTCATCTCCTGATGGCAGCTGTGTCCCCCTGACACACTAGCACTTCTGATGTGACCTCTCCATAACAAACTGCAGTCACAATACATCCACTTAGAAATAATCAGACTAGAAGTCTCCCCTAAAGTCTCTGCCCTAGAAATACTTACATATTTGTTTAATATCCTAACCATTGAGATTTCCCTGAATAGTAAGGCTGAATGTGTGCAGTAAAAGTGGTAGCAGATTCAGGGGCAATATATTGATTAGACCCAGTTTGGCTTGTGAGAAAAGCAGCTCAAGAATCTACAGCTGAAAAGAGGTGCATCAGAAAGTAAAATGTACAGCATTTCTGACCATCCTCCAGTATCTTTTGATAACAACTCTCTGAAAAATAGGAGAAAGATGACATATTTCCCCATTTGAGTATTTTCAGACCCAAATTTATCATTTTTATTTAGAGATATAGATATGTAAAAATAAAAAATAAAATATATATATATAAAAAATAAAGAAAAAATAACAGGCAACATGCTTCATTGAAAAATAGCCAGGAAAAGTCCCTGAGAGCTATTAATTAAGTTTCTAAATACATGAACACCCACACATACCTAAGGGGAGTGGAGAAAGCAGTTTCCTGCCAGCTTTAGCTTTAATTCATTTTCCCATTTTGCACCTACCATTTTGCCAGCATAAATATTTCCTGGGGTCATCCAGTCAGCAAAAAATATAAACGGTAGCAGTTGGTTGTCAGTCAAATCACACCCATGTTTTCTTACTTGCCTTCACAAACATTTCTGGCATTTCCAGTAATTCATAGGCATGTGTTTTGGATTGCTTTTCTTGTTATATGTTGAAAATTTACACAACACCTAGAGACTTCTTCAGTCAAATCTTCAACATGTCTTTTACATACTTCCTCTCATAATTGTTAGGAAAAGAATACAAAGCAAGGTTGACCACTGGCTTGAAACAGTTGCAGCAGTTCTTATAGTTTTCCTATCATTCCTAATGAGATTTGTGTTGCTAACTCCAATGGCATTTCAGTAATTTACACAGCAATTTACCTGAGAAGTACTGGGATGGAAAGATGAAACCTGGGCTGAATGTTGCTAGTCATGCAGGACCATGTTCAGGACAAAGATGAGTGATAGCACCAAAACCTGTCTTGCACTCTGTCTGTGCTCAGAAAGGAGAGGTTTGGGAGCACTTCTCAGCTTGAATTCTCTCTTTTCTGGCCTCAGAATTTATTGTCGAGGGGGATAACTGCAGAAGGACTGATCACAGAAACAAGTTCCACGTATGTTAGTCAATAGAGAATGCTATGATTTTTTATTAAGGCAAAGCTTTCTGATAGGGGCAAACTCACTCTACATGATAAAAAAGTTGGAAATTCTTTATAGCTCGTCCCACTTTTGCATTTCATTTTCATTTTAACTACTGCTTAAGCACTAATGATCTGGGCATAAGGCATTTTCGGAGGACTGGTGGTTGACTGACAGGCATTTATGGCCAGAAGTGTAGCCAAGGGTGCTATTAGTCCCAGCTGGTCATTAATCCTTGAAGATGCCTTGTGCTGAGGTCACTATTGTTATTATTAGATGAAAAGGAAGCAAACACAAGAGTATGGATATACATAAATTAATGGGTGACGCAAATATGACTGAAATGTGCAAGGTGCTATTAGGAATTAATGAATTACACATTAGGTAGTCTGATTGCTTGAATTAGCTGAAAGCTGCATGAAGCAAGTTGCTATATTTAAAACATGTTTTAAACTTCCTTTACTTCTCCTTTAACAAAGGTCTGTGCCAAACTAACACAGCTTTTCAAAACTGGAATTACCAACTAAACTTGTATGTAACCTCTTCTCTAATTTCACAAGTTAGAAATCAGAGAAAAAAATAAGTATTTTTTCTGGAACTGCATGCAGAAGATGTATCACTCATTGAAGTTAGACACTTGGATCAGGGAGTCCTGATGCAAAGGCTTTCTACTCACCTGTTTGAATTGACTCCCTGTGCAAGGTAGGCAGTCCTAGAGTAATAGGATCCAAGACAAACAGGAATGAGTCTGGAGTTAGTCAGCAGGGAACACAATGTATGGGGAGCTGCTGCCTCTCTCTGGATGTAGGACACCACACAACAGCCTGTAAAGACACCTGGGGTCATTTGGCATCCTCTGCTTGGAAGGCTCTCCTGAAAACAGCTGTCTACACCCTTTCTTGTAATAGCTGGGTGAGGCTTATCCTCCTAAAACAGAGTTTGTGGTGATGCTGAAACCACATGTACTTTATTCTGTAAATAGGTACTGGTTGAAATACAGAAGAATGATCCTGGGAACTGGGAGAGAAGCCATGGGTAAAACTCCCTTGTTAAATTACACCTGGATAGTAAGAGGATATTTCTTACAATCATGGTCTAAAGGTCTTGAACGGAAGCAGGAGCAGAGGGGCAAAAAGGAGACCAAGTTTTAAGATATATGTCATGGCAACTTCAAGCAAATACAAGGCATCATCATCTGCAAAATCTGAGAACTGTGCTCCAGACCATGGGACCATAGGAAGAGCTGCACTGTTCATTTGAAGGATTCACCTAGATCTCCGTCCTTTCCCCATTGGGTCCAAAATCTGACCTCTAAGGATGGGTAAGAACACAGGCAGCTATCACACTGTTAACTTTTAGCCTCAAGCTATTTTAAGCTCCTGGGCCTTTCTGAGCTTGGTAAGCTTTGTTTATTTAGTAACTCTCCATTAAGAGAGTGAACTCTCTCCCAATTACTTTGTTGCATCCACAGCCACTTTAAACAGGGATTCCCATGTATTTATCACTGACTTAATGAAGAACCACCTGCTTTTGTTTGATTCTAGCTCTCACTGGCTTTGTGTGATGGCCACTGGTCCAGCACTGAAAGGGGCAGTGACCGGTCAGCGTTTTTTCCAGACTACTAGGGGTTAAATAGACCTCTCATATTCTTCAAACTGTCTCTTCCAGGCTGAGAAAGCCCAGCCTAACTGAGCATTTCTTGCAAAGATACCCCCGAGTAATCCTGAATGATAACTTTATCTAACTGCTTTGAAACTCATCCAGGGTCAGCCTGTGCAAAGGGAAAAACAAACAAACAAACAAAAACACCGAGAGAGATTCTGCCACTCTTACATCTGAAACTTGAAAGTGAAATCAGTGAAACTACTGATAAATTAAGAGTGGCAGAAACTTCTGCTTACAAAGCAAGATATGTGTTAGCAACCATTTGTTCTGTTCTGGTAAAGTGGGAAGCACTGCTTCTAAGGTATATCTGAATTTTAATGATTTGAGCCTAATATAAGACCTGCTGTCTTTCACAGAGATCCTTCAGGTGCATAGTATTATAGATATTGATATTTTCTGTTTTAACCATCAGTTCTACAAAGACTGATCATATAAAATGAAATTCCAAGAGAAATTTTATGACTTTGTTCTGTCATATTATTTATTTTTTAAACAAATAAACAAAAAACATTTTGGTATCTTAATCTTCTGAAATTTGACAGTATATCTGAAAGGAATTTGTCTGACTTTGAAATCTGAAGTGCCTTTTTTCTATATTATTTCTAACACGATAAAGCAGAGTACAATAGTATTCTAGGTACAAGCAAGCTGTACTTGAAAGATAATTTGTTTTAGTTTTTTTTTTTTTTTCTAGTGCAAATCTTGGTAACGAGTCTGAACCGAAGAGTCAACATGGCTTATATTGCATAAATATTAGTGCTCTATAATAACATATCAAAAATCTATCCACACCCCTTTTTAAATTTATCTTGTCTACAAGCTATTTCACCCTGCGAACAAATCTATTTGCATGTGTATAGGACACTTTGATACAGTGTCTTTTTTCATCCTAATGTATGTTTTATTCTTTGGAGAATAGAGTCCTTGAGAAGCAAATATAGTTTTCCTGATCTTCCACCTGAAAACTTAATAAAGGGAAGAAGATTGTGTCTACTACTTTACACCACAATGCAAAGAATAACAAAGATATGAACAGTGAAGGCTCTTTCATTTGCATGAGGTTTCTGGGTGCCAGTGAAAATAAGCTAGGAAATCCCTTTTGTTGGGTTCCCAGTTGCTTTGATTTTTGTCATGAAGCACTCTGTGAACAGCACAGGCAGGTTTGTACTGGGAAAGTGAGCACCACAGCTCATTATCAGAAGTGCAAATATTGTCGGTTCAGAGCTCTGTCTGTGGGAGTGTGTGAGTGAGAGAATTTTGCTGTGTATTTTTCTTAGGTTGCTTTTCTCATGTAGAGCCTTATTCTGTAATTTGATAGACATGGTTTTCCGTAAGTGAGTCACACTCTTGAGTCTGGTTTGTTATGCAAGTCATGCCCGGTGGCAACTTGGGGAACTCTATTAGAGGAGGGCACGCTTGTGGACATTTTTCACGATTAATGGGATTGTTGGATCATTTAAAATGCTGATCTAATGAAAGGTGTGATGATGACTCTTCCAATACCTGACTTCCAGCCAACAAAATAAAAATTATGATCTTATGCTGGAAGTCTCTGTGATAAAAATCAGATCGGTCAGAAGAAGCTATATGTAGCCGGCTACACCTTTTTATTCCAGGCCTATAAATGGATTTGCACACAACACAGCAACCTTGAGTCAAATATTTGCCATTACAGTCTCTCACCAATAATGTGGAGCCTCACCCAAAGCATTTGGCTTGTATTGATTTACACCCAGCTGGTTGCCTGGCCCATCAAATTTTCCCCTTGTGAAATCTGTTCCACTTTCTTCTTTCAATTTATTTCTCCTCCATTACATCAGTGCTTTGCAACCGTACGTATTCTTACCCTGAATATGATTACTGGGAATCATGTTCTGCCATTCAAACACTTAAAATGAAACAATCCAGTCCTAAAAATTTCATCATCAAATAAAAAAGAGAGAAAAATGGGAGAAGAAAAAGAACAGGCAGGTATAGTGAGAGGTGAAATTGCAGAGCTGGGCTGCTCCCAGGACCAAGTGGCATGTCTCTCGTAAACCCCTTTCAGGAGAACGGGAGATCTGGTACTTCACAAAAGCTGAGCACTTCCTCTCTATTTTGCCACAGCTCTGCAGTCATAACTTGTAATTCAAAAGAATCACAGATAACATTTAAAATAAGAACAGTAAAAGTAAATATTTCCTTTACAAAGACTGCTTTCTTTGGGTGGGTACAAATATGTGATGTAGTGGAAATTGTAATGACAACAATACCTTTTCCATTTCTGTGTAAAACTAAATTCTTCATTTCTGGATCTAATAAAAAAAAAAAAAGTAAAACAATTTAAATGGTACAGAAAAATATGCATCTTGAATAGGGATTTGATCAAAAAGTTAAACTTCTGAGCTAGTGACAGGGAAAACTGTATAAACCCTACAGGGGCAGTCTTGATTTCAGGCCTAATTCACAGAGATTACTTGCCATAAGGTACCACTTGAGTAATGTAAAAGAAAAGCACATAGATATGATGGGAAACGTAAGCAGCTGACTCCTTTATGCGGCAGTAAACTGGGGTAATCTATCCCTGTCCACTAATGTTTATAAACATATTGTAAACAAGCATAAACGAACAGCTCATCTCTCTGGGGGGACCAGATGCATCCTTAACACTGATTAAGTGTTTTGTTCTGCCTGAGTGTCTGGCAGAGGTTTACGCTCCGCAGCAGAGGGAGGGAGACAGAGTAATGACAGACTCCTATTCTCCTAGCTCTTTAACAGCTTTGGGGGATTCAGCAGGCAATACGGCATGTATAATTCTACTGATGATCATTTCCTACAGCACACTGTGACACAGGGTACATTTGCATGTCAGGTTTGTACATCAGCTTCCCAAGTTTCCTTTCCTGCAGAGGAAACTCAAGATGTGCAGAAGCAGGAACAGCAGCTGCATGTGGGGAGGTCGGCTCGCCCACTCCCATCTCTTTGATAACAACGAAAATGTCTGAGCGCTGAGTCAGTGGCGTGATAAGAATCACAAACACAGCTTATTCTCTTTTTTATTTTTTATTTTTTTTTAATTTATATTTTTTAATGTTGGTAGGCTGCCTCTCACCCTCCAGAACTCTGTGCTCCAAAAATAGCAAAGCTTTCGTTGTTGTAGCTTCCCACAGAAGCTGAGGTCAGGAATGATTTAATAAGGCACCTCATCATGTCCTGTGATGCTACAATCAACTCCTACTATTTTGCGGGGTGTAATTTTAAGAGCTGGATTTTATGAGCAGTTTGCACTCCTCTCCCTCCCCACTAATTACAGCCACAAATGTAATTCATATGGACTCATATGAACAATTTGTTGGGTAGCAGGGTGAGGATTTGCTGCCTTCTGTGAACTGAGCAGAACAGAGATTAAACAATCTGAGGACAGTGGTTTGTTGGTGTTAAATCCTCCAATCCAGATCCTAAACCTTTCATGCCAGGACACTGTCTCTCCCTAGAAGATTGCTCTGCAGCTTCTGAGAGCTCCGCTGGGGAACCCTCCTCTACTTTTCTACCAAAAAAAAAATCACTGCAAGAAGGGAAACTGGTAGGAAAGAGTGAAGGATGGATCTACTATTTTCTAGAAGCAGGGTTTTGTAATAGTATGAGTATTGTTTTATTTCTTTATCTTTTTGCCAGCTTTGATTTTTCACCCCTTACTGGTAAACTCTAAACAATTTCGTTCTAAATTATTTAAAACCATCACAGACTCACAGAATCATCTAGGTTGGAAAAGACCTTTGAGATCAAGTCCAACCACAAATCTGACCTATGGAGTTCCACCACTAAACCATGACCCTTATTGTCACACCCACATGTCTCTTAAATACCTCGAGGGACAGGGACTCCACCACTTCCTTGAGCAGCCTGTTCCAATGCTTTAACACCCTCTCCATGAAGAAATTCTTCCTAGTGTCCAATATAATGTTTGCTATTCTTACCTACTTTATGCTAGTAGATAATACTAACTTATCTACTAGCATTATTTATGCTACTAGCATTATTTATGCTAGTAGATAAGTTAGTATTATGCTATTTTGTAATAAGAGTTGTCTGACACAATAACTTTTGAGCTTATTTAACTTGTTCATATATTCTTATACTTTTAACTAAGTATTTGTGCACTTTCAGAAGCTGCTTACAAATTTTAGTGGCAACGTGTGGATGCTGAATGAGTAAATGTGTTTATAGTTTTTGTTATATTAATTATATTTAACATATAAATGCTGCTGCTGTGTATCTAGTGTATCTTCATTTCAGTGTATCATGAGCTAGTGTGTCTGTTATGGGCTGGGTAAGTAAGACCTGGATTGCAAAAACCCAACATAAGAAAAATGAAAAAAAAAAATATCATCTTCATAATGCAGAAATAGCTGCATCTTCAAGGCTGACTAAAGCTATGAGAGCACTGCTAGTGCTGCAGGTGTCTCTGAGGGGTATCTGCCACCCAGCTGTCCTCCACCTACATTTTTCTTTGCTGATAGCCTGCCGGGTGTCTGGGTGAGCCAGGAGGAGAGAAAACTGAGTCACCAGCTCTGGGTGGGTCCATCAGCTCCACCTTCCTCTTTTCTAGGTGAAAAGAAGAATGAGGCAAACCTCAGGAAATCGTTTCAGCTCCAGTTTAGGTAGAGCCCAGGTTTTCCTATGGAAGGAAAACATAACCGTGCACAGGCTGGGGTATTTGGAAGAAGGCATTTCTAAACTGAAACATCTTTTTTCTTAAATGAAGTATCAAGAGAAAATTTCACAGCATAAAGTAATCTGTTTAAAGATGCAAATGATGTAAACAGCAAAGAAGGTCAGGAAGATTGTTAACAAGTTTAGTAAGGGTTTCTTTTCCCTCACTGACATGCAAGATGGATTGCAGGACAAACAACATAAACTGCTTATAATCTCCTTTTCTCTTTTAGGCTAACACGTCAGTGCTAATGAATCCGGTTGTTCCTTATTTATTTACACAGAAGTTCTGCTGCACATATTGAAACATCAGGGTTTTTGTTGATTTGTTTTGTTTTGTTTCATCACTGTGGATGTTTTAGTATCTATTAGTAATAATGACCTAACCTCTTCACAGAAAGAAAAGCAGAATGGGGGAAAAATACAAAACAAAACAATTAACAACAACAACAAACAAACATAAACACTAACCAACTAAAGAAACAAACAAAAATCCCCACCAAAAAGCAGTTCATGGCTCCATAACATAGAGAAGTAGATCCTCAGGGTAGCTGAAATGCTAGAAGCATTTATACATCAAATTTTCAGCTTTCTTTATTTGTGGTTTCATTGCCATATTTTTTTTTTTTCCATCAGCAAAGCAAGTTTGGAAATAAACAGGGTAAACTACTAGACACAGATTTATAAAGCATCTTTGCAGACTGTTGCCAGCAAAACTCTAACTGGGGATACCAGCAGCTCATATGCAAGCTGAACCATCATATCTGGGCTCAGATCCCCCACGTGAACCAAAATTCATTGCGCACTTTAGAATCTGCATTCAACAAACTCAGTATTTTCATACAAGGACTGTGCTCCTCACCTAAAGTAACAGGAATCCCTATCCAGACAGAACCAGGACAGGACAGAAACAGGGACAGAAGACAAAAAGAAAAGTGGATTGTCGAGTGAGGAACAGCCCATCACAGTCTGACTGCACAGAAGAGAGATATGAGGCCTCCTCTGATCACTCAGAATGCCTCTGTATGCAGATAGTAGTGCCCCAGAAAATTCATAGTTGTTGAGTAAATATTTTTATTCACAGTTCAGGTACGACTGGAAGGAAATGCAGATCTTTGTGCTAGTTAAGATCACTAATTACTTCTTAGAATTATTAATTATAGGGACAACATGGATGTAACTTGCCTGAGAGCAAAATTTGGGTCTCAGCATGTTTACAACTGGCAAGCTGGCATCTAAGTGGAATCTGTCCTCTCCTGACAAGAAACCTTATATGAGTTTCTGGGTATACCATACTCACTCTCCTGGCCACACCTCAATTCATTTCCAGGCAAAGCCTCTGATCTGTACCATATATCTGGACTGTAGTTGTCAGAGGGCATTTTTCCTTCATCTGGCATGGCCCAGAACAGACATGTAATTTCATGTGTCTGCTCAGCCTTGACCTGTAGGTAAGGTTGTCACTTGTAATCTAGGGAGGAGGCATTTCACAGTGAAAACAGATGAAATGGAGCCTTAAATTTCTCGCAGGCTTTCACGTGTTGGAGCTGAAAGCCACTGTGAAGTGCTCGGTGAGCTCCCAGCACGCCGGTGGGCTCTGGTGGAGTGCACTGCCTGTTGCACAGTGCTGGAGGAATGTGGCATGCTGCAATGCTGGAAAGGTCATTTTTCCATTATGCTTCTAATCAGCAGAGTGTGAGAAAGAGGAGGAGAGAGATAATCAGAAACCATACAAAAATGTCTCAGATTTCTATGACATACACATCTGGAAGCAATTGCTACATTAATTAGTATATTGATTTTCTCCTCTTCTGGCTATTCTCCCATGTAACTATTTGTTCAGCTTGATTCCTGTTATCTATTGCCATGGAGAAGCTTGGCTATAAAGCTGCTTTTTGGCACTGTAGAAAATGAGAAATAGATGGAAGAGGTTCTGCCATCAGGTTATCACATGTTCATAACGAGCAACTGTCCCTAGAGAACGGACACAACACTCATTCCTATGCAAAAGAAAAGTTATCTGTGCTTTTTATTGGCTGGGCTGACTCTTCACTTTATCTCAACAGGTGCTGTCCGTGGATCAAAAGGTACTGTGATAGAGGAAGAAAGGCATATCGTCCTGTTCAGATTGCAGTGCTAATTTCCAGCAAGATGACTGCATAGACTGGTTTGTCACACTAGCTATAGACCTGAGTAGGGTCTGAGCCCATCTTGCTTGGGAAGCTTGTCTCTTACCTCTTAATTTGATCTTTCCCAGAAAAGTCTCTTGGAGACTTTAAACACCAGAGCCTATATTTTCCTGCCTCACTTCTCCTGTAAGATGTTGCTGACACCCCCTGCCATTTCTTTTAGATCAGTTCTTATTTATTCCCCGCTGTGGTTTCTATGTGCAAAAGACAATTACTATAAAAGATCTCACCATGCAACTTTCCATTCACTGTACAATACCGTATGTATGACAGGTTGTAGGGTGTCTCTCTCATGTTAAAGTGTGGATTACCCACTACTGTTACTTAATGCATATGTAATGAAGAAAAAATCGGGAATGAATAATGGTTATAGCTGATTTGACCTTACTTTGTACAATGTGAGGCCATTTCTGGCAATCGTGATCTCATTGTAGCTTTAATGATCTCATCTAATTATTGCTAACTCAAAGACCTTTAGTGCTTTAATGTGAGTCAGAGTATGCACACCAGCAAACTAATGAACTCATCACATTGTGCTAGGCTTTAACCAGAAACAGGGATTCATTTGGAAAATTGGAAAAAAAAATACATTAGGGAGAGGAAGCTTGAGATTATTTCGCATTTATTTCCCTGACTTGAAAGAAGAAACAATAATGACATTGCTGGGGAAAATAAATGTAGATGAAAGTAACATTATTGATTGCTGTAAACTGTTCAGTTGAATGAAAAGGATAAAGAAGCAATGTGCTGTAGTTCTGGAAAGAAGCATGGCAAAGCATGTTGGGTTTATTTATTTTGTACAAGTATGGCTCATCCAGGTTAACCTGTGAAAGCAGGAATGCAAATAATAGGAGAACAATCCAACTTAGGAGCAAAGCTGTGACTGAAGAACCCACCTAAACATTATGGCGAAGTAAAAAGAACATGACTTTCTCCACATGAAAAGTGTAAAGTTAGGCTATCTACCAAAAGAGTTAATTTTAGTATTCTCTCTCATTAAACAGAGGTCTGTTAATGAACAAACTTTGCTTCATTCTGTTAAATAATTAAAAATCTAAGTTTCCCACCACTAGGTAGAATAGGTTATTAAAATCCATTAAACTCCCCAAATCAATGTTTTGCCCCAAAATATAAAAGCAGAACATCGATATCATAACATAGTGAACTTTAACAGCAGGGTATTCACTGCATATTAATCAGCTTTCAAAAAGGGCCTGAAAATGTCATGAGGATGAGATACCTCATGAAATTTCAATTCCTTTCTGCATCTGGCAAGGCAAGGAATATTTAGAGGACAGGCTTTTGTATAACACAATAACACTTCTGTTCCCACTTTGAAGGGGGTTTGGAGAGCATCTGGGAGCAAAGTTTCCCTCACATGTAGTGTAGGACAGTTGCATCATTTTTTTTTTGCTTCTCCTGACCTTCAGCTAAAAGTGGCTTTGACATCTTGTTAAAAAGAACTCCAGTGGAGTATTTTTGCTTGAAAAAAAACAAAAAACCAAAACAAAAACAAACAAACAAACAAAAAACAAAAAAATAAAAACAAACAAACAAACAAAAAACAAAAAAACACAAATTCATCTGCATCAAAATATCTTGCAGAGTAGTTTAGAAAATGCAAGCACATATATGTTGCTGTGCTTCCTGCTGTCTTAATCAGTGACATACTCACATGAGTTTCCCAGCTCATGGCTTTTAATGCAGTGCTCTTACAACATGTTGGGAATTGTCTTTCACCGGTACCAGCACCTGTTTTAATTCCTTTAATTCCTGAAATCCCACTTTCTTGTTAGGATCTTCAGATGAGGTTTATTGGTAACAGGAAACCTGGCATATAGTGAGAAAGACAACTCCCAAAGTCTAAGAATGTGTTCCCCCCATTTCCTAGGTCCATGCTAGAGCTCAGCCTGCCCAGGGACTGAGAGGCTTCAGATACTGTGGTGCTGTCATAACTGTCAGGGCAGATGTACAGTTCCAGTCCTTTCCATGGACAATTCTAAAGCACTCAGTTGTCAGCTGAATTGGGAACAAAAACAAGTTCCAGCAGATCAACAGAATAAGGACATGTTTTTCCTATAGATGCCTGTATTTTTTTTTCTTAAATGTGTTGATACTCCTCATGAATACTTAACACATATGCTCAATTCTTGTAGCTTTGCAGATTTATTGGGGAAGAGTTAAAATCAGTCATGTTCTTAGCCTTCTGTTTCCTAGCGAAGACTTAATAAAATGGACAATGTAAGTTAAGTCCACCAAGTGCTACAGGCAGTTTCTTGAAGGAGGTTTTCAGACTTGATCTTACTCGTGCTCATACCATACTGAAGCTAAAGGTCCACATTATGGTGTTTCATCTGGAACAGAGTTACACAAGTTGGTTTGGAAAATCCCACCTAATTTCTGCCAAGCACTTGATAATGACTAATTAATCTTCACAGCTCTTCCCCTGAGATAAGCACCCTTACTTCACAGATAAACAACTTTTCATTACATTGGAGAAGGTATTTCCATTTCCAAAAGCTTAGTCTAAAACTTGTGCTGTCTCCTGCACTTTGAAGAGGATGGCAGCATGAGGCATTGCTCCCCAGCCTCAATGCAATCCTCTTCATGCCACTGTGCTGCTCTGCTGAGTGCCACGGCAGTTCCTGAGGAGCTGGACCATGGCAACGATTGCACACTTGTCAGGCAGGAATGCTGAAATAGATTTGAAAGTGAGCAAATGACACGCTCAAATTGCCTTTCTATCTCACTCCTTCTTTAAATTTTGACTTACTCCAGTGATGGAAGGTGATCTGGGCCATAATTTTATTCAGGGCTAAATATACTCATGCCATCAGGTAGGCAGATGAGGAATTCTTCATTTTATTAGCATACAAGTCTAACTCTGCAGCTCAGGATTGCAAGACTGTTCATATTCAGTTCTTGCATTTTTACTGGTATCAGAAGGTCAAAGACCAGCTTTTTAAATTCCCTGTGCTTAGAGGTTCAGGGAGAACACAGCTAAGAATACCTGAAATTTGCCATCGCATACTTCTTTTCCCACAGATACCTACACTGCTGGAGCCCCTCATAAGCCCCAAGCACTTTATTGATTTTTATCAATTGAAAATTTGGCCCTTACACTCAATTATAGAATGAGATATGTCTCCAGAGTATCATGGAAAGGGAATATTTATTGATCTTTCTTCACTGGTGGAGTTTTCTCTCCATTTTTCAAAACATATAGGCTTCTATTTATTAAATAAAGATGATATCTGGCAATGCTCCTAGTTTAGACACATAATTAAACAGGAAATGAATTGGCTGTGGAATACAATCCCCAATCAATTTGCAGTTTTAATTGTGTGTAATTGGTCAAAATCAGAAGTTCAGCTTTTGAAAAATACAAAGTTATTTCCCTCCTCTACCAAAAGCAAAAGTGGTCCTAGCAATAAGAAGCTCTGGTACATAATTTCAGTTGATAAATTTGGGGGGAAAATAGTGAGGGTTTTTTAAAGGTGAATAGTTACTTATTCAAAACTCAATGTTTTGTTTACCTGTTTCTTCACATGGAGTTAAAGTCAATGTGGGAAAAAAACACCTTGCAAATGGAATGGGTTTTGGGGTTTATTTTATTTTATTTTGCTCTTTGCAGAAGTAGTAAAACTGTGATTAAATGGTCCATGCTGCTGATAGTAAATTCCTCACTGATTCACTTCTGCTTGTGTATGCAATATATCCTAGAGCCCTCTGACTGCTTGATTCAGCACTTACTGGAATCAATTTATAGGTTGCCCCTTTGACTCCATTAAGCCATCTGCACCAGTTGGAGGCACTTGGATGAAACCAAGCACAGAGTAACAGCGTGTTCGTGTGTGCATGTGATCTCTGCAAATATATTGCTCACCTATAGATGGGATAGGATGCTTTACATCCCTTGGGATGCTGTGGGAGTTGGATGTTTAAGGTAGAATGGTCCACAGACACAGTTGTAAGAGAAAGTCCTCCAAGTACTTTCAGGTTGTTAATTTTAATGCCTGTTTTCTCTGACCTCACCTCTCCCCTTCTCTGCATCCCATCTCAGAAAGGTTAACAAGCAAGGAAAGATTAAGCCAGAATTGCTTCCAGAGTGTTTTGTCTTTATCAAACATCATCTTCAATGATGATATGAAGAAAAACATTGAGCTCCCACACTCCAGCATGTTCTTATTATCCTCAGTGTACAGCAATTTCTCTCCTTTTATAGCAGTAAATACAGATGTTGCTTTAGTAACAAAATCTGCTTTAAAAACAGCATAACCACCTTTCAAAAGAAAAACAAAACAAAACAAACAATCAAAAAAAAAAAGTGATCCAAGAGCTGATACTATGGTATAGCAAAAAGTTTTTTATTGTTCAGTTTTGCTAGGCAAATCTCTTGGTCATGAGTTATTTCCATTGGCAGCTTAGGAAAGAAAAGAGTAGGGCAGAGCCTGTGCTGTGATGAAAAACACTAACATATAATAACAAAATCTGCCCACTTTTTCAGCATAGCTCTGATGGATGTGAGTACTTCAGCCCTCCAGCATATGTCAGGTGTGACACTAAATAGAGAAAGCATCTCAGCATATCGGGTCCTGAAGTGTAAATTCTCATTTGGTTGGAAAGAATGGCTGGAGATGAAGTGTGACTCTCTACTGCACACTGTGATTTGAGCTTCCCTGCAAATATTAATTCCTACATGATGGCTGCTCTACCACACTACATTACACAACCTCAGATACTATTCTGAAATATGGTAAGGAATAGCTATGGGAAGCTTAGAAAATTAATAAGTAGAGATTATATTTTCCAGCAGGGAAAAACTGAAAGGGAGCGCAATCAGGGCAATTCTAGCAATTGTGTGCTCTGAACAGATGTCAACGCATTGTAGACTTCACAGTTTGAAAATCCAGTGTGCTTTCTTTTTGTTCCTAATAATATTTATATAATACTTCCATTCAGTCCTTTACAGCTAACTGGAATTTGTGACATCTGGTCAGACAAAATATCACCAAGGCACTTTTGAAAACATGAAGATTCACTGAGTTTTTATTTCATGCTTACCATTAATGAGGTGAAGTCAGGAGAAAAAGTTCAGATCTGAAAACTGAGGAGAGAAAACTGAAAGAAAGCAATTACGTGAGTTTTAAAATTGACTATTTGTATCTAGGATGAACAGTGAGTGCACACCAGAATATAATGTTATATAGGAGTTTTATTTTGATGATTTTATGTGTGACTACTTACACTTTAAAGTAAACATCATTGTGCCTAAGACTCTGTCCTTCTCTTGCTGCACAGATTATATAAGGGACAGAAAATATGATTGTACACTGGGTCAAATTATCAAGCTACCTGTGTTGGCATTACACTGTTGAAGACAGCTGGACATGGCCCATAGCACAGAGGCCCTTTTTTCACTGAGACCTGCCATTCACTCTGTGAATCAAGTTATGAAGGCAGAGATATCTTCATCCAGGACTAATTCTGCCTTTGTTGCAATATCTCACAGACCAGAGGGATCATATTCTTCATAATAACAAAGAGCAAGTGTTAGGTGCATTTGTGGCAGTGCAGTAGTTAAAATTACTATCACCCTGTGTTTCAGGTTAGTAGCTCTTTAGGGCTGGGTGGAAACATCTCTACCCACCTGCCCTCCTGCCTTTTTATTTCTATTAACTACAGAAGATCAAAGTCTCCTTTCTTATTCCGTTTTGATTGTAACAGGACTCAGGAGCAAGTTGAGACAAAGGATGAAGATTATTATGTATACTATCAAAGTATGAAGAACAATGGAAAATGTTAATATAACTCAACAAGGACACTTTATCTAATAAAAAGAAAAAAAAAACACAAAGGAAAACACATGAAAGCAAACAGTAAATACATACAAAATAATAATAATAAAAAAAAAAAAAAAAAAAAAAAGAAGAAATGAGGTCATTTAAGGTGGTTCAAGCTCTGATATGCAGCATGGAATATTTCACCCTGTGTTTAGGAAAACATCCTCTTCATTGGGTGTTGCAAGATGGATGACTATGAACCTTCTTCAGGTTTGAAATCCATCTCAGATCTCCGTAAGGAAAATGTTGCCTCTGATTTCAACTAGATTGCCTCTGATTCACGTTGCTGTGAGCAAATGGAACAATTAGCACCAGACAACTTCGCCACCTCCTCTCACATGATTCCTGATCTTGCAGACAGTTGTGACATTACTCGTCTTAAGCATGAGCCCTCCACAAAAGCTGTTTTCATAACCACAGTTTTGCTTTGAACTAAATTCTGTCATTGTAGGCTGCTTCATTAATTCTGTAAGGCAGACAACAGCTAAAGTGCAAAAATTTCATCATCATTGTTGAGGTCTTACCTAGATTTCTTTTAAAAAGCTTGCAGCCTTTCACTTTCCACTGCATGTTTAGGATGCTAGTCAGATAATGTGATGAAAGAGTAAAAAGATCATATTTTAAAAAGTGCAATCATAAAATTATTTTTAATAATTTCTAATTTCTAATAATAAAATATCATATCATTACAATGTAATAAAAATGTAATAAAGTTGAGTTCTTAAGAAGATTTAAAAGGCAATCGTGTCTTTTAATGTTGTAATAATTATACAATTAAAATTATAAAATCACATATAATAATTAAAACAGAATCTCCAGCCATGACAGTGTCAGAGATTCTCACTGTTTCAGGTTTGCTAATGAAGCCTCTATAAGCAAAAGACTAATATAGACTCGGCTGAATTGTGGGGCTTGATTCTTGCCATGCTTTGTACAGTGTGAATCAGACTGCTGATTCACACTGAGTGACAGTCCGTCCTTCTGGGTTGCTAAATTTGCAATCAACATCACAACCTCACTCAGCTTTCTCCATATCCTATACTAGGAGCTTCTCCCCTCCCACCCCCCCCCAACATTTTATTTTTTTTTCCTGCAACTGGATTAATGGACAGTGTCACAGGACACTCGCAGATGTCTGCAGTATGCAAATCTACATCACTTTGTCCCACCCCCACAGTGCCTGGACAAAACACCTCTGAGTACCCTGCCTCCAAAAATATCACAGAGATAAATGCACTAGAGGGCTTCAAGACAGTGAGATATTCCTCTTTGGAACCACTGAAAAAACTGCAATCACAAAAATAGACTTCGTCATTTTCTTATTGAATCTTAGATAGTTTGGGCTTTACGTTGAAAATGGAATTTTAGACCTAAGGTGAAAAAGGGAATGTATGAAAGGGCTGCATAGACTTTTCCTATCAACTTTACAGTTTCAGCAGCTGTCCTAGGCAAAGGCACACATGCAGGCCAGATAACACATTCAGTCCATTAAGGAATCAGTCTATAAAGAAGCAGAACTGGAAGCCCAACAAACAGAATCTTTACCAAATCTACCTTGTCTTGCTTATTTCTTGGATCATTGTGGGACTTATAGGCCAATTTTACATTGTCCATCTTCTGAACATAAGCTCCTAATCAAAACATACAATCTCCAATATGTGGTTCAATCATATTTTATTTTAACTAGCATAATGTTTGATAATCCAAATATTTTTTTCTTTCTTTTTTCTGTTTTCCCAGTTACATGTATTAGTTCCAGTCATCCCTAGATTTATGTAGACAAACCACTGTTGTTCCAAAGATGTGCTTCCAGAAATATATCAATGTTTAAAAAACCCTAAAAGGATACTTAACAACACCCTTCCAGCTATATAAAATCAAAGTGACAGAGAATGCAGAGGGGAACCAGGAGTTTTGAATTTAAATAAGCAATTCTGTCAATGAATCAATTTCAGCAAGATAAGTTGAGAGAGCACAGATGAAAGAAACTTTAGGGACTATTTAAGCCTGTAAAAACCTATTTGTTCACACTTTCTTTATGCAGCCTCTGTCTAGTATTTAATCTATAGTCATTTTTATATCTTTCCAAAGTGTAGGTGCCACCTATTAGAGGCAGAAAAAAGAAATATCAAAGGAAGCACAAGGAGGTGAATTATATCTACAAAAGCCAAGAACTTCAGAGGCTGAAGACCTCTGATGAAATTCTTCCAAACAGGGCCTGGCTGTGCTTACAGATATCAGGTCTGAAGTGGGGTCTGATGAAAAGTAAAACAGTTATGGGCTTCATAAGTGGACAAGGACAAGCTCACAGGCTGGTTCCTGTAACAGCATCTCAAAAGAAAAGCACTGTGAGCTTGAGGAAAGGATGTGTGAGAGTTCACCCAATTTTCTTCAACCTTTTTGACTTAGGTGAAATTTTCATTTGTAGAGTAGTATCCCATAAACTGCAGAATATGTATGGGCACAACCAGATGGCCAAGAGATGCTGCTGTGGGAAGACTGCCCAAGTATAACCAGCCCTGGGAAAACTTAGATGTTGAGGAAAGGTCAATGAGAAATCCAATGTTCACACGCTGCTCAGAAGTTGCAGGTGTCCCAAACAGCCTTAGAGCAGAGTGGTGGGATCAATACACCCTGTGGAAGACTTCCACAGTCTGCCTGGGCATATGCAAACATGGAGCTTTTCATTTCATTATGCTCATAGCAAGGATTGCAGTGATTCTACAGACTGTTGAGACGCAAGCAAATTTAAAGAGAAGTTTGATCCAGCACTATGGTCAAGTAATTACTGCACTGAATGGGGAACTGGCATACCTATGCTCCATTTCCAGTTCTGCCAGTGATTTGATATGGCTTTGGGCAGGACACCACACCTCTACACACCTTGGTTTTCCCTTCTGAACTCCAAGCCATATCTTATTCTCTCTATTTGTTTTGTGCTGTGCTTCTCCCTTTGAACCTCAGTTTCAGCCATAGCTATCAGCTATTATCATCTGTAAGTGTAAATAAATTTAAATGATAACATCTCAGAATCTTGACTCAGGCTCAACATTTTATGCACATGTGGATGTTTATTAACTCCTGTTATACTGCTTGTTTCCCAGGGAAAATGTATATTCTCTGTCAAACAAAATGTTTTGGTGGGTAGGATTTTTGTACTGTAGAAGCTGGGAGCTAAAATGTAGCTGTTTTTTCAAAGCATTTAACAAGACACACAAAACTCCAACTATGTATACAGAAAATATTGATCAAAAATAGGCCAAAAAAATGGTACCCACAGTTTTTTCTATGTGTGCTGGACAAAAGAAGGGACATAGACCCATCTGTGAATGTCACATTTAAATATTTCATATCACCTACTCCACCTTCCTCCAAGCTTACATGACTTTGCTAAGCAGCTGGCAACCATTTAATTTTCTGCAGTAACTCATCATGGGGGGCCAAGCTAAACACTCACGTACATGAATATGAGGTTCTTGACTTCTAAAGACATTGGTCATAAATGGTCCATCTGACATCAGTGGCAGTTGGGTGCTTGAATGCACAAGAGCCACACTGATTTGTTTAAAGTTCCTCTCATAGCAGTGAAATGGTTTCTACAAGGCAAGGGGTGGCACAGGTGTCAGAGTCCTGAAGTACGGTTAAATTCAGAAGTTTGACCAAAGGAACAAACTATGAACATTGGCAGAAATCTCACATGATGGATTTGCTTTTAGTCCTACTGAAATAAACTGTATTAATATGAATAGAAGAGAGAAAACAGGATCTTTACTGTAAAAAACCTTGCATAGTAAAATGCATGGCTTATGATATCTTTTTTAAATCCTCCCCCACCAAGTGCAATGAACAGCAACGGAGAAATCCGAATGGAATTGGCCAGATCTCTCTGTTCATTCACAAGAAAAGAGATATCAGCAAATGCTCATTTGTTATAAATTGTAATTTTTCCAGTCAATATCTTGCTGCAAGTCTAATCATCTTGAATACATACACAAGAGGCATTTCCAGCTCAGCCAATATGATTAAGTAATAAAGCAAGGCATAAGAACTTGTATAGCGTTCCCCACACTAAGCATATTGGAATACAATTAATTCTCATTTTCAGGAAATACATTTTTTATATATGACCATATAAGTTTCCTGAGAATGCAAAGTAACACTGTGTTACTTTCCGGTTACAAGAGTCTTTCTTCTTAATTGAGAAAAATGTTAGAAAATAAGCTGGAACCAGACTGCCCCTGCGGCTACTGTTTTATTTAGACAAGGAGTAGTTTATTTTAATTTGTAATATTTAATGCACAGTGGGAGTTTAGAAGAGACTGCTCCAACCTTCAACAAAATAAATGGCATACAGCAAAATAAAGTATTTCTATGACTGCTTTAAATCTCTTGGGAAACAATGAATTGAAAAGTCCTATTGTCCAAGCATTGATATAGATTACTAACAAAGAGCTGGCTCCGGTAGGTCACCAATTACATCAAAGCAACAGAAATGGCTATTTAAGTCTCAGTCACAACTTCACAGCGTGAGCCATCTCACTGTTATTTATTTACTAGAATATAGTTCTCAATCAAATACCTTTTACTTGTTATATAGCTACTCATATGACTCTCCTGCATACTACTCTGCTGAGCGGCTTGGAAAGACCTAACAAATAACTACAGGTCAATCATGTACTTCTGCCCTAGGGATCATGATTTAAAAGATCAGTATCACGTTTTAGTCTTTCTGTTTGGACTGTAATTTTAAAAGTAGATGACATAACAATGCATGAAATGAGTTTTTAAAATGGACTGAAAAATCATTTTCCAATACTCCTTAAGCAGCCTTTGTTAACTTGAACATTCAGGAACTTTAATGGCACAGTGCTAAAGGGCACGTTCCTAGCTGATGCTAATCTTTATATTTTGTATTTGCTCCAACAATGTTTATACAAGCAGTGGATCTGGCTCAGCAATCGCAGTTACAGTGTGTTTATCTTAAATATTTCCCCTCATTTCCTCCTTCCTTATTAGCACTGAAATGTCATTTATTGAAGCAGGTTAGGGATTCCAGAAGCCCTTGTTTGATATGGGTTAATTTCATGCAACTTGTTTTCTTGGCAATATTTTTGATTTTCAGCTCACACATCAGCTTTCGTGTGAGCTGGATACCATGCACTCAGCTCCTTGTCACTTCCATCTCAGGAAATGAAACAAATTAGCTTTATTGGATTTTTTTATTATTATATTTATTTAAATATTTATTTACTTATGTGGCACTTTACATCTCGGCTAGACCGGTTAAAGGCATGGCAAAGACAATATTCTCCTGAGTGAGATGCCCTCATTTGGGCCCTAAACCTCTATGAAAATATAAAGTTGAAGTCATGCTCTCTTGTACAAAGAAACTGCTGAGCTGGATAGTGTCTTTAGATAGCTTTTTAGATAGCTTTCCAGCGGGAACATGAGGTTCAGTTGTCTTTACCATGCCAACGATTCAGTCATATTTGCTGTTCCAGTGGCATTCTGCATGTTCTATTTATTGTACAGTTAGTCACTATGCAAGCTGACAGCTGCCCACCACATCAAACAGGACCTGGAGCACATATTGCCTTTATGCCAAAAGACAGGCAAGTCTATCAGTGCAGGCCTGTATGCACCAAAAAAGCAGTATCAGCCACACAGATGCAGAACATTCTTTTTTCAGAACAGAACTGGTCCTAAGATTTTCCAAACATCTGCTGTAGAATTTTATCATTATGGGAAAGAAAAAAAAAAAAAAAAAAAGGAAAAAAGTTGTACAGAGGTTTGGGTAACAGTAACACCAGTAACTGAGAGAAACTCTACGTACCCAAAGGAAACTTATGACTCACTGTACATGTATTTGTGCAGGGTCTTCTTTTCTCTGCTTAGTTAACTTTGGATTTAGGTGGCACATTTATTTTTATTTTTTTATTTTTTTATTTTTTTGGGGGGTAGCCAAACAGCAAATGCTAGTTTTGTTTTTGCTGCTTTGTTTGTGACCCTGTTGGATGACTTGTGGATCCTTACCCAGTGCTGGTGGGGAGCAGGGTGGGAGACCACATTTCTCCAAGCCACCCTCATGTAAACATTGGAGAAAGGTGGGCTAGCCATTGGTTTTGGCAAAGGTAAAACCCATGTAGAGTGTGGCCATGCAGCTCTGGAGCTCTTGGATTACTGTTTGACAGCTCCACTGTAACCAGGGATTTTGGTAGACATAATAAGTGAATTTATTCACCATCATTACTAAACCCACAGATGAGGAAAGCTCCTGATGTTATTACTGTTTATCTCCTGAACTCTCTTTTACTTTAGAGATGATGAACCTCCACTTAACTTTTTGAGGTTTATAGAAACCTTTTAACTTCAAATATTTTGTGCTGGCAATTTAGACACTCTAGCAACTTGCTGGAAGTTTTATCAACATATCATTTAACAGCCTTTCACTTAACCTGTGAGCCTCTGTCAGGGCTCTCCATTGTTCTTATTTCCGTGCAGAGCTCTTCTATGCCCTGCAGCAACCTCCAGATTACTATACTAGTATACACATACAACTAATGTTAAATGGCTCTTTTCACATGTGCACACATCAACTAATCAACATTAGGGACTTGTAGTCATCAGTCTGAAAGCCTTGTTTACCATCATCACCACTGAGACCCATAGATCAATAAAAAGCTGATACCGTTTATATAAAACCTAATAAACAAGACCTGTCTGAGGCTTACATATGGTTTCATTCATTCTAATAAAGCAAGTGCATCTCTGATGAGATTTAGCCCATCAGATTTTGTAAACTGCTTATTCACTTCAACAATCACTGACACAAGGATATTGTTGTATCCAAGTCTAGGTCAAGCAAGACTTACTTGATCTCATCCTATTTCCATAATAATCTCTGTCATTTCTCCAAGAATAAGAAGGTAAGGGCACTTTTATTGCTGCAATAAAAACAGCAAAGTGATCTTCTGATGGCACTTAATTAGATTCATTTTATCTTCTTTGACTGAGCATGACATACTGTAACCCTTATTTATGAAGTAAAAATGAATGTCTTATGGTTCCTAACACAATTGAAGAAGAAATTACCATGGTATTCAGCTTAATCTGTGTTTGTATCCGACATAAATGATCTTAAGATAAATTACAGGAAATTATTTTCTACTCCTGGTAACCATAACAACAGATGAGAATTGGTTCTAGTTCAACTTACTGACTGTTCCCGAACTCTTCCATAATGTGTAATAAAAATTATAAGACAAAAGCAATCCATGGGCTTTCATTTTTGTTTATATAGGAACAATTTGTGAAGCACTGAAAAGTAATTTTAGGTTTAAGTTAAGCTTCAGTCTTTCATCTCTCCATCAGACATAAGGTGAAATGCATTGCTGTTGCAAAGTGTGATGGCTTAGAGATCACATAATGGATCTCCCAGGAAAGGGACACATGGCAAAGCTTAAGGAAAATGACACCTCTATGAATTGTGGGGGAAATGAGAAAATTTAGAAGATTTTAGCTGGGCAAGATTTCAGAAAATACTGCAGATCTGAAGAATCTCTACAAGCAAGTTTCTTTGAAACAGAACAGTAAGAACAGGACAGTCAATACGTTACCATAAAAAAATTCTGAAAAATTTGGAGGCTTTAAGTAAATTGATTCAAGCAGTGTAGCTCAACTCTGAAATGAATGACTCTTCAAAACTGGAAAGAGTCCTTAGTGTACAAGAAAGAAAGATAAGAGCATTGAAGAAAATTTGAGCTGTTAATTAAGTAGAACTTTAAGTATTATACAGTGCCTGGATAGTTCATGTTGGTAGGAACCTCAAAAGATCACTAAGATCTAACTTTCTGCTCAAAGCAGGGTCTGACATGAAATCAGACCATGTTGCTCAAGATTTAATTCAGTCAAGTCTTGAAAACCTGCAAGGTGGAGGACAACAAAACCTCTATAGGATATCTGTTCTACCTCTTGAATGTCCTCATAGTGAAAAAGTTTCTCCTTATATGCAGTCTGAACCTCTTGTGTTTCATTTAATGCCCAATTTCTCACATTCTTCCACTTAGCTCTTAGATCTTCACCTGTTGGTACAGCCAAGGATGCTCTTGGACATTTTTACTGCCTGGGCACACAGCTAGTTTGTGAGTCTATGAAGACACCCAGATTCATTTCAACAGAGCTACTCCCCAGCCAGCTGGAGATAAGTGCCAAGGCTGAGTGAATGAACTTCAGGTATAGACAGAATTGACAGACAGGAACCAACCATTAGAAGTACTATGGTTAAATTGTAGAATTCCTTTTTTCTCATGAAAAGGTCTCATGAAAATCTTTATATCCATGGACACTTTCTAAGCTGATCCAGTTAGCAGGAAGAATAAAAAAAGAGAAATAACAAGTATGGGACAACCAGTATGTTGAAGCAGGTGAAAGAACTCAGCAGTCTTGGCTATCATGTGGGACAGGAAAGATAAGTCACAGCAACTTGTGTCTGTAAGGGACGGTACAAAGCCTGATTTTGATTACAGATAATAGACTACAAAATGGTGCCTATGCATGACCTGGCAGGCAGCAGAACAGTCAGAAAAATCAGAAAGATGGCAGTGTGGTGACCAATTTGGGGATGGGTCGCCCTGGCATCATGTCATTGGAAGGTAGACCACAAAGAACACTGTGTGTATCATATTTTCTCATGCATTCAGCTCCCATATTGGAAAAGTACAGCAGTTCCCTTAAGCTAGGGCAGCCCTTTAAAATTATTCATTTATACAGGCCGGGGACTTAACTTGTGATTACTGAAAGTAAGTAGAAGTAGGTCAGTTTACATCAATTTACATCAGACCATTTGCAATTATTTTTTCCTTTCTGAAAAACATTTTACAGATGATAATAAAATTACATAGCAATTAAGTAGTGAGCGATTACACCATGTGCAAGCAATTCAATAGATAGTGAGGCAACATCCATCCTGCAGTGGTTAATTATTTGGCTTAAGAAACAGACCTTCTTCCATGGAAGCATGTGAAGGTGAAGGTCACTGCATTCAGTCAGAGTATGTCTAATCCCAGCAGATAACACACAGAACACAGTCTGTGTGTGCAGTCTTCCTTGCAGAAACAAATGGTAAAGCAATGAGAAGGTAAGGAGGTTCAGGATAATCAGATTCACTCTTCCTTCTTATGCAGTTCCACTGAACAATTTGAATAACCCCTAATGCCAGGTTATTTTATCCAGAAGGTCTGGCTTGGTCCTCCTACCTGTCAATGAACACAAGGTTAAAGGAACTTCATCTTTAAAGGTTAAAGAAACCCGTGTCTGGCACGTTCAGAGAAAAAAAAAAAAAAAAAAAGAAAAAAAAAAAAAAGAGTTGGATTCTCCAACTTTCTAGCATACAAGCAAGAGAAACAACAATTTCACACATAAAAAAATAAGACAGGAAATTCTTGATGATGGCAATGCCATTTTATGATTTATAAGAACAGTTGCAATCCACCCTAATTTCCCAACTGAATAGCAGATGCTCTTCAGTAAAAAGCTGTTATCATTTTATCTGTTTTACAATATGTCATGTATATTTTGCCAATCATATTTTGGCTCTCATCACAGTGTCTGCTGTAATGCAATTGGAAGCTTGTTTAATCAGTTCAGCATAATCTTGTGCTTTCAACACTGAGAGAACGCACACACATGCGGATTATACGTTGCCCACACTATTCCCTTTTGCCTTGTGAAACAGAGATGCATCGCTCCATCCATTTGTTAGGCAGAACCAGCCTTTGAAGGTCTGTGTGAAGTTCTACTTAAAATGGATGGCACAATATGGTACATGGATTTTTACCTGGCTGAGCAGTTATTCATTAAAAAACATGGCCTTAATTGGTGTTGCCTCACATTTGTTTTAAAGCAGATTATTAAAAGTTACACATAGCGTGATGTGTGCTGCTGTTTTGTAGTTCAAAACCGTGAATCAAAAAAGCTACTTAAACTTTGTACCTGTGCAAATAAAGACTTTCATCTTCACAAGCTTAACAATTTATACTCCCCAAACTCATCCATCAATCTGTAGACTTATTTCCCTTGAAAACACCTGCTATTCGCATTTTTTGTTGCTATCTCTGGTTATTTCCAAGGCTGCTGACACCAATTTACATGAAAATTCACATTTTGCAAATCTATTCACAAAGAGGCACACCCAGCTTGAGCTACTGAAGATGACAGCTAGGTTTTGTGCCTTCCCAGCTCTTTATGTTTTGCTGTTACCCTGTTATTCCTGTGATGGTTGTTCCTCCTGGCCCTTAGCTGAACTGACCACAAGAGTCCACGGTCAGTAGCTTTTACTGGGCCTTGCACATAAAAACCCCAATTCAACATTAACTGCTTTTAGCAGTCCTCAGCACTTTTTTTATACTGCCATTGCACACTGCATGCTTTTCATTAAGGGAGATCAAGAAACTTTCACTGGATATCACATCACAGCAGTTGTGTGGTGTAGCAGCCCTAGCAAAACCCCTCTGATTAACAGCACTATGGGTGATGAGTTCAGGCTTCTTCAGCTGTGGAGAAACCAGCACGCTTGCAGTGAAGTGTTTGTCTCCCTGAAAAAAAGTTTACTGGATGGGTCTTTTGGGGTGATAGATGGTAACAGACGAAGAAGCTCTGCTGTCTGTGTGCACTATAGGATGATATCTTTGCTTGGATCACAGGTCTTAGAAATCTGCTACAGCTACTTACACAAAATTTTGCTACTTACACAAAAAGCTTGAGTGGGTGTGTTTTCAGTTCTGCAAGCTAGCAGCGATTTAGAATCATAGAATATCCTGAATTTATTATCTATTATCTCTAGAAATTATAATTAAAAGTTACTAACTTTTATTATTAGTAGTATTATTTATTTATTTATTTATTTATTTTTATTTTTTTTTAATTTTGTTATTCTTCTGTTTATTCAGGCTTCAAATCAATAGAACATCTCAGAGGCACCCCCAGCCAGTTCTCACAGCTGCACAGAGTGTTTTGTTTTGTTTGATACCAAGTGAGATGTGATTTTCTTCTGTGGCACAGAGAAGGAAGAAGCATATTCTAAAGGCTGAGAAATTATTAGCGGTTTTTATGCAAAGGTGTCAAACAAGTAATACGTTGGGGGGAAACAGATGGAGCTTCCTTTATCTCAGCTGTGTTTCACCTTTTAAAACAACAAGGAATTTGGCCCAAAGGCAAAAGTGCCTTTTCTTGCCTTATAGACATTTGTTCCCAGACCACTAAGAAATGCTTTTATCTTCCCTGTGTAATAATTATAGTGCATCAAAAGGCCAAGAAGGCAGTGAACTACACCTAAATTGTTGCTGGGTTTTGATATTTTAATGTAATGCGTTCCATTGTTGCTTCTTTCTTTGTTTCATCTTTGCACTTCAAGCGCTGTCATCTTGCGTGAAGCACTGTGAAGTAATGTTATTTATGTGTGTGCTGGAGGAACTTTACCAGGTTTATCCCTCTTTCTCACCCTTCAGAAAAAGTTCTGCAGAACAAAGAAGTCACACTGACCCTTTCAGCTATCTCCCATACACTTTGGAAGATCTTGGGGTTTCCTCTCTGCTCTCAATATTTTTCATTTCTCTACAGAGAAATTTCTCCCAACTATTTTTGTTCCTCTGTCCCACACAATACCAATTTCTAATTGCCATTTACTCGGTTACAATCAGTACAGCTGCATACTCCCATCAATACTTTATCAGAGGGCTGCAACAGCTCCCACATTTCAGTGGGAGCTTCCTAATATTTTTAGTCATTCATTCATCAGTTCCAGGATCTTCTTTGCTGAAATAATTGATGCAAGGCAGTCTATGCCTGCATAGCCCATGGAGCACAGGTTTGGCTGCTGCTCCCTGCCTGCAGGACATGAACCAGTAGTAATAACATGGTGGTCACAGTGAATACCTGTTGTTGCTTTTCAGGGCTTATCAGTCCATGCCCAGCTATTTGTGGCTGTGTGATTTTAGGTTGGCAGAGAACATGGGTTGTCTGAACTCCCTTTCTCTTGTGAGTTGTTATGTGGGTCTGCTACCTCTTGTTCTGACCATTTGCAAAAGCAGAAGTTAGCACCTGGATGTGTCTGCTGTGCTTGCCACCAGTGCATGGAGACCTGCATGTCCACAAGACATGGCCCAAATGCTGCTGTGCTCACTTCAGGCATTGCTGATCTCTCACAGACCCTACGCGGGCACAGCTGTCTGCTTCAGCATCAGCAAGGAAAGAACAACACCTGTATCTCTGAGAAGAGAGAGCAGGAGGGGATGTCAAACAGACAAGGGAGCACAAGGTACAGTGACAAGATTATATTTTGCGTAACAAGCAGAGCACGCCAGTTGTGTGGCCACTGTGAAGACCATTGTAGGATATGCAGCAGAACTGACTACAGAGTTTACAGTTGCTCTGAGCTGGCCTGAGTCACACAGCCTTTGTGTTTCCCAGCCTTACAGCAAGAAAAATGCACAGGGCTGATTTGTGGTCCTCTTGGATTATTTCCTAGGAAAATCTGCTGGTTATTTAATGAATTGTAAAACACTGTTAAAGATGAGAATGTCTTCAGGTATCTGAGAAAACAATAACAATGAACTGTTTCCCAGTTTATTGGTCTATAGGGTTATCATAATCGGAACTAGCTGGTGGGTTGTGCATATTGATTCCCTAGCAGTGTGTTGAGGTGCAGATATAGACAGCTGAACAATAAATCTAGGCACCAGGCTGACACAATATATTCTTGAGCTATACAGCAGCTAGGGCAAGTGTTGTCTGCAAAAAAGTGGAACCATGATCAATAAATATATTTTAATCAACATTCTCAGGGAACATTTTATCTCTCAGGGAGAGAAAAAAGCAAACTTGATAGAAAATACATTGAAAATCCATTTAAAAGGATTGAGTTCCTTTACCACTATCTCCATTTTCATAAATTGCAGACACGTGCATGTCCTTGTGCATAAAGATCACAACATATTCTGATATGGTGAAGTCAAATCTGAAGAAGAAAAACTGCTCAATAACATCTTTTGCTGTGAGAATCTCCTTGTAAACTTCTCAGTTAAAGGAAATGGCATGGTAACTACATGATCCAGACAGCTATTAATGTGACAGGGAAAGGTCTGCATTCCCACCATGCAGGTGGGAGTTGGTGTGCAGGCAGCTGAAGCCATGACAAGTGAAGGGAATATAAGTCCCGCAGCAGAGGAGAAACCCCTGCAGTGAACCACTGAGTGCAAGAAATCAGAGAGCAAACATGGTCAACAGGGAAAGGAACACAGGCCAGAGCTTGTGAGTGAAGGTGAAGCTTGTGTAGAGATCAGCTTGGGAAGATATTTGTATTTATTGCATTATCTGTATCAATGACCTGTATCCACAAGCCGTGTTTTCAGTCCTGGAATACAGTGAGAGGGCACCTGGCCTCTCAGCTACAGCATATTTTGTGGAAGAGGGAAGAGGATAAGGACATCAAGCTGCGCTTAAGCTCATGTGGGAAGAAATACTCTGGCTCTGTTAGTGAGGCAGACAGCTCTGGTTCTCACATCACTGCTCATACTGCTGGCTATTTTCTGAAGCAATCAAAATGCTGTTGCACCATATTAGCTGCCCAAGAAGGACAGAGTCAGCTGCTTTCTAATTATAAGATACTGCTTCTCATTGGAACAGGGAGGAGATGGGTTTCTCCCAAGCAACAAAACAGCAGATCTGATCATTCCTGTTTTCTGTAGAGCACGGATATATACTTTTACACATTTTTAGGTTTATCTTCCTTTTGTATTGAATTGATATAACACTATCCCACCAAGCTCTGGTTTACTGTCATGGAATTAAAAGAAGAATTTTGCCCTCCACGTCTAATGTGGTATGGATGCCCTATAAACTCTTTTTAATCTCCAGCCCACGTACCTTCTTTGCAAGTTAATGTGGCATGTTTCAAGGAGAAGTGAGCAGAATCATGATGCTCACAGAATTCTCCTGAGAGTTTCCACATCAGATAAGAAAATAAAGGCTGGTATCTTGGTCCTGAGGTCAGTGACAGGTAAATCATAGAGTTTAGCATTTCTCCCTCTTGACCATGTCATTTGCCTTTTGTAGAGCAAAATGAACTTGCTGAAACACCCCTGTGGATGTCCCTGGGAGCTGGATCTGATCCATAGCTGTTTAAACTACACCTGTGAATTAAAGCTGCTTTACACACAACCTCTAAAAGACACTAAACTGCAGGAATGCAAATAGATGATGGCATATGATGACTCTAAATTACCGTAAAGTGATCCATGGAGAGGCAAAAAGACTGCTATCAAGAGAGTAAGTGAATGCAAAAGAAGACACTGGTAACCTTGATTTATGTGCTCTGCAGATGTACAGCTCCTCCCCAAGGATGAGACGAGGAGGGGGTGCAAAATAGAGTGATGGACACATGAGATGGAGGCACCTGCACTCTGATATGTATAAGGATATGTATAACTGTATTGGATTAGATCAGTGGTAACTCTAGACTAGAGTCTAGTTGAACAGTCTGGCCTTTGTGGGTGGTTTTGCTGGCCTCATGTAAATCCTCAAATTGAAGGAGGTCTATAGTTTCTCCCCCTTCTATGAAAGGGAGATATTTATATATCACCCAGTGATCCTTGGAGCATTATTCTGGAGTAGGTAGTGGACTTTGCAATTATGAAGCAGTTTTATCATTGTTTTTGGACTGCACAGAGGTGAGGACACACCAGGAGAGTCTGTGGAGCCATAGCCAGGTGAGCACATCCTCTGAGCCAGGCTGGCTTTGGGACTTAATAACTCCATTCTGCCATGGGCATTAACTACAGCTTCTCTACAAACGTGATAATGTATGTGCTGTGTTAGTGGCTGACAAGTCGAGCAATGGTTTCATTGATTAGTTGCCCCCTTTTCAGAGAAACGTCTCATGTGGCTTTCCATCCCACCACCACGGGCCTCAGCTTGTCTGCTGAGTACAATAGCATGTGAAGAGACATGTGCTAAGCCAACACCCTCCCCTTCCCAAGCAGCTGAGTTAGGGCAATGACAGACTGACCTCTAAATGGAATTTATATCATTCTTTTCTCCACATCAGGCAATGTAAATGTTCCTCCCTGCCTTGTTTTCCTTTTAGGATAAACCTTGCTGTTCCCTTCAACTCTCATGAGATGCATGTAGTAATGCATTTGGAGTCTGCTTTATGCATATCATGCCTACCTCATTTCATTCTTCCGCCAACAATCAGCCAATTTAAAAGACTTATAGCTAATGTTTGAATCTTTTCAAAAAAACAACGTATGCTCCTAATTTCCTTTAATAGTCCATTTTCATTCAATTTATCTAGTTTTATCCATTCTCTTTAGACTAAAAGATTTCATTTATATTCAGTTTTTCCTTGTAAAGAGAAGTTTATTTGGGGGAGGGGGTAATAACATCCTTTAACTTCAGGCAGTTTGTTTTAAAGAATTATTTCCATTAAAAGAACAAGAGCACAAATGTCTTTAAAAATTCTCCATCTTATTTGTGCATCATTTAAATGGAGAAATGTCACTCTTCTATTATGCTAATGACTTTTAAAGAGGGATAAAAAAAATTTACCTGTAAAGAGCAATCAAACATCTCTTCTTGCAACAGTAAAGGCATCATTAAAAAAAAAAAAAAAAAAAAAGGAAAGAAAGAAAGAAAAGAAGAGACAAGTGCATATTTAAATGAACGATCCAATGTGAGGATACACGAGAGTGATTTGTGTCTTGAAGCTCTGCTGTCACTTAGATTATGCCTGATGAGCATTTAATGAATGTTCACAGAAATAAAAAAAAAATCTACTCATTTTATTTGGGGACAGGGAATGCAACAGCCATTTTTAGGGCACAAAACTTAATGTGCTTTCTTTCAGCTCAGTAGATACAGTGACATTCATAAATCCTTTCTAAGTGTACCACCGTAATTATAAATCTTTTAGCTATATTTTTCATTAGAGAACATTAAGGTAAATATTCTCTCCAAGAGATGATATATTTGGCATATAGGTTTTTAAAGCTGACATTTAAGTACTCACCACAGTATTGCAGCTGTTCAATAACATTATTCTTATTATTTGTTATTTAGGGTTTGTATTCCTGAGTGCACTGTTCTATTGCTATAAAGCAACAAGACCCTTGATTTACCAATTACATGTAGCCAGCTATCACCTAACAGAGAAACGGGAGCCTGCAGGAAACTGCAGCTTGTCATTTTCTGATCTATTCTCAGCAATCCTATATCCCTTTTCCAGAAGCACAAACCATACCCCATAACCTTAACTAGTATGAATGCTGCCCCTATACAAGGGGACAGAGGAGAGTGCTGGGTTTATGTTTAACACCGCTCAGGTGCAGGAGGACAGGTGGGTAACAACCCAACCCTGCACCTAGTTCTTCTTGCTTCACAGCTGCTTCTCCTGTTGGACAATGCATTTCAAAAAGTGCACCTCTTTCCTTCCAAAGCAGCCCCATGCTATCTTTCCTCCTGAGTGACATCCGAAGCCAGTAAATTGGTAAGTGGTTTGTTGCAGACACTGAGACTGTGGAGTGATGTTGCCTGGTACAGAGTCTTCTTTGGTGAGAGCTGTGTTAACAACTACTAGATCTATATTGGCTACCTATAGGCTGACAGTAAAACCTTCACACTTTACCATCTTACTGTGTGTTGTGTGTTTCACAGGAATCTGACTCAGGAAACCTCCAGAATTAATTTTAGCAGTGCACTAAAACATGTTTAGCTTTAAACAAGCCCACACATACTCTGTTGGAATCTATTAAAAGTGAAACAAGTAACACATACTGAGCCCCCAGGAATCATATTCAATGTCAGAAGATTATCTCCAGCATGTGTGTTTATAATCAAGGGTATATGTAAATCCAATAACATGAGCAGAATAGCCAAATTTCAATGAATCTTGGTGTTACATTTATCAGCTTTGATCAACTCACTTTGAGACTGACCACGGCAAACTGAAGTGTGTGGATCCTTCAGGTCTATCCTGAAACATAGCTTTGACAAAGCCCACCAAAAACAAACACACAAGCAAAAAAAAAAAACAAAAAAAAAAAAACAGCAGAGCAAAGAGGCTTCTTAATTAACTTGCTTTAACGTTCACTTGTCATTTCTTTCTAATACCATAGTTTCCATGTGCAGATCTCTGAGTACTTCGCAAGCAAAGTAGCCTAACATTTCCTTGACAAGTAAGTAAAATCAATCACCAGCACAGAGAAATTAAGAGTAGTGGACTGAGAGCAGTGGGCTGAGAGCAGGAGAGCACCCCTTCCCCAGGTGTGTTAGACAAGCTGGAGAGGCTCAGTGCCCAGCCATAAGCACGTAAATCTTTAAAAGCAGTCAGTGAAACAAAGCTTTTTCAGGTACAACTCTCTTTCTTAACAATTCCCACAGAAGCAAACTGAAAAAGCCATCAAAGCTTCTGGGAGGAAAACCATAAAGTGGGATCCTCCTTCCCCCACGACAAAGCGTTGAGCCATCTGGGAAAGCCAAGGAAGCAGAGCCTTGTTTTGGAAAATGTTTTGTTATCAAATGCTAAGAAAACGTAGATTTTATTCCAAACATCTAACGCAGCTTTTAAATATAATTTGTTTCCCCGTGTTACAACTTGCAGTCCCAGAAGGTAAGGGTATATTGTCACTTTACCTAAAATGCTAACGTATTTAAACTTCCTCAGTTGTTGTTTAACACACATGCAAGTATGGCATGCACCTTAAATGAGAGCATGAATAAAGAGCAAAATCATGAATCTTGAATCTGGGTATTTTGTTAAACGCTGCCACTAAACCTGCTCCTCCTCCCTTTTCCCCCTGCCCCCAGCAAGAGAGAAATGGAAGCATAGCATCACATAGTTCAAGGCTCCTCTTTAGCAAGCTATAATTTAACCTCAGGTTATCTTGACATTCGCATGCTGAAGGGAACACTCTGCGCATGTCATTGTGTGTGAACAGCTAAATGAGAACAAAAATATAAAGAAAGAGGTCAGAAAGGAAAGAGTAATAATATAAGCAATTTACAAACCGCTGTAAAGCAGGGGAGATTCTCCAACAGACTGTGCTGTGTCAATATGTTTGCTCAGGACATTTACCATTCATAGAAATGCTAAAATTTAGCACTAGCTACAGGTAGACCTGCAAATATTCAGGGAGCTCTGAGGATGGATGACACACAAATGTTCACACAATGTATTAATTATCTGCTAAGTAGTGGAAGAAACCACATTTCCCTCCCCCTGCAAACAAAACATTACTGATAGCTCTCATGCCATTTCTGACATTTGCCCACATGTGTCTCTCACCCAAGAATCTCAACATTGCTCATCAATTCATCAGAAATGCAAGTATCACAGATAGTGTGTTTGCAGGATGGGTGTTCTGGCAGTGGATTTCACATTTCTACCCCTAATACCTCATCTTTTGGGGTAAGTGACAAAAAAATGGAAAAATACTGAAATAATGAACAATTGCAAACATGATGGCTAATTACTGAGTACTGCCAGGTAAAGCATCGTGTTGAGACAGTGGTGCCTTTGGCTGAGGGTAACTGAGAGAGCAAATGCTCCTCATCATGTGCAGGGATGGTGCAAACAAGGATCAGATTAGTGTAACACAATACCACCAGACTACATCTACTTATGGCATAACACATAAGCTTGAGGCCCAAGACCCAAGCTGAATGCCACTTGCACAATGTACATTCCAACATAGACATGGTTTTCTATTGTAGTGATGCAAACACAGATATTTGGGGTTGATTTCATGCCCTTGCCATGTGGGCAGCAGCATCACCCATGGAAGAGCTCGAATGTGGTCCCATAGAGCTCCAGCTTCCTGGGCACATTAAAAAGCTTTCTCCTCAGTTCTTGGCTTCCATACAGAGCATCCTTTTTAACAGGAGCTCAGAGTTGTGCAGGGGCATTTGCCACTTTTTGCAGGTCTCGGGGTCACTGTAAGGTCCTGGGTTACAAGTGGGACTCACAGTGGGCCTCATAGATCTCACAGAATTGAACAACTGTAAAGCAGTTGCACTGAAGTGGTATGCAACAGGACTTCACCAGCAAACAATGCTTCTCTTCCCTGATGCCCTTTCCCCAGCAATTGATGCGTGAAAATGGGTCATGTCCTTCTGCTCTGCATGGACTCATCTGAGGGACTGAATATGCAGGGAACCATCAAGTTGTTCATCCTGATGATTTCTTCAGCTTCTGTTTGACATGGCATGGAAAACAGTATAAAAGACCAGCAGATCATGATAAATAACCCTTCAGTAAAGGATGACTGTATTATCAAAAATACTATTAAAAAAAAGGTAATTATTTTCTGTGTGCTTTATAGCCTCCCAGGAGTAACAGACAGACACTCCCCCTCACACAACACTCCAATATTTCACCTATCAAGGACATAACCCTGGTTATTTACAGACTGTAATGAGAGTGGCCACACTTTGATGTTACCATAAATAAGCAGGTAAAACTGCTGAGTTTCAAGAAACTCAGCTTGATTGCCTGGAAGATGTTATTATTTTAATAAAAAAGAATGGCATGTATAATGATTAAATTTATATCAAGCACACAAGTAGGTTTCACTGAAGGATAAGCATTCAGGCCTTTCTTCATAGCTTGTGCTTTAGAAAAACTGGTCCCTGTTTTTTAGTTAAAAGTGGATCTTTGTTCAAATGACATGTGGAAATTCTTCCTAGAAATTGCCTGAAAGCAAAGGTCTACCTGGTTGTGATGGATTTCAGCAAACTAGCATCTTGATACTTGTCAGATATGACAACACTTGTCAGAAAAACGGTCCTATGTAAGATGCAGGAGCCACAGAAGTGATACAGCTCTATCAGCATCTATATCACCATCGGTACTTCCTGGCGAAACCATGCCTCAGATCATTTCTACAATATTTCCCTTTTGCCCCATGCTAAATGTCACCTGCATACACATTTCCAAATATCATTTAGGGTTACCTTATGAAACAAGATGCGACTATTTCTGTATTCAAAGGATGAATGAGGGCAGATTTGAAAAAAAAAGAGACCTGAATTTAAACAGTATCAAACAAGCAATCAAACAAGCAAAACTAACCAAACAACTACAACAACATAAATGCACAAACACACACACACGCACAAAATCCACCACGAAACTGATATCTGTAACTTTTTTTTTTTTTTTTTTTTTCCTTCAGTGACATTTGCAAGTTGTTCTTTTTACTGGATGGGAGAATTTTCTTGTATTTTCAGCACAGCTTTTTAGCCATAGTAGTTAACAAAAATTTTCTGCATTTTACTGTGCTGACGGACTTTGAGATGTTCATCCATTTTTACTATGAAAAAGTTTGACTTCAAAAGTGTGACTGCTCAGTGCTGAGCACTGCAAACTTTAGGGAGTCCTTAGTGCAAGGACACTTCTACATTATCAGGTAACTTAGCAGGAGTAGGTCTGCAGAATTGGTGTTGCAAAACAAATACCCCCATTAAAATGGGGTGGGGATTTCATTCTTGAGGAATTCTGTTGTTGTGAACTGAACTCCTATCAGCAGTCATGTACTGGTGCACATCTGGAACATATCTTCCAGCTTAGTTTCAGCCAGAAAGAAATCCAAGTGCTTCAAGACTGCTCCTTGATGTCAGCCAAAATGTGGTAAGCAGAAAAAAAATCAGAATACACTTTTCAAAAGAGCAGCCAGATCCAAAATGAAACAGCTAAATATGTGTGCAAGGAGTCAGGAACAAAACACTAACAATAGCCTTGACTGTGCTGCAGGAAAGGTGGTGGTCACCAAAAGTAGAAGGTAGCCCACACACAAGTGGGTCAAGTGAAGAGAACCTCACTTCTTCACATCATGGGGGTGATCTTGTTAATGTTATATATGATGCATATTACATCAAAATCTGTGCCTATTTTCTTTCAAAACTGTCAACACGGAGACATAGATACTGCAGGATGGATTTCTGTGTCTGTGTTTTAGATAAGCAAGCGCTAAACGCACAAGTCTGACCCAGTAACCTTAGGAACCCTTTATAGTCAGCAAAGAGATTTCACACTTAAGGGATGCAATCCTCTGATCTCTCATTGATATTTTGGTACAAGAGGAAAATAGAGAGAAATAGACAACTCTGTTGAGTATAAGGGGAGATAATCATGCCATGTTCAGACTCAGATACATGTTTGAATATCCACATGTCAAATGTTACCTTTCCATGTATTTCTCTCTATTTCTTTCAAAAACTATTTGTTTGATTAAGTACACATATCAATTAATGAATAAAATATATTGATTGATTAATAAAGGCTTCATAGTTTTTATATTTTTGACACAATGAAGTGTGAATTTCCATATAAAATCAAATTCTATGCAAACGCAAAATGACAGGGGAAACTGAAAACTAATTTTTGAGATGAATGTATTCACAAAGGTACCATTCAGAAACTGAACAACAGGAGGGAAGAGGATTGTTTTTCACACCAATTCATACCTGCTCAAAGCATCTTCTTGCAAACAATGTCCTTTGAGACAGCAGCTACTAGGAATAACTTTGTTGTGCCATGAGTGTTGATTGATTCATATTGTCATGTCATTCTTCTTAACAAGGGTTTGAACTTACAACTCCTTCCTCCTGTGGGGAACTCTTTAATGAAGAGGGCAGAGGATGTTGGGAGATTCAGGGGATGCTGAGAGATGCAGCAAGAGAGGAGCTCTCTGTCCCTCCCCTGGAGAGTGGGTCATTCTGCAGCAATAAACTTGGACAGGGAGGAAGGAGCCTGAGAGACCAGCCTAACACTTGCCTTTCCACCTGTTGAACATTCTATATAAGTTCACTCACGTTCTCTCTCTCTTTCTCTCTCTATCTAATTTATATTTTTCCCAAGGCAGCAACTAGCAGAGACAAAATGGAGAGATTTCAACCCTGACTTGGGTCTCCCAGTAGCACAACTGATCCTCCTGCACAGGATATTCTAGAGGAATAAACAGAATGAAATAAATAAATTCACTATGAAATTCCCTCTACCCCAGGTTTTCATAGTTTATCTTTGAACTGCCATCCATTATACTTAAACAAGCTCATAACTTCTTTATGTTCAAACATAAAGTTGTTTATAGCTCCCACTACTTTCCTATACACTGGTGTTCTTCCTTTCTTCTCTTTCAGAGTTTCTTAAAAGATGTATTTTCTTCCTTAATGAGGACTTCTGTGCACATATTCCTGTAAACACTTCTACTCACAAATTTTTTGTAAAGATACTTGAAATTATTTGCCTAATACTTTAGCACGGGCTGGCATCCAAAATTTAGCAGAATTCCAGTTTAAAAAATATCTTCTGAGAGATTTTATTTATCCCTAATCTTCAGGACAAGACAAGATTTGGAGAAATCTTTTGATTAAAGAAGAGCTTTCTTTTCTGACTCTTCCTTCTTAAGAGGATTTGCTAACACTTACTGACCCTGTTTCTTCCTTGCGGGGTGCACTATTTAATTTCTCCCTAGCACATACAGAATGAGTTGTTAAACCTCTGTGCCTTGCTATGTCATAAACTTCAGACATCAAAACTGAAGTGTGCGAGGTCTGCAGTCAGGCACTCAGGGGATAGACTACAAAAATACTCACAGAGCAGATTTTTTTTTTTTTTTCTTTCATAACAGAAGCCATCTGTTTCTTCTTCTTCTTTTTTTCTCTCTCTCTCTCTTTTTTTTTTTTTTTTTTTTTTTTTTTTTTTTTTTACCAATGAAAGTGTCTTCTCTCTAAATGATCTGAATAACTCATCAGAAATGCAGAATCTTCAAAAGACACTCATGGCCAGAGCAGGTTTCTTATGCCCATCCTGCTAATTATCAGCCAGCAAAATACAATCCTGAGCATCTGCTGAAGATGTAAATTTTGAAAGGCTCAGCTTCAGTTCTGGACACTTGTTTTCCCAGCCCACCACTTCCCTCATCATAAGCCCAGATGTCCTGTGTTGCTGAGAGGTTCCCCAGCTCTCATTACCTCCATAGGTGATACATGCTGTGCTGTGAAGCCTCCTTGAACACAGAGAGGCTTAGGAGACAACTTACCTCAAAACACACTATTTTCCCTAAAGAGCAGAAAGCTGTCTGTTGATCATATACTAGAGACAGATGACTTGAAGGACTGAATTTGAGCCTGATGCCTGTTGTAGCCATACATGCATGACACCAGAGACAGACCAAAGTGGGAGGCAGGCATCATTTTCCCAACCTCTGAATTTTAATGCATCAGCTTCCACTGTTAACATAGAGAGGCAGCTTTTGCAAGCATATATTGATCTGCCTGACATGGCATGACAATTTTGGTTCACTCTGAGATCTGAGGTTGCATTAGATCCCAATCTTGTTTCCATAGGAAGGAGGCACACCTGGAGGTCACTCTACCTGCAGCTTATATGTCCTACACCATGTGCCCATGTTGTCTTCAGGTAGGTAGCACTGGCTTGTGTGCAATTACTTGAGCACAGAGCTACGGCACATCTGACACTGTGGATGTTGCAAATGCTCTGTCTTCACATGGCAAATGTAAAATATATGTCTACCCAAATCTTGAAAAATTAATCATGTAATAGTTCAATGCAACAATTCTCAAACTGAGCCCAGTAGGAGAAATGAGCAAAGGGAGCTGAACCTCTATGAGTAGCAGAGAGAACATCTTTCTTTAGTATTAATCCCACACAGCATATGAAGGATAAAATTTCAAAAGAATATTTATACCACAAATATTGTATCTGTATATCTAACTCTGTGTTTTAGCAAGCAAAGAGACTCAGTGGATAGATGGCTCACTAAAAGCATGTCCCCATGGAAGTCAGCCAGCTCAGTCAACAATGCTGAAGGTACACAGTCACAGCCCAGCTCCCAGATACTAAGGGCTTGAGGTGAGGTGAGGTGACAGTGTTGGAGATGGCCTGCCATAGCACCACACATCAGGGATAGCAGGAAGTGTGTTTCCCTCTAATGCCTGCCTGTTCCCTTTCTTCAGAAAATGGGAAACCTGTTTTCATGTAATGTTTGGACTTTTTTTGCACTTGGGATTTACAATGAAGGGTTATCTAAGGAAAAAAAAAAAAAAAAAAAAAAAAAAAAAAGAGACACTTAGAGACTGCCTCCCAGTGGGAGGCTGCTCCATGGTCTGCACACTTCCACCCATAATTATGGGTGCAGAGCCATTACCCAATTTAATCCTGCATCAATATCTGGTGTTTCTGGGAGTCATATTGCAGTTTTGTGGTCTAATCTTTGTTGCTCAACCCAAAGGCACACACAGACTTAGTGTCAGGATTTTGAAACATTTAATATATATATATAAATTTATATAGATAGATAAATATGTATATTTATAAACATATTATATATATATTATATATATGTATGTGTAATATATGTGTGTGTGTGTATATATATATGTATTTTTCATTTAATGGAGCATTTTTTTCAGCAGGGGCATTGACCCAAAATACTACCATGTCTTCTGTCCCCAATTCCAGTGCGGTACTAGCCATTCAATTGGGTAGAAACAAGAGTAGCAACATACAGATGCTGCAAACCCTGTGATGCAGAAGGCTACAAGGGCCATCACAGAGCATTTTGGGGCAAGGATAAGCATGAGACAATTTGACTTTGTAGCTGTATGGTTCCATATATTCAGACTTCTCTCCCTTCCATGCAGAGGCTCCAGTGGCTACCACTGCTGTGATGTGATATAATGGAATTAAATGGTTTTAGAGCCACTCAATGCTAACATGTGGGATTGCAGGTAGAGATAGCTAGCTATTGCCCTTAGCCCAATTCTGCAAAGACAGCATGTGGTCTCCTGATGACTGGGTTCAGGGTTATTTCCCAGTGAGGGCTGGTCCAGATGGGTGAACAGTTTGAATGGAACCATAAATATTATCCATTTCTCATCCATTTCCAAGATTCCCTCAGCTTTGGTAATTGGAAATTGAAATTGCAGAATGAGAAATTGATTTCTTCTTCTCTTTTGAAACATATAAAGAAAAGAAATGACTGGCAATGTTTGTGAATGGCTTCCAAGCCCACCCAGATCTAAGATAATGAGCTTCCCCAGGCACCAGGTAATTCCCTCTCTTGTGCTCTCCCTTTTTCTTTTTCCATAAATGCAGGTCTTGCTGCAGATAACATAAGATTAAACTCCTCAGTCTGAAACTGAACTACACATCACTCACACAGCAAATATAATAGGAAAAAAATTCTATTCTTCTTTTTCTTCTTTATTAAACACCATCACTTAATTTAGAATGCAAATCAATATATTAATAAGGAATGTATAATTTTTAATGTCATCTGTGCAATCACCCTCCTAGATTGAACTCATTGTATTATTGTTAATGACTGAAAGCTCATGCTGTACTTTATCAGCCAAAGTCTGTCTCCAAGAACTTTCTAATTAGTGCTACTAATCACTTATTCCTTCTCAGTGAGACTAATGCATTATTATAAAGACTTGTGAAATACGTCCAACAACATATATGTCTTGTTAAAATGACACTTGGGAGATACCATTACCCACATCCATCAACGACACTTAATCCATCACATGGAAATATTGCTTAAATACCATTGCCACAGTCAGCTGGGTGCAGGCATCTTCCACGAGGCCTGCTAGGCACAATGCCTTCCTGCTTATGGCTCTGGCATACTGCCAACTCCCTTACATCATATAGCAATTAATGTACCCTTACTTAGATAACAAGAAGTTAGGGAGGCAGTGGAAAGTAGCAGTGAAGTGGGACAACTGATGAAATTAGCTGCAGGAAATCTATTTTGTAATAAAACTGTTCATAAAAGTGAAATGTCATTTAAAGGCACAATTTCCATGGGGAATAAGTTTTTATGTCTGTGTGCATCTTTAAGGCAAGAAGTTTTTCTTTCTTTCTTTTTTTTTTTTTTTCTCCTTTTCTCCTTTTAATACTTCTTTCATTTAAATGGTTTTATAGAAGCCCAGAATATACATAGACGTCTTTAAGCCCATGGGAATCTCATTATATGTTGTGCATGTCTTTTTCTCCCCCACCACTCCACCTCCCCCTTTTTTTTTTTTTTTTTTTTTTTTTTATTCAGAATGATTCGAGATGCTGCAGTCATTTAGCTGTGAGAAATACTCAGATCATAGAAGTGAGGATAATTAACAATATGTATAAATGAATATGCCAATTTCTTTTTAAGTGGAAGAAAAGACCCCATTTTAAACTGATAGGCTACACTGATGGAATTTGATTATTTTCCTCTTTCCCTTGTGTTTGAATGCAAAACCAACTATAAAATCAACTTCACAGATACGTTAACAAAAACATACTCCAAACTGTCTAAATTTAATAGGGTATGTTACAAAGATCCTCCTTTTGACATGACCTAAAATGAAACTCAGATTCTTATTGTATCTAAATGTCATGAAATATTCTGGTATTCATATAAAAACACTTTAAAATCAGAGTGATTTATGAGGAGAAATGAAAAAAAAATGTCAACAAATAAATAAACTCAAGCTTATTGCTTGGACCAGAACATGACCCTTCTTGAGTGGTTTGAGGGAGGTTTTTGCTAGCAGGAGCCAGATGTATGTAGTTCAATCACAAGGGAAAGAGAAAATAGTGAATCTTTCTCTTTCCTTCAAGGCAAAGAGAATTCCCAAAGACCCCTGCTGACCAGAAATCAGTGTGTCATCTCCCTGACTGCTTCCTTGGGATTTATTTTTTTCTTTTTTATTTTTTCTTTCTTTTTTCCTGCTGCTAGAGATTCTTTTAGTGCTGGTTCTTCTATCCTTACAATGTTACAAATTACCCAGCTAATTTATGAAACAGATATGTTGCTGCAAAATATCTCTCCCCATTATTTATTATTATTATTATTATTTACTAATCTCCTATCTCTTAATGTCCTGAGTAGCTTTCCTTTCTGAGTCAAACAAAAAGTTGCTGAGCTGGTCTTTGTAAGTATTAGAGACGTATATATTAAAATATCCTGATATAAACAGGACCCTGGAAATTAGGGATCATATCAGTTGATGTGACCTGTAAAAATAAACCCCAGGGATTTTCTTCTTAATAAAACTCTTCCACTGTGTGAATTAAGGGATGGAGAAAAGTCCTATTCCTGCTGATAGTACCTGAAGAGACCAAAAAAAGGGTCTTAGCGTGCAATGAAGCACTCCTGAGATTACAAAACAATAACAATGAATCTACAAAGGAGGCTTAAGAATATCAAAAGGTGAATATTACAAAGAAAGGCTTTGCAGATCTACAGCTGATGCTTACCCCACTGTGGTCCCTATGGGAAGATTCATCTCCAGCATACAGACAGTATGATGAAAACAGCCATTCACAAGCATTCCAGTTATTTTAATTATTTCCACACCCGTGGAGATGAATCTGCAGAAATGATGAAGACAAAGCTACAGAAAAGGGCAGGTGTGAAATCAGCAGATGTGACTGCTGAGGCCAGTCATGATCAAGTTTTGCCCTTGCAAAATCTCTGGAGGTTTTAACACCTCACAGTCAATGACAGTAGTTGAACCCCACCAAAGTTTCCATGGCTTCATTCATTATGCTCTTCCTTTGTCATGTTCTGATCCACAGACCCTCTTATGCACAACAGAGACTTCACAAAATAAGACTAGAGGTGTTTTGCTCCATTTCAGGGATACACAATGGGGTGCTAGACCTGGAATTGAGGCACTTGGCCACTTTCCTTGTGTCACTACGGCAGAGAGAGATTTCCCCTCTGACACCTACAGTTGTGTGCAGACTCTGTGTGTATTTAAAGCACACAAAGGGAAACAGGTTCGCACACAGATAGACAGACCTGCTCAGAGTAGTTCTGCAAGATTAGAGAGGAAAGTTCTCTCATCCTAATTAAAGCTGAAACTCACTTCCCATTATGAGCCTGATTACATTTCGAACAGATGCACTTTCAGTGTGTGCAACTGTTCTGGCATTGTGAGAAGCTGAATGCACTGTGGCTTCAGCTACGGAAAGGTTAGACTCAAGAGTGAGGCATTTTCAGAGCCAATCTCCATTAGTATCCCCCAACCTGAAAAGGGAAAGCATCAATGAGCTGTCTTTTTATATCATGTGCATGTGCATGGGGCTGGAATTCACTTATTTTAATTACTATAGGACTTCAGATTAGTGCAGGAAGGAAAAGATACAGATAAAAATCATTCAAGTGATTGCTCACAAGAACAAATGGCTCTACAAAAAATTCCTGCGTCATGTTAACATTAAACTGTATTAGTTTAATAATAAGAAAGAAAATCTGTGGAAAAAATATGAAGAGCCAAAAACTCCAGGCCCTTATGAACTACTTCTGAGTAAAATATGGAGACAGCCTTTAAATCAGCAAATTTATTGTCAAGAGAGACTTGAAAAAGCTGGTTGGCCTCTGGAAGAGCTTCCCCAGCAACTGGAAACACTACATTTCCGTCAGACCTGGTGCTGCCAGGCATTGCCCAATGCCACATTTGATTCTTTGCTTTCTCATGCTATAGTATGCTGGGTTATCTCCACTGAATACATGGTTTTATGCAAGAGTAAAATGAATGAGAAGAATCGGTAAAGGGTCTTGAAGTCACTAGGATGCTGCAGGAAGAGCCTGTGAATTTCTCTGTCTAATCTCTTCACTTTGCTTTCTGCAAATGACAGAGTTGCAACAGAGCCATGGATGCTCACAGCATTGCAAACTAGAAACGAGGGGCTGTCCATGGAAAATTACAGAAAGAAAATGATAAGAGGATATATTTTCAAAAGATTTTGCAGCAAGTAGATTTGAAAATTTGTTCCTAGATCATTTTTGCATCCTCTCTTGAAAATATGCCCTTGCATTCTATCATCTGTATATGTATCTTTTTATACATCTATATTATCTTTGTATCACCAATATCATGAAAATGGTGGGCATATCTTAGAATGTCCCCTCTTAGTACCCTTACGCTTATCCCCACATTATGCTAGTGTATTCAGGAAATATGTCTCGAGGTGTTGGATATTCAGTGAAAATAACTACTAAAAAAATAGTCTTCAAAGATCCTAATGGCTATCCTCAAGCTGAATATGGTAAGATAATTCAAGGGATAATGTGCTGCTTTTAGTGTCAAATTCTTCAGACTGTACAACCCTAGCCAATACTGGTCAATAGCAACAGAGCTATGCAAATTCCCATCAGGTACAGGATGAGATGAATCAGGGCTGGGGATCTGGCAGAGAATGGGATCCATAATAGAAATTTCAGTCAATACAAATCCTTTAAGACAAGCAAAAGTTTAAGTTATATGCTCATCTAATATGGTATAGCTCCTGTTCCTCTTGGGGAATAGAGCCACTTGGATTATGCCTTTAGGTACCACTGGAGGAAGTCTTCTGAGTGCATTTACACATGAAATCCCTTTGTACATGCAAGTACCTGCCTAGAGTATCAGTGTGCATTGTGGAGGGTCACACTTCATTTTATCACTGGTCCTATTGTGTCTTCTGAAAATGTAGCTCTTTAAATTCATTTCTTCCATTTTAGCACTTATTGGTGTGTTTTGCTCAGTGACTACAGCAATGACCATTGCTAGATAGATATAGATAGATAGATAGATGCTGTCTAATTCTACACCTGAAGTTATATTGCAGCCAATGTGAGATCTAGCCAGTTTTCTAATTCTACCCGTATGTTATAAGGGTTTGCCACATATTTTAACGTAAGTGCTACATATGTCATCAACTTTGTGGTAAATATGTCTATTTTTCCTCCTGGAATTACAGAAGGGAGAGGTTAGTGTCTGGTACATTCCATTATTTATTGTCTCAATTCAGTGCAATTCAATATATTGTGTTAATTTTCTTTTCCTTTTTTAAAAGAAATAATAATCTGTCACTGAGGTTGCAACAGCTCCAATGTTAATGGAATTGTATGAGACAGTGTCATTGAAATTGGATCGGTCCAAATGGAATCATTATTGTTCGTCCATTGAGGTCTTAATGGCTCCATCAATCGATGTGTATAGGACAGAGCCCAAGGTGTTTTGAGGAAGCTCTGAGGTGCATCTAAGTGTTCTGAGCCTTTGTGCACCTTCGAAACACAATAACATGAATTAAAAGGTACAATTCCAAAATCTCCTGGAGACCCATTATCTGCAGATCACACAGCAAAGGCTCCCTTAGAATTATCACGGCCCGTCACACGAGTGTATAGTTTGCAAAGCACTGAAATAGTAGATCACAAGGCTAAAGGGGCACCAGTGTATATTTAGGAATCATTCATCCATAGATCTAGGGCTGTGTGCTCGAAATTCCTTAGGAAGTTTTTTAGTAAAGCAATAATTGATGCACTTACTTACTGCTCTCTTTCCTGCATTTAATATTTCACCTTTTCTAATATTGCTACAAATTCCTGCAGGTGCCATATTTCATTACACATTCACAAGCCTGGACATGTCTATATTTTTGTCTAAAAGGAACACCAAAAAGCAGTGAACACAGGGAAATTCTGGCCTTGTTTTCAGACAGCTCTGAAAGGAGCAGCTGTTGCAAGGGGGCAGGACGATTGTCCCCAACACAAGTCAGTACAGTGCTAGAAATAGTTCCATTTGATACCCCAAATTGTCCAGACCCCAGCACTAGTAAATGTTAGGCAGAATAGATCCTATGGAATAAAGTTACTTAGTGTATCTGGTGGGTGATGCTCAGGAAATTTTGGAGTTTCTTTAATAGAGTTCAATAACCTGAGACACTAGACAAGTGTAATTGCTATCAAACTCATGAGTGTCTTAGCACTGGGTATGGGAATGGGATAATACAGACCCCCTGGCATTTTTCATGAGGTATACAATGGAAGAAGGGTAAGAAGATCCCTATCTATGCCATGGCTGTGTTGACTCACAAACGTGACTGATCACAATGAAGCACCAACAGACCTGCCCTAACTCTTCACTGGAGCAATGAGGAACGTTTGATGTTCTCAGCACTGTTCCTCAGCAAGACCCTTCAGATGAAAATTTCAGTCCTAACTTCTGTACTACTTCCACAGCTAGTAACCATCTTTGTAGTTCATTGATACTGTCCCATCATGAAGAGTTATGAGTGATAGCATTTTTAAGGAACGTATTAATTTATTGTTTAAGAGTGAACATGAGTATCCCCACAAGTCTTCGGTGGCATTTTTCTCTGCTCATCATATCATTATTTCCCCAAAAACTGATGTTGTTTTTTTCAGTAGTAATTTAGAAAGCTGTTGAAATGATATATATTAACCTAAAGCCAGTCATCTTTTTATTCACTCTAAGAAATTATCAATTTCAATAAAATTAAGCATTTAAAAGTATAAACTTAGTTTGAGTTTTCTGTTGAAGTTTTAAACTGCCGAGTTGTGTTCTCTTGTTGTGACATGCCCCTACGCCTCTATTTCTTATAAATCCAAGAAACTTCAGTTAATGCTTGTAACTCTGTTGTCTCACAGGAGTTGTAGACTCCATACCTGGTGTTCCTAATTTGGCCAGAAGAAAAAAACAGAGAGGAGACATGTTGCAGAGAAAAATCTGAAAGGAATGAAAAACAAAGGGTCCCGTCATTGTTTTTTTTTTTTTTTTTTTTTTTTTTATATTTTCCTTAAAAAGCCTCACCCTCAATAATTTGCCATAGTGACACTGTTTGATAATTATTAATATGTTTGTTCTCTATTTACATAGTCTCAGAACTAGAAAGAGCTTAGTGCAGATGTGAGCGAATTTCACATATTCACCTATAGCCCAGACATACTTAGCAACCAAGGACTGAACTTGCAGAGGAATTGCCTGATAAAAAGGAAAATCGTGAATAAAAAATGGAAAATACTCATGAACGTAAATTCTTTTTTCCTTTTTTTCAAACTTGGACATGACACAAAGCCATATTCTGTGCTGGGGTGTCTCATCCAGGTGCCACGTGTCCAGATCAACAAAATCCTCAGGAGCCTGCCTATCCAAGTGTGCAGAAGAGGCATGTACTGCGCCACATCAAAATCTCTCTGGCTAGTTTTGTGTATTCCACTACCCAGTAATCACTCTGCATTAAATCTTATGTCCTGTCTTTTTGTAATCAGATAAAGAAGGAAATGAATTGGGCTTTACATATGGCTGTAAATACCTGTGATCCAAAGGAATACCACTTTACTTTCTAAAGTAGTCTTATCATGTGTATATCTTGTCAGTCAGCATTATGGTACATCAAGGATAATGCTTATTTTCTTGCACTGACATCTAAGAAAGTGTATGTAAATCTCCCAGTACGGCTGGCCCAGAGAAATATGGAAGGCAGCCATTAAATAATCTTTTTTTTTTTTTTTTTTTTTTTTTTTTTTCCTGTTATGCAGCTGCCACTGCTGTTTCCAATACTTCGTTTCTGTTTCACTGCTTGATGGTATTCTCATGAGTCTTTGGCTGACCAAAAAGGACAAGACAAATAACTAGAAAATTAAAAACATATGCAGTCCTGCATCTTGGTATGTGGTCTGACACCATGATAGCATCTTCAATCCTACACAGCTAATAAAGCCAACATTATTGTTGGCAAAAATTCGGGAACCAAGTATAGACAATAAAAGGACTTTATTCTCATTTAACTCACAAATGTAAGATAAAATTCACCTTTTCTGTCATCTTGTTGATTAAAGAACATTATCGCTTGTTCTGCATGTGTGAGGAAGAATGAGAGAACATGAGAGAGACAAACGCAAAGGTTTTTTTTTTTTGGAAACTGAGTCATCTTTCTCTGGAAAACACACACAGACCAGCCTGAAATCAAACTGTTTCAGTCCAGAAAAGTAGCTAACAGGGCCTCATGGGAGCTGCAGTCCAAGTGCCACATTTGCCTATCTGCCTATGGAAAGGAGCTCATTTTCTCAGTGAGCTTCTGTCACCCATGAACAGTCACAGCCTTCCAGAATGATGTCTAGGTGCATCATCCAAGTTTAGCTTGTGTTGTCAGTCTTCAGCAAGTAAGAATGACAATAGCTCAGTTTTCAGCAGAAATTTCTTAGTTTAGTAGAGTGTTTTTTAATGTATAAAGTTCCCCCTCCCCCCCCAAATTGAGTTGACTGTTAAGCATATAAAAAGGGAAAGGAGGATCATAGTTGTTTCCAAGCCAAATATCATAATTTCTCCTTCCCCATTACTTCCCAAATGAGACATAATTAAACATTTTTGTTTCTCATGATATTAAAGACAAAGCTATTTCAGCTATTTCTGGATTTATTTTTTATTTTATTTTTTTTTTAGGACTATCAACATTCAGTGGCAGCAATTGAGAGACTGAGAACAGATGGTATATGATTCCAGATTCTGCCACATTCCTATAAATGCATTAATTTACTGTTGAAACAAAGTAGTTTTTTTTAATGTCATTCATAAAAGAAGAAGATGACATGAAAGATTTGATCAGTGATGTTAATGTGGTTTCTTTGGTAAATGCCACTTCCCACAAGTTTCACATTGTTACATTTACCAAGACTGCAATATAGTTAACTACAAATTCTTTTCTATGGTAATCAAACTGCTACCTTAGTAACAGTGTATATAAAGTCAAAATATTAATCAGTAAGCCTTTCTTTATTTCAATATGTTCTCCTTCAGAAGTAATCCAACTGGAGCCTTTTCAACCGCATTGTAATTTATGAGCCAGCTGGAGCACAATACATTTTTAATAAAAATTAGGTACAAGCAGATACAGCGGATTAATAGTTGTATTATAATTTTATAGTTTTCAATATACACTGCCATAGAAAAGACAATCAAATATGGGGTCCATCTCAAGGATATAAAATGCAGTATTTATTTTTAATGGAAAGAGAATTTCATGAATTACTGAGCCATGAAGAGCTGATGAATGTATTCACTGGGCAAAACAAAGGACACCTAGAAAGAATAAGCATTCAAAACAATGGAGGACTATGGTTTATTTGGGATTTGGACACCTCTGAGTATGCTTTGGAATCTCAGCTCTACTAATTTGCACAGATTTATATATAGTTTCAAGAACAACCTCCTTTTCTCAGAGGCCTATATAGGCTGGGACTTTTTTTTTCCCCATGTATTTCTGACACACACTAATTAACAATTTATTACACAGGGGAAAATAGGAGTAAAAACAGTGTTCATAAATTGATTAAACCATTAGAAGAATTATATCTTTCTCAGATCTACTTTAAGCTATATTGATAAGACTGAGTAGTGGAAGTGAAGCAGCTATAAATTTTTGTGGTCTTTGCAAACTTTAAAAATATGCATTCAGGGAGTTAATACATTATTGTACATCTCTTTCTGCAAATAACAAGGAAACCAGTTTATCACTGTTCTTACAGTCTTAGCAATTGCATGTGAAAAACATTTTTCTTTGCTTCTAAAAATCCCCAAAGTTTTTTCTTTAATATTCTTATTGGAACCTTCAAATCCTTCTAGACTTGTAAGTGGGTGTCTCCTTGATCCAAACACCTTCCAGTTGCTTGATGAACTTGCTGAAGAATTACTCATTGTTCAGCATTTAATCTGAAAAAATGATCTGGCAATGGAACCAAAGCACATCAAAGACAGTTCTCAGTAAGAAAAACAAATCTTGTAGAAAAGGGCAGCTCTTTTCCTCAGAGATGCTAATTACACTACAGCAAACCCCTAAATTTGGTATACTCTGTTCCTCACCAGTGCTTAGGGCTGTGATATGAAATTGCTTTGAAAGGAACCCCAATGATATGATTTTTTTTCTCTCTCTCTCTCTCTCTCTTTTTTTTTTTTTTAAAAAAAAAAAGGAAAAAAATAAAAAAGAAAAAAAAAAGAAAAAAAAAAAAAGAAGAAGAAGAAATGAACGGGTAACAGAGGGCAGGAAATCTTCAAATACAACTTGCCAACAATGAAATCTTTGAAGGAGTACATACTGGCAATGTAAAATCTCCACTGGGACCATGCCTTCATCAATTCGAAAGGGAGACTCTCCATCTGAAAGCTTTGAAGAAGCCCCCTCCTTCTGAAGAGATGGGAAATCTTTGAAGTTATTAAGCATGCATTAATCATTTTAGATAGGTAAACTCTGGAATAAAGCTTGTTCCAACCTGCAGTTTTCTTGTTCAGTGCTATTTCAACTAAATCATACAGAAAGTTTTGCTATGAAAGAGACTGTAATAGCAGCCCAATGTGAGACTTTTTGCAATTCAGGAGTCCAAGTTTAGTGCAGAACGTGAGCTATTTTGATGGTAGGCTAAAAACACCACCTAGGGTAAAAGACATATAGGATATATGAAAATATCCCTCTCTTGAATGTTCTTTTTTTTCCCCACTTTTCCTGCACCTTTCTTGGAGAGGCTGGCAATAAAACATTGTTCACAACAATGCCTCTGCTCAGGCAGCTCAGCTGTGCAGCTGTTCATGAGGGCCAAAACCAGAGACCTGGCATACCACCATGGGAAGGGGAGGGATGCTTCAGGGTGTCTGCGCTGCCTCAACCTGAACTTAGTGTCACAGCTGGATGTGGGGAGTTGTGCTTGAGCCATGCACAGCTTAGTGCAGGTCAGTGCAGGGTTAACCAAGTAGAAACAACCAGCCTGTGGGGCTCAGCACGTCACAGTAAGTGGTGGAAAGGCTCCTTCTGGCCATGCACACTGTGATTCAGTGAATCTCTAAGGGAGGAGCGGCTGGTGAGTGAGGAAGTTTGTTAACTTATCTCTAATGTTTGTTAACATTATCTCTAATGTTATCTCTAACATTAGTTAGACAGTGATTTTTTACAGCAGGCATCTTAATCTCCCGTGTGCTCACACTGCGGTGAGTTTCTTTTTAGTGCCAAGCAAGTGCTTGGTTACACACAGGGCACAGGTTAGGACAGGACCCTCAGTCCCCTTGCCAAGATTCACCTGAAAGAGGACAACCAGGAGCAAACACCACCAGCATGGGTCAGCTGCTCCCTGCTCACCTGCAGCTCTCGTGAGCTGGATGGAGAAAGGGGACAAAGAGGCAGCTATAAACACAGAAGTGAGAAATCATTTAACTGCATTGCTTAGTAAAGACAATTCCGTGCAGACAAAGGGGTAAGCTTGCATCAGTCATTCTCCTCTTGCCAGAGATACTGTAATTCTGAGCATGAACTACTAATCTCCCTGGTTTAAGCAAAGCTGATGTGCTCCAGTGCAGCAGTGGACTAGCAGTGCCAATATGCTCTCTGTGCCTTCTTCCTCAGCTCTCCAGGCAGGGAGAGCAGCCAAAAAGCAGTGAACAGTCATAAATGATCACCAGTCCATAACCTCTGTTTACTGCTTTTTCTTTCTACCCAGTGCAGGTCTGAGGAAATGAGGCTTTAGGGGGAGCGAAACAAGAGATATCCTTCCACACGAGGTTGTGATGGAAGTAGGCAAAAACAAAGAGCAATGGTATATCTACGTGAGATTCAATTTCAGGTTAGGATATGTAAATACAAGTGTATACTTATAAGCATTTGAACATTCATTAGCAAGATCTGGAGGAGATAAATCCCTAAATATGAATGCCTAGCACCCTTCAGACATCCTAAAATACCCAAGGCATCTGCAGGGTTAGATGTGAAAAAGGAGCCACCTTTTACTCAAGCATCAAATGAAGGCCAAGAAGATATTTTAAGTCATCCCAGAGGATAACTGAGTGAGCTTCAGCTGGCTATCACAGGTGTTTAGATGCATGAGTCACAAGCTGTCACCTTCAAGGACATACCCATGTTAGATTGTCTTACTCTGTAGCTGTATCCCACTTCCAGAGTTCAAAAATGTAGATGTCTCACAAAAGCTCTATAGTTTTCCCACAGCCTCCATGTAGTTCTTGAACCTCTTCTTGGCTTTTTTTTATAGCACTTGGTTCAAGAGGTTTGCTAGAAAATAAAAGAATAGGGAATAAAAGCAAAAATGAACATATCCAGCTTGGGAACATATATGGCTGACATGTCCTGATAAGCCTATGGCCTTACCTTAATATGAAATGTAACACCATCGGGCTATTTTTATACCAATGTCCAGGGAGAATTTGTGGAATAATAATGATGTATCTCATTGATATCTGTGGAATGCAGGTCTGTGGTTTGTAGCAAGACACCTGGGGATCTTTCAGTGTGAGAGTAATACTGACATATTGGCAGCATCCCAACTTAAGAACAATGAAGAAGGAGTGAGACAAAAGTCTGTTTTCCTTTAAGAAAAACTGAAATATATGTCTAGATTTAAAGTTTATTGGGTCTCTTTCCCAATAATCATTAAACAAGCCTAAATTGGATTCATGGGGTATTCTGGATTGTCCACGTCCTGGCCCAGGTTAAAGTATTCACTGGCAAGGGGCAAAGATGCTTTAACTTTGTTTCCTTTCCTTATCTACACCTTTTGGAAGACATGAAGTAGGACCAGGAGGTATTGAAGTATTCTTTCCTAGAGCCTAAGTATGTACTGAAGGGATGTTGCTCAAAGCAGAAATCTGATTGAGAGAGCTATCTATAGTGTTTCCCTTAATAAAACCAAAAGGATGAATTTATATTATTTATCTTCACTTTTTGCAAAACAGCAAGAAGTGACTGCATGAAACATCATACAGTCAAGGTAGACCATTGCTCTTAAAAAGCAGAAATTGATGTCAAAGAAACAAACTCAGTGATCCCAGTAAAAGCACTGTCATTTTTCTCTGACTTGCTAAGGGTAGAATATCAGCTGCTCTAAGAGAGAAGAAGTACAAGAAGTACTTGCCACATTATGCAGCCTTTGATTATCCCCCTGTGGCCTGTCTGAAAGGCCTTATTAGCACTCGAAGTACCCATTGGCCCAGGGAATTAGGGAAGAAATGCATTACAGTGGCTGGATAGGAAAGCCTTAGTTTAGATTTTAGACATTATATATTTGGGAGCAGTGAAGTTTTGTGGGAGGTCCAAAAGTTGTAGATTCAGTTGCACAGGTTTCCTCGGTGTCCTTGCTCAGCTTCCTGTGCCCAGATGCCCAAGGCAGTGCACCAGGCTGAGTCTGAATCTGTGGTGGGCTCTGAGCAGGGCTGCTGGTTCAAAATAAATCCCCTGTTTGTCCTTACTTACTACAGTCTGTTTCAGTTCACAGAACAGTTTTGATTCATGCAAGTTGTACTCCTTCTTGAAAAATATTCTCTTCAACATTTGCTACTAATGTAACCCATACCAGGGACATCTTAGGTTAAACCAGTATGTGGTCCTTTGGGCAGCCTTGAACCACAGGTCCGGTAAAGATGTTCATCTGTTGGGACCAGAAAAACTCTAGCACAAAGTAAACCCCCCCGAACAATTTATAGCACATGTAGAGGGCCTTAGCACCTGTTGCTTTGATCTACTCATCTGCTCTTCTGGTGCCAAAGGAGCCAAGTAAGACATAGCCAAATTCCTTTCTTTTTTCTTTTCTTTATTTTTTTTCAGAATTATGCACTCAAGTACTAGTTGCATAACTAAATATACTCCATGAGCTGGCCTTAATGTCTCTCTGAGCTATATTCAGACAGAAAACTGAGACATTTAAGTTCAGGAAAATGATAAAATATTCCATTTGCCTTTGTACTGTGGACTCCCAGTATAGCCAGAGGGGAGAGTCAGGTGTAACCCCAGTCAGCCCTTGCAGGCAGCTGTGATGTGGCTGCTCATCTGTCTCCACTGACTGCCTGATAAATCAGAGTGCAGCAGCCTTGACAGATGCTTGCTTGTGATCTAGTGATTTTAGATACCTGCATTCATCGTAAATCCACTGTGGATGCCACAACATCCAGGACATACCATCTGAATACACTTCTCTGGGCTATTTTTCCAGCTGTGAATGCAGGTTCCTACCTTCTCATTCATCCCTCCATCACTGGTGTTGGACACTTCAGTACAGAACCAACATACCCAGGACACACAGTTTGGTCTTTAATTGGTACTCTTATTAACAATTAAATGCCGGACACAGCACTAGGTAGGACATTAATATGTGACAGTTTCCACTGAACCTCCATGACACCCTCCCAAGCAGTCTAAATAGAAAATACATCCGTGGTAGACAGGAAAGCCCAAAACACCAGGTCCTAAGCTAGTAAGAGCTGATACAGCTTCACCACAGCACAGCTGTGCATGCTGAGATCTGCTCTCCCAGTACTGCCATGAGTAAACAAGACCCTGACAACTTCAGTAACATCTGAAAATACCTTCAGTGAAGCCTGTAAAATAGGTTTTTGTTTTGTTTTGTTTTGTTTTGTTTTCAGATTTGCCTTGTAAATAACTCTATTTTGTGATCAATGATCTGAGTATGCCATGGAACATTTGCCATTTATTTTTTGATCTTATATTGAATTAAAAAATAGCTGTGATCACACATCAATTTGTATTTTGGCACTTATGAAAAGCGTGATTTGTAATGGATCATAAGGACATTTTCTTTCCTCATAGATTTTTAGCATCCAGGCAGAAAATGTGCTCAGATAGCCTTTTGGATATAATGAAAAGCTTACAGTATATTGTATCTTGTACCTGACACCATTAATTTTTTCATATTTGTCCTGTATGTCACTTGTTTTACTAACTAATAGATCATTCTTATCTTGGGCAAACCTTTACCATTGAGATATCTAGAAAGAAACATGGTTAATAACAACGAGCTCCTCTTGGAATGTGAAAATATCCTTGGAAAGAAAGCAGTGCTACACCTGGCAGGAACATAGCTTTACTTTTAAAAATGAGACACAGCTCAGGCAGACCCAGAGCTTTGTGCAATGCTGCATCCACACCTATTTACATTTTTAAAAAGCCCCTTCCATGCCATGTCTCTTCTCCTTATCAGAGAGGATGGACACAGCCCAACATTTAAAATCATTCATTTTGTAATGCAAACATACTCCTGCTGCTCAGCTGCAGATTTCAAACCAGTTTTACAAATTACAAAAATCCCTTTTCAGAAGACAAATTATTTGGAATTATCAGCTCTGATGCACTGTTTAATTATGCATGCTTTTGTGCTAAGCATCTTTAAATATTAACGAGATATGCTTTTGCACTTATGACCTAAAGTAGATCTATACTAAACTCAGATGTCTGCTGGCAGTAAGTCATCACAGGACCGCCGCTGTACAGAGCAACAGCTCTTTTTAGACTATGAGCTTTTCTCTTTTTTTTCTCTCTCTCTTTTTTTTTTTTTTTTCTTTTCTTTTGTATCATTGCCAGCACTATGGGAAAGGAATCAGGAAAATCACAACCCTGACAGCGAGCCCTTCTCAGATGAATAGGGCTGAGATAATTCTTGCAATCACTTTCTCTCCACCTCTCTCTGTGAGAAAGTACCTCCTGAAAGCTGCTAAAAGCTCAGCCACGGTGGTGGGCACAGGGGGCTGCTCAGTGAGGACAGACAGGGTGGTGGGAGACACAGCTGGCTGGGGACTGGCCATCCCCAAGACAGATATCGGGGCCCTACCCCTACAGTAATCCCTAGATTAACTGCACCCTGACAGTCTGATCCCCTCAAATAAAATGCACATTTCCAGTGCTTCAGTGAATTTCTGAATAGATGCTTGAGCCATCCAAACCAAGTATAATTTTGTTATTGATCTCCACTTCTAGGTCAGTCTGATCATCTTCTACCATCATCAGGCCAGAAGGTGTTTCCCGATTCCCCATGAAAGAGAGCAAAAGCCCTGGAAAACATGGAGTGATAAAGGGAAAAGCATGAAGAGGAATACTTAATAGAAAAACTTTCAGCAATAACTTGAAAGCTGAAGGTTCTGTTTGAGCCCAAAGTCATGTCTGTATAACTTCTGGACCATGGGAATGTCCTTCTGCTCTTGTTCTCATCAGACAGAACATGAACCTGAACCCCATCAGATATCACTGAGGGTACAACAGGCACCCAGAACCCGGTACAGCATCACCTCTCTTCAACCATGGGCTGTCTGGTCCCCCTGGCCCTATGTGCAAAAACCCTTGCATCTGCTCTACCTGCCAAGCCTGTTTCTGGAGCTGAGTTCTACATGTCGCTGAACCATGTCCAGTGCTAACCCACGAGATGAGCCATCCTTTCTTTGAAAAAATCTGATGGCAGCGCATGCCTCACATCTTAAAAACAACTTTCTTTGCCAGCAGCAGGAAGCATCCTTGTTGCTCACAGACCGCTCACAGCAGCTGCAAGGTGCCTTGTATGTACCGGCACTGTTGCCTGATATATTAAGCCAATACACAAGCTCATTAACTCCACTTCTTCCACGAAGCTTACCTATATCGAAAAGCTGTCACACAGCAAAGCATTAAACAAATACATGTGCTGCCTTGTTATTATTGTCAGCAAGCAAGGCAAGCAGGAGCCTGGCTGCACTGGTGCTGTACGTGGAACAGGACCAGAGGCAGTGTGAGCTCAGGAGCTGGCACAGCCAGGTGGGTTTTACCCTGTAGCAATGACAGGATTACCCATTTCTTGCTGCCCGCCCAGCTGAGCAGGGAATCACCCCCTTTTCTTTATAGTACAGCAGTGGAAAATAACCTTGCCCATGGAAAACTTCTATTAAACAACCAAGTCAGAGCAGGCAGGGCAGCAAATATTCTGTTTGGGCACAAAGGTCTCCAGAGTGCCACAGGGGACTAGGCAGAGACAGGGAATAAACAATTTCCTTAAGGTTCTGCAGGCAGTCTGCAGCAAAGCAAAGGGAAAAACTGGAAATCCCTATCCCTCAAGTGTATTATCTGTCCCTGGAACACAACTTCTTCTTCCATGTTGGACTGACACAGCTCCAGGGTGTGTTCTCTCAGGAAGAAGCCTCCAAACACTCCTTCCACTGTCAGATGTATTCACTGAGAAACAAGTAATGTGATGATCTGCAGATCTGTTAACCAGGTGCCTGATGATGAATAGCTTCTGCTTATTCTCTAATGCAGCAGAGCAGTGGCTGACCACCAGCACAGCAAGGAGGGAGCTGCCCCAGTTATGCAGCCTGTTCCCTGTCCGCTCCTGAGGGAAGGAGAACAGCAGGGATGGGTATTGTCAGCTGGTCTGGCAACACCACGTTGCTTCCATCCATTCCTTGCTAGAGGTTTGCATGCACGCAGGGTTGTGGGGCATATGGCCAGGACATGGGGCATATGCAGCACTCACAGACTGACCAGAGCAGGGCAGGGACAAACCTAGACCTCCTGGCTGAGAGGATGGAAAAAGGACAGAAAAATGCAGAAAGCCACAGAGAAGGAAAACAAGAATCTGCAATTCAAATCCTTTCATCCCCGAGGGGCTGGTGAAACAACTGCTTGCGATTGCATTAGTGCATTTTAATACGTTAACCGTCCCCCAGCTGCTGGTAACTGCCCCGTCAGCCGGAGTGTGGTCTACTGACCATTTCATTCTGCTGCTCTGCAACACAAAGTCAGACAGGATCCCTCAGGAGGCCTGGGTAAACAAAGTTTAAATCACACAGCAACACACTACGAGAATACTCAAGGCCAGTTGTGATTATCTCAGCTCCAGGGTGGTAACTGGCTCGATGCAGCAGGATGGATTTTTCCAAGAGATGAGATGAAATTCACAGTACTGCTGCCAATGCTGCCTTCTCTTCAAAAAATTTGCTTGCATAATTTACACCAGGTGTCATTGTAGGTAGAAAATATTGGGATGTTAAGGAAGTCATAACACTGGCAGATGATATTTTACATAGTAATATGCATGCTGAAGACAATACGAGTATGTCCCATAAGTGAGTACCACTCAACATGAATAATGGCTGCAAGGTCAGGCCCCTAATGAATAGTTGTCTAGCTGTGAATATATACACTTTTTCACACTGTTGTAGGCAATGCTCTCTGCTGCCTAATTAGGTTGATCCGTGAATATGATTATTCATTACCTGAAGTCTGAGAGTATAGAATTATGTATTTGGGCAGTGTTCCTTAAAGAAAAAGCATGTGAAATTCCAATATTAGGAAAAAATGACTGCATGATGAATGCAAAACAAAACAAAACAAATATATATATATATATATATATATATGTGTATGTATATATATATCAGAAATTTCCATGGGAATGTGTTGATTTTCACAAAAATTCAACTGGAAAATAAAATGGTAACTTTTTAAAATAAGGTAAAAATCAAATATTCAAATCCATATTTTAAAAGGGCTTTTATGTTCTAGTGTGAATCATAATGAAATACCTGATCTAAAATAAATGCTAAAGGAGAATAAAATATTTTGATTATATAGAAACATAACTTTTCAACTGTGTTCAAACCAAGTGTCTGGAAATTCCCAAACACTGTAATGTCTGCTGTTATGCGGGTCTACAAGCTCAGGATGAATTCCAACCCACAAAGCTCCTGCAAAGAAGGACCTGTAGCTTGTTCCCACAGTGCTCCTGCTATTTTGTCTCTCAGGGTTTCCCAGTGGTGTCCTTGATTTCCGAGAGGTAACTGCCAGAACTCAGGAGACTCTTCCACTTATGAGCTGACAGTGAGGGGTGAGGGGTGCTCTGGGTGCAAGGAACCAACACTTCCAGGAAGAGCAGAGTGGCTCAAAAGCCTGAAAGCATCAAAACTTTACCACCCGAGGCAATAATATAAAATAAAAATATGACATAATGAGATGAAAAAAAAAAAAAAAAAAAAGAGGAAAGGAGAATAAGGTATAGGACAAAGGGAGATGCTGTCTTGATATGAACCATGTGCGCTTTTTTTTTTTTTTTTTTTCACATCTCCTATGCTTGATTAGGATGGGCCTTACCCAGAAGAAGACTAATTCTCTACTGTTCTTTCAATCAGGGTTTGCTGGTACTGACTCTGGCTCTCTCCATACTCCCAGCCAGCACAGCCTCTCTGAGAGTCCATCCTGAGAAGAGGAAAGAAAATGTTAACAGGAAGGCCCAATATTTGAACTGGCTCCCAGAACAAGAAAAAGACAAAATAAAATAAAATATATTAAAAAACAAGATGAGAAAAAACAGGTGTCCCACCTTCGAAAGGCACAGTAGGAGGTAGGCAGACAGGCAGACTAGAGGAAACAGAGACAGATTCAGGCAATTCAGACAATTTTTTATTTTTTTATTTATTTTTTTTTTTTTTTGTCTGAGTTTCTAATTCCTGACTAATGCTGGGATGTAGGTCCTGGATACTGACTGAAATCTCCAGATACCAATTTGGAAAGAAATCTCAGAATAAAATTGATCTAGGCTCACCCTGCTTGCTGCAGGTCAACTAGTCTGTGAGAAGAAGCTCCCTTAAACTCTCTAGACATTTCTTGTGATCCCAGCTTGATGCTTCTCTCCAGCTCCTGCACTCCTTTCCTTCCAAATATCTGGTGTGGTCCTTTTGGCCGTCACTGGCACCTAATACATCCTCATCCAGGGAAGTCAATAAGCCAGAGCATGCACCACTGTGGCAACCATGTGCCAGAACTGTTAATGATGAAATGCAAGAGGCGTTTCCCCATTATACCCTTTCTCCTGCGCCAAGTTTTTCTGTGTTAATTAGGAGGAAAATCTCACAACTTCTCTGCTGTATAATTAAATCTTGCAATTAACGTGCACTTAAGCCGTCATTTTAAAAATGGGACTTATGCAGAGAGATCTACTTATGGGAAAGCACCAGGATGGAGGGTGAGATGGAGGCACTGTGAGCTAATGATCCAGAACACCCCAGATAAATGATAGGTCTGACCGGCAGCACTCAGCCCAGGTGACACTTGCAGGAGAGGGCACATGCTTAGGGATGCTAACACAACACGGTACCAATAACGGCGGAGCAGAAGGGAGGGTGACAAAAGCAGAGGTAAATACATTAAGTCTCAATTAGATAGTGACATGAGAGAAAGACGAGGTTAATATATTTTAGGAGAAAGCTTTTCTCTGAGCTAGAGGCTGATCTCTGTGGTTTGATGTGACAGGGGTGATGACAGGGGACAAGAGAAGAGCTTTTTGTTTCATTGGACACTGCTTGCAAATGGCAGTGCAGACTCAGTGCTTCACCTCTTTGGTTTCCAGGCATGGATGCTGGGCAGCTTTGGAAGAGTTGGATTTTATTGCACCACAAATGTTCAAGCATTGTATCTTCAGTGTGATTTTACAGCACAGCTGTCTGTGTGTATACTAGTCACCATGTGGCAAAATTCAAAAATCAGCAGACAGATATCTTGATGGGGGGGCAGGTTTGTACCAGATAGCTGCACAGCAGCAGCCAAGCAGTCCTGGGTCTCCGTTGGTGACCTGACATGTACAACAATACAATTAAAGCAGTCTTTGAAGAGGGAATTATTGCAGACTAGTGGTATTCCACATTGTAAGCTGGAAGATAATAAAACCCAACAGCTGACCACCTACCACTCATCTGCTTTTATTTTTATGTACTTTGGGAAAAAGGGAGTTGTCTCTTTAACAGCAATCTATGTGATTATTTTAATTGCACTGACTGCATCTTATTTGGCCATTACAGCTTTTCTCATCCTTATGCGGTTATAAAAGATCCAGACAGCATCATGAAATAGTCACAGAAGCCCACCGGAGAAACAAAGCTTTATTTTCTTTTATACCTCCTCACACACATGCACACAACACTGCACTTATTAGAATGGCATCCGGCGTTCAGGCATAAAATCTTAAATTACAGACTGATTGGGGCTGTTCAACTGATCCATAAAAGTACTCACTTAGCAAAATCTAAGGACAGGTAGAAGAGATGGATAACACCAAACACGTCGCCTTTTCAAGACACCCACTGAGGCATGCAAAAATAAACATATGCTGAGGTGAATGCAGTGTGCTATTTGTACGGTGCAACATGGCAATGACCTCAAGTAATAAAAATATCTGCAGATTTAAGCCCAGTGGACTATATTGCATATCAATAGCTATAAAAGCAGCAGAAATAGAAATGTATTATTTATAGACCTATTTATAAAGCCTAAATACCTCTCCAGTGGACCTACTTCTGTAGAATGTATTGCCTTTCCCCATTCCTCCTTTAGCGGTTTATGTGACAAGGCAGCACATGATTGTACTATCTTTACAAAGAACTAAGACAGTTCTTGGTAAAATATACAGAATTGGCTTCAGGAAGAGATGCAACTCCCTCCTGCATAAATATCCCAGTGACTTGACCCATGTTTCATGGGTCATGAAGCATGCCCCACTTTACCCCTTTGGAAGTGGAACTGCAGGTGAGCTCTAGGTCCCTAACACCGTCTCACTAGGAGGTCTGATTCTGCCTGATAAAAATGAACAGTATCTTTGCCATTAATTTTGGCAGCAGTGTAACTGGATTGTGACTGAGTTCTTCTTTTTTATTTATTTATTCCTTCTAGTGCAAAGCCCTTTAATTCACTGGACATACTGAAATGCCAGCAGAGGAAAAGAAGGTGTTTTCACTCTCTTGTCACTCAGATCATTCCTTAAAACACTCATGTTTTTCATGTTGCTTTTATCTTGCTATCACATATAAGATCATTACAAATAATAAATCCTTCCCGGGATGCCCCATTTTATGGACCAAAGCAATTCTGTTTTCACGGGGACAATTTTCCTTCCTTCCACATCCCCTAGAGCAAAACTGCAGGTGCTGAAGTAACTTCACCAATGAAAAAAAAATAAAATTACTAGGCACGTAAAAGATTAGGCTGAGGAAAGTAATGGATTATACTGATGGGCTCAATCACATACAGTTACTTGGAGAGCCAAAGTGTCTTAGGATCTATCCCTAAGCTGCTGAGTAACACACTAAGTAATTCAGACACAGGACAAAGGACTCTAACCGGATTGACAGGAGACTAATTTAAAGCAGTCCTCATTTTGTCTCCTGCTTGTTGCCTTCCTTATGGACCCCAGCACTAGCTTCCTCATGCTGTGTCCCCAGTGGGGCAATCTTCAAGCCCTGTGGCTGAATCATGCAGGTGGGAAGAGGTGCTGTGGAGCACCAGGTGCCACCTTTGTCCCTTCTGCTGAGGCTGTTCTCATTGCTACTTGCCCTTCAAGTGAGAAATCAAAGCATTCATATTACTGAAAATTACTCAGAAATCTTTTTTCACCTCCTCCCAGCTGCTTAGTCTCATGCAGCCACCTCCGTATCTTCACCAGATTTGACCCACAAACTTAGAGAAAAGTTTTGTTTGTTCTTTCCAGAACATCATTTGATGTGCTATTTTTAGATGTCTTGGTCAGAGCTGCCAAATCCTATCTTTATTTCCTCCTTCTTCACTCTGGCATCTTTCAGATTAATTAGTTCTGACTCTGGCCCTTATTTTGCCAGTGACCAGTGAGTTAAATGAGTTAAGCTGAATTTAATCCTGCTTTGATTTGCACACTGGTGCAAATCTAAAGATTTACTTTAGAATTGCTTGGGTTGTAGCAGTGTAAAAGAGAGCTAAACAGCGACTGAGTCAGATCAGTACTTCCCAAATGTCTATACTTTTAGGTCCTTCTTCTTGACAAGTGAAGGCTGAATTTTCAAAGCTGGTCATCACACCCCTGTAATTTCATTTGAAATCCTGGCAGTTTAGTTCCAAAATGTGATCAGGACTTGTGAGCAGAGAAACCAAATGCTGAACAATCTGGTTTATAACATCTGCATGAAATACAGTTTCATTCCACATGTCTGCTACAGAGGAGACCAAAAGGATTCTATATATATTTTTCAAGATGTACAAATTGCTGGCCAAAGAACTTTACCAGATGTTTCGAATATATCATTCTTGATGGAGATGTATCTTTTTACACATGAATCTCACCCAGCTCTCCCACAGACTTGAAGCTAGCCCAGCTTTTTCCTAATGGGAAAAAGATCACGTTTCAATGTCCTTCATAAATTTTATGCCTAATTAAATTCCCATTAATGGGGTTGAAAGGGGCATCTTTATTTCCAACACACATTTTTTGGATTTGTTCTTTAAAAAACAAAAACAAAAACAAAATTACTGTGGCTTTCTAAATTTTTAGATATTTTTTCTCTTTTGCGATTCACTTGTCAGGCAGAAGTGTCACAGCAAAGCCATGTGCCATTACTTGGTATCATTTGGTTTCTGGTCTATTCAAATTTGTTAGCTTTTTTATCTTGGGAGTGACAGAAATGACAAAAATCTGTCTCATTGGATGAAAATGGGGAAATGCTTTTCACAGGCAGCCAAGCAGCTGACAACACTGCCACCCTGCGTCCCAGCCAGCTCTGGGACTGGAGGCCCTGGAAAAAATGCATTTATTAAACCCTTATCGGACACACCAGTCTCCTCCAGCTCTCACGCATCACACACACTAGCAAGGCTCCTTTCCTGATGCTTTCTGGCAATTATTTACTTTCTGAAGCTCTTTTTTTAACTTTCTGCCCGGCGGTGAATTTATGGCTGCCTCACAGAAAGCCACCTTCAGAGCAGCACAAATAATCATTCGAATAAGGCACCTTTCCTCAAACAGTTTGGTTCTGTAGTTTGGGTAGAAATGATTTGATGGAGCTGCAAATCAATATTCCTCTGTAAATTTTTAATGTTCACACCATGTGAAATGCTGTAAATAAAATAAGCTAACCACAATAGTCTATTCTTTGTAGTTCATTTTAAAAAATGTCAGTTCAGCAGTATGGCTAACTACTTGCTGTAGATATGGCTTTAAAACTGTCTAGGCTAATACATCAAGACCATAATTTGAATAAACTCTAGTGGCAGGCAATTTTTCAGAACTCCCAAATACTACAATAAGTAACACTTTTTTTTTTTTAAAAAAAAGTTGTGTGGTAATACAGATAGAAGTGAAAGCACATAAAATGAGTGCAGGATTCTCACTCTGGCACATTTATTAATACAGCAAAGAGTTAATTATTAGAGATTTATTAGAGATGAGCTCATAATGAAGAAGTCAGATCTGGATTTCAGCCCTAACCACACACAGAAGTCCTAGGAATTTGGAGGTGATATTTATTAAATGACCCTCTTATAGAAATATGCAAGTACCATTAGTGTTCCTTGGGTCCAGAGTTTAAAATTTTTCTTTTCTATTCCCATCCCATTAGCCGTTTCCATAGGTACATTTTACAAGAGATGTAGTAGTGTGAAAAAGGAAAAAAAAAAAAAGCATACATGGCTGCAAGACTGATTTAAAAAAAAAAAAAAAAAAAAAAAAGAAAGAAAAGAAAACACAAACAGCATCTGCAGCACAAGAAACACCTTTTGTAACTTTGCTTCTTGCCTGTGCCTTGCCCATAAGTATCTTGGCAGGCAATGTGTCACTATGGAGACAGATTGATGACTTTTCCACCGGTGGTATGTCACTGACTGATTTGATGGTCTAGTCGTAGATGCTGCCACATGGGGGATATCAGTACAGTATTTAATCTCACCCTGCTAGCAGAGTGAGCAGTGCTTGGAAGCAATATGCAAAAGCCAGGCATAGAAGGATGTATATGATTATATGCCATCACTTTTGAGCACCCTCTTCTATTTCAGAAGAGACTTCATGTCCTATTCTTTTGGCCTTATACAGCATTTGGGGTGGGGAGCAGAGCAGGATGAAGAGAAGTACAAGGGCTTTCTTTGGCTTGAAAAATCAGTTAAGAAGGAAAACAGATTAGTTGGTAATATTGAGAAGCTGGTCAGCAAAGACCAAATCAGGTTTCCTTACTTGCAGCCTAGTCCCATTGTAAAGTTGCAAAGTAACACCTTATTCTCACTCTCCTATTAGGAACAACATATAGAGAGTCCCATATTCAGTAGCAGGGTCAGCTGTGAGATGAGACTAGTTGCTCAGGGCTTTATTTAGTCATGTCTTGAAAATGTCCAAGGATGGGGAGAGCAGAACCTCTATGGTCAACTTGTTGCAGTATCTGACAGTTCCCAAAGGTTATCTGTATATCCAACCTGAATTTCCCATTTCAGCTTATGTCCATTGTCATCTTCCTCCCACCAGCCACCACTGTGAAGAGCCTGGATCTGCCTTCTTACTAATCTCATGGGTATTTTTCACCAGAGCAGCTCACATTTTCCTCACATTTTCATTTGTCCCAAGGTCTCTTCACGGTCCCATTAACTGATTGCTGCTTAGATCCGTTTTCACAATTTCCCTGACCATTGCTCCTGGCATCTCAGTGTCTCTGACAGTGTCTCTGTCAAAATCCCCTCTTGCTCAACTGCTCGGTAGAGGCTGATGCCCCCACAAAGACCATGAAAAATCAGTTGTTCAGCCAAGGGTAACTGTTAACTTCAGATTTCCATGTCCTGCAACTTTCTTAGTAACTAAAAATGTAAAGAGGAAGAGGGTAAAACTTGCTGCCTTAACCTATTTCTCTAGCATCACCACACACACAGTTAGACTTCAATAGATCTCAGCTAGACTTGGACCTGAAGAGTGTATAGAAAAATAATAAAGTCTGGTGGATGTTCACAGTGAGTTCATCCCAAGTTTAAGTGCAGCTTAAGGAAGGGGGAAGTTTAGGAGATACTAGGCTGAGTTCGCATCCATGCTGTACCCTTCACAGCCTTGCTCTCTGTGCCTGAAGATAATCATTCCCATTCTAGCCAACACTCTCCTTAGGACAATGAAGGAGAGGAGATGCCAGGTTTCCAAAATCCTCAGGGTCACAGGCAACCTCGAGTAGCTGGCAATGAACAACTGAACAAAATAAATCAGTCTTGGGGCAGTGAGTTATGTGCTGAACCAAGAAGCAAGAGGAGACAGCATTTGAGGGAGAAGGGAAAGAGTGACTGGCACAGGCTACTGTATAATAACATTAACACCTCTTCCTTCAGGAGGACAGGACCAGGAAGTCCCTAGGCACTGAAGTGCTACCTGCCCTTGTCAACTACTTCTAGAGAGAATGTTTCTAGACACGGAGAACAAAAAGCACCAATGTCTGCTCCGTGGAGCTATTTATTTAGTAGTTTAGATGAAGCCTAGAAAGGATTTCCCCTTCTTAGCACGGGTGAGAAGAGCAGGAAAAGAAGCAATGAGAAAAGAGAAGAAACTAGAGGATATATATGAGTTTTGGAGAATTCAAAGCTTTTGGAGAAAAAGAAAATCTGCAGATTTCATCTTCCTCCACCAGACTTTCACCACCGTTATGGTCACATGCAGCTTCTGCACAGTGTACCCTGGAATACGTGGGTGTTCAGTGTACCCTGGAATACATGGGTGTTTTCCTGTCATTTGACCTGCCACCCTCTTCTTAGCTCTAACAAGGCTACCACTGGTCTCATCTCAAAAGGTTATCATAGGTCTCACAAACTTTTTTATTTTCTTTCCTCCCAGTTTCCAATTCTTGCCACAGGGTGACTATGGGAGATTCTCAGGTTTCTTTAGAAGCAAACAATAAAAATTATTCTTCAGGTTTTGTTTTGAAAAAGATGTTGATAATGTGAACTGTGAAGATATGACAATTTGGAAATTGACAAAAAAAAAATCCAGATTTTTATTAATTTAATCTTCTGATATTTATGCACTATCTTCTGATTTTTAAGTGAATGGACTTAGCAGTATTCCTCTCAGGGAAACGATTCCTCAAGTCCCAGATACTTTAATCTCATCTTCCCTGGGGACACTTGCACCACCAGAATACCTGGGATGGAAACAGCAGAGACAGAGCTAAGCATTAGCAGATAATCTAAGTCTGTATTTTCCATGATTTTATCTGTTTTTGTTAAAACCTGAAGATCAACAAAGAAACTCCTGATTTTGTGGTTTGTACAATCAACCAGCAAAAGGTAACAAAATGAGTGACAGTAAAGATCACCTTGCTGTCATGACAGGAATGGTTGTTTGAGACAATTCTAGTCAAGGTGTCAAGTCAAACTTTAAAAATCACCATGACAGTAATGTTATCTCAAAGCAGAACAGAGTGTGAGTTATACTGCAGTTCTTCAAAATAAAAGAGAAATCAAATCAGAACAAATTAAAGCTACAGCACAACCCAAAACAGAACTGCACCATAAAATACTTATTGGGTTCATTTTTGCTTGTTAGTTATCCTGCCTTCTGATGGCAGGAAAGTAAGAACAGAAAGACAGCCTTCCATCACTCATGCACACTCACATAAATGTGTATTGTTTTCAGAGCAATTTTTTCCTGTGTGAAACAATCCTTAATAGAGTTTCCAAAAGTTTCCATTCCTTATGAGACTGTATCTGTTTACTTGGCATTCAGGGCCATGTAGTAATTTGTTAATGTATAGATCTGTCACAACTAATAAATCTTTACAGCGTTATGGATGACATTATTATTTTTGATCAAGATTACTACAGTGGCTGGCTGATGCAGTTGATATTGATGCTTACAGACTATCAGCTACTTCTTGAATATTAGTCTAAAAAAATCCAATGCAATTCAGAGCATGGTTTCATTTAAATATTAATGGTACAATGATATTGATGGTACAGTATCCCTGAAGAGGCTGCACACCATGTCCTCTGTACATGCATTCATAGCATTAGGCAGCAGAAAGAGCACTTGCTGGGGGCTGGCTGCTGATTGTAATGCAGAAATATTCGTGTGCAGCTGCTCTTGGGAGGGGGGAGGAGGGCAAAGGAAGGAGGGAAGGTAGCTCACATGGAAGTATGCACACAAACACACAAATTGAGTTCCTACAGCATGAGTAAAATAAATCCTAATCCACTTGCCATGCTTAGGAGTCAGGTAGAGTATAAAGGAAGTAACTATATACAGGTAAAGAAATAATCCACAAATACAAATAGTGTACAACATAAATACCATATGTGCCAAATGAATTCTATAATAAAACAGATGTAGCAAATTACATTTAATAATGTTTGACAATTCCCTATGCAGCTAATGGTTTGTTAGAAATTAGTCCCTAATGTTTTAGGGACTGCTGGCATTTACAGTCATTTTCTTTGTCTTAATTTACATGTTTGTGTGTTGTGTGCCATTTTTCCTGCTCCTTGCAGTTTTATGATCTTTCTTGGCTTGCCAGGATTTCAGATGTTGTTTTATCTCACTAGCTATTCCAATAATATAATGTCCATGGGAAGAATTTGGTAAAATTCTTTTTAGGGGCTCGTTCCCTTTTTCCTCTTCATTATGAAATACAAGTCCATTCTGCTCTGACATCCAAACTCCCATGAGACCTACTTGTTGCCAAACGTGTAACTTCTGCCCCTGGATTTCATGATATGAGTGAAGGAATAGGGAATGGATTGTGACAGGCACAAAAGGCAATTGAACTTGCTCTGAGAATTCTTCACTAGAAGATCCAAGTGATATAACAAATCCATTTTAGCCCCTTTAATAAAACTGTTCAAAAGCACATAAAATTATTTTGCGTCATCCTGACAAAATATCTAAACATAGGATTATATCCATTACCCAGGAGGATGCATTAAGCAACATATATGACTCCATAGCTTTTCTGAGTCCAGGTGAGAAAATTCAGTTAAGTATCTCATGTCATTAGAGGTAGAGCTCTGTCACATTTTGCATGCACCAGAATTTGGCTCTAGATTTGAACTTCTCAGAGTGAGGGAAATTCAGAAAAAATCTGCGAAGAATGATTAACAAACCTCACCTGCAAATATCACACTGTGACAATGCTGTGTCTGTTGTAACACAGCAGCAAAATCTGCCATTTGAAGCAGACTATTCAACCTGAAGACACAAAATCACGTTCTACTTTCATTGCTCGTACAAACTAAATGTAGTCTGTGGTCATCTGTGCTCCCATCACAATGCCAAACACTCTAGAGAGAACAGGAGACCAAAAGTTCATTTTCTTCTGACTTTACCAGCTGTTGTAATTTTTAAAGACTTTCTCTCCCTACAAATTTTAGCTTGACTAAGAAATGTTGGGCCGCTTGAGCTCATGGGAACCTCATGCCTTCAATCCAGAGCAGAAGCAAGGTAGAGGCCAAGTCAGCTCAAAACGCCAGAATGGTTCCACCATATTTATAATATGCCTATAATAAAGCATAAGAAATATTGCACTTCTGTGACACAAATTCCAGATTTGTTTAAAGGAGAGGAAGTATTGCTTGTTTGCAGCTGTATGGGTGGAAGCCCATTTTTCCTTGGGAAGACATCAGCTCTGCTCAGGTCTTCTTGCAGCAGTCTGTCCTTGCAGACTGGGACAGCAAACAAGGATAACTCCAGGCAAGGATCTCCATAGCTTGGCAAGAGAGCTGCTGGTGTCCCAGGGTAGCAATCTGTGCCCAGTACATGTACTTGTCTCCCAGAACTCAGAGTGGTGAATCAATTATTTCAGGTCAAAGTTTAGAAAAGTTTAGGTACGGCACAGCAGAAACATGGATTTCTTTCTCATCCCAGGCTTCTTAAGAACAAGCCTGATTCCTATGCTTAATTTTGCACATAGATATTTCTTATCAAGGGTTACTTTTCTCCTAAATAATTTCATTTACCTATATTTTCCTAGACTAGCCCAACAGTACTAGTAGCTGGTGCCAGCCAGCCTGAAAATGGAAATAGGCTAAATCTTGAGGGTACCCCAGCTCAATGGCAGCCAACACAGACATTGCATAGTGTGGATAAAGCATAGTCAGTCTGCTCAAGTCCTGCAGACTTCCCATAATCTCCCCAAATCCTCCATCACCAAAAATACTCATCACATAGCTCAGATTATTGGTGAGTTGGACACAAAGCCATTAATGCCAGACTTGAATGACTGCAGCTTTTAAGAGGGCAGGGAAATGAGTGTCTCAGTGGGACCAAGCAAATCTGTGATGAGTAACTGCAGTATATAACAATAATTCATTCTTCACTGTTGTTAATGAGTCCAACACTGACTAAAAAAAATAACAATAATTTTTACATCCCCTCTCCCTCAAAATAAGGAAGAAATTGGATTTTGGCTTCTTTTTTGTTGTTATTTTAAGTTGGTTGGTTTTGTATGTTTTTTTGTTTGCTTCATATTTCACTAACAAATATGAAAGAAACTAGTTTTCTGCCTGAAAAAGAAAAGAAAAAGCATGCCATGGTGTACAACCTCTTTCTTTATCTGTCTGGTGGAGACCATTACAATTTGTCAGGAAGCAGTGAAGTTCAAAGTATTTTGAATGTGAAAGGTGAACGATCTTGATGTATACCACCAAGTTTCACGGGGGACACATTTGCAGGATATAAGTTAGACTAGCTGCCATCTCAGGCACAGTTTTGATCCACCTGCATATACATTTTAAAGGAGGTGTGAAACTCATTCACATACTGGGCTGCTTCAAGAAAATGTATTTAAACTTGGTAACAGAGTGAAAGGTGGGAAGACCTGTCATCTGGAAATGTGCTTATATCAAAAAAAGTGTCAGCTCAAAATGGCAAAACCCAGAAGGGGTAAAAGATACTAAAAAGATAAAGATGTCAATCTCTCCCTCTGGACAGCTGATGGCTGAGGGTAAGTATTGTTTTATTTTACTCCATGGCCTTTTTCTTTCCCTTCAAGAGCTGACATGGGTGCAGTTAAACACCAATAAGTCCAAAAGCTTGACCATTCAAGTTAAATATTGTCCAATTACTTTCCTCCATTAACCCTGCTTGGGCTGCAGCTCATAATCAGATGTTATTCAGCTGCCCTTCTCAACAAAGACACTCCTGTCAAGCTCTTTGTCAGGTTTGGGAAGCAATGTGCTTAATAAACAGTGGAAGAGGAAGCTGTTGCTGGCTCCAAACCCCTTCATCAAAATTGTTTGCCGAAGTCCAGATGTGGACTGGAAAACATCAGTGTCCCTAGGTCTCTTGCTAACAGTAACTAATTTGAAGCACTAAACATTTATTCTGGTAAGCCGCCCTGCTAAAAGATGACAGGAAAATTCAATCCCTGCCAATGTCAACAGGGCACCACAATTATCAAGGCTGTGCCTTGACTTACACAAAGACAGCTCAGCTGCTTTCTGAAGGATACCACTGGTGTTTAGTTTTCAATTCCCAGGGTCTATCACACCATCTTGATGCTCAAAGACTTTAATTCATCTTGCTGTCATATCTAGCCATCACCTATGAGGCACTTTTCGAATGAGGTTCATCCTGCGTGCTAGCATAACACAGTCATCATCTGCCCTGTCATCTGAGAAATATAAATGCTTCATGCTCCACTAATAAATCTGCTACAATATTTGCTGTTGCTTGTGCAGTCCAGGATCCTGTTTTATGGAATATTTATGAATCACTTTGTTGATGATAATGATCATTGCTAATTGTGAGCAGCTTCCCTCCCCCTGCCCCAGCAGGTGGGGCAAGCTGAGTACTCCAGTGTGGATCTGAGCCCTTTTGCTCTCTTCCCATCATCTTTCCCACCATCCAGCCCAGCCAGGGTGACAATTCCACTTAACACAATGGGACAGAGGAAGAAAAACCCACCACAAGCAGATAAAGGCAACATTAAAAGCCTTTTGCCTGATTTCCTATTTAATGAGAGGAGCTGTAGGAGGAAGTTTGCAGAAGGAAAATGAGTGTGATTATTGCTAACCATGAAAAGTTACAGTTCATCATCTCCCACACCTTTCCTTTGCTGCCTGCTTCCTTTAGTGGCTCTTAAAAGCCATCTGCACTGCATTGTATATTTTCCTCTATCATCTGCATAAATCTTCCCCTCTCCAACAACTATTGTTTATAGAACCAGCAGGTATAAGTAGTATATGTGAAGTCACTGCTTGCCAGAGGGAGCTTGGGGTGCAAATAAATATCTCTGCTTTGAGAAAGCATTAAGAGTCTGAGGAGACAGGTTGGCTTCTGAGGTACACAAATTCATGTTGGTCACATATCAATGGCATCCAGAAACTTCAGTCAGAACAGGGTGCCTTGGCCTTAATACAGTAGTCTAAAAAAAATTATTTTCTTCCCAGAGAACTTAGTCCCAAAACGGGTGGCATAGGTCATTAAAGGGGATTTTTCTCTCTGGATTACATGCAGGGATCTTGGAGTACAGAGAAATGAACTCCTGCTGCCCAATATCAAATTAATTAATTTGGGCAGAATTAAGGAATGAGCTCAAAAGTCAACAAAAGCTGTGAACAGCTGCTCATGGACAAGCACACCCTTGATCTCTGGGTGTTCTTCCAAACTCCACCTCTCCTTTTCACAAAATTTGTCAGAGCCCAATGTCTTTAAGATCCTGCACATTGACCAAATCTGGCTGAAAGTGGGTAACAGAGTCAAATGACCATCCAGCAGACAAGCACATACGACATCATAAATCTCATTTCCTGAAAAAGGCAAGATAAAAAAAGAGCCTGTAGCCACCAGGCCTTACTTCCTTCGACTGAATCAATGCATCCCTTGGTAGGGCTGAGTATTGATTTATTTTATACAAACAGTGGAGTTTGGAGGTTTAGATTTATGCTCCTTGCCCAAAGCTCATCCCTGAAAGAGCATGAATTGGTGTATCCACTAATGGCCCCTGCTTCAACTGCTAATCATTCCAGTTCCTAAAGATTTTTAAGTCAGCTATTGACCTATATTATTCTGACCTGAAAGAGCTATTATAAGCTGCACAACAAATTGGGAGGAAAAAAAAAAAAAAAAAAAAAAAAAAAAAAGCAACAATCAAGATTGGTCTCAGATCTCCAAATCTTCCCATTAAGAGCTGCTTCCATTTCCTATTATTCATTGTTTCAGTAAAGAATGTATATGAGGTATTAGACATGTTATCAGTTTCTCCTTCATTTTAATTTTGACTGTTGAACATTTGAGAGATAAAAGATCTTGAACCTTTTTTTTTTTTTTCTACAAGTTATTTATTAACACTTATTAAAAGGGGATTTGGGTGGAAATGAGAAACTAAATGGCCCATTTTTTTTTCTTACTTCAAGACCTGCACTGGAATCCAATTTTCACTACCTGCAGACAATACCCAGCCAACGTTCACACAGACACAAGAAAAACTCAGGCCCAAAAGTGACAAAAGATGCTGAATCCATCATTATTTTTCCACTTCACCTGGCTAAGTTGAAAATCACCGACTGCTCACTTCAAAGCAAACACAGCTGCAAAATGACGCAAATACTATTAGCAACAAGATGACATTTCTTTTTATTTATTTATTTATTTATTTTTAAAGAGGAATTTTGGCTTAGCACAACATTGAGCTGCAGGTGCAATGAGTTCATTTGCAGCTCATGGACTCAAGGCCAGCGAGACATTGGCACTGTGTTGCGAATCTCTGCACCAGGGCCACAGTTAAACTGGGTCCAAGCTAACCACGGGTTCAGAGCAGAAGCTTGGAGAGGTAGCAGGGACCATGAAGGAAGGGACAAACACAAAAAATTAGTCTTGGTAAGAGAAGATTTCTCATTGATTGTTTCGTTCTATTTGGTGTTATTTTGAAGTAGAGAGAAAATAACAGGTTGAAATTAGCTTGAGATTCCTTTATAAAGCTGAGAAGCAAAAATGTGTATATACAAATATTTCACACCAAAGTGTTACTAACTCTTCATGCTGGAAGATTTCTCCTATAAGCATGAACTTTTTTTTTCTGTCTCCCAGGAAATATTCATTACTGTACAGTATAGGGTTAAATGATTTCATCTTTTAAATTACTGTCTGCAAGGTAGCCATGCTAAAAAGCACATGAAAACAGAGGTAGGACAGATAATACATCCATATCTCTGAAAACTGTAAACATACTCAAAGGTTGTTTGATAATACAGTATCTTTTTTTTTTTTTTTTAATATACATATATATGCAGATTTACAGCATTTAAAATGCAGATGCATTTAAAACTGCTTTATTTGTTTAGATCTGTCCTTCCCAAGGACATCTAACTTCGTGATTCATGGATACACACCTCTATATGCTAAATTGGTTCTCAGTTTTATTTTAACCACAATCACGCCAGGAATAACTGAAAATGCTGTTGTGAAGTGGCACTGTGTAATTTACAACCCACATTTGGTATACCACTACCAGATCAAGCTTTTAAAAGCAATGAAACCTTCAGACTTCTCATTTTTCTATCTTGTTAGACACCCTAACTCAACCCAGAAAAATCATGCTTGCTGAGCAGCTTTAATAATACAGGAGCCATTCAAGTTCAGTGAAACAGCTTCATATTACAAAAGGGCAGCATTCCTGAACATACATTTCTCGAAAAAAAAGCAAGTGACATGAAGATTATGGAGCTGGGCAGAAGTGCCAAAAGACTCTCTAAGTTTTTCTGCAGGAATTATTTAGTGCCTGGTAAATTTCAGTGATTTTGCTGCTTTAGACTTCTACTCCTCGAGGTGTAATAAATCTGTGCTAATTCCCATCCAGTGCTGTGTGCACCGTCTCTGCCTGGAAGACAAGTAGGGGAGCAGCCAAAGGCCTCAAAACAGTCACTCTCAGCTATTAATGGGCTGCGCTTTCCAGGAAGCTAGCTCAAGGCAGTTAGAATCTTCCTCTACCTTCTCCCAGAAGCAACTCCTCACTTCATTACAAAGAAGAACCTCGCTGGAGGCAGAAACTCAGGGGTGCAAAGGTTCCTAGGGAACCAATCATTCAATTTCCCTAGCAATGTTCCGTCTCCTGTGTCAATGATACGGAGAGAAAACAGAAAAAGTCTTGTGGAAAAGATTAAATGTATGTATTGTTATATTTATTCCATAGCACACCATACACAGATTCCAGCTGGGAGGTTTCTAAACACCTTTATAGTGACACAACTGCTAGCACACTCCTATGCTCTGCGGAAAAAGGAATTGGTGCGTGTGTGTGTCAGTGTCAGCAGCTGGCATCACCTCACCCACAGTATCTTGTAATGTCCATAGAGCACGGAACTGACCTTGGCTTCAAAAGCATCCTTCCCAATTTTCCAAGGCCAGTGTCAGGTCACATTCCCACTGTTTGAGCAGCTGCATTGCATGCCATTCTCACATGTGAAATGGCAAAATCAAGCAGTCAGATGTCACATCTCGGCACTACAAAACTGTTCATCATTATCAGCAAATGCAAATATGGGGGCATGAAAGGAGAAGCCAGCCTGAAGCCTTTTTCTGAAAATCAAGAATATTCATTGAGAGACCCTTCCCCCATAGCACCTTACTCGATATATTGACCTTGGATGGGTAGATGAATCTCTTAGTGCTCTTGTAAGCTTCATTTACATTTCAGTAGGCATTAAACAATTAAGCCATTTTGGGATCCAACTCTGCACATTATTTATGTGTCTCTGAGTGCCCTTCCACAGCAAAGTTCTAGGACTTTAAGCAAGGAAGCATGACATGTAAGTGGAGAAGAAAAAATAATACTGTTTTTTAAAATTTCTTTTTAAACGTACACAATATTTTTTGTTTAGCCTGAGCATAGCAAAGGTTTTGAATGCTGAAGAAAAGAGGCATAGGAATGATCTTCTTATTATTATTAAGACTTGATGAAGGAGACAAATGCAAAAAAAAAAAAAAATAGGAAATTTGTAAATGTTATTCTATAATCCTATACTGATAGCTGCAACTCAAAAAAATCTTATTAACATCTTATAGGATTGCAGTGAAGCAAGTGATCAGGTTACACAAAGATGCACATAGTTTAACACTAGTCCAGGCAGAGACATATGCATGCGATATTTGAAGAACATTAGAACACAGAAGCACAGCCAGAAGTATGGAAGATATATGCTGCCGGGGGATTCGATGCTGAACCTGTCATATGCATAGTCTCAAACACAAAAATGTTTTGATATTCTCTCAATTCAGATGATACAAAGCACTGCTTTCCCTTGACATTCAGGGGTCAGTTTAGGCACAGTCATAAAAGAAATGGTCCTCGGAATGCACTGCTTGTATCAGCAATCCTCCTTGGCATTAGGAAACCGGCCTCGGAGATGATGTGTTGCCTGACTTTTATCCAATAACTCTATTGAATTTGTTGTCTGACCTTTTCTTTCCTTTGGATGGCATCATCCATAGAGTAGTATATCATCATCATCATCCTCACTCAAATGATACATTTCACTAATAGATCATTAGAAAGAAAGCTCACTCTGAGGATATATGAGTGCAATACATCATGACGGAAAAGGGCTTACTGTTGATGTACTACTCCAACAATGGAGGAGTCCAAAGAGGAGGAGGCTGAAGAGGAACCTTTTATTTTTTATTTTTTTCTAATTTCTTTATTTGAGACGGATGACTACACCACATTAAAAACCCTATACTATGCCCTCACTTTGCATTATTGAAATAAACCACAATGGATGCTCAGGCTTTCTGCTTCTCTGAGCATGAAAGAAATGACAAATTCTTTTCTTCCTTCTATCCTGATTCACAGTCTGGTTCTCATGCACTAACACATGGGCAACCTGTGTTTCTTGATCAGCTCAGAGCTGGACTTCAGGCCCAACCATGTTGTGCAGAAAGCAGGAGGGCACTGCTGGTGCAGGGAACACCATGTAACACAAGTCCTTAGTGGGGAGGACAAGAAAATTTGCTGGGTTGCCAAAGGTGTCTTATAATGAGTTGTTCTAGAGGACAGCTACACATATCCCTGATATGCAATAAGTGCTTCCTCTGAGGAACCTGGCAAACATCTCTTGGATCTTGTCATGTGTATATTTTGGCATGTGTGTTGGAGAATAAGGACATATAAGATCCCTTCCCAGTACTGAATCACTTATACTGCAGACTCCCCCTGGAAAAACTTTTTTTTTTTTTCACATTCCCAAACAAACATTTATATCTGGAAAGCTATGATTTGGTGCAGAAAAATATACAAAAGACATATCTGTAAATTTGCCCTGCAAAACTACTCCCCTGCATCTTGAACCCATCTGCCTCTTTCAGCATGACACATTGGTTTGAAAGCAAAAGGACTTTGGTGCCTGGCCTAAAAGCCTTCACAGTGGATGTGACAGTCTCCCCACTGTCATTAGCTCTTTGCCTACTTAATTATCTCCTCCATGCTGGAGAGGGGCACCTGCAGTGCTGCGCGGGGACGGTGCTCAGATAGCGCTGTTCCTCCCACCCCTGTGCTGTTATCAGTAATTTCGTTCCGTATTGTCAACAAGCATATCAGAAAAGTAAAACACAATTAACCATGGTGCCAAATAGTGGCTTAATGCTTAATTGCACAACCCACAATGAGGTCACAATTACTGGGCAATCAGATAAGCTTTCACAGATGTATTATATAATCCATGAGCTTAATTCCTCTGGAGGTAGCCAGAAAATTGCTGTTCATTAACAAAGTGGTCCCATTATCAGAAAACATATTTAAATCATTTTCTCCATTCTGGAAACAATGTCATTTCTTCTTCAAAGGATAAATATACTTTCAAGAATTGCTTCAACTGGAAACTACTGTCCCAAATAAATCTAACAACAGATGTTTAATGCATCTTCTTGCCCCTGCTCCCCATTGATAAAAAAGACAAGAAAATATTTTTCTTAACTTCTTCAGTTTACTTCCACAAGGTGGAAATATGAGGTACAGAGAACTGCACTGATGTTCCACTTATGGACACAAATCATCAAATTCTGCAGTTTTGTTCAGTAACATGTCCCAAAGGAGCCAAGAGAGTGACATAAGTAAGGGTCCAGGATCAAACATAAAGTGTCAGATGCATTTTTCTTTATCTCCAAACCTTTTTTAAAAAAAATGATTTATTGCCTCACCATATAGGACATGAAAGGATAATGCTGTTGTCAACACTCAAACAAACGACACACTGGAAGTAACATTTTTTTATATACATTTATGCATCTTGATGCAGCCGCCTCCCTTACTATGACAAAACTCCCATGGAAAAAAATGGGATTTTTACCTGAAAGTGACTGCAGAATTGGCCCCTCCTTTATGACTGTTAAAATATATCAATGTTCTCTGAAAACCCAGAATTACTTTGCAGAAATAGAGGAGACATCCACGTATTTTACTAATTTTAAGAAGTACTAAATCATAGAAATTATTTCAGAATACATCTTTAGAGTAATCCTTAATATTTCCTCATATCTCTCTCAGACTGAAATAATATAAAAATCCATTGAAGAATAATAATAGTCACATTTGATGTATATTTTTATTAATAGCACTATAAAAATTCAATTATGTAGCAAAAGGACGACAAAAATCTTCCTTTAAATTATGCAGTAAACAAAGCACTCAAAAAATAATAATTTGCTCATGTCAAAATGTTAAAAATCTCTGCTCTGTTGGCTGAGGTATTTAAACTAAATTTCCTTTTTGTGTTTAGAATCAGATTTCCCCTTTCCTCTCCCCCTGCTCTCATTCCTTCAAATGCTTTCCTGGGAGAGGTTTATTTAGCCAACAATCTGTGCCTTCCAGACGTATTATTTCCTCTGTCCACTCTGCAAATTCCCATATCTGACATTTACCATGGGGGGAGAACACAGCTGTACAGATGGATTAATAACAAAATCAAGATACAATAGCTCTGACAAACTGCTTCCTCACTGATAAATTGAAAAATAACTACAGGCCACAAGATAGTCTGCTAATGATGAGTAATACCATCACTTAGGGATATACCATAGTATACGTCTGGACTGGGTTTAGGTGGTTCTGCTTCTATCATACGGTGATGCAAAGCTGTTTTACCTTGCATGGCAGGAGATGATCTAGCATAAAATGACCATTTTTTATGCTTATCATGCAGAACTAGATTGCCACTATCTTCACTGGGTTGTACAGGAGACCAGTAAGCAGTCCCCTTCCTCGTCTCATTAAACCAGGACTCTACCACAGAGAAAAGGAGTCTGCTCATCTGAATCTCTCCATGTCCCTGAAACCAAACAAATGAAAAGGGAAATGTGGAGATAAACCTAGATTTTGCCATCAAGTGGGAGGAGGAAATCTGCTATTCTGCCAAAAAGTAGACAGATTATTTTGTTTTAATTTTATTTTTGTCTTCCCCAGACCAAGGGAGCAACAGAAAGGTGTGGGAGCTGGATCCCCCATCATGGGGCAGTAGTACCCCACCTCTCCTAACAAAGGAGCTGAAACCATCTGGGAAGACCAGGTCCTGATTGATGACCCTAGTGATTCTAGACACCGGGGTGAAACTGACAGCTTTTCACTTCATGAATCTCTATCTAACAAATAGACAGAACCAGTTTCTGCAGGTTCCACTGGGTTTTGAGTGAGTGGAGTTATTTCTCCAGGAGCCCCGATAGTAGTGACAGGAATATCAGTCTTCCTTCTATGACTGATTTTGTCCCACTCACTGCCTTTGCTGGTGACATCCACCTTGTGTACCCTGGCACCACTGGCCACAGCATCACACCTTTCCCTCCTGTACCAGACAAAACCTTTGTAAGACCCATGCACACCACAAAAAAATACTTAAAATCTGAGCTGGATCTCTGTTTCTGTTAAAGCCTTGGCCCTGTGTTCCAAACTAAAATCCTGAGTGGGCCCATCTCCACCGTGCAGTATTGGCCAGCCTCAACCTGCCACTTCCTACCAGCTTCTGTGCTTGTATGTACAGGCGTAGGGAAGACATGGACTACCAGCAGCTTCCCACTTCTCCACTCTCACCTCCCAGCCTACCTGACCCTAACTTCAGGTTTGCCATAGCCAATTTTCTCCTCCCATACCTATTCACCAGCATGTGGCTGGAGGCAGAAGTGTTTGTGCAGATCCACGCTTCATCTGTGAGCCCTGAGTGAGCTGCATGAAAATAATTAACGCACATAACAAGGAAAGGGAGGGAAGAATAAATTATATGCAAATTTAGGCAAGGAGCTCCACAGAACTAATTAAATTGGATAGGAAATTTGACAGCACAACAGCCACAGAGACTTTTTCCCCTTCTGCTCACTAGAAAAAGTATTGATTGCCCAGGCTTAATAGAGCCTGGTGCAGAGCAGCTAGCTATGGATTTGTTCTTCAGAGTCATGTGCCACTTGTGTCATGCACAAGGAGTTTATGTAGTGGTGGGGTTTAAAATATAAAAGTAGAAAGTGCAGAAAGTGCCTGCATCACTGTACTAATACATGTACAGCATCCTGTGTGACATAACACCCATCACTTTGCTTCTCTGTGCCTCAGTTTCCCTGGCAGAAGGATTGAAAAATAATAATGAGAACTCCTCCATATGACCAGTGAGTGTTTACTAAACTCAGACCTAAAATAGTGTTGTTCCTCAACTGAGAGTCTCAGCACCTCTCCAGGGGTAAGCAAAACTGCATTTTTCCTTTTCAAACCCACAGTGTACTTACTGAGACAGGAGCGGAAATTTGGTTTGAATTTTTCTGTCTTTACCTTTATTTTATTTTTGCTTTTATTTCTTTTTAATTTATATATACATATATGTATGTATTTTAAGAAATGCTTGGCACCGGTAAAAATCAAAGAAAGAAAGATAAAACACTTCTCAGATTTGTCTCTCTTTTTCCCTATTCCTATCATCTTCTAATCAAACCAGCATGAGATATCAAGCAATTACAATGCCATTTGCTCCCTGCTGGATGCAACAATTAGCCTAAGATATCTAATGAAAGGAATTAAATTCTACATCTTTTATACCAAATAGCTTTAATTTTAATTACAAATCCCAAATACATCATCTTCAACAACGATCAACCATCACATCTGCTAGGAGCTGATGAGGATTTGCTTTTGCATGGTTTGGACTGAAAACGAAACCAGACTCTCCCCACATAAGAGCCCTAGTGAAGTGAATGGAAATTAGGGTACAGCAAAGATCACAGCCCACAAAATCCCTGCAGAATTTCCCAGAGAGTGAGGCTGTTACCAGATTGCTCTTCATCTACAGCTGTGAAAAGTGTCCTTATGCATCAGATCTGCAAAAGTTGCTGGGGGTTTGGGGACATAATTCACTGCTGAGTGTCTGTTACATCTCCCCATTTGGACTCAATCCACATAGTCCATTACATCTCCAACTAGAGCTCATTTTAGCAATTTGCATTATTCCAGGTACCTGTCTCTGAGCACAAGCCACCTGCTGGCATGCGAGCAGTAGTCCATTAAGGTAAGCTGAGGGCTCAGGGCAACTCATCTCCCAGCCTTCCTCCTCTGCCTAGATAAGGAATAGTGATGGGTGAGAAATGGGTGAGCCCTGAAGCAAAATACTGCCTTATCATACCTGTCTGTGAGCACAGCAGTCTCTGCCCATGAGCACACAGCAGGGACCCCAGCTGTCTGTGAACCCATGCTGACAAACCTTTCCTCAAGATCCAGCTTTGCTTCTATTCCTAAATCACTGCACCCAGCTCCATTGCCCTGTGCAGACCTGGCTGGAAGCACCAAACAAACTATATCCCTTCTGAAGTAGAAATCATGCTTAACTAATAAGAAGTAAGAAGTCGCTTACACACTTTTGAATAATTTACCTGAGAACTGTTTTGAAAAATGGGTAAACTCTCACTCTCCACAAGGTCATGACTTTTTCTCCTATGGTCATAGGAACAGTTTATTTTTTAAAAGTTTATTTCCGTGATAGAAAAATAGGCTGCATTTTGTAATATCTTTGTAAGCACTCTGATGTTTTTCTCGTTACATATTCATATTATAAAACAAATCTCTAGTGGAATAACAGTGAAAATTAGCCATGTTCAATTGCTGTAAGTCAGTCAATATTTTCATTTTTGGCTATGTCTGAATATAAGCAAATGTGGAAATATTTGGATTTTTTTGCCAAGGGAGATGCACAAGTTCCCTCTGATTCTCCTGTCTGGTTTTTATTAAAAGCAGGGATTTACTCTATAGTAAAAGACACTCAAAACCAACCCCGTCTGCCTGACAGCTACTGACACCCCTGAGGGGACCCCAGGCTCTGTCCCACCCGCAGCCTTCCCTGGCTTTCACAGGTGGGACTGAGCAGCTGGCTGATCCGTGATGGCTGCGAATGAGTGGGTAATGCTGCTGGTTCCTAAAGACCCTATAATATAGTGGGCGATCACTCTGTGTTCATAGCATTGTCACTGACCTTCATTTTCATGTTATGATATCTCTTATTCCCACGGGCCTCCTAACTGCTTGCAGGAGCTACAATTTATACCTGTCAGTTACTGGCAGCTACCCCAGAGAGTCCTGGCACCGCACAGACCTGCATTTTCAATTCCATTTTTTTGTCGAAAAGCGACAGGAAATCAGCAATAAGGAACCTGGGTGATGAATCGTGGTCTCTGTGCATCCTGACATGGCCATCCACATAATCCCTGCCTGTGGCAGGGGGGTTGAAACTAGATGATCTTTTAGGTCCCTACCACCCCAAGCCATTCTATGATTGTATGATAATGCCACCAAATCTTCCCTGTCACTCCAGCAAACACCTTCCTGACCACACACAGGGCTCAGGCAGTGCTGCAATCCCAGCAAAATGCAATGCTAATCCATCACCCCTAATCTTCACACTACACATCCAAGCACCGTCCACACCCATTTGTCTCCTCCCGCACCCCAGCACAACTAATGATGCCAGCATTTATAACAGCGGTATCGTGCTGGGTACCCCTTCTCACTCCATAATTTATACTGGGTGATTTATTTGCAGTGGACATGCCTAGAAAATATATTTTTTTCCTTCCCTTCTGATAGAGGTGTGGCACCAGGCACACTGTGGGCACGGTGCAGAACTGCCCACATCTGAAGCCCCAGACAGGCTCAGCTCAGGGTCAGGAGCAATGCACTTTCTTGACACCAGACCACAGCTACACGATCTGGCTCTGGTGGGACTTAGCATCGTCTCCCTACTTTCTGGGAAAATTCTGGGCTGATCTGGAATTTTGTATCCCAGGGAATTGCTGGCTGGGAAGACAACTGTTCACAAGAAAACATTGAGAAGTATTAAGAATGGGTCAGAAGGAGCTTTGGAAGATCTGCTAGCAAGGATCATTGCTGAAGGGATGTTCACCACTGTCTGGAACATTGTCCACAATGTGTTTGCTCTGCCTGTGTTTTAAGCCCTTCCTCAAAAGAGACTCCACAGTGCCTGGCAGCCTATTGTAGTGCTTTGTTCTCCCACTAAGACACTTCTAATATGCAACCACAACTTCCTGTAAATGAGGCTCATTTATTTTGGGTTTGTACAGTGGCTATGGGCAACAGCTGACCACTATCATGTGTACAACACATTATATACATAACTTATGGCATATATATACTATGTAAAAAGTGATAGCTGGAACTTTATCATTTTCTTCTCTTTTCTAAATTTTCTCTCCATCACCTGCATCCCCTGCCCAGGGCTATCAGCTTTTACAAGGCATGGTTCCCTCTTCTGCCCTACACTTAGACACACATATATGCAATCTTTAAGGTTTGGGTTTCACTTCAGAATAGAAAACATTAATTCTGAAATATTTGACGTTTGTTAAAGTGGAATTTTCCTTTAATAAACTGCCTGGTTTGCAGTAACTTCCCAGAACAGTGTATGTGCAATGTGGTACCTGTGTGCTGGAATTTGTCCCCCAAATTGCTGTGCTTTGACCATCTCTACTAGCCCTATGTAAGCATGGAGCTGGGAGTGTTTTAAGACTCAATAGCTTTACCCATCATCACTAGAAACACCTGTCCTGGGGAGCTGGGACTTTCAGATTTCTAACAATATAACCATCTCCAGCAAGCTCTAGAGGTTTGCCTGCTTTCAGGCCTTAAGGCTATGACAGTGATCTATGGAAAATCTATCTCTGATGATTTAAAGGTTTTTAACATTTGTTCTGTCATCCAACACATATAGGTAGTGGCTAGGTCAAAGTGAGTTTATGGATGAGTGAAGTGGGGGAAAAAAAAATCCAGTAAACATATTTTTCAATTCTAAAAGGAAATTTTTCCAAAATATTGTATTTACAAATACTCACTAGCTGTTTTTCAGCTTGGAAATGAGCAGTTTTTATACTATACTTTCTTTGGTGATTTCCAAGCTATAGAAGAAAATGTGTACGGTGCAACATTTTCCTACAGGCTGCCTATACAGCTGCCTATATAACTTTGTTGTTTTTTTGTTTGTTTGTTTTTGTTTTTGTTTTTGTTTTTTTTCAGTGAGGTGGATCAGAAAGTTGGGTTTTCAAAATACTGACTTTTTAAACACCCATTCTCATTTCTTTTATTAACAAACAAACATTTTTCTTTTCTTTTTTTTTTCTTTCATTTAAACAGTTTGACAGGCTTCCTCCATAAGCAAGCTCTCCTGATATGTGTTCATGGTAAGCCATTGCCCCTGTTTCCCAGTTGTCCTCTGTTTTGTCTGATTACACTATAAATTCTTTGGGAAAAAGGTTGTCTCTCAGTGTGTGAACTCACCAAGTCAGGGACTCCCTGGGTGTTTTTATACTGCCCAGTGCAGTAATACACTACTCTGATAGAGTCCCCCTTTGTACTAAAGATTATAACAATCATGGACAGAGAAATATAATTCTATTTTATGGACTCAGTGTTGACCATTTAAATTTGCTTACTTTTGTTTTGAAAGATAATACCAGAATGGTAGAACTCTCTGTGGAAGACAACGGATAACTCCAAATATTTGCCCTGGACCTACAGACCTTGTGAGGCGACTAGTGGGAAAACGTCCTAAAAAACCACCTGGGAGATCTGGCCACCAAGCAGCCAAGGCTGGAAGCAGGGCCTGGAGAAATGCAGCCTGTGTCCAGTGGGAAGTTTGTCCAAATGGAAGCTTTGCAAACCACCATTTTAACAAGGAGTACCAGCAAACAAAGTTTATTCCAGATTTCTCTGACAGCATAAATATGGTACAACTCTATGTTCCCAGTATTTCATGGCGGTATCCTAGGAGAATAGAGAGAATATCACTGTAATTTGTTTCTTTATCTTTTTACTAAAATATTCACACAAACAGAATAAGGCCCTTGAACTCCTCATAATTCAGCCTATGCTGTTATTTTGATCCAAGTTTTGAAGTTTCTCTGGGTTTTTCTTCTGTTTGTATCCCTGGCTGTATACTTGAGTAGAATAACTAATCACCTTTTCTCTCTCCCTCCGTATAACTTGCCGTGGGTAATGTCAACAAACTGGTACATCCCTGCAAAATGGGCATGCTCTAGGCATGACACCTGCAAGTAACTCTTGGCCAGGCGTAGTTCTTATATATCTCTTTTTATGTGACCTTGATAAATGTGGTCTGTTTAATATGGCTAAGATGAATGAGCCAATAATTTCTAGACAAGACATCAGACAGGCAGATTGTTTTGATTTACAAGGCTATGTAAATAAATACCAGTGGCATGTTTTGTTCTTCAGGTTGCTTTGTGTCTCTGTTACTTCTGGGCTGCTGTTGATGGAAGGCTGTGAATTCACCTGCTGTTGCTGAGTTTCAAGAGGGGACGTACTGTAGGGAAGGAAGGAAAACAGGTTGAGAGAGCAGTTACCTGAGCCACGCTGCAAATGTTATTTTTGTTTTGTGATGTAGGCACTGCATAACCCCAGAAATGGTAGTGCTCACATGTCAGGAAGGTACAAGGACGTCCCCATGTCTCCAAGTTGGTTAGCATACAAAATAATGTCTCAGCACTGCAATCTCTCTCCACTTTTTTCTGCATGCTGCTTTATCTTTTTCCTAAAGGAGGTCTCATGTTGGTGTGGATAATGCCAGATTTTGGATGAGTTTTACTCCTTTGAGGTCAGGCTCCCCATGAATTTCCCCCCAGGTGTTAAGTACCAGGTGCAGTGACTCCCTAACAGCTTGTTACTCCAAAAGGGTGCTGTGTCCAGCAAATGAGATGCTTACATCAAGTGGGGAGGCCCCTGAGTAGGAGGGAACCAAAGAAACCCTGCACCTAAATTAGCTAACTACATTATGTGCCAAAAGTAGAGTGACTTCAGTATCTATTTCCTTCTGCAAATGAAGTTTAGTTTCTGAATCACTGAGTTGTTTTTGTAATCCAAATCCTTAAAGTTATCAAGGTTTTCTTCTTTCAGACAGCTTTTAGAGCTTGGAGGCCTCCGGTAAAGCCTTTCAATGCCTTTTGCACTCCTCCGCTTATTCAGGTAATGAAGTTAATGCATTTTAACTATCCTGCACACCAGCAGATCCATAGCAATGATCTGTATGCAAACTTCTAGCAATGGCAAGCACAGCTTAGTTTAGCCCATGCTGGAAGTGCCACTGCCTGTATTTGCCTTTGGCTAATAAATCACAGGGATTAGCTAATACATCATAAATTCTCAAGGCAAGTAAAGCAGTGAGCATGAGTCCTTATCTGTGTCAGAGGACAGATAGAGGTAAGGAGATGCAGTACAGCAGATACCTGTCTCTGGGCCTCTCATAAGCAGGAGCTGGAGCAAGGAGGTGCCAGAATACAAGGGCAGAAGTTTTCTACAGCCTGATCTTGGCAGCCAGCTCTCTGAAGTGCTTCTGGGCAAGGAATGGTACTTTTCAACCACGAGTTTAACCATTCAGAGTCATCAGCCTTGTAAATGTTCAGCTTCCACCACACATAGTGAAGAGGAATTTCTCAGGTTAATCACTTGTTGATGAAGCACCTCTTCTGTTTCTTTTCAAGCCTGCCCCCTGCACCACTACTCCCCAGCTCAAGGAAGCAGAGAGCTGTTGCTCCCGATGTACCCATGCATGTCACTCCTCATTTTATAATCTCTAAATATTCCCCACATAGATCAAATCTTCTCCATTCTGAAGCATCCTGGTCTGTGTAAACATCTGTTCCACGGGAGCCACCACATGCCTGGTATCAGTGCTATGCTTTTCCAGTCCTTCTCTCCTTCAAAAGACGAGCAGAGCCAAGCTGCACACAGCATTCAGCATGTACCTACATAATATTTTGGTTCTGCTTCCTTCCTAATAATTTCTAGGTGGTAATTTGCTTATTTGCCTCTGATGATTTGACCCCAAACTCTGTCAGGGGAAAGGGTGCAGACAAAACACCTTGGCTTTGCGATCAGGCAAGGAGCCCTGGCACTAATGAAGAGAGGTATGAAACAGTTCTCAGTTGTAATAGGGGAGGTAAATGTTTTTTTCAGTCAGCATGTAGTTAGCAAAGGAGTTATGCAGGAAAGCAGACTGACCAGGGCTAGGCTGGAACATGGGATCAAGCTGCAACAAGAAATTGGTAGGGAGTTGCAAACCTACCAGAAGAAAGGAAAGAACCCTTCAAAGCTAAGAACAAAGCACAATCCATCGGGAGCACAGGGATGAGCTAATTGAAGCGTCTCTCTTCGTTCTTCTCCTCTTTGGCTCCAAGAGCACCTGCTATCACTTAAAGGCAGCTATCACTGTCACTTTTTCCTTTGGTTCACATACACTTGTTCATCCTTTGAGCTTTAATCTTTTGTTATTGATTTCCACCCTGTTAGCTGAAATATTGTCCTGCTCTTTGAGAAAGGCAATCGCCCAGACCACACTATTGCAAATAATATGTACTTTGGAAAACAATGATTGAATTCCCATATTATCCGCTGAAGCAAAAAACTCTGTCCTGCCAAAGAGAAAATGTTCTGCAGAGATAAGATCATAGAAATTCATCAAACTGGCTTCAGGGGTTTTGCGTGTGCATGTGTGGATTTTTATTTATTTATTTATTTATTATTTATTTATTTTGTACCACCCCAGAGAGATGCTGAGATTAAAATGTATTATACTTGGATATGTGGGCTAACCAACCCAGTGAGTCCTGTTACTCAGAATTCAAACTATAATTCACACTCAGAAAATTGCAGATCCACCCTGAGATAAATTTCAGCTAGAGTGCAAAAGAGCCAGCTATAGTTTTACATACATATTTAGATTGTATCCTTGTATATACAAATCTTCTGATAAACTGCCATAAATCTGCTGCCATACGTTTCAATGATCCAAAGGAGAAATGTATGAACATAAGGGGTTTTATTCCTCCCTCAAAATGTCACATGAAAAATAAAATGTATCCATGCCTTATCTGGGTGATCTGTAGAACTTTTAAGGCCATTGATTCATTTTATTATTATTATTTCATTAAAACACAGTACATTTGATGTCAGAAGCTACTGTTAAATATGAGAGCCTCAGATTCAGTATCTAAAGCCACAGCTGTAGGTACTTCAGTAAATTCACCCCCAGCTTTTCAAATGAGTGCTCATTTTCTGGTGCCTCTATACTGTCAGATTAGGATTCTCCAGAATTTCATGGTGGGATGCATGGGGCTCCTCCACTCTGATATGCACCAACAGGATTCCTCAGTGAAGATGCCGTAGTCTATCCTTGGATGATACTGTTAAAATTAATAGAAATTCATACTGAATGAGCAGATCAAGCTCCAGCAACAAAGGAATAGTTTTCCAAAGAACTTCTAAGAGGGACATATACAGTATGACATTAGTAGAAATGAAGGTGAAATAAGTAAATGAGATCAATCCCTTCTGTAACCTCCCCCTTAGTTGGCATTCAAGATGGTAACAGATCTGGCAACCATTAAGGATCTGCATACTCTGCTGAATTTCATTTGAAGAATCAGAAAAAGTAAATCATGTCCAGCCCAAGCTCTGATGATGTCTCTCTCTTCTGCTTCATCTCTGAGGTGTTTTTGTTCAGTTCCAGTCTGAACAAAAGACTAGACTCTTGGGCTATTTGATCTTGCCTGTCTTATCACAAACAGATCCCATTCTGATAACATTTTCCTCTTCCTCATGCCATTTCCTGCCTTTTGTTTTGTAATTATGTAGTAGTAATGGCTCTTAAAACTTCCTACAAGGGTGTTACATCCATTACAACAGCAATTCAATTTTAGTAGCTATTCACATATAATGGAAAGAGATATTAAATTGGAGGTGATGTTGCAATAAAAATCATACCATTATAAAAACAATATAATGTTAAAAACTGTATTACAACAGAAATATTTTAATAAAGGCACTAAATAAACACAACAAAAGAAAACAAGAGATAAAAGGCACAATAAGGGCTTTTATTGCCACACTGATTTTGCTTTGTTTTTAATGTACTGATGGGGTATTTCATTGCAACAGCTCCACGATTTTATCATAAATGCATGACATAGAGCATCCTTCTTGTAGGTAGTCTAATTATTACATTTCCTTTCCAATGGTAGGAAAGGGCATGTGTGGTAGATGGAAAGGGCAAAGTGAATTAGAGACTGGATGGGAATCCTGTCCTGCTTCACAGGAGGATATATTTCCTGCTTTTCCTCTGCCAGAGAAACCAGAGCTAGGGCAGGGAGTGCTGATCCATAAGGACCTTGCCAGGAGAGTGTGTGGCATGAAGGCAAGTGGTGGCAACATCAACAGGAGTCCCCACAGTGACCAATCTGCACCACATATTGCACAAGAGTATGCCTGGGTAAAGAGATTCTTTATGCAAATATACAAAGTCTTATTGAAAGGTCTACTTCTTTCTGTTTGTGCTCACACCCTCTGCAAACACAGCACAGTAAAATATGGTATTGTGTTTAAAAGTTGAATCTTTAGCTTTTTCTTTGGGAATGAAAGTTCTTTCCCCTTACGGGGAGAAGTCTTTGATTTGAAATTTGCAGATGTAGTACTTTCCACTCAGAAAGAAGATTTGCTCAGCATAAGAGACGGAAGCCAGGGGAGGGAAGAGTTTTTGAATTATTTCTAAAATTGTCAAAACATTTTATTTTGAAATTTTATAAATCAAATAGAGGCAGGAAGGTCAAGATTTCAATCTCAGTTTTGTTCCCCGAGCCTGAGAGTCCCATCTGTGATGAGGTTCCTGGAGTTGGAGCTTGAAGAAAGCTTTTCTGGCTCCCCAGTTGCCTATATTGTTATTATCCTTATCAACTTCTTTACCCTATTATTTTACACAACACCAAAGACTTCATTACCTCACAGATAAGCTGGGGTAAATGAAGATCTCAGGACTTAAAAAATCATAAAAGTCATCTATTCACATATAGTGTTTTTCAGCTCTGTCATAGTAACAATTTTTTCTTTAGTTATTTAATAAACAATGAAAATATTAACAATCATAAACAAATTTAACTGTAGGGATGGAAGTCTTTGTGAGAAGCTTTATTATTAATGATCTTCACTCAACCTCAGCTCCAAAGATTTCTCTGCAGAATATTTTATAGGAAATACTAGTCCTTTAAAAGCCTGGAAAGCCTAAAAAGCCACTGAAATCTGTAATTGAAATGCAAATGGAAAGCCCTTGGCACATCAAATCAATTTTGCTATTAATAAGAAGCGGAAATAGAATGTGACACGGAAAAGTCCTGATGCCCTACATAAAGGTAGGGTTTCCTAAGAGGCTTGGTGCAAAACAGAAATTCCTGTTTGCTGTAGTCACACTTCTAAATTGCCCCATTATCAGTGATAATGTGATGCAATTAACAGGCTCCTGCTTGGTTACAAAAGCCATTTTCTTCAAGGCACAAACCTCCCATAAGATCATAAAAAAAAAGGCTTTCCAAGCTCATGTCCACAGTGTCTGGCCTCTCAGTGCCCCAAACAAATTTCAATGCATGAGACGTGTCAGCTCTGTGTCTCGTTGCCCTGGTCTTACCCTGGCATGAGGATACCAGGGCCAGGAAGAACCTGGCTGTGCCTGGATTCGTTATCAACACCTGACTCTCATGATTGTGTTTCAGTGTTTGATCCAGAGATCATTGAAGTTAATGGAAAGATTCACCTTGACTTAATAATCTGTCCTGTAATGAGGGTGGGGGAGAGCAGAGAGGATTGACTTTTAAGGAACTGAATGATTCATGCTGTCAATAAATAAAATGAGTTTGCACGGTCAAATAAGGTATTATCCTGAAAAGTTTTAGAGGGAATTTTGCTTTCTATCTAAAAGATCTCAGGATAGAAAGTTTTGAATCAGCTGCAGCTTTTGTATGTTTTATTTGTTTTTCAAGAACCAGTCTACCCAATCTCATTTGAACTTAATCTGATCTACTATAATTTCATCCAGAGCAAAGACACAAAGCTAGACATTGATATGGATTTTCTGATGTTTCCAGTCAGAGTCGAGATGATTTACTTCCTAAAAAATAAGAAAAATGTCGTTTAACAAAACAGGATTTTATTTATTTATCTTTGATTGCAAAGGTGCCTTCTGTTGCATTGGTGTAAGAGCAAGGTGTGCACTGCTGTGTTGGTGAGAGTTCGGGCACAAAGGACCACGTCTATCTGTAGCAGTGGAGTTATCTCAGCCTTTTAAAGTTGCCGGAGAGTCAGCCTGGAGAAGTCCTCCCAGTTTCTGTCTCTTCCCCTGATGATGTTCAGGTCAGATGCTTGATGCTTGTCTGCCTTGTGTCCTGACGGCCCATACGCCTGAGGTGCATCTTCCCTCAGTTGTTGGCCATAATGCACCTTGAGTAGCAGGAGGGAGGCTGTGTTGCAACTTACGTCAGGCATGCGTATGTCTAGAAAATAATAAAATCTCTATAGAGTCTTATTTAAGATGCTGAGAGCTGGCTGGCATGTGTGACCTTAATGCACGAAATGCCAGCTTCACTTTTCCATCTTCCTCCCTTAATAGACAATAATTACATTAGTGGGAAATTTCAATCCAGGAGAAACCTGCTCCTCTGACACGAACAGAAGTGCTCTGGCAGTTTCAGCAGCTTTTGAATGCCCCTCTGGAAGCCTAATTCAAAAGGATGCTGAGCACCTTCCTCTGTGGTTGGCTTGGGTCATGTTTTCCCTGAGGATCTGAGGGAAATCCATGGCTTCTAGGGCATCAGTGTCAGAAAGGACAGCAGGGGGGTGTTGCCATGCTGGTGGCCATGTGCATGACCACCCCATGAAAACACCATGGCACAGATTTTCAGGTTTCACTGTATACTGCTGGTGTGTACTCAGTCAGCCGGCATAAGCTGAAATCCTGGCTGTTACACTGAATCCAGCGAGCCAGGGCAAAGTTGACACAGCTGCGTTTATCCATGTGCAATCATGCCTTTCCTGGATGCACAGGCGTGTTTTAATTCTGTCATTTGCTGCTGGGGTGTTACCTGGACAGCACAGAAACAGCCTTTACGTATTGGTCCTGCTGAACTAGTGCCCAGGACTGATTACCTGATGATAAGGTTTATCTGGTATATCAAGTTTATTCGTATAAATTGCATAAAAGAAGTTTGTGATGGAAAAGGGGAAAGAAGAGGCTGAAAATGTCACTGTTTCAATCCTGTCATATTTCCAATATGAGCAGTATTTTACCTGGTAAATGGCTGTCTATTATGAACTGTGCTGCATGCATTTGCTCCCTCTTAGTACCAATTCAACAAACTAAATATCTTGCTGTGGGTTAAATGCAATGTTAGATCATGCTGTCTCTCAACAGAAATATATAAATGGGTGGTTATTTCACTGGAAAAATGATGCATGCTCCCAGGCCATTAGGGAAATAACACCAGCAAAAGTTCTATGGTATAAAATATATAGGAGCTGGGTTTGCAAGCCAATGTTCAATCACTGTAGCCTTGAACAGCAGGTTAAAGTCAGAGAGGGCAGTAAATCCAGCCATGGCTCTTTAACCAATAGAGCCAGAAGCATGGATCTTGTGCCAAGAAATAATTTAAAGGTGAGGAAAATCACTCCCAAAGCTTATTCACAGATAAATAGGAAAAAAATAAAAAAGCACACTACTATGTGTAGAGGTTCCAACCCTCACAAGCTGACAGCTACGGATGTGGCTCTGAGCAGGTTCTGGGATATGAGTGAGGACTCAGGCACTGTGCTGAGCATCCTGCCCTTGCTCAGTACAGCATCCCAGAACAGCCTGGACTTTACAAGTCTTCATGATCCGGGGTTCAAATCCATGGGAGGAGATTTTTGGAAAAGTTAAAATCTGTCCCATTCCCAAAATATCCCTGAGCTGAAGTTTGTGGGAATAGGTAACATCAAGGCTTCTCCCTCTGTAAGTAAAATCTCTAAACTGAGTAAAATAAGACCACATGGAAAAGAGGCATAAAGCAAAATTTAGCCCATCAGAAGAGCAGACCCATAGGTATCTCTGGGTGTACTGTCTTTTGCTGGAGATAAACTTACAGACAGCAGTCAAGTGCCTTCTCTCTGACCTTACATTTGACCTCTCTTGCTGCCTCCAGGCCAGGGGACTTCTGGCCTTAGAGCTGTTTAAAGTGAGCTCCAGGTTGCCTGACACATCCCCACAAAAAGCATTCTGCCTGGGAGCTCTACAGCAAACTGCTTTGCCAGGGTCTGTGCTATCCTTGACCACAGACCTATGGCTAAGCCCTGTGTATGTAATTAAATCAGCATTTTTGCAAGTCTAATTTGCAATGTTTTTTCCATGTGCTTTCTTTTAATGAAATATTTCCCTTTTGCTCGCAGCAAGTATAGCTATGCTGGAACCACTTAAATAATCCCTTTGCAATCAGTCTGAATACTGGTGCTAGGTATGAATGAAGGCCTTTTGGGGAAAAAGAAAATCCATTTATTTAGCTACACCTCATCAAAAGAACTGAGCTCAGTTCTTGCTTCATAAGCGTGCACACAAGAAGTATAACAATTTCCCCGCCAATACTGGGAAAATTCTGCAAACATGCACCTGAAATGCAGTGCAAACTCTGACCATAGAAACAAAGACAGGGCTGCAATATCCACTGAACACCAGCAAGGGGAGATGAGACTACTCCAAAGCACTCTCACTTCTTTCTGACCACTTTCTGACAAGGTCAGGCTTTTTGCTTTTGTTTGTTTTTGTTTTTATTTTTGTTTTGTTTTTTTTTTTCTTGGTTTCCCCTACAAAAACAAAACCTGTGGGTTGCACAAAGATTCCCTTTTGCACAGGCACTTGACAGCAGTTTAAGTGTAGCTAATACACAGTAAGAGTGAGCTTTGTTTTCTGTATTTCTGGGATCCTCATCCTCTCTCTGAGTGGAAAGACAGTCTGTCAGGTTGCATGTTTGGAGGCTGAGTCTCAGATTATGTTCCCCATATATCCTCACCTCTCCATGCACATCGCTCATGCATGCTTGAAATAATCTTAGCACAGGGAATGGGCCTGTGGGTCTGCGGGGGCTTGGAGCATGTGTGCAGCCACACGTGACAATGCAGGGGTGTGCCACATGACATGTCCCTTTGCTGGGAACAATCCCATTGGGCACCCACTGGGACAGAGCAGACACAGCCCCAGCACCTGGCCCCACACCTCCATGGACCAGACAGGAGTCCAGAAGATGTCTAGAAGATGTTCTAGACATCCAGGAGATGTCTAGAAGATGTCTTGTCTCTTGTACAAGCACAATAAGGCAGAGAAACTTTCAGTAAGCACTTTGTCACATGTGACAGGCTGCTCTGGGTCTGAGCCAACACTGCTGAGCCAACAGGTTGGGAGAAGACATCACCTGCTAGTGATGCATCTTTTCTTAAGGTCTAAAAGGCAATGAAGACTAGCACATAGACCAAAACCTGTTATATGTTTAGACTAGTCACAGTTTTGCACAGATTTGAGTTTTCCAACTCAGATATCATGAAACAAGCTTTAACAAACCAGCTATAGATACGTTTGCGACCCCTCTGTAGAGCTTATTCTGCAACAGTTGACAAAGACCTCTGGTATTTTCATCCTCATCAATTACTTATGAAATCCTGCAGGCACAGAGGGGCCTTAATGATTTGATGACAGCACAAAGTCTTGAATGTGTATCCTGATCTTTTATGTGCTAATCAAACAATCCAGCTTTGGCTCAATCCCTCATATCAGAATTGCACTACAAGAATATCTAATTCCATGGCAGTTTCCACAGTCTTCATTATTTGATCAGCACAGATTGTGTACATTATTGCAAGACAAAGAAAGCAATCAGTCAAGGTTTTATCTTTGTTCTCTTGCTCATACTGGCATCACTTCATCTCTCTGCATTTTCATGGCTGGCCCTCATAACAATAGCAATCTCACAATCTTTAATGTTCATGTCTTACAACAGTCTGGTGAGGTGTGACAATATTATTATTCCTATTAGAAGACTAACCACAGAGCAACAAAGTCTCATAATCACCAAAACTGTCCAAAGCCTTACCCCTGATAGCTAATACCCAGGGATATCAAGTAAAACACCACCAAGGTCACGTTACTTTCTCAAACAGAAGTTAGGGGCCTGAATACACCTGTGGTGGTACATGGACACAACTTCTCCAGGTCTCACCACGAGTTCTCTGTTGGAGCTGACAATAAGCCCAATGCCACATTACAGGTCAATCCATTGCCCACCAAGCCATTCTTGAGAACAGGTCAAGGTTAGCAAAATGTTCTGGTGTAAGGGAAGAAGGCATATATGACTCACCTGTGGCAATGCTCAGGGCTGGAGCAGCATACATATGGCCAGTGACTGTCATTAAAGGCTTTTTGCCTAGTTAGCATTCCCACTTGTGTGAAATCTTTGGGAACAAATGAAATTTTAGTGTTATCAGTAATTGTCACCATTATTTTAAAAGATAATCCCAGAGCCATATAGTGCCATGCTGCGTTGCTGAGGAACCTGTCTGTGTGGGGCTATGCACACACAGCAAATAGCTGGAAGGGTGAAAGAAGTTAATTGCAGAGGGAGGAAGGCAAAGAAGAAAGAAAAATGACCAAAAAAAAAGAGGAATGGGATTGTGCAGTAAAGGTTCCACATGTGCTTCTGTGAGCTCTTTGCCACAGCTCTGTCAGATTCAGGGCAATTTCCCTTCCCCTAGTGGAATTCATCAGTTTCAGGAGAGGCCAACCCACCCTGCCAGACATTATGTGAAGCTCACAGGAGGTTCAGTCCTGTGATGTACCTCAAATACTAGGCCCGGTAAAGTAACTGAGGAGCACACTTTTTTGTCCTTGTAATTTTAAAGAATTGCCTCTAGTGTCCTCCCTCACACCATTTCTTTACCTTTGTCCTCTATTAAGCAAAATCTGGGCTGTAAATTGTCAAGATAACACTGAGGGGTGAAGATGTCTGGAGTAAGCTCATCATAAAAAAGCAATGTTTGCTTTCTGTCTCATTTTTCTGAAACCATTTGGTTTCAGCAGTGAAGCAATTAACCAGGGGAGGTAATCAGGCATCAGGGGAGGGGGGCACCATGGGCAGGGAGCAGGTTCAGCAAGTCAGCCCTGAAACAGGAGTACAGCTCCTCATTCCTACAAATGAAAGGCATCAGGGTACCTGTCTAATGGGACACCAGAGCTACCTTAACCTCCAGTTGTTCTCAGGGTTTGCATAAAGTGGCATGGCAGAGTAACCCAGCATCTATCTCAATTATTTGTATGGCATCCATGGTAATAGTAACTGAGAAGCCTCATGATCTTTCATGTATTTGTCCATACAGCAGCCAGATAAAGAGTTTTATCCTGTCCCTTATTATAGGAAGAAGTGCAGAGGAGATTGACAACATATCCTCAGCTATAGATTCAATACACGGGTGAGTTTGTATTTTCTAATTTGGACACATAACCATAATTTCAGGGATGTCGGTTTTACTTACTGAAAGCTTACCCAGTGCTCCAGGTGGAAAATACATTAAGATTTATGCTTGGATGTAATGCCAGTAATGCGAGAAGCATGGAAATACCTTAGCTGGATAGATGGAAGAGTCTTCTTTCCAGCAGGCATGTTATTAGTAAAGCTCATAGTGCTGCAGCCACCCAAAACATGAAATATACTTACACAACCTCTACTCTGCCTCTGGCTGAATGGAGGCAGTACCTTGCCCAAGTTAGAAGTAAAATTTCCAGTAAATTGGAGAATTGTTCCCAAATCTTCCAAAACATCCAGACACCTACTGCATCTGAGCAAAAGCAGACAAACAGATCAATTTGCAGTTGGAGATACAGTGTCCAAAAACATTGCATCAAGTTTTTTGAATTCTCCTAGCTGAATAAAGCAGATTCTTGGTTATTAAATATTTATTAATTGTCGAGTCTGGGTCACACATCTGGCCTGAATGTTTCCCTTGAAGCTAACCTTGAATATCATTAAAAACTTGGTCTCCTTGATTGAGCTATATTATTAAAGATGATAAAATTTGAGCAAAAGACATAATTAAAAGGCTGGTTGGTTACATGAATATTCCTCCCTGAAGTATTGTGATGACATTTCTTCTCTCAATGCCTGAGTGACTCTGTTGAAGTAGTTGACTATTGTCTTATGCATTAATTTACTGCCTGAGCTTGAGGGGGGAAAAGAAATGTAAAAAATGAAATCAATTTCCCCTTTCAAGCCCCAAATGCTTTCTGAAGCAACCTTACCTACTCTCTGAGGACTCTACTATATGCTAATAAAAAAAATATATATATGTGGGAGTCACTGGTTTAAATCCAGACATCACCCCACTGAGTTTTTAAAAGATCTTATCAGGAACAAAATAGATTTTGAATAGGGACAGGAATGCTCTGGATATTCCAGGACTAAACCTAATCAATTCTGCACACAGAAGATATAAGCAGCTCACCAAGCTGGTGTGTGTACAGAAACCAGCCCTAATTAACTGTGTGTGTGAATTTTGGATTACTGAAAAAGCATGTGTTGTTAATTTAATAAATCTTCATTAATGGTGCAGGTAGAAGCGACCACCACAAGAACCATTACAAATTGACCCTTTCCAAATCCTCATAATCCTGCACTGGAGAGATATACCTAATTGGGCTCATTAAAAGTAAACATTGATTGACAGGACCACTGGGATCCTTAAAAGGGCTGTGCGGTCAAAGAGAATTGCTATTTTCCCAATCTCTGGAGAAGCAGGTTGTTTGTTCCTTCTGCTGCGGTCCCCAAAAATAGAAGGAAACCTGCAACTAGTACATAAGGCAGCAAGGAAGAGTGTGGGGTTGCATTTCCAGGTAAGAGTCCTAAAGTATGGAACATTTTCAGAATCAAGTCACATTCACTTCCATGTGTCTGGTGGGAAATGCATACCACAAATAAATACGGAGATAAGGGAATTAAGGACCTTTGAACTGTGATTGACTCTTGTTAAGACATTGGGACTGTTCCTCCAATGTTTTATGCTTTGTAAGTCATTAGCATCTGTGCAAAATGAGTGTAGGAAAACAAGGTCAAATCAATAGTGTATTACATAGGCATCAGTAATTACATAGCGGTGGGGAATTGGGCTTTGGGACTTTTCAATTATTTTCTATTGCAAGTGATGTTCAGACACCATTTGGGAAATCATGTGTTGGTCAGACAGTAGGTGTTTTGCTCAGTGTGGGTCAGCGTTGTGGAGGTAATCAAAAAATATGGATCTTTCAGGCTTTAAAAAATCTATCAGTCTCTCAACCTCCATTTCTGAATCCAGGCCAAAAAAAAAAAAAAAAAAAAAAAAAAGGCTTAATACATAGATTGAAAGTATGAAAGTATTCTAGTACTCTGGCTGGAACACGTATGACAAAGTGAATGGTCAGACATTTCTTTAGAAATCTACTTCAACACACATCTTTCCTTGTGTAGTTTTTCTGTTTTGAAGTCAGCCTCCAGCATTTTCTTCCACAGAACATATAAGCTTATGTCATCTTTCTTCATTCCCGAGCTATATAGACACTTGAGCACTTTATTGACATCTGAAAAACTTGCTGCACGTCAAGCACATTCTGGTAATTGTTTATATAAATGTTCCTAATATGCAAAAAATGTATAATGACCTAGCGAGACCTAGTGTAGATCTCTCGGAAATCAGATACATTGAAGCATCTTCCAGTTCCCATGATCTATGACAACACACGAGTAGTTACTCTGGACCTGATAATGATCAGCAGATTGCTCAACTGCAGGTATTGCATGGTGTGTCTGAGCCCTCTGTATCACCTATTGCCTTAATTCTCCTATATTAATACTCTCCTGAGTGCTCAGGAGTCCCAGGAGTTAGTCCACAGCAGCTCTGCCTCTTCCAGGACAGCCAAACACTTCCAAATGGGCTGCATTGGAGACATGGGAGGAATGTTATGTTTCGTTGCAACTTGAATGTGGTAAAGAAGTGGAAGTATCAAAAAGGATTAGCGTGTCAGTGGTTAAAATGATAGTGGCATGAAGGGACTGAGGGCTGCCAAGCCAAAATAACAAGAAATTGTCTCTGAAAGCACTCCTGACACATCATTTTGACAGTTGTGCAGCTCCACATTAACAATAAGTTACATGGAATGGCAGACTTTTACAGCAACCTTCTTGCCCTGGGACTGAGAGAAAATTTGGGATGGACTGAGCAGAAATTGTATTCCAAAACGTCTGTCTTGTTAAAGTCAGAGAAGTTTCTGACTGCTGCACCAGTGCAAGCTGATGGGATGGGGCTGAATGTGCAAATAGCACATCTTTTGCAGTTTTAGGGCCTTGCAAGATCCAGAGGTGTGAACATTAGCCACCACAATGAGGTTACCTTCAGCCTAAGAATACAGATTCACCTGCTGTGTGAGGGTCTGCACACCCACTGGAAAACATCTGGATGTTCACAGGTTGTAAGTCTGGAGACTCTTGCCAGGAGTTCACAAAACCAACCACAGGCACCTGGCTGAAGAGGCCAATATTCCTTAGCTCCCTTTGGTGATGATGGAGGAGGAGAGATTTCCTCAGAAGTCAGTCCAGTTCTCTCTCAGAATTCAAACCTTGCATGAGAAGCACCAGGAAAATATTCCTACCTTGATCAAGCAGAAATAGCTTTCCCTTCCTGCTTTATTCACCCTGCTGCCCCTCCCAGGGATGCTGCTCCCAGCCGGCATCTGCTTTGGTCCAGGCTTACCTCTATTTCCTGTTCAGTCCAAGAGCAGTGGAGTTGTGTCTGATAGGAGCCTCACAATATTTGTGCTGCAACCCTGTGCATCCCTCTCCTGTTTTGAATGGCTGGGCTTCAGAGCATTCACCAAGAATTCAATAGTCTTGAATACTGGCTGGGATAAATACATTGCTCTGACAAGCACCTTGCAGGAATCTGAAAAGGAAATAGCACAAAAAAAAAATAAATAAAATCAAACATAAAAAGGTAAACACAGTCTTATAAGATTGTAGCTTGTGTTTATGCCTGATTTCTTTGGAGTTGGTTTCCTGACATGACAAAGTAGAGTGAAACTACGGTGTTAGATGTGCAGCACAGCCCATGCAGTGCCCAGACTGCCTGCTGCTTCATATATATTAATTGAGAAATTCTTGGGCAAATTGCCACTAGAACTACAACATTGTTGATAAACTCAGCAGTTGCTGGTACTCCAGCAGCATGCAAAGAAGCTGAACGAGACTGATTACGCAGCGCAGCTATATCTGCAGAAGCTTGATTATATGGTTTGCTTCCTAATTAAACATCTAAACATCTATTTACCAAGGAAAGCAAAACTGAGGAATCTTCAATTACAGCAGGCTTATGTGGAATAAGAGAGTCAATGTGAAACTTCCTGGACTATAAGGACATTTTATGGCCAAGCTGTCTCCAAGAAGCTGGTTGGAGCTCACATGTGGTTTGGCACAATGAACACATCCTAAACTTTGTCATTCATTCATGAGCATTCATTCAGTTCAAGGGTGAACTGAAATCATGTGCAGAAGAAGCAGTGAAATGGGCTTCTATCCCAGCTTCTGTTTCATAACAGGACTGAGCAGGAGATGCCACAGTGTGGTGTCTGCTGGTGTCAGCACAGGGGCTGCTCAGAAAGGAGCAGTGACTTTCTGAAACAGTTCCTTGAAAAGGAAACACCCATTCTAGTAATAATTCCAGCAGATACCAAGGACCGAGTGCAACATGCTCACCACCTATCAGAGGCAAGGAGAGGTGGGCAGAGGGAGAATTTCTTTTATAATTTCTTTTTTCCTGTTTTCTCACTACCTTGTTGCTCAATCAGACATTTGCAAGCATTCCCAAACACAAAATTACCATATGGGCTCAGCAGGATATCTGGGGATGATTTTCCCCATCACAGCTACACATTAGGTCTCACCCCAATCTTTAGCATTTAACATCATTGTTTCTGATGTGAATAATTAAAAATCAAAATAAAGTGGCACTGCACTTTCTTCTGCGGAGGAGCTATGGCAGCAAAAGCATGTTGCCATGAGAATAAATGACTTTAAACTAGCCATCAATAACATTAAACATGATGATTTGAAGAAGAAAAAGTCTGGAAAATGCTTCTGATGGATGCTGAAGGCTGGAAGTTGCCACACTGTCATTTGCATTAAGGCTGGTACATTTAGAAATGAGATTCTATGATCTGATTGCCGTAACAGGGACTGGATTTAATGTCCAACTTATCCCCATGCTCCTAGGTCATCATTCAGCAAATCTTGAAGTTTGCTTCTTCACTATCAGTATTTAGGACTGTCATTTTGAGGAAAACACAATCTTCATAAATGGTCTTAATATCCTGTAGCTCATAAGGTGCTAGGAGGAAATAGTGACAGAAAAGTTTGAAAACAGAATAGATCACTTCATGTTGGAACAAAGAAAACATCTTGCTGGAGCAAAAACAACTTTTGATTTCATTTTCATTCTACTTGCATGAACCCTTGTCCCGTTTCTTCTTCTTTATTGCTATTATTAGTTATTATTGTTATTATATTAAAATGAACTAAGTCACCTGCACAAGCCTGATACAGCAATGGAAATGGGATGGGTAAAGGGTTAATGGAGAGAAAGGCTGATCAGGATCAGCATAACTGACGGTGATCTTAAGAGAGAGGGGAGATTTGTTATGGGAGCAGTTTGGGATCCAGGGGAGGACTGGGTGAAGAAGATAGATCCTGAAGGTGTGTGACAGGCATAGTTCAGGTGAGAAACTGCTCTCCTCTGCCTTCTGTACCATTGGTTACTAAATATAACAGAAAAGTCCTGAAGCACTTAAATATATAAATACACACACATATACATATTAGCTATCCTTGGGTAATACCTGTCTTGTTTGTTTTTGTGTATGCCTATACCAAGCAGAGAGAGTGCCTTAGCTGGGTGCTCCAGCAGACTGTCTCCCTCCTCACCAGCCATCGGAGGTCAGCAGCTCATGCTATTCAGGTATGCATTTTATGCATATTTAAAAGCCAGTTTTGCTGTTAGTCTTTCTGAAATCATATTTAGTCCAATTTGAAGTAGAAACACAAACTTTGCACCAGCTGCTTTAAGATTAGGTTAGTATCCTCTACCAGCCAATGCCTTATTTACCTGTATGAAGGAAAGCTAGTTCCTCTCTTACTGTTTTCTGTTTATGTGAGTATTTTGCTGTGTGATCTTACTCAAATTCATTTTTGGAAAAGCAGGTCTAAATTAGCACTTCTCATTGCACTTAACAGGTCTACATCCATTTGTAGCTGAGACCAGATGAGGATCTGCTGAATTGCTTCACCAAAGTCCACCTCTTACTTCTAACATATGATCTTACCTCCATTTTCCATATGACTCTTTGTTAGCAAAAAAAGACCACCGCAGAAACACAGCCCATCATTACAGTGTCTGAGGTACAACAGATGGCATTTGCAACATTAAGGGGACAAGAGAAGCACCAGATGATTAGGACCAGACACAATCAATTCACGGGCATACACAGGCATACAGTTTAGCTGTGAATTTAGCGGCGAGAAGAAGCAGTTGCGCATCAGAAATGAAAAGAAATGACAAAAATAATTAAATAAATTACATGCTACTGGACTGTTAAATATTATTAACCTGCCAGCAGCCTGAAGTATGCAATATTAAGAGCAGTCTATCTGTGGCTTTCTATAAATGAAAAACACATGGTTTCAAGGAAACCATAGTCACTTAGAGTTATCAAGTTTATCTAAATAACAAAAACAGATATAATAGCATCTTAAGAGCAAGTTTCTCTAAGAATAAAGCAGGCCACAAATGGTTCAGTAATTCCCAAGGAGCTGGTTGGGGCTGATTGTGCTATTTAAGCGACGTGTCTCGGAGGTTACTAATGCGAGCAACAGTCTGCCTGCTGCGTTTTAAATTACCAGCCACTGCCAGCCCATTGTTTTATGCGATTCCCCCTCCGGAAAGATATATTTATTCATAAATAGCTGGCTGTTCAGTGAGTCTCCCTCAGCTTTGTCGGAGTCACTGCACAGTGTATTCCTGTAGCCAGCTTGCACCAAAAGTGCCCTATACAAGCTTGTGCGAGCTTTGCTCAGATGTACACAAGTGGGTCACTCTTGAAGCCTGAAAGAGGGTCAAGAATCAGTTGCTAAATGTTGTAGTTAGTCACCAAACCTCTGGTAAGAGGAGAAAAGCTACAGGGGTATTTGGAGGAGCAGTTTGTTCCAGGCTTCTCTCCTGTCTGAGGGCTCTGGTTAAAGACTGCCCTTGGGGATGTGGCACAGTTTGCCACAGGCTGGAGTCACAGTCATGGCACCGGCACAGTCCAAGCCTGACTGCATGCTGTAAAACACCATTGTCTGAGGTCATTTATTGCACACACACACACACACACAAAAAAAAAAAAAAAAAAAAAAAAAAGAGAGAGAGAGAGAGAGACTTTCAGCTCTGAGCAGATGGACCAGGAGCAGCACCAGAGCGAAAGGCCACCTCTCCGTTGTCACAGAATCCAACAGAATCCAACAGGAAAGGGGATAAAGACAGGAAGGTGCATCCATCCCTCTTCTGACAACAGTGTTATAATTATTCTGATGACTCAGGAGTGACCAAGTAATTGCAGTACTGATGGGACGCTGCCAGCTGATGTCCACCACACTGACACCGTGTCCAGAGGTGAAAGCTACACAGAGCAGCAGAACACTTAACCATGGGATAAGTGTGCATGCCAGGAGCAAACCTTTAGGCAGAGAACATCACAGCCTACACCAAAAAAAAAAAAAAAAAAAAAAAAAAAAAAGATATGATAAGACTAAGGTTAAATGTGTATTTTTTCTCTCTTACTTGTGTCCTCAGTTTGAGCAAAACTTGAAAGCTTTATAAGATGAAGACTTCAGCATACAGTGAATTTCTTAGCAGAGTTATTACCTCTGGTGCCTGGAGCAAAAGCGCCCCTTGGGGCATTTGACAGGATATAATGTCTGACTTGATGATGGAAGCAAAGAAGTCCTCTCCATGGCAGATTTAGTCTCTTGAATTTACTGATAATGCACTCTCCTCCAATAAATCATAATTCCACTTCACCCACTTAGATGTCTATTCTGTACGGTGCTGACATGCAACAAAATGTAAACCTCCCATAAAAGTAAAAGAAAATGTAAATTATAATTCAATAAACAAAGAGAGATTTCAGAACTGGGAAAAGGCCTTGGATTATATTTAAAACGAGCTCTCTGAAACAAAATTGCAGACAAAGAAAGATGTGCAGAGGTACCCAGGCAGGGCATGCACAGCCATGACCTCAGTAAGTCTGCAGCAGGACTTTGCTGTGGGCGTTCACCCCAGTAATTCCTCCTTGTCTTTCCCCTTGCAGCCCAACAAACTCGCCGTGGGGAACTCAGTTCAGTGCAAGATCACTCCCACACCTCCTGACAGTACCTATTGAAATATCATTCTGGCTTTCAGGAGAACAAATTCTCTGCCCAAGCATAAGGTAGGTGTGATGGGGCCAGACAGAGGTGTCAGCATCCAAGCTGGTCCTTCCCATCAAGGGGAGAGGAACAGGATGGGACTTGTTCACTGCTGAAGTGGACATTTAAATTGGGGTGGATGAATTGCTCCTAAAGGCACTCCTTTGTCTCACTTGGCTACAGTGGGAGCCTGGGGGACAGCACTGAGGTGGAGGTGACAGCAAACATCCGAGGAGCTGAACGCCAATGGCAGGGATACCTGCTCTCTGGGACTGCCCACATCTCTCTGTGAGGACTCCAGCAGGTAACCAGGGCTCCCCGGTGCTCAGTGCATGGCTCCTGGAGCTGGTAGCTAGGGCAAGCAGTACAGATTAAAGAAAACCAGGCTGCTTTAATTCATCCCAGGGTCTCGGCTCTCCTTAAATCACCAATCTGTACAGTCAACCACAGCCTGCCTGCACATTCATATAAATCAAGCCTGAACAAAATATGGACAGAAGAGCTGAGTTTCATGCACTAATTCAAGAAGCAGCCTGGATGATAGAATGTGAAATTAAAATGCATCCTTCCTCCAGCTCCCTGTTTCACCCCTCTGTCCCATTCCAGCAGTAAACTCCAGCACAGCCAGCGTCCCATAACCAGGGGCAAGGTGTGATGGGTGGACCCAGGCAGCACAGCCAAAACACAGAAATGTCCCCATCGCCTCCAGGCTCTTGATTTATGTGGGTGGGGAGCTGTCGTGTGAGACAGATGAGAGCTTCATGATGAGGGCCAGTTCTGTTGCGAGGGTCAGTGCTATTTCGATGGCTTCAAGATGCTCTAATTATAGTGCTGGGGTGGCTGGAGGCTGCCAGGTGAGGAACGGGAATATAGAGTCCTCCTGTGGCACAGGAACCGTGTGGTAATACTGCTTATTTCTTTGTTCTCGGTTGCTTAACCGACTCAGGGACAAAACCTTGAGGAAGGAAAAGCGACTTTAAGCTTATAATTGAGCCCCAGGAATGCTGCATGTATATATAATTAGACACTTAGGAAAAAGTCAAGGAGCCTCGTGTTTATTACGCTGGCTCCGTCTCCCGTGCTTTTGGCACAGGGGTTTTTCAGCTGAGCTCCAGGCAGTTGCCTGAGCTGTTAAATATCCTTCACCAGGATAAACAGCCGAGGAAGCCCTGCAGCTCACTCGAGTTCAGTGCCATTGGTGTCTCTTCCAGAGGGCTCAGGCAAGTACATGACTTTATATATACTGAGCTATTCCTCTCTGCTACCTGCTCCATGCTCTGCTTTGCCTCACTGCAAAACCACTGCGGGGTTGCACTTTGGTGTTGCGGGTTCTCTAGCAGCTTTTCCCTTGGGTTTTATGCTCTGATTTCTCCTGGTGTGCTCTCTTGGAACAGCCAAGAGAAGCCTTTGGCAGTAGCTTCTCAGAGCTGTCCCCTGCCCCGGGGTCCCTGCGGGTTTTGGGGTGATCAGTCAGACAACCCCAGCACTCAGCTCTGCTGCTGGCTTCTGCAAGTTGCTTTGGTGCCTGCTGCCTCAGTTTCCCCTGCTGGGAAAAAAAAATAAAATAAAATAAAATAAAAAGGCAGCACAGAGCTAGCTGAAACAGGGTGAAACACGCTCAGGGACTTTGATGAAAACAGCAGTCAGCTATGGGAAACAGATTCCTTGCTATCACTAATAATCCGCCTCTCGGGACTGCAACCCCTCCCTTCCCTGCAGCAGCTTTCCCCATGCCTTGCTGCGCCAGGGTCTCCCAAATTACTCCAGAGATCCCCATGCCCTGTGACACACCTCCACCTCTCCTGTACTTAAGCAGCCTCTCCTCCAACTATCTTTTTCAGAAACTCAGAGGGGCACAATGCCTTCTCTTTTCTTTCTTTTTTTTTTTTTTTCCCCCCCAAGAAACTCCCCTTAGATGCTTGCTGTAGGCTTAGGATCCCTCCCCTCCTTACCTGCAGCAGTCAGGGCACTGCTGCTGGGAGCCCTGGGAGCACATCAAATGTCTGATAAATCAGTGATTTCCCTAGCTATTCCCACCTAGGGGACATGATGCTTGTTCCTCTTTTTTATCTTCCTTCTTTTTCTTTCTTTTTTTTTTCTGTAGTTGTCCAAACAATCACACCATGCGTTGTGATAGTTTCTTTCTTTCTTTCTTTCTTTCTTTCTTTCTTTCTTTCTTTCTTTCTTTCTTTCTTTCTTTCTTTCTTTCTTTCTTTCTTTCTTTCTTTCTTTCTCTTCTTTTCCTTCCTTCCTTCCTTCCTTCCTTCCTTCCTTCCTTCCTTCCTTCCTTCCTTCCTTCCTTCCTTCCTTCCTTCCTTCCTTCCTTCCTTCCTTCCTTCCGCTCTTTTTTTTCTTTTTTTCTTTTTTTTTTTTCTTTTTTTCTTTTTTTTTTTTCTTTTTTAATTAGAGTAATAAGAAGGAGCTGGGAATCGATATCTGGTGTAATGCTAGTGCACTGGAGAAGTATCAAGGACACTTTGGGATCTGTTTGTTGTACCACTACTCAAGATGGAATCAATAGCCTAAAATCGGAGACACTGAAAACAATATAGTGTAAATGCAGCTAAAATCAGATACACTGATACCCTTTAATTCTAGCCAAGACTGTGTTTAATCAAAACCAGGCTAAATTTATCCCAGATGTAACTCCAGCAACTGCAGTAAACATCAGAGCAGAAAGGGGTTGAGCCCCTTTTCTCTTCCTTACTGACAAACAATTTATGGAAGCTGCAAAACTGCTGATGCAAGCACAAGTACAAGAGGGCAGAAATGCGCAGCAGTCCCCTCTCAGTGGTCACCATGGCTGCTGGGCTTCATTCCAGTCTATTTACAAATTATTAAACATAGTGACCACAGCTTCATGTTTTGAAATCAGGAAGACAAAGAATCCATTTTTATTACTTTATTAACCTTTTTTATATTTAGCTGAGTAATAAAACTACTCAACTGTGTGTAGAAATCTCGATTAAAATTTGCCCTAGCTCCAAGAGGCACACAGACAAATGCTCCAGTAGTTATCTAAGTTGGTTTCCTGGTAAAAGCTTTGCTCTGCTATCAGATTCTGTTGTGCAGTACATAGATCCCTACTTTACAGGCAGCACCATTTCAGGAGGTAGTTTGAAAGCTTTTGGGCTCTCCCAATGATTGCTTTGCTTTTCTTTCACAGCAATTACAGCCCCTTCATTTAATTTCAATGGAAACTTTAGTGTTTTAGACCTTGCCCATGCAGCTGAATGATCATCTCTGGATCTTATTTCCAGTCCTCAGGAGGACCGGTTTTGATGACCTAGTCTGATTACAGCATCTTTGACAGCTTTAAAGGAATTTGCTCGGGGGAAGACGACAGCTGCTGCTCTGATGAAGGATTTTTCTGAGCAGGCCTCCCAAGCAAGACGTGTCAGCATGAGATGCTGCCTATGCTTTTCATCATGACCAACAGGTATGTCTAAAAAAGGTTTTGTGTTCTTGCCAGCTTAGGCTGGTGTGGAGAAAGCCTCTATCATAAAAACTGCTTCACCTGCTTTTGTCCAAACTCTGCAGCTTCTTGGCTTGCTTTTCCTTACATTTTATGTTCAGCCTCTCTGGAAGCTGAGGTCCAGACCTTTAGTCTTCTGTAAACTGGCATTGCTCCTTTGGTTTATAAAGTCTCTGGTGCAGGTACAGCCTCTTCACCAACATCTGTAACTCCTGTGTTGCCCTGGTCTTAAACAAGAGTAATGAAAATGAGCATATTATTTATGATCGATAATAACCACTATTAGGAGCAGCAATAAAGTTTATTTGCAGGCTTTTTTGAATAGAACCAGTACAAAGACAATATGGGAAGCTGCTCCTCTAGAGCCTGTTTTTTCATTAGTGTTTAGAATAACACAAGTAACAGTTCAGATCCCCCCCCCCCCCAAAAAAAATACACTTTGTACAGAAAGGAGATGTGAGCCTCTCCCAGTGCATGGATCAGGAAAGCTCTATGTACCTTTCCTAGAGCCATTCCCAAACCCTGTAACTACCTTCCATTTTGCTCATGTAAAGTGTCTAGAGTGAATGTGTCATTATTTAGGTAGTTTTGCAATAGAAGATTTTGACAAGTATCTGAAATGCATAGTTTTATATATGCATCCTGGAGCAGCTGCTTTACCTTTGGGGAGAGCAAATTAATGAGTTCAGATACAAAAGGTTTGGTGAATCTTTTAGGTCGTGCACACTCCTTGGGCCAGAGCTGCTAGTGTATAGTCTGTTGGACAGAGCCAAGATTTGGGGAACTCATCCCCAAGGCATCACCACCCCTGATTTCATGCAAAGAAACTCCCCTGTTAACAGGTGGCTCAAAGGACTGAGGGCTGCTTGGTACATGGGACCACTGGCTTCTTCTCTCCAGGGCTAGTCCATCTCCTCTGCTAAACAATGCCTCACATCCAGCTCTGGGCTCACAAGTTTCAGTGACATAAACTACCAGTTCCACCTCCTCTAATTCCTCTTCTTTTTTTTCACCTCCCTACACTTCTTATTTAAGTTGTACTTCTCTAGAAAAAGGAGAAGCAGTGCTGTTTCTGTGTCTTGTGAGTGTTTGATTTCCACTTGGTGAATGCAAGGAGCTGAAGCTGAAGCAAGGAACACCCTTTCAAAGATGGCAGGGGTTTTTTTTGCTCCGCAAACCCCCAGCTTTGATCAGCCTGACACTTAGTAAGTAACTCAGTAAGAAGAGATATTCTCTTATTCTTGTCTCAGGGGTGCTTTTTGGATGTTCTTTAGCTGAGGGACACTTTGTGCATCCAAGAAAAACTTACAGGCTTCAAGAAAGCCTGTCTCTCTCAATTTGCTCACCTATCAGAAACAGGAGAGGCACCCAGCACGGGGCTCACCCATGCTCTCCAGGAGCAACCAGGTCTGCAGCACTTGCTGCCACCATGGCAAGTGCCAGGTAAAGTCACTCAGCACATCCCAGAGGAACCTAGGCCAGATGAAGAGTGGGCAGGCTTCAGGGCTTAGAAATGAGAACCAGGTGTCCTTGTGCAGAGATTGCTGGATGTGAGGAAAATTCATTTAAAAGAAGGAAGTGTGAAGCAGACAGATACTTTCTTCACTCATGTACTGCAAGCAGAGTGTATTATTCAGAAGATTATGCTGTGTGTCGGTGCATTGTGAATGCCAAAATGCTGGAAATTCACTAGTTGTAATATGCTAGTGATAGCAGACAAGCCAGTGGGAATGTGACAGATGAAATTACTTGGCTGCTTGGCAGAAGCCAGTAAAGCCAGAGTTCGAGAGAGCAGAGTGCCAACCTCACAGGCACACTGTGCCCCTTGCATTAAAGTGACTTTAGTCAGAGGAAAATAAAATTTATTGCCCTAATCAGGCAAGAAACTTGATATCTGTGTTTTGGATTCAATGGTTCCTTGCCCCAGTCTTTGTGTTTCTCATCACTTCATTTAACCAAAGAGCAAATGTTATACACATGCACTAACAAGTTTCCATTCACTGCAATATCTTTGTAGGTGTGTAAGTGGAAAGGCAGCTTGACCCAAAGTGCCCTAACAGATATGTTTTGCTTTTAATGGAGATTTATCAGTCCCACAGATGTGAGTAGCAGAGATGAAATCCTGCCTGGGTTCCACATGCAGAACTCTTAATTGGAATCAGCAGCACCCATGGTTGTACAGTGGGGCAAGATCAGATCTCCTCTAATGCTCTTTTAAAGCTGATATAAAGATTTGTAGGGCAAGTATGCCATTCAAATAGAAGGAAACTGCTCTGTAAAGACTTATACCATCCCTTACTAATAGTATTTTTTGTTTTGTTTTGGGATGTCAAATACATCCATCAGGGAAGCTGACACAATTTTCCAGCTCCAGCACTATTAATGCAGCAAGTGACAAAGCTTGCCAAATCTGGAAGCATCAGGAAAAGGTATTTCAGTCCCATAGTCTGAAACTCGGGGCTGATGAGCTGGAGTCAGGAGAGCAAGAGAGGTCTTTTTCTGGTAAGGAGGAGTAGTGGCATCACCTTTCCATCATATTCACTTTAGAGCTAGAATGACTCTTTTGTGGTCCAAAAGGGGTCTAATTTTTTTCCAGCTCTCCAATACACAAGGAGAAATATCAGCCCTAAGTAGAGAGCATAAGGGCACTTCAGCCTCCATACTTGTCCTAGAAATGTTTGCTGCACAAGGTGTAATCCATGCATGAGAAAATGCAAGGCACTGAGCAGGTTTTGCTTGCATTAAGGAATAGCTATGTTGTCAAAATCATGATAGAACAAGAGCTCAGTTTCAGTCCTTCTCCCTTCAGACACCAGTAATTCACAATCTCTATAACTGTCCTGTGAAGCTGATTTCTTTCCTTTGCATTTACCTAGATTTAAAAGAAAAGGCATTGTAATGTCCACTCCTTCATTGAGATGCCTGTTTGAAAGGCTTATACATTTGAGATTACGAAAAATATGCTGATGAAAATAAAATGCTCCATATTAAAAATAAAAATAAAAATAAAAATAAATGAAAAAGATGGTATGTTGAAAAAGAGTTGGTTCTTAGCAACATACTAATTTAAGGTGAGAGGCTTTCTGTTCCTATCGCAGACCAAATTTCTGATAAGAATTAAGTAGAGAAAAGTAGAAAAACAGAGAGGGCTCTAACTATTAACAAGGCAGCTAGTAACAGGCTGGTAAAGCTACTAGCAAGGGCATCTTCTCATAAAATCATCAAATGGCTTGTGTTGGCAGGGATCTTAAAGATCATCCAGATACAACCCCCCTGCCATGGGCAGGGACACCTCCCACTAGAACAGGTTGCTCAAAGTCCTTTATTTTAAGGATCTGATCCAAAACTGTCAGGGACCAAGGCTGGACCCAGTTCCACACTCGCCAGTCCAAGCCTGTCCTGTTCTTAGCCACCCTTCTGTAAGACACCAACTGACCTGGCACAAGCAGGTCCCCCCCAACACTCCTGCAGACATGCTAAAGGATGCTCTGCTTGGAACAAAACCACAATTGAAATCTTCAGCTTACTTGTGCAAAAAATAGCTGGCTTTCAGCCTGACTTATATATTCTAATGAGCACAAGTGTTCTTTGATCTACTGTCTGAATTTTTCCTTGTTTAGTTTCCTTGTCCCAGCTTAAATTGAGATCCAAGTGAATATAGGTTCCAGAAGCACTTGGCCAGATTTGGAAATTGTACCAATTATTCTTTGTTAAAACCGTTTGTTTTACTCTGAAAACACCATCCTCCAGGGTGTGGAGAGGTGGAGGAAAGAGTCTCACACGCTAATTACAAGAAATTAAATCCAAAACAAATATCAGCTTTAATAGACTTTAATATATTTAACATTACTGTAAAGTGTCTGCCAACGACAGCAGGATTTGACACTTGCTTTTTATATTCATCATGCAGTATCACCATCCAAGCTCCTTCAAATTCATGCATATTTCACTCATTTGGGCTTTTCTCATGCTTCGATCCATTATTCTCTCCAGTTTTCTGTTCTCCTTTCATGTCACTAATCTAATCTAATCCCCTTCCAAGGTGACACCACAAATGGAGCTCAAAAGCATTTACATCAGGGCTTTCAAATCATCTTATGCAGTGATGCCTGTGCCTAGGTGCTTTATGATTCCCTTGGCTTCTTCCCTTTCCACCGCTGTAAGTCCCACTCGCTGCCCTTCTCAGGACCAGTCTGGCATTAACAGCTTCCAGGTTTCTAAAATCCATTCAGAACAGACCATGGGCCTGCAGAAATCAACGGGAGCCTTTTGATATCTCTTGGATTTAGACAAGGCTGCTAATCCCCATTTTAGGCTATATCCTGCAATTATCCTAGTCTGATTTCTCTGCTGGTCAAAACTCACATGAGTAAATGAGGAATCATTACAGAAAGCCCCAGTCAACACAACAGAGAGCACAAAGTCATTGCTGCTGAAATAAAGCTACTGAAGATAATTCTGCTTTTGCTGTTTCTGGGGGTTTTTCTTTTCATTATATATTTATTTATTTATTTATAATTTTTGGCCCCTCTTTTTATTTCATGCCAGCTCAGCCATCCACCTGCTGGCTGTGGGTTCATGCTTCTCAGCCATCTCCTGGCTGGTGGCAGCCCTGCCATCAGCAACCACCCAGTTGCTTTAAGGAGAGGTTTCAGTTCCACTCCTTTTTGTTGCTAAAATATGATGAACGTGTGATAAAAGCTGACTCAGAATGACCTCACTCACTTCAGCTCTGTCTGTCTCCCACATTCAGCATCAACAGGGCTGACTGATATGGAAACACTGAGCTAACAGCAGTTATTAGCATTCGGTTACTTGGTAACTCTTATTCAATCAATACATGTTTTACATTTTAGATCCCAGTGGCAGGATGAACAGAACGAAGGGGAAAACCTCAGGTGGAATAAACCTAATGGTTTATGGGATATTTCCAAAGTAAAAATGCATGTTGAATCACAAATAATGGCTTGGCCGTAATCTCAGGAGTCTAATTATGAAATGGATGTGGAATCATTCTGTAATTATTTAGAAAGTTCGTTTCAGCAGCACAGAAATTCTCTCTTTTTGCTATATATCATCACAAGTACATTGTGGTTGTTTGTAACATCTACCCAGAAAGACCCATGAATAAGAGAGGCAATTTTAAGAGATGGAGACAGATCCATGCCTTTATAAATCAATGGATTCATGCCAAGGATGAATTAAGACCAGGTTCCTCAACAGAGTTAAATCATTTCTAGCCAGTTACAGCAGAGCAGAAATCAGTCTGCCCTGCACTTGGGACCTTGTCACCACAATGCAAAATCTTGCTATGCATTTTGCATGGTGCTTGTGTATTTGCCCTGGAGAAGAGCTCAGCTGAAAAACCAGAGCAAGCTCCTGCACGCTGTAGATTTGGAACTGGTGCTGCAACCCCAGGTAGATGATCAGCACCCCAAGGTACCTGCTACATCCACAAACACAGCCAGGGTGCTGGCTTCAGAAGTAAATTTTGTTGTGTTGGATCAGACAGCTACATGTGATGTGACCATGACAAATCTAATTTTGGCAAATAGTGGCAATCCAGGCCTGCATTTCCTGGATAAGTAGCCCCAGGTCTGCCTACCTGCTTCAAAGGGGAATTTACAGCTATAGGTCATTAGGAAAACTGCAGGGTAGAAATATATAAATGCAGAAGAGAATGTCTCTGTGGGAGAATAACCTTGTAGTTCCTTCATATATCACCACAAGTACTGGAGATGCTGTGCTTTGGGCTGAACAAACTGCCCTTCCTGGGGGACAAACACACTGGGGTACACGGGACTCTGAGCATCACAAGAATTCGGGATTATATGAAAAGATAAACTGATTGCTATCAGTGCACCTGGCTACACACATATGACCATTCATTGCTCTGTCTCCATTGTGCTTCATGACTGACTTTTTTCCAGTTCCTCAGAAACACCCCATTTTGGAGTGACCATCAGAAGACAGGCTAACCAAGACCCTTCTGTCATGGAATGCATATGGAAATGCACAGTCCAAAGGACTGATTTTTGTCTTGAGGTTGGAATTTATGCAGTGCTTTCCTTTCTGGAAGGTCTGAGGAGTAGAAACAGTGCCGTATGACACCTCATGGGTGTTCCGCACATTTCAGCAGTAAATCTGCTTCTCCAGAGGCAGAAAAAAGAAGAAGGAACACAGCTAATGATGCTCTGTGGGGCAATTCACCTTTTTATTTCCTGATGTATTCCCTGACTGGTGGAAAATCACTCTTGGCAAACACAAAACTTACCTTGCTGCCAAAAGGTGCATCTCTAAATTATTAATCAAGAGCACACAGAACCACGAAAGGTGGAATATTGAACAAAGGCTCAATTGACACTCTGGAAGTTGAAGAAGATATGGAAGACTTCCTTCTAATTTATTTATTCCTTTTCTGTTCTGTTATCCTGATATGCTGCTTCCAGTTACCATTGCACCCTGCACTGTATGGTATTACGTGATTTTGTTTTCAGATTGTTGGAGATAAAGTTACTTCATTATTAATATATATGCACTGTGCATATCCATAAATATTGAATATATATGTGTGTGTAAACCTACTAGAAGTGTTAATAGTTAAGATAAACTAAGTCCATTATCACAATGAGTGACTATTTCTATGACCCTATTTGCAATAAAACCAGATTCAATGATATGAGAAAATTGCTAGGTTTCAAAATAATTGAACCAGGCCAGACGAATCCCCACAAAGGCATCATTTACAAAGTACTTTGCTTGTCTAAAATATTTATTCCTGCAGAAGGAAATGGAAAAAGAGTTCATATGGTTACACAGCTATCCTCTGAGCGTAAAATTGTTTTATCATGTTATGTTTATTTCCTAGACATCTTCCATTGGGGTGTTGCACGAAAATACTGGCTGTGCAGTTAGTTCCTTTGTGTGGACTGTTCGTACTTATTCACTGGGAAGTCAATCATGTTTTGTTCAGGCTTGTTTTATTTTTCTGCTGAGCAAACAGTTAAGCAACCCTTTTCTTGTAAAAACTTAGTTGCATATACAATGTGAGCCATTCAAAGTCGGCACAACAGATATTTGACATGTCTTTGCTTTTTCTCTCATGTAACACTGGAAGTAGTAGAGTTTGTCCTCAAAAAGGGGGATTTGCTTATTAAGACTGCAGTATATTGGTCACGCTTAAGGGCTCCATCAGTAGTTACAGATCTTTTCAGTTTGTCTCGTATTAAAAGCCTGGATAGATTTTTACTATTAAATGGTCACAGCAAAATGCTTCCAAACAATCTGCAGACAAATAATTTCTCCCAGCAATTATCCACTGAATAAATCTGAATAATGAATATGTTCACAAAAGTCACTATGTATTTGTGAACAATTAGCAGAAAGAAATAGAGGTGACACTCCTCGGCTAACAATTCATTTATGAATTCTTTGTCCAGCTTTGGTTCTGACATGTGTTGCGAGAAATGAGATCAAAGCCTAGATGAAAAATTACTTCAAAAAGGAGGGCAATGTTAAGGGAAATTCTTCCAGCTTCCAGAGCAGAAATTGTTCCAGTATTGTAACTATTATTTTTTTACCAATGATTTCAGAAACTAGGAAAGTTATCTTACCCGAATTCTTCACTTCATGCATGAAACTGTGCTTTATTCCTAATCTATATCCAATTTTAGGTGGTTAAATTGCAATCAAAAGCACTTAGCAGGAATGGATCCATCCCTGTTATGAGATTTGAACTCCTGACATCTTTATCCACTGGAACTTGAGTGCCCAGGTAACTACAAATTATTCAAGCATTTACAACTATCACTATCAATATAATTAACAGGTTGAGGAAAAAAAAAAAAAAAGAAAAAAAAAAAAAAAGCAAGAATGGTGCTATTAAATGATCATTCCTAACATTTAGATGGGAATCTTTCATTAAAATATTTATAAGATGCCTAATATTTTTTCAATCAAATTAATAGAAAAAAAAATTATACTTGAGGGGAATCTCTGGAACTGAAAAGAGTTCTGACATTGAAAAGTACAAATGAGCCATTTAGAATTAAAAACAGACAAACAATCAAACAAAAACCAACAACTTTTCTTCTGGGAGTTTTAAAGACAATCTCAAAAAATTCTGATAAAAAAAAAAAAGGCCTTTGTTTTCAATAAGATCAGATTCATTGAAAAAGATAAGAATAGGGTTTCTCATTCAGATCTAAAAGATTTAAAAGATTATGAGCTCTTTGCCTCTGTTTTCAGGAATAAGAGGCTACAAAAGACCTTTTTTATGTGACTTGATGTATGACGCTAGTAAAAATGAATGAGACTATTCATGTAGGGTAAGTGAGAGGGAGATGAATATTAGGCTTTGACTTCCCTCTTCCCATCTCCACCTGTATTTTTGGCCACAGTAGGCATATAAAATCCTTCTTATATTATTTAGTAGCAAGTGATTATCATGATGGGAGCAAGGAGGAACCAGATAAGCTGGAGGGTCACCGTTTGAAAGGTTTTGTCACCTCTTTGTCTAGGATCTACCATGAGAAAAGTTTTGAAAAATGACTTTTCCCTACCAAAAGCTCAGCTTAGATATCCCAAAAATAACTGATGTGAAATACTTGCAGGACACACCAGAGAGGGGATTTTGAGAACGTTTTACAAGCCTTGCAGCTGTGAGCCGGTTACAGCATGAGGAAAAGCCCTCCAACACACCAATGTACAGGAAAGAGAAGGTAAGGTGTTTTTGTCTGGGAGGCTTTTAGACACAGTGCATTCAGTGAAATGCCCCAGGCCAGTAAAATGTGACTCCCTCCATGCTGACACTGCTTTCAGTGATGAAAAGGGAAAGGGTTGAGGACAGCAGGTCTTCCAAGCATCGAAGACCCATGCAGAGACTGGGTCTTGGTGCCAGTGGCCACATCTTGCAACCCTTGCTTCACAGGGTAGGTGAAAAATGATGGCCTGGTCTAGGCATGCACAGCTGTAACAGAGAACAACACTGGGGTCTTCTCTGCCATTTTGCAGTGAAGTCCCTTGTGAAAGGAGCAATGCCAGGGTCCCACCTTGAGACATTCCATCTAACTTGGAAAATTACACAAAACTGGATTTTTTTTAGACAGTTCACGGCAAATAAATAGCTCCAAGAAAAGAACAACAAAAAAAATCCTCAAGCTTGTGCTTGTAGAGACAATAAACCACCATATTTCAGCAGTCATGGCAGGTATTTCTGGCTGGAAATTGTATATTTAATGATGACCAGCCTTCAGCATTTGACAAGGGGCTGTTAAAGCCTGTTGAACAGTAAATCACCTCTCTTCTCTATCAATAATCTTATTATAATATCTGTAGAAATGTCTAATGTTCAAATCTCCCTTTATTACTATAATAATGGATCTAATTTGTAAGACATATAAAGTGAGGCCATAACTGTGCTGGAGAGAGATATATGTGAACCCACTACATCTATAACATTTCCTCATGGCTTTTGTCCACATAGTTCTGAACAAGAAAAGGATTAAAAGTAGTGCCACTTGCAAGTTTTTTGAGATCAGGAATGTTTTCAGGAAAGGAGACCAACGTCATCATGGAAATGCAGTAATCATTATGGAAAGAACAGCCTCGACTTTACATTTACGCATATAAATATGTAGGTGTTTATCTGTGATTTGCTCCATTCAGCCTCTCTCCAGTTGCCAGGAAAGCCCTGCTTTCCAGCTGCACAACCAGTATTATCACTGTGTGCTATTTTTGGCTGCCGAGTACATTTCAAGCCACGTCATCCTTCCCAAGCCAACACTGGCATGAAGGGCGGAAACTCATCTTTCCACTCCTCTGTCATCTGCTGCTGCTCCCATCGGGACTCTGGCATTGCCTGCTCAGTCCCTGCTGCAGAGGGTTCTCCAGATGATTTTCCCTGGTCCTCCCCATTTCTTTGAGTGAGTGGCTTTCCAACCAAAGCTTTGTGTGGGAGGCTTCATGTTGGCATCCAGAGTACATGTCCCAAATATGTCCAGACCCACCTTCTGATCATAGTGCAGAGGAGCTCCTGGTAAGTAATCTCTTGATGGGTGATAGTGTCCTTGTGCCCAATGCCCAGAATTTTTCACAAGTGTCTTGTTTTTAATGTCATATTCTTTTGAAACTAACAGTTCGGTAGGTTTCCAGTTCTTGTCATACCTGTTAACACTGGGTCTTTGTCTGAGAATGTACCTTTTTTTTTTTCTTTTTTTTTTTTTCCCTGACACTGTACAGCTTTGATTTCCATAGGTTGTTAAAGCTTAGTAAATATTATAAATTTCACTTCCTTTTTAAGGTTTTCCTTGGCTTGGTGCTACCCCACTACTTAGCTGTTTAATGTTTTTCTGTTCTGATGTGACATTGCTGTTGGGTGTTTGGAAAATCTCATATGGACAAAAGCGTCTCATGAAGTTATGAATCTCTTCAAATATAAGGTTTGGTTTCCTTGGATGTGCTACTGGAGCAGCCCTCTCAGACAAAGCTGTAACCACCACTAGTCTGAGCTGGGCATCTTGTGCTGTGCCTCCCCGAAGCTGCTTCCTTTTTCCACAAAATAATTAAATATTCATTATGCCAGAAAGTATGTGTGTGTGTGTGTGCGTGTATGTAAGGCTACAGCAGAGTGATTAGGGCACTCACCTGGTAGACAAGAGACCCTGTTCCCAGTGACTGCTCCAATGAATATTTAAGTATTTCACATTAAGTATTCATTGGAGCAAGGATAGGAGCAGACCTCTTCCATCCCCAGGGGAGCACCCAAACACTGGGCTGCAAAGCCATTCTTTCATTCTTTCTTTCTTTCTTTCTTTGTCCCAATGAATATTTAATTATTCCACGCCAAACAAGATGGCTTCAGTGACAGCAACTGAGATTCCCTCAGTCCCACACATGCACCATAGCTCTGATGATGAAGGTGTGCATATAGGAGGTGTGGGTTCACAGTCCCTTGGATTTAGAAAGAAGTTGACTCTAGATCTCCCATACATTGCATGGGTCTTCCAGATTCTGATCTGCTGGATAAAATACACAGACCTCCACCATTCTGCCTCTGGTCATGAGACAGAGGTGTTATTGATGTTTGTATGACCCCAAGCTCAGAGAAAACATCCTTACCAGTGATACATGATGCTAAAATCTGGCTTAAAAATCCCTCAGGAGAAGGTATCAAAGCTGAAAACGTTCCTCACTCCCCTGCAGTTCCTGCTGTCTGTGTTATGTGTTTCCTGCTTATTGGGTTGGCTGCTGTGGATGCTTTTTTTAAACACATAATTGTCTTGTGAATTGTGTAGGAAGCCTAGGCATCCACTAGAAAGCCATGCCAGTAGGCTTGGTCTGCCCAGCAATGTCACCCCTAAATCCCTCTCTGGATCCAGCACATAGTGGTGTCTCTTCCAAGGCCAATGGGGTCAACATGTGTTTAGTAAAGGGCATATACAATGTGTGATGCACAGGAAAACCCATGGACCCTCCCTGGGCAGTTGGCCAGCCCCAAACTGTAGGTAATGGGCTTTAATCTTGCCTCTGAAGCCCAGATAGGGTGTGGATGAAGTGCTGAGTGTGGGGAAAGCATCCAAAGAGACAAGGTGTAGGGCAAGGCTATCTGACTAGATAAATGTAACAGACATTGAGGAGTAGAAGGTTAAAGCAGGAAGAAAAACATGGAGAAAGGGCTCATTTTTCCCCACTGAGTGGGGAAAAGGCACATGAGGAGAAAGAGAAGGAAGAGGTGTAGAAAAGACAACTTTGATCTTAAAGTAAAAATAAAACATGGAGAATTTCTGCCACCCACTTAGGTCTTTGAAAAGTAGAAAATTTGCCATCTGCTGCTCCACTTTCTGAGGACAATGTGTGTCTCTGAACTGAGATGCTTCGGATTTGCTTTGGGGGGGGTTAACTTTGGGAACATTCCTACACAGAACAGAGTTTTATTACTATTATTGCAGCCCTGTTTTTTTTGTCATTTGGCAGAATCCACAGCAATCTGATTTCATTATCAAAGACTGAGTGTGGCTTCCAAGGAAAAAACAGAGCAACAACATAATTGTGATACCAAATGGCAAACAATTGCTTCTCATACCCATCAAGATGTCCAATCATGAGATTGTTGCATAGCTTCTGTTGTTTAAATGGCAATATCACATCCAAAACAGAGCAGCCTAGCTCAGAACACTTCAAAGGTGCTTCCAATAATGTGAATCTTATCTTTCATATCATATTTGTGTTCTACCCCAGTCTGTTGAGCAGCTATCTTCAATAACTGTTCACTCCAATTTAGAGAAATCCTTTCTGAAACCTTGCTGTCTCTTTATCCAAGCTTTTTTTTTTTTTTTTTTCTTTTTTTTCCTGAAAAGACAGCTTTAGTGTACTGAAGATCTATGACAATGATATTTATATTGGCTTGGTCTACGTATTACAGCGATATGACTGTAAATGTCACATCAGATGTGTTTCATATCATGTCCTTCGAGGGATGTGGTAAAAATATAGCCACAAAAACTCAAAGCTTCACCTAGATTCATTACTCTGGTTTGAATGGCCATGTGTTGTTTTTTGATCAACTCTTTAGACAGACGACAGTAGCTGTCCTCCTTCAATATTGAGGAAAAGGCCACCAGTGGACCAAGCTGTGGGGGAAAAACGGAAAGCAGAGAGAAGGGTTCGGTTTCGTGAGCCAGAAGAAGTTATTGAACATGGTATGTTCAAGCTATTAGGCTTTCTGGCATGACCTTTCTAGTTCTTAACCTTTCCCCTGTCTGTCCTCATCAGCCTCCCCCTCTGTTAGTAGTATCTGTCTTTCTGAGCTCAGCATGGAGCAGGGGACAGACACCTTCTGTGCTGTGCTCTGCAGAAGTGCACCTGGTCCATTCCCCTGCCTGCCCTGGAGGATCAGGTTAGAGCAGCCTCAGGCTGTTCTCATGGCGAACTTGCGGGACCACAAGGACCATTGTAGACCATGGGTTTTGCTAAACACCAGGTCTACCCTAGAATACTGCTTTCATTCATAGGGGATCTCAAACAAACCAAATTTAAATGTGCTTACATCAATCTGGGTAACTAGAATGTAATACTGGGGAGGGAGCTCACCTTCTGATGTTTCTGAGCAGCCTGCATGGCAAGGGACAGAACAGTAAAGATCTGAGCCCGACTGGCCCACTGGGATTAAAAGCAGCCAGGATGTAATGTTTTCTGCAAATAAGAGTGCCCAAGGAACAACACAGCTAACATGACTTCTGGTCTTTCATTCATGAACCAAAATAACAGCTTGTGGGTAGGTCAGCTGGGAGTGACCTGAAGCTGAGGTCTAACACAAGGATTCAGTTTGCACTTCTGCACATGATAAATGCAGATCATAACCAAATAATTGTTTTATTCTGGCTTTCACTAACAGACCCGACTAAGACAAATTGTGTTTATTGGTAGGAAGCTAAAATTGTATGGTTTTGATACATCTGCCAGCACAAACACAGGTGACAGAAATTTCCATGTCAGCCACCTGTCTGGACTGCTACTCAGCTTCTAAAAACAAGGCTTGGCATCCACTGCTGTGTCTGTATACAGACTTCTTGTTGGTTTTGCAGTGTACTGCTTCTGGTGCCTAGGAGTTAAAAACTGTTTCTTGATAAGGTTGTTGGCACAGCCTGGGCTTTCCTATACAAACTGAACATATGGGAAGAATCAGTGAGTCAGCCCTTAACTCTTCAAAGCTCTTTTGACTGCCCAGGAGCAGGATTTGGATGAGATGCAACACCTCTTTCAGCTCCCTGCCAGGGTCTGTGCCCCCAGATCAATGCTTGGCACCCCACAGTCAGTCCAGCTTGGGATGGGGTTTTGGCACCCACCAGCTCTGACCTCAGCGCAGCTGTGCTCAAGCCACAGGAAGCTGCAGGGATAGGAAAGACTCTGACTCTTCCATGAGGACAGGAGAAATGTCCCAACTCATAATTGATATTCTGTGTTACAAACAGACTGTGATTTAGATGATTTGCTGTTTGTCCATGCAACGTTATTAAAATAGAGACTGGTAGGATGAAAGGTGCTGGCACCAGTGGAATTTTTCCATGCTTCCGACTTTTCATCCTGGACTGCATCTGGGCCCCAGCCACCAAGCAGAGGCAGTTCCAGGATGCTGTTGGATAAGAGTTGCATCTTACAGTCGGGTCTTACAGTTGGGTTTGTTTTCTATATTTCATTCTTTTCTTAGCCTTCTGGTCTCTCTCATCTCTCTTCTAGAAATGATGCAGACTAGGAAGAGGTTTTTTTTTTTTTTTTTTTTTTGTGAGAGCTGACTTCTGGCCATCCTACAACAGCAGCAATCTCTGCTTATGAAATTCCTCATGCAATATTTTTTCTCATTTTCCTGAAGTGCACCTATATCTACATATTTGCATGGGGTGGATAGATCCTCATCTGGCATAAATGCATTCAGCCAAAAGCAGTGTAAGGAGTTGCCCAGTGTCTGCAGGGTGACAGGCAGTTTCAGAAATACCATCCAGTGCATGCTTTTCTTTTATCTTCAGCAAAGAGACACCTCCTTTCCAAGTGTGTAAGAATATTTTTATTCTGTTTTCTAGTTATTTCCTGCTGTGACTACGTAGTGGGTAAGTCAAAGTTTCACATTATAACTTTGAGGCATTCATGGAACTAACCTGAGTTTGCTTTGTGGTGGCGGGAATGAACTCTGCAAATAAAACCTCCAAATATGAAGGTTGGCAGCTGTTGCTTTTTCTTTCTCAGCACATGAAGCACAGAGAGTTGATGAGGTCTGCTGCAGTATTTTAAACAAGACATCTAGCAAGACAAATAGTGGAAACAAAAATGAAATCCCTGAAGCTATTTTTAATTTAAATATAATTAATATATTTTATGGCAATGAAATAGGTACAGGTTTTTCACTAAGATATGCAGGGAAAGCACCCCAAGCGAAACAGTAGTTCTCCCTGCTGACTTTCTTATTTGGGGAAGAGACAATTCATTTATACACTGGCAGTGGGGTAGAAACAATAAAAATAATCTTTTTTTTTTTTTTTTTTCTTTCTGTTTGCAAGGATGTTTGAGGCCAAGCAGCCTCACAGACCCCCAAGGAAATGTGTGTATCTGGGTGTTATTATGATGGCGATCATCTCTAGAGGTCTTGGCCAAAATCCAGCCCCTTCTGCATGCAGTGCAGTAAGAGGGGAAGGGGTACATATATCCATGTGTATGTACACACACACAGATGTAGTGGTGGGAGGCCAAAAGGAACAAGGTGCTGTGGGCGGGAAGGAGTCTGGTGGAAAAGGAAAGACCAAACATCCCTCAGGTAACAGTGGAAATGTAGGGCCAAGGCAGGACCTGAACCATAATCTCTTGAATGCCAGTCCAGTGCTCTTCTCACAGACAAGTTGCTTTTTTTCTTACGTGTGTGGACACATGGCTAGGGCTGAACATGCTGTTCCAACAAACAATTCAACAAATTTAAACATCATTTTTTTTTTTCTTCAATTTGCAACTTAGAAAAGAGCAAACACACACTCCAGCACACATTTGTAGCAGTGTGATTAAGCTGTGTGAGCATAGCTCAGAGCTATTTTTGGGTTGGGACTGTTCTTCCACATTATTTTTTTATGTCTCTGGGCTAAGCATATTCCTATGTTGAAAGGATATAATGAAAAAACAAGTTTGCATCTGAAATAACCCAAAAATTTGACATAGAAAGTAACTTTCATGAGATGAAAAACAGTTTTAAGCACTTCAAAGTTTTAAGCACTTAATAGAAACAGGCTGATTTGAAAGGCAGTCGAGCATTACAGAAGTTTCACTCTCACAAAACACACTCATCAGACAGGTTCCATGCTTTGAAAGGCAGGCAGCCACCCAGCCAAGAGCTGTATCATGTGGCCCGGGAGATCAAACAATGTAAATGCCACCCTCCAAATCAAAAAAAACCTCTGCATAAGCAGAAAGTGGTGAGTAATTCACTGGTTAAATACTTACATAAAAAACATTCATAGAATAATACCAAATAATCAAATTTATAAAAATTGAAGTCTGCTCATGGATAATTTGCAAACAGAAAGAAAGGATAAATTCAAAGGAATAAATTATTTGCTGCAAATAATTCAGTCAGACCTATTATGGGACATTGATTTGGTTTCTGGTTAGCTATAAAATGACTGCCTATTAACATTTTACCTTTTCCCAATACACTTTTTGATACATTATTATGGTTTCTTGCTTGGTTTTACGACTTTTTACTTTCCTCTCTGTACATCTGTATGACAATTTAATTGACTGCTGTGTATTCCAGGGCTGGTAGTAGAAGCTAATTTAAATATGTTATAGCTAATGTTGGTCCTTTACCCATAATAATCCTTGCCACATTTTTATCTTCTTATTGATTATGTGCATATGGCAGGAAAATAGCTGCACACTTTGGATTTCTATTCAGGCGTGAATTTGGTTTTATACTGCATGTTTAATACTCAAAGTGTTTTATAAAATAATACTGATGGTGCAATGAGCATGCAGCCAAACAAAGCAGACAGATCTGAACCAAACTGCATCCCAGATACCCATGGATGGATACACACATACAAGGGCTGACACCTCTAAATAGCTGCATGGACATCAGAGAGCTAAACGTAGCCCATTGACTTCCACACATGAACTATGCCTGACCTATAGCACTTTAAACATCCTTTAATTATATTTTAACAGGCAAGAAAAATGTTTACAGTGTCCTCCTGCATAAGAGCAAACACTGAGGATGTTCCAGTGTAATTAGCACACCTAGCACTTGGAGAGAGGTTAAGCCAGCCAGAGCTTTCTAAATGTGCCTGTGCCTTGTCTCAGATGTTTCTGTAATTAGCAGAGGCCCCAAACAGGCTGAGTTACCAGGGAAAAGGACAGAAATCTAGATCTCTCTTTATGGAACATTTGTAGGCATTAAATAATTAGGTAAGGTGGCTTAATATTCTCCTAGTAACCTAACATTTAGCTTTAAGGTATAAAAAATAATTGCTGGAAGGAAAATTGAGATTATGCATTAGCTATGGTAATCCTGTTCATATTGTATATAATTAAACTCTTTAAATGCACCATTAGATGAGGGCTTTTATACTCACCACCCTGCATCAGGAGGTGTGACCTGCTATCACTTAACTGGTTCCTAGAGAAGTATTCACAACTGGAGCCCTGTGTACCCTGCTGTTCCCAGAAAAGTAGGACAAAGGCATCAGTGGGGGGTCAGGTTTGGGAAGTGTTTAAGATGACACTAAAATAATGCTGCTTTCTTTTTCCTCCCCACCCCTTCTCAGTCCATGACAGGTCATCATCTGGCCTGCCTATGCTCCTGGGGCTCTCCTTTTGCGCTGTGCTGATCCTGGCTGCGAGTCTCTACTACACCAGCATGAAGCAAGACACCAAAGTCCTGGAGGAATTTCAATCCCGACTTGTTATCTTCTTTCTTCAGATAAGACACATCGCTCATAAATGCTGGACTTGGTTTATGAGGTAGTAGCGATGACCTCCATCTGCAGTGAGCCTGGCAGACATCTCAGAGCACTGGTAACCATCACGCAGCAGATCAAAGCTCCCTGTCCACTCAGTCCCCATGCAAGGAACACATGAGCATCCAACTCAAAGAACAAGAAAACCACCCCTCTTGTGCACTTTCTAGCAGCTACTTGTTCTCCTTTCCTTTTTATTTTTTCTTTTTCCTTAACATTACTGAATGATAATAATAGCACCAAGAGGTTCCACCAAATTGATGCTCCATCATCCTTAACAGCAAACAAGTGTCTGAGTTTTGTCCCCCGAAAAGCTTATAAACTGCTGTTATGAGGAGCAGAGGCAGAGAGAGAAATTCATTGATCTGTGCAGGCAGCAGCATGCTGAATAAAAGTCTCCCAAGTCTCAGGTCAAAGCATTAAATACCAAATCATCTTTCTCCTCAAGTCTCCTAAGATCTATTCTACAGAAGTTAAAATAAAGCTGAACTATTGCACAAACACTGCTCTGGTGGCCAAAGGCTTGTCAAGCTGCTACATTTATATACCTGAAATGATTGTTAGTAAAATCACAGCAAATATCTTTCTTCTTTCCCTTCATGCATTTTTTCCTCCATGGGCAAGAGCTGACTCTTAATGTTTCACTTGACTCCCAGGTGTGAAAAAGAACATGAAAACTCATTTAAATAGTAAACAGAGCATTTGCCTAACATAATACATAGCAGCATCAAATCCCAGGTTAATTATCAAATCAGTGGCTTAATCCTCTGGGCTTGATTCAGTCCATAAACCCCACGAGCTGAGCTTACAAGATTTATGGTGGTGCTTGTCTTCAGTCAGAGGTTTTGCTTTTATGTCTGTGTGTTCAAAACCTTATGTAAGGGTATTACGGACTGTTTATGAAGGTGTGGGGTCAAAGCCCTGTTATCTCTTTGTTGTAGCACCATACAGTGCAACCTCTCTGGAGCCAATCATTTTAATGGAGATCAGGCAATGAATGTGGAATGATGCTCTGGGTGTCTGAGAGGACATCAAGCAAGTGCAAGCTTATGAGCTTGAGCTATGTTTTCTTCCTAAACAAAAACATCATGTCACACTTTTCAGGCCTTAGATTCTAGTCAAGTAACACTTGATATATGCTTGGGTTTATTCAGTGTAAGGATGACAGCAGAGCCCATATGAGCTGAAGAAAAAGAAAAGAAAGAGAAAAGAAACAGGGCAGAGAATATGGATGTGATGACTGCACGACCTTGACTAGAACTCCTCTGCCTTTGCAACCCACTAAAAACAAGAAAAACTGATGATTTATTCTTAATTGACTTTTTTAAAAAAAGAGAGGACAATACTTCTCTGCCCCACCAATCTTGTCCAAGCAGCCCAAGGACTTTAACCAGGCAGAGGATAAAAAGAAACCAATTATGCAGCCTTCTCTCAGGAGCAGAGTGGGCAGCAACTTGTCTGAGAATGAGTACAAAAAAAAAAAAATGCAGTCAGAGACAGAAAGAAGTGGCTTCAGCAGCCCTTTTAATGTTTTTCCTAAGACGTCAAAGGCCACAGCAATTGCACCTGACAAGCTGCTGGCCTGGGACCCAGAGGTTGCTGCGGGAGCATTTAGCTCCATGGCTCTTTGCTCAAACCACTTGTGTATCCCAGCTCACAGGGTAAGTCCCCTGGTGCTTCCCTTCCCTTTTCCCACCTCAGCCCTGCTAATAAATCAGAAAAGTTTTAAACTTGTGTGCTGGTGAATCTGTGGTGGGAAGGTTTGGATTGTGACACACATAGGGCAAGGGGGTGATTGCAACTCCTGTTTTCACTTCTGTTTATGACCTTTTTAATGTTGCTGTTGGAACTCTCTGCAAATCAGTGGTGTACCTTTTGGGGTCTGGAATGATGTGCCCTCCTAGCACTCAGTACATACGAAATGGGGACCTTTTTTGGAGGGTCTGTTCCCACACTGCAAGTGGTGGCATGTTGTAATAGGAGGGCAAAGCCTGGGCTGACAAAAGCTGGGTCATCTTGAGAAGGAGAGCAGTACAGGGAATCCTTCCTGAGTGCTGTCAGCCTGGTTTTGGTAACTTGAAAACAAGCCAAAGAGTTAAGATAAAAAGGGATCTTCTCTTTAGGACTGGGAGGAACAATGTGAAAACAGTGTGCATGGTCACGTCTCTGTGCTGCTCCCCAGGAGATGGGCATGGGACCTCCTTTCCCTCAGCCCTGCTTCAGATGGAAAATGGCCATGTTCTCCTTTTTATCAGGTGATAAATCAGGGCCAAGGCTTATCAGTGTGAGTGAGGCACACTCTGAGAATGGCTATCACAACCGGGCTGTCAGGGAAAGTAAGCAGAGGAGCAGCTATTCCTGGCTCTGGGTGAGACAGTTTCGGGCACAGGCAAAAGCAGCACTTGAGCTGTCTGCAGAAGCCTCCCCGTAGCCTTGCTGGCCTCCTGGGTCAGGACTGTTTTGCTGTGGTCTGTCAGCTCCACGACAGACTGCAGAGAGCCAAAACAACACATTGCAGAGCACCACCAGATAGTTTGAAATAAATAAATATTAAATCCCATCCCTGGGACAGCAGTGTCCTTTTTCAGTTGAAGAAACTGAAGCTGAGAAAAACAATGTATCTGTGCGACTGAAGGAAGCAGGTCAAAAACTAGCCTGGGAACAGGGGTAAAAATTCTGACCTCTAGGCCTGCATTTAATTTCTGGTTATCCGGTTCGCTGTGGACTTACCTGCTTTATTTCCTCCTCACGCTGAAGTTCTTGTCCCCTTGCTTCACCCACGCTGCTTACACAGCCACACAGATGCACACACACACCCTTTTCCCACTCTGTCTTCCTTCTGCTCTTTATCCATCACACATCTATCCTCAGTGCTGTGAGCTGGGCAGGATTTCTCATTACTCTTGCTCGACAACTTTTTTTCTAGGTGTGACCCCTTGGTGAGTCTGTGAGTTTGGAGGAGTTGAAAGGAGCCCTGAAATTATAATGAATCAGTCATGTTGGTTACTATTTCCCCTGATGGTTGTGCTGGCTAATATTTCCCTGCAGTACAACTCCTGAGAATTGCCTATAAAGAGGAAAACAAAAGGAGATGGACCATATAATTTACTACAAATGGACCGAATGCTCACATGAATTCACTGTGGTGTCAGCGTGGAGACCAGCTATAAAAGTCAGGAGTCCTGAAGTCAACTGGCTCTGAGCAATTACTCAGTCTGGCTTGGAAATGGTCGCGTTTTTGCCTCAAAGAGCTGGGGGAGGAATATGGAGGACAGGACTCCTGCAGCAGATTTTGAAGCAGACAGTGAGGATGTCGGCTTGCCATGAGCAGTGTCTGTGCTGGTGAGAGTTAAAGTGTCAGAAGGAAGCAGAAAGAGGTTTATGCATGAAAATGGGCTAGTGTGGGGGCCTAAGGACAGAAGTGATGCCTAATATCCCTTATGTAATGGGTGTTAAATTCCCCATAGCAGGAATCAGCAGACTGTAGCAGTGTTGCTTTGACAGTGTGCAGTACATTCCTGCAGCAGGAATGGAGGGCAGCTGCCAACACCCTCTTCAGGCAGTTACACCCCATCAGCAGCACCTGATTGCACGAGCAGGTGAATCCATACTCATACAATTGCAGGAGATAGAAAAGGACACAGCAAGATGACACTAGATTTTTTTACATTAACCTTTTAATGCACATGGCATTAGTGCTGGTAAAAGGGAGTTCCAGAGACTGCTTACAGTCCTACTCCTTTGCTTCTTCTCTCCAGTTCTGCTAGTCTGGAAATAACTCATAGCAGCAACTTTAGTTGACATTTCTGCCTTTTGCCACTTTGAAGCAATCAGAAAGGTTGGCAGCATGTGGCTAGAAAAAGAGTATTAACAGCTGCCCTCAAGAAATAACTCAGAAGCCTCCAAGATATTAGAGTGGACTTGTTCCTTATTAATTCTTTGCTCCAGGAGACCTGCTGGGAATCTTTAGACCCACCCCTAAAGAGAAAGTCTGGGGCTACAAAAAGAAAATTAACCAGTTGGCATTTAGAAAATGAACCTGCTGTGCAGCCTGTGGTACCCGTGCAGCCTGTGGTACCCCACTACACTTGGTAACACGTTGGCTTTCATCTGCATCCCATGCAGGCCCAGGAAAAAGTACCTTCTCCTTGCCTGCTGCAGCTTTAGGGCTCACTGCTGGAAGATGGTACCAAGAGGAATCAGCACAGGGAGGTTGGTCATGTCTAAGACCATGCAAGCTGCAGCATGGTGATACCAGGGAATGAGGGAACAAACTAAGATGTCACCACTGACTTTGGTAATTATTTTTTAACTTGCACACAGTAAATTCAACTCACTATCAAAAATCCAAACACAGAAATATTAACTTTTCAAGTAGTTTATTCATATATATCACCAAATCATAAAAAGCCAATGCACCGTCCAGCAAAAAAGCATCAATATATAAAACATTAAATCATTATCATTAACACTAGAGTATACCACTTACACTGAACCCAGTCCAGCTCCTACTAAAGCCAAAGGAAATTTTGTCAATGACTCTACTAGCAGAAGGATTGGACTCACAATTTTTATTTGCCAAGTGTTTACAAATGGCTGTATTAAAATGCTAGTAAAAAGCTTTCCTTTTGAGACTGTATCAAAACAATAAACCTAACTCCATTTTGATTTCTGTCAAATGCATGCAATTAATGCTCCAAATCAGCACTTGTTACACTGCAGAAGAGCATACAAAACATGAGAAAGAAGATCCAAAACAGACCAGGCTCTACCCTCAGCTTGTGCAGACTGGCATGGCTCCAGCGAGGCTCACAAAGCTAAGCTGCGTACACCAGCTAAGGATCTGCCCCAATCCTGCTTTCAACAGTTAAATGAATTATGGAAACCTGGAGACTTCCAAAACAAATTGTGAAAATCTGCGTGGCCCAAGCTAAAGCTGAAAGCAGTGTCAGCACTGCCTGCCCAGGCTCTGCCACGCTGGATCCCTCGTGTCACAGCCTGAATGCTGAAATCCCTCACGGGAAGAGCACTAATAGTTCTCCACACTATCTATTTTTATTCTGAAGTATGGCACTCTCTTGTCCCTCTTGACTGTGCTTGTCCCTGATAGGAAGAGATGTGAGAAAAAATGCCTGATTAGCCTGATGGCAATAAAACCCTGTGAAATTATTCCATAAATGTTTTTAAAGAAGAAAGAATCCAGGGAAAGGAGATGTCAGTGGAAGAGGTTTATTATTTTTCTTTGAATAAAAACCTGCAAAAGTCTGCAAAACTCTTACAGCGGTATATTTTAGATCATAATATATTGATTTCTCATTTGGGCTGAAAAACTGCAGTAGCTTTACTCAGAGAGTATTTGGCTATAATATGCCACCTGTCTGAGCTGGCTGTGGACCCTGTGCAGTGGTTCTCCCCCCAAAGGATGCCCTTCAGCACTGAGCTTCCTGAAGTCATTTGGCAAAAGGACTGCTTTCATCTCTTAAAAACTTTGGTGTAAGGAGGCTGTTAGCACCTGTAGAAGCCAAATGGTGAGCACACTTTCAACAAAGAGGATTAAAATCGTTGCGGCAGCCTAGGAAGTGTGGCAAGGGTTAATTAACTACATCAAGATCCAGCGTGTTGCAGGAGGATGTGCTGTATTTCAGGCACAAATAATTGCACCTCACAGTGTTAAAAGGGAAAAATAATTCCTTCTTCTGCAGGAGCAAGTGGGAGAAAAGCTCTGGAGTGTGTTATGTGGGATACCATGACAGATTATTTTAAAACATTTCCCTTCCTTAAAATCTGTGGATTAATATCCCACTTGTCTGACTGCACCAGGTTCCTCAAGGGAGTGCTGGCACCAGTCTTGAGAACCTTTCAGAGCAACATGTCAGACAAATCAGGCCTGGCTTGTGTAAAGGGAAGAGTTTGGCGTCGAACCCCAGAGAGCCCAATGAGAAAAGAGAAAAGCTGAAATGTTTTTTCTTATTTTCTTTTCCACAAAAAGTAAAGTTTGCAATTTCTCTTGCATTTGTAAACACTGTGCAGAACCTGTATACAAACTGAAGTCAAACTTGCCTAAATTTGGAGGGAAATGAAGGGAAAATAAGGAGTTTTGCCACAGGGCCATTTATCTGCCTGCGTGAGAAATCACCCAAGAGGTCAACTGCAATGATGGATCTTCATTCCTACCTCCTGTCAGGGTATCTCCACCCTCACTTTGCAACATAGGTGGGAAGAAAGAGGGATCAAAACCTTCTCATATTTTGTTTCCACCGCAAACAAATAATTCAAGTTATTTCAGTGAGCTCTTGCTGCCAGGTACTTTATCTCCTTGATAAACACCATAACCACCAAGCTAAAATGACAGTTTTTAGGAATTTCTAGCCAAGTAGAAAAGTTCTAACAGGAAGATTTGAGGGATATCCAGAATAACAGCATGGTGAGAGCATTTGCCATGCAGATGGAGGCTCATGCCTCCCCAGGAGGCAGGGAGGTTAAAAACCTGTGCCTTGCAGCTCCCTCCTGCAAGGGGAGGGCTGGGAAAAGAGGGCCACAGCCCATTTAATGAGTAGCTCCATGCTTCTGCCACTCCTGTGAAATCCTACTTGCCAGGTAACATAACTTTCCATGTCTAACAAGTCATGGTTGCTGACATAAATTAAAAAAAAATAAATAAAATAAATAAAAAACATTATTTGACCCATTGAAAGGGCTATTCTCAAAGGCTTTCTTGGGTGCCTATGCCCATTTTATAGGAACAAGGATCTGACAGGAAGTTAATGAGATAAATCCTAAATCCTTAAGCTCAAAATGAAAATAGGATTTAGACTTACATGCATTCTTTTCTTTTGACTGTTTTATGCAAGAACACTTCAATCAGTTATAGCAGCTAGGAGAGGTAGAAAGGTTTAAGCACTCGGGTGAATACATTCACATTAATCTATGTTTGCAGTATCAGTTCGATTACATTCTTTGGCATGGACAAAAGAAACTAAAGAGAAAGCATTGCTATATAAATACTCCTCCCAACAACAGAATGGAAAGATGCTATCAATTACATGCCTGCCTTGAAATAAACAGTACTTGCTATATATTAAGTAAATCATTGTCTAACCTCCCAGAAACAAATGTTAAAATTTTTTGAGAGACTGCAGTTGTGTTTTTCTCTTTTATGCCAGGAGTACATCAGAATGTTTTCTTCTATGCAGTTGTTAGATTCAGAAATTGCATGGAATATTATCGCTTAAAGCAAGCAAACAAACAAACAAAAACTAGAAATACTCTTAGGTTTGTACCTGTGAATGCTAAAATATAGTTCAGGTTAGGTTTACTCTTCCTTGTGGGGAACAAAAATAAAAATATATACTTCTGGAGGGTAGACCATGAACAGAAATAACTCTAAAACAATTTCAGTGCTCATGAAGCCATATGAGCATTTTCTCACTGCATGCAGGTGTGGAAACTAGCCAGGCAAAACCTAATTCTCCTCCCAGATTGCCTAAGCATAAGAAAAGGACATTTGTGGCCTCCAAAGCAAACATTCCAATGAGATAAAAATGGGCTATTTCCATCAGCAAGGGAAGTGGTCTGAGATGCGAATTTAGGGTCTGTATACAGAAACAATTCCCATTAGTTCAAGGATGTTCACATCCAAGCCATTGATTTAGAAGAGAAGACAAAAGTTTGTCAAACTCCAGATTAGTTTGTCATGGAAAACTGTAAATCTGATGAGTCTGAATGATTGTCTGGATATCTGTTAAATTAATAATTTAAACAACAAAAGCGATGCAATACATTAGAGGTGTTTGGAAAATGGGGAAAATAAAAGCCTCTTTCACCCAAACACACAGTTTGCATGGACTTTCCTGCACTGAACATTTTGCAGGTGACATCATCTCTGAATTTGCACATTTTCTATTTCTTTTTCTAACACCCATTACACAGACTGATGTGTGATTTGAGGTTGTGCAGAAACCTTGTTTCCAGCATAAAGCCTATCCAATGGCCTGTGGCTCATACTTCCTTAGCAATGGGGCCACAAATCCTGAGTCCGCATCAGCCTGAAGAGACTTGTAGGCAGCAAATAATGTTGCCATTCTAACACATATCGGTCATTTGGGAGCCTGTAGTGAACAATTTCTGGATCTTGGGTAAAAGGACCTTTTGCTAATGCATTAATACTGTAAAATGTGTGCTGCTGTTCTCTGAGGCTCTACCTCCATCCTGAGTACTACACAGGTTAAGTCAGCAGTGTGTTGTGTAGGTGAGGGAAGGCCTTGAAAGGACTCTGTTCCTTGCAGGACTTATACATGACATTACCAAGAGCCTGGGGAGGATTTAAAACCTCTGCAAACCCCCATTAGAAACCCATCTCAGCCCTTCAGAGGTTGTGCCCTGGCTAGTGCTTTCCCACTCTGCACACATCACACCCGCATCCACCTCTGGATATCATCACCTGTGTGTCACACTACACAGACCTTAATAACAGCAAGAAAAAGGCAATGCTGAAAGTTAAGGCACCCTAATGACTACTCCAAACCATGCTGTCTGTATCCATACTGCAGTATGGCAGTGCTGTTATTTCTGAAATTTATCTGTGTACATTGTACATACATGCATACACCATCTCTGAATCCTGACACTGAATGCTTTCATCAACAAAGTCTATCTACTTAAACACCCATCACCGGTTATTACAATACCCATTTTTCTAAGGGACCATAGAAACATTGCCATAGCATGCATATATCCTTAAGTTCTTAAAGTAAATCATCAGGTTCTTATTTTTGTGATTCCTACTGGAAGTTCACAGCTGAAAAATGCCTCCTGAATTAGTGGGATAGGATGTTATGAACATTTATGCCCTCATGAGGAAATTATGTTCCAAAAATAATTGGCTTTAATTGTTTCTCCATTACAAAAATAAATAAATAAATAATAACCAATATTGATCTAAAATCTCAGCCAAGATGTTTTAGCTTGGCTGAGATTTTTCTAACGCAGCTTGCACTGCTGGCAGGGAATTGGTAAGGAAATTAACCACAGATGGTAGCCAGGACACAGGGAATATATTCAATATAACAGAATACTGGCAACACCCCAGTGTCTCAGAAAGCAGCATCCACTTGCTTTTGACTGTCTAAGGTTCAACCTGCATTACTAGCAATTTGCCCAGGCCAAAATAAGATCCTTTGACTGTGGCTTTAACATCACAAGGAACATGGCTAGAAAATCAGAGCAGCCCACACTCTTCACCTGAATGACCCACAGCTTTGCTACGGGCAGCAGCAAGCAAGCTGCATGGGCAAAGGCCACAAAGATCTTTTCTCTTCCATCATATGAAAATAAATATACGCAAACATAAATATCACATAATGTTCTTGTTCTTTGAATATATCTCTTGCTAGAGTGTTCCCAGATGCCTGTTTTTGGATATGGTAAAATAAACAAGGCATTAAAATATCACAAATATCAAAATATTTCACTAAGACAAAACACTACGGCAGCCAAACTCTACACTGCTTGTCAATGGATGACTCAAAGAAGAAGTCAGAATGGTACAAAAGAGAGATGTGTATACGTAGGTATACATAATGTTGCCATTCTAACACATGTTCAATTAGTTGGCCTGAGTGTCCAAGCTTTAGGGGAAGAGTTGCAAAAAGCTAAATGCAAATCAAAAAATTCCAAGGAGGCTCAATAACTGCATCCTTGGACTGTTCCTTTCCTCCCTCCAATCAGACAGGGAGCTGCTCACCACACACTGCGTTCTCACCTGCCCAGGGGCTTCCCTCAAAACCAGCTTTGCATTTAAGCATCAATTAAGCTCACAAGCTGGGTGCCAGCCTCACTCCACCTGCTCAGCTGTGTGAAGCTGAAGAAAGACCTCTGTCATGTGGGACTCAAGGGAGAACCTCAGCCTCCTTCATTTTACAAGCCAACTCCAACGACCATGCTTGTATGTGCAGGCATTGTAATCGCACTAGGGGTAAAGGAGTTCATCCAGGTAAATGAATGAGACAGGCCGAGCTTTGATGAAGTTAATGGGTGAGTCTATACATGTACTTGTTTTGGGGTGGCACTTCCAAAGGCTGAAGTGAGGTACTTCTTTCCTATTGGCTTTTTCTTAGCAGTAGGAACCTGGCTGTCCCAGATGTTTTAAAGATCCCGCTTTCTGTCTATGGAGCTGCAGAACAATGAAGATAGTGTCACTGAGACAGTGTCAGGGTGATAAATTTTAATGAATATGAAAACCACAGAAGCCAACAAGAGAAGAAACTCCAGACCCAGTGTCTGCTGCTTTTCATGGAAGTAGAAAGGAGGAAAAGACACAAAGACACAGGGAAAGAGGTAGAAGAGACTGTCAAGCAACTGGACAATCTCACAACGAAAAGCAACATCTTCCTCCTCAGAACCAGTGACCAGGCTTGAGCCCTGGAGCCTCAGAGGAGGAATAAGGGGGAGGCACTCACTGCCATCTGCCCATCAGTTCTCAGTGCCCCCAAGCAAGACCAGTAACCCATATGTTACTGCAGCCTGTGTGATTTAGCACATACAGGCATTGTACTATCCAAAGCAGCAGTGTGATCCCATGCAATGAGTTAGGCATGTACTGAAGGTATTTATGGAAGGAGACATCACTGGTGAGTCTTAAATTCCAGGCAAGGTTGGAAAGGGAAGTAGTGTCTGTTATAGTCAGAGAAGCAACTGGGGAAACAGAGGAAATAAGGTAACCTTCACCTCCTAAGCACTTCTTCCTGGTTAAAAGGGGAAGGTCATGCCCTGGCATGAGTAACTGCAGGAATGTCTTCCCTATTAGACAAACCAAATAAATAAAAAAATAAATCTCTAATAGTCCTGGTCTCTGAATTTTATATTGGTATTAACTAATGTTAAAGCCAATTAACCCAATGCCAAATTAACTAATATTAATACCAATTAACTAATCTCTGATTCCCCCTTTAGAAACTTTTCCTTTTATTTCAGTTCCAACTACAAAAAAAAAAAAAAAAAAAAAAAAGCCACTGTTGTAAAGCTTTCAGAGGAATTGCATTCCCTTGTGGGTTGAAATCACAGTGAAAAACAGAATCTCCCTGCAGACAGCCGTGACCATCTGGGGCTATGAGAGACGTTCACAGGGCCATCACACTGCTTAGATCACATGGCCTTTTTTTTTTTCCTAAACCTGAGGGAACAATTTAGTTGTTAAATGTGATGCTAGATTTTATGCCCTAAAATCCTTACAAACTAAGGGATTTGTTATGACTTCAAATTCAGTTTCAGCTACTTAAGTGGGTGCTTAACTTTATGCACCAAATAGTCCTCAGAAGACAACAGTAAATCTACATGGTTGTGCTTGTCCAATGCTTGTGCTCTGATGGGGAGGAAACCCCCATACTGCTTACGAGGCAGTATAGATGTACATGGTTTGCACTTGTTTTGCAATAAATTCAGTGTCAGTTCAAGCTCATCTGACACAGGCAGTGTTAGGGTGCTCCCTGAAATTCTTCTGCTGCTTAAACTTAACTTCTTGCTTAACTTTCCTGCTGAAAAAGGTCTACCATGCATCATGCACCAGGGTATAACTGCCTAATTCTAGCACAACTTTACTTCTCTGCCATGCAATCTCACACTCACCTAAGTAATTCCTAATTATCAGACCTACTTCTCATCCACCTTATTCACTGAAGTGCTGGCCAAGCAAAACTGAAAGCAACAACAAGGTCACAAGTGAGCTTTGTGAAAGTAACAGTTCTCCCTTTTCACGGCAAAATTCATCAGCCCTGGATCTCTTGCCCAGGAGTGGGGAGAATGGGTCCATTCTGCACTGAGTACCTATAAAATAGCTCAGCTGTTCATGCTCTTTGCTATGTTGATAGATATACACAGATACCACAATGCAAATGTTTACAAAAAATTTGCATATTCTATATGAAATAAATAGCACAAGTAAACTCTAATACTCAGAACTAAATAGTATACAATATTAGGGACCAAGTTATGCTTATAAATGCACAAGCATTGCTACTGTGAACTCAACTTAACTGCTTAGTACGCAAGCTTCAGGAGTTGCTAGCTAAACTACACTTCAGGAAGCCATAATAAATGATGGTCATGCCAAAATCTAAGAATAAATAAAAAACACAAACATTCTCCTCCATCCCTTCAAATGGTACACAGGTTTTTACAGATAACATAATGGTTTCATGAAATTCGTTAAAACTGTCTCATAGTAAGTATCATCTGGAACACAGGTCTGTATGTTCTAAGCAAACTCAAAATCAGAGTGAGAACAATAGGTTTGTCAGCACAGTGACCACACATAGCAAAAGCAAAGACAGCAAGAGTCTGTACTTGGACCAGAGCTACATCCACCCAGAATAAAGTGAGAATGAGAGCAGCTTTATTAGCAAAAGGGAGGAGAGAGAGACAAGAGGGACCGGACGCAGCTCCAGTTATTACTGTTGTTGCAGAACAATATGGAGGAATAGCATAGATTCTGTAGCCTGGTCTTGCCAGCACAGTCCTCAAAAAACAATCACTGCCCCAAAAGCCAGTGATAACACAATGAAATTCTGCTAGCAACAGCAGGTTACAGATTGAGCTGCTCCCTGCATGTGCAGGACAGAAAGTTTGCTATGTCAATGGCACGTGGGGCAGTTCATTCTCTGTATCCTCATATGAATATTCCTACTGACAATTTTTCGTTGAGAAAGTGGGTGATTCATAAGTACAACTTTTTTTCAGGAAAAAATGCATCTCTCACACTCAATACTCTGACTCAATATCAGCTTGCACTACTGAATAATAGAACCTAGATCCTGCCCTGGAAATTTGCTTATGCTTTAGATCATGGCACTTTTCTCATCTTGCAAAGAGGTTCGTGAAGAGGATCTTCCTAGCAACAGCTCCTTCTCATGGATCAGGCTATCTAGCAGGTCCTCCTGTCTGTAGTTGTGATAAACCTTCAGGAAAGCCAGTATGGTAATTCCCAGCCAAGTCAGCCAGGCAGCCCAGAGACCAAACTAGAGAAGTAAAGAAATGACAAATATCAGTACTGTTTCACAAAGACAAAACCACCTGTCCAGGTGAAGATCAAAATCTCACCTAGACGAAAACCCATGGAGTCACGACAAGATATGATTTGTGAGCTTCTGGCCCCACTTCTCAATCCCGTCAAGATATTCTGAGCTTAAAAGGAAATAAAGCTTTAAGTAGTAGGAAACTTGATACAAAAAATACTAGGTTTGATCATGAAGAATTCTGCATAATCCACATGCAGCTGCTGAACTTCCCCAGCATCTGATGTTCTGGCCATCCCAAAATTCTTGGGATTATTTCTCTTCCATTACTTTAGAGTTGCCATATGTCTTAATACTTTTTCCAAAACTTTCTTCCTGAATCCTGTGGGCCTCTCACTACCCACAGAGAAATATAAATTTCAAGGTGTTTCCATCCGGAATATTGTTGAGAAAATCCTACCAATTGAACTGTTACTTTCTGGGGTAAGTGGTTCACAGTAGCAGGAGCTCAAACTGCAAGAGAAACCCAATCTGACACATCCTAGTTCCTGGTGACTCATATATATTTGGCATATGATACCTGAGCTTAAAGCCTCGGATCTGCAGTAAGTCCCATCACTGACTTAGTCACTCTTGTTTAACTTTGTAGAAATAATTACATTTTGATTGGTTCAGGTACTTGAATGTTGGCCTCCCCCGTCTCAGAGGAAGCTCATTTGTAGTAATGTAAATTTCTGCTTTCTGGCAGAAATTCCATTTTAATTTCATTATACTGTTAGGGAAAAAAAAAAAAAAAAAAAAAAAAGGTACTTAAATTCACATATTTCAGGTTTGACATACTGCTTTTTTATTATTTCAAAAAATAAAAATAAAAATGGACAAAGAAAAAATCTAGCACTTCCGGGAAGTAGCAAAGCTGTTTACTTCAACAGCCAATTTAGATAAATTAGGGCCACTGTTATGTAAATGAGAGTTTGAGTTCCTATATATCTGATGCATTTTAGTAAGGCCCTGCTGAAGGAATTTATTGCACTCACAAGGAAATAAGTTTGCATTTGCTGGTAAATCTAGTCTATTCTTGGATTTTTCATTCTGCTGATTGAATGAAACTTATTTGCCCTTCTTAGACAGACCCATTCTCATGCCTTCATCCAACTCTGCTTACTACACCCCGGTTATCAGAAAACAATGCTGAAGGATTTTGCTCCCTGCTTGGTTCTGTTTTCAAAGTCTCCCTCAGGCTCCCCTTTGTCACAACTACATTCGCTTTTGAAGACAAATGGTGTTTCCCTGCAGCTGTTATGCTCCCAGACTCCTCATGCTTGGGTATTTTGCAGAGCTTAAATGATGCATCGTTCAGGCTAGCTCTACCCAGGTCTGGAGGAATGTGGATTAGAGTGGAGATCACCATCTGGCAGGATATATGTATAGATTATCAGCTGTCCATCCTGATATCGCAGTATGAATGATTCAAATTGGCTACATGCAGGTGTGTCTGGGATGGGTGTCTAGATGCCATTGCTGGGTACAAAACCCACAAAACTAGCTCATGTCTAAGGGTCACAGTTGCCTTCAAGGAGTGTCCCAAGAAAGGTAAGGCTTCCTCCCATGAGGGACAACTGAAAAAGCATGTGTATGGGTGCAGCCTGCATGGATGGGGCTATCCTCCTCAAGGGACTGTGTTAGTATGTGTTCACATGCTCAAGTGCTCAAATCTCAGCATTCACTGGTTTTGAGTGTTGACTCAGAGCTGGCATATTCAATAATAATATGACAGTCTCAGAGGTCTAATTCTCAAAGATCACGAAAAAAAATCTTTCTAAAAGATAGCACTATTTCATTATTTTCAGTGGACTGATACTTATATGGGCTCAGGGGTTCTTCTTTTTATCCCAGCCTAAACCAGGACAACAACAAACTCATGGAAGAGAAAACTAACAGCCCCACAGTCTGCTGCAAGTCAGCCATTCTCTTCTTATTGCTAACAGCAATAAAGAGCTCCAGGACACTCAAGTGTCCAGGACACCCAAGCATTCACAGAACTCATGCTTTGCAGAAACAGTAAATTTTCCATGATGAGTAAGAGTCAAGTTTTGACATATCTGTGTTCAGAACTATCTGTTTTGAATGTAAAATGCAAATGTACCCATTCACGATCATCTTGATTCAGCACATACTAAAGTCAGTGGAAACATTCCCATTGATTTCAAAGGATCGCATTTCAGCTCCAACAATCCCAGATCGATGAACAAATGGAAAGTGAACTGGAAGAGAACTGTGGCCTAGTCTGACCTACCTGTGCAATAGCAAACTGGTCGTAGAAAGCAGAGTTTTCTAAGTTCAGTTCAAGATCTATATCCTGTAATTCTTCACAGCTACCCAAGGAAAGCATTTGGAGGGAAGAAAGAAAGTTATTTCAGAAGTTCCAAATAGGCAAACAAAGCATAAAATGAAGCAATATCTAAGTGTTTCAAACAATCACAATGGCACATTCTATGATTCTATATTTAAGTCATTTCACTAATTAGGTTGCTTGCAAATCTTCTCTAAAGCTTGAGTAAAAGAATCATGTAAATACTTTATTTAAAAAATGATGTGTAATTATCTAAATGATAACACCAGTCTTCCATAAAGTGGAACTGTGATAGTTATTATGAAAACAATATACCTAAGACCCTCTTCTCCCACTCCCCCAGAGCCTCCCACTTATACACATCTGGCATCAGCCCAGCTTGGTTGCTTCCCCCTCAATGAAACAAAGTGTATGAGCCTCCGTTACCTTTTGACATCTGACATCACCAGGGAAAGCCTCAGAAGAAGGGATTGTATGGGTGTTTTTGTTTCGGATGCTCCAGCAAGGAGACGGTACTCTGATGGTAAGATAGAGGCTGCCTACAGATTTTACAAATAACTTGGACTTTTACTGGTGTGAAAAAAATCCCAGGATTTTGAGGTTGTCTTTCTATCTCTTGGTTGATTTCTGCAGCCTCTTCTCTGTCCTTTTCAGTGCTGTCGGTCATCTTGGGTTCTTATCCGAATATTCGATTAGGTGTTTTTTGTAATGGAATTTTTAACCGAATATTCGAATAATTCGATTAGCGTTGCAGCCCTAAACAGAACATTTACTATGGCATTTTACAACATATGACAATGTGCAATATAAATGTATGCTTTAAGTAGTACCTTTATTCAATATCATATGACATAAAATGTCACCTTTTTATTTCTCTTCATTGTTATTTGTTTGATACATAAAATTTACCTCAACCTATTAGTTTCCTATTCAGAGCACAAGCATCGTGAGATACAGCAGAACATTTTAGTGCCTGTGCATTTTGTGCCCTGTCAGAAAGTATCAGACCTCTATATTTTGCTCTTAAAATACTTTCTGTACTGTGGCTTTCAGGGTGTGTGCAGCACAGCGCTGAGGCCAGGTTTTGGGTAACGGTGTGTTGTAGCACAGGCAGAACAAGGGACTTGGCTGCTGTCACACAGGTCAGTGGCAGAGCCAGGACTTCAAGCCAGGACCCTGATTCCCAGGACACCCTACCACCTCCCTCCATTTTTCGAGCCGAATTTCCAAATACAGCTCTCTTTTGGAAATGAAAACTTTGGAATTAATGGTTTTCCTTTGCACATGTTCGTGACTCTTAAAAAGACCATGAAACATGATGGAAAACAGTTTGTTTTGTGGGGAACTAAAAGGAAAAAAGTTTGGTTTGCTGTTTTTGTACCAGATGAAAAGAATTTGGACTTCCATATTCTCCCCTTTGATTACCTTGTGTGTAACAACTACAGTTTGTAACACCACTGTACATCTGTGCATATATGAAAGATAAAAAGAAGAAAATATATTCTTCAATACTAACCTATTTGGCATGCTTCCTTTTTCGGTAATTGCATCACACCACATGTTAAATCCTACACTCACTATAGTGCTAGCAATAAACGTGATAAACACCACAAAGGCGCTGATCAGCAGATTCAGGAAAGCATAAAAGAAAGAGCTGCAATAAAAGGGAAGAAAAATGTAACTCATAAACAGCTGAAACACAACATCAGCAGTCTCTCTAAGCAGCATACACCAGACAAAGATATCAGTTTCCATTTGAAACACGTCTGCTTTAATTAAGAACATCTAATATATTGAAAAACTATGGCTTATGATCTTGAGTTACGTTATCTTCTTTTGTAAGCTCTTTGGATTTAGATTTATTATTTTCTTTAACCGTAAGAGGATGTGGCTTTAAATCATAAATACTAAGTGGCGATCGTTCATACACAGCACGGCTTTCATTAGTTGTAATGATGAAAATCACCATTGTTAAAATAAATGTCATTAGCTCAAATTATATAGTAACTGAAGCTAAAATTATTTCATGACTAAAATGATAATTGGGACCAAAATTGCCTACTAGAGGGAAACTAAAACTAAAAATAAAACAACACAGTACTGATAGTTATAATCATTTTAAGCAATGTAACACAAGGTACTGGCATCATAGGACACGAATCTCAGTTTTATGGGCAATTTGCAGAGCAGGCCAGTTTCTCCTGGGACATCTCTGGCTTTGGTGTCAATATGTTATTTCTGCCAGCCGAATGTCGGTTTACATCAACCCAGTTAGTCTGCATAACCAGAACCAGCTCTAGGCATATGCTAGAGGAGGTAAGGGGTGGGATGCTCAGAGTGGCACCATTAGGCAAAGGAATTGTCCAACCATTTTCCAGCCTCACGAGTTAGTCTTCTAGAAGGATGGACTGGGATTCACTGAAAGAAGAACGGCCCTGCCTAACTCTGCCACTTAGTTCTAGTTTGTGAAAACTTTCTCATTCATCTGGCCAAGCTCTTTGGTACTTGAAGCTGCTCTAGGTGGCACTTGGAAAGTCTCACTATCTAAAAACTGAACATCTACTCTAGGTTGGAGAAAGACTGTCAACTCCAGGAGGAAGGTCATCCGGTTCAAGTTAGATTGTAAGGACAAATATAACAAATTGTCCAGCAGTGCACCTCTCATTGTTCTGGGGATAAAAGGAGTCTACTCACCTCAGAGAGCAACAACAACAAAACAAAACAAACAAACAAAAACAAACAAACCAAAAACAACAACAACAACAACAAACAGACATTTATTTCCACAATTCTCTCAATATATTAAAAGTTGAGAATCTTTTTGAGTCAGTGGCTGAATCCTAGCAATGTTCTGGGCTGGACAATCTTAATTTCTACAGGTTACACATCCTAAGGCATATGTGACCTTGGGAGAACTTCTTTAAAATTAGGTGAGGCAACATTCGCCAGTTGGGCTAGGAATTCTGTTCCTGGGTTGACGTGTATTTGAAGGGATTGTCTAGGTTCTCTCAAAAGTGTAGCCATCCGATCTCAACACCAATGCAAAAGAAGCAAAATCATTCACTTGCCAGATGTGCCCTTACAGACTGCAGTTGGAGCTGGATGATGGGACACCTGACTTGTAGAGGAATGTTGACATCAATCCTATTCTTCTCCTTCAGCTTCACTGGACTGTGAACAGATCAGCTCAATGCTGCAGAGCGCCAGGGTCACCCACATAGCAGATGGAGCTGGTATGAGCACACCACAGTTATGTGTGGTCATTGTCCCTGCCCTGATTTCATATCTAACCTAGGTTTTAAGTGTCACTAAAGCCATATCTACTGTGTGCACCTTAGTACAGTATGCTGGCCTGAGACACAGAAAAGACTTGAGCTGTCCACCAAATAAAATCAGGGGTGCCACTAGAACTAATAACTGCTCTAGAAAAGGAAAGGTTCGCAGGCATATTCGGTGAATTATCCCAGGTCCCTGTCTGCACTCCGCTTCCTGCCCTGCGGTACAGAAGTTTGCCAAGGTCCAGACTCTGACTGTCTGCCAGCAAAGCAGGTCTCAGAGTCGCTCCCAGTTTGCACTGGGCAATCACCATCATCACCACCACTGTGTGTGGGGATTCCTCAGTCCAGGGCATCTTGGTAGAGAGCCAGGGCAGATCTGGCTCTCTGCCTCACATATTTTTCTGCTTAGATCAGAATTTAAAGTTACACATTCCACATTGAGTGGATGTCCCTTAATGGTAAATGCTCTGTAAAACACTCGAAGTAGAAATTGCTTTTCAGCCCTCATTGTGAACTGTCTTAGTTGGGCCTCTATCTTGCAGCTGTGTTGAATAGTTCCAGGCCCAGATCACAGCACTTGGTTTTCCTACTCCTGCAGACAACTCCAGCACAGCCTGCCCATGAGGCAAAGGGTGCTCAGACCCTTCTGAGAAGGATAGGTGTCAGTCCTAATTATCTGAAGCACATAAAGACTAGACACCTTGCTGGGATGCAAGTGCATCAGGACAGCTCACGGTGGAGCTGGCCCAGCAACAGTGGTCCTGCTCAGCAGGGCCAGTAGGGATGTTGTCCTGGGGCTGCCCCAGTTGCCTCTGATCAGAAATGGCATTTATAATTTATGGTGAAGAACTTGAATCTCTCCACCCAAACAGACCTGCTCTCATGCCCATATGAAGTGTTAATAAATGGCTGTCTAAAATCAGAGCAGCATGTGTGTAACCTGCTTTTCAGAGAGACAGATGCAGACCTGGGCATGGGACAGACCTGCCCTCTTCTGAGGAAGCTGCTATTTTAAGCAAGTTCCAGTTCACCCTGTTTTACCCTTCTCTGATGCTCTACAGCTACTCCAACATATAGAGTTGCTCTGCTGTTGCTCCCTGCCACATAGCAGCCTCCTGTCCCCTTTCTTGCCTGGAACAACTCTGCTCAGCATTATACAACTGCTACTGCTCAGCCTAGGGGAAGGAGCCTGAATGCAGCTCCTGAAGAGACAGTTTTCAGAGGCCTGCCCAGCAGTTTAGGACTAAATAACTACATTTGGAAGTAGGCCAAACATCAGACCTAAATTTCACTATTTCACAGTGTTTACTGCTAGTTTCTTAAAAATTAAATAAATAAATAAATAAATAAATCTGATTCTGAACAGTAAAGCTGAAAAAAAAAAAAAAGTATCTGGATATCTGGATTCCACTAATCTTCTATAGGTATCTGATGACCTGAGGAAACTGAATTCAAATGTAGTAAGTCCATGGTTACACTTAGCTCTTCTAAGGTAAGTATTAATGTGGAAATAAACCTCTCTTCTATGCTTCCTATAGGGTGTTTTAGTATTAGGCAGCTTGAGTGTGGTGAGAAAGGGCCAGGGAAACACCCCAGCTACCCTGTCCCAAGTACTACCACACCAGGCTGTTGTACAAGCCCAGGGTTAAGAAACAGCCACTGACTCAAGAAACTTCTAGTCCAAATAGACCTGGATATGAGTGATTTGCCCTCCCTCTGGTAAAGGAAAATGGCTTTCATAGTCTAGCAAGCCACCAGTGCATGCTCCTGCCTTCCCACCTCCATACAATTGGGTGCTTGGAAGACCCCAGAGCACCCACAGGTTGGGTCACCTGTGCCAGGGTTGTACCAAAAGCTGCAGGACATCCCTGGAGAGCTGAGCACTGAGCACAGAACTGCTGAGCTGCTGCCCCGACCACCAGGCCCTCATTCCAGATCTGAGGCACCCTGGTTTGTCTGAGCAAAGGAACCAACTGCTGGAGCAGCCCTGCCGCAGTGTGCTCAGCTTCACTCTCATGTCGTAACCAAGCAATCGCTGTTCTCTGCAATAGTTGCCATGTCCACCACAAAAGCAGAATAAAAATAGGGAGAGAACAACCGACTGCTCCCACCTGCCCCCCACCACGCACAGCTGCATTGGCTCAAGGATTCCCAGATCTACAATCAGGGGAAGGCCTCTTCCTGCCAGGATGTGTAATGGGACCACAATCAGGAGGCACCTGCAGTCCCCAGCCTCCAGCATCACCCCACAACCTGCAGCACCCTTCGTGCCCACCATGGCTGAGCTGGCCAGACACTGCACCCAGATCCCAAAGGGTAGCAGGAGCACAGCAATGAATTTGACCCCCACCCCAAACCCATCCTCTGGAAGGGGACACAGACTGCGAGTACACATGGGGTACGTGTGCAGGCAAAACACCCCCTCACCCCAAACCCCTCTGGGCAACAGGACACAGGTGGTGCAAAGTTCAGTGCTGCACCCCCGAGGCTGCTGCCACCTGCCCCAGCCTGCAGGAGGGGCTGGCACCCCCTGCCCTCCCCAGGGGTACTTACTCCTCGTGCCCTTTGCAGAGGAAGAAGAGGGTCCTCCAGGCCTGCACTGTGGCCAGCAGCAGGGAGAGGAGCCCGGTGAAGATGCTGAAGCGGCAGGCGGCCTCGGGCCCCCACTCCTGCACGGTGAAGCGCTGCCGCTCCACCGTCAGGTTGGCGTTGAGCCACATGCCCTCGGTGAAGAGCAGGCACCGGCCGTGGAAGTCATTGCTATTCTCGGACAGAGGCACCACCACGATGAAGCTGAAGAGGAAGGCCAGGAAGTAGCAGATGCACTGAGCGAAGAGGAAATTGCTAAGCGCCATGTCTGCAGCTCCGCGCAGGCAGAGGGAGGGATGGAGGGAGGGATGCAGGAGGGAGGGATGGAAGAGGGAGGGATGCAGGAAGGAGAGATGCGGGAAAGAGGGCTGCCGGGGGGGAGTGATGTCGGGGGGAAAGGATGGAGGGATGCAGGGAGGAAGCCTGCAGCAGTAGGGGGTGGGGAGGGAGGATGCGCAGTGCAAGGATGCGATGCGATGTGATGCCTCCGCTGGCACCGCCGCTGCCGGAGCTGTCCCCTCCGTCTGTGTACTGATGGCTTCAGGGCTTGAGCAGGGAGAGAGAGGAAGAGGTGCTGCGAGGATTCTTCTTCTTTGGGAAAGTCTGGCTGCTGATACACCCTGGCACCCAGCGGGTTATATAAATCAGCGTCCCCCTAGCGAGGCTGGGTACCACCAGGCTCTCAGCAGGGTGTCCCCTTAAGGACGCAGACACCTGTGTCATCTGTGCTGGTGCCTTTGAAACACAAAAAAAAAACCAGCCTCATCCTGGCTGCTGGATCCCTGTGGGCTTTGGCCCCTATTTCAAAAAAATTAACCAAAACACTGCACAGACACTGACATCAAGTGACCACCCTTGCACACCTGCCCCAGATGGCACTCAGACCACAGCCTACACAGGGGAAGCGTCCTGTCATCTCTTGGGTCCTGTATCTCTGTTTCTCCAAACCCATAACTGAAGCCATGATGTACCTCAAGCCAAAAATCTGGCCAGCAGCCTGAGCTGGTGGCAAGAAGGGTCATGGGTTCCCACCCCAGGAACTGCAGACCCAGCGGTTTTAGTCCCAGACCAGCTCTTGTCCATCTCCACCCCAAGACATTGCAAGTGGCAGCAAGAGCTCACCAGAAGTGGAATAACTTTGTTGAGGCTTGATGCCAGCTAACCCTGAGCTCAAGGAGGACATGGAGCTGAGAACACCAGCCCTCGCTCTGGGCACAGCAGTGGCACTTGCAGGGCAGGGACAGTCAATGCTCACACCATTCCCAGGGACAGAGACACACTCAATCCCAATTTCATTTTCCCATCTAAGTATAACTCCTCTTCCCAGCATAAGACAGTGCAATTCTTCTCCAGTTCCAGGTAAAGCCATTTTCTAACCCAATTTCCCAATCATATTCAGCCTGAAGTGAAAGAGCTCTCAGCCACTTCTCCTTGCCAGGGCTGCTTCTGCTCACTGTAGGCACTGTCACACTTCCCAGGTAGTGTTTAGCAGAGCAGAAGAGGAACTGGGACACTGATTACACCTCACATGGTATTTCAGGCTTGTGCTTCCATCAGGGAGCAAATCAATTATTCTTCTGTGCTGCGAAGAGGTTACAGTACTGAGGCAGAGGCTGGGGGGATTCTCACTGCGTATGGTCATTCAGATTCATTGTAATTTATTTGCAATGTATATAACCTTGAAATCTTGCTCTGTCCATACAGGGAGAGTTGTTTGCTTGTTTGTTTGTGCAGAACCTGCTTCTTGAATAAAAACTTTTGTCAGTTATACCCCTGTTTGATGAAATATGACAGGCCACTTTTCTGATCCTTACCCAACCCTGATCATCAGAATTTGTATTGCATTTTTTGCAAGGGTTAAAGAGCACTGGCCTGACCCTGTGGGGATAGACATGTATTCCTAACAGAAAAGATTTTGCTGATATTTCAGTCTGGATGTAAAGAGGAAAGTTTATTGCTCTTATCCTTACTTCCAGGCAGTGCTGGGTTCCCAAAGGGTTTTGTCCTTTATCTGCAAAGAAATCAGACCTAGGCTGAGCTGGAAAACTCCTTCTTTGAAACCTGACACATCACATTAGCCAGATAGTGTTTTCTGAAGTTAACTTGGGAGGTCAACAGCTACATAAAAGTTCGGTTATTCCTTACAACGGAGCCCACAGAAGGGGCCAGCAGATGCCAAGGGCTCTTTGCCTCTGGCAAACCCAATGCTCAGATCTCACCACCAGCAACCACAGGGCTCTGCTGCAGGAGGGCTGCTGCAGAGGTGAACGTTAGGGTCGCTTGCAGAGCGCATAGAGTTGTCCTTGCTGGTGAGCCAGCTCAAGCTAACATTTCTGTGAGAATTTCAGAAAATACAGCTAGACATTTGCAAATGTTAACAGACATGTAAAACACTGCTGCTCTTCGGAGGGTGACAGCAATTGGAGTGCAGTGCTTGGTGGGGTGGAGTGGCCACACACCAGAGTGCACAAATGGGTAGAATAACCTGTCACTGCCACTCGCCTGACAGCTGCCTGAATTCCACACACTCTTATCTCATGTAAATCCTAAAAAGAAAAAAAAAATAGTTTAAAAAAAATGACACTAGGCAGGAACTTAGAATCTGAAACATGGCATTGTTTTAGTGGAATAAATATGATGGTGTTTTATATAGAAGACTTAAAAAGGTTTTGTGGCCTTAAAATGGTGCAACTGAGGGAGAAAGGTACAAGACAAGGTGAATGATCGTTCATTCTTTTTCATAACACAGGAAATGGAGGGCAGCACATAAAATGGCCAGGCAGAAATTTTAAAACAGAGGAAAAGATGAACATTTCTCACACAGCACATAACTAATCCATGGCACTTATCACAATACACTAAGGAGGCCAGAAATAAATACTATTTCAAAAAGAGATTAGAGAAACTAATAGGAAAAAGCCCTTCAGAGCTCCCCACATGATGCTGGGGAAGTAACCTGCAGCTCAGAAAGCCCCTGACCAGCAGAATGCTGGAGGGTACAACCACAAAACTATTGCTCTGCAAATCCTCCATTCCTCTTAAACCAAGCATATGCAGCTCGCTGTCACTGGAGACAGGATCCCAGGTGAGAGGGTCCTTTGGTCTGACCCACTGTGGCCATTTCAGGTTCCCATGACAATGCCAAAACATTGCCACCTCAGTGCCAGGCAGACAGCCAACCTGGATAAATCAAGATCAGATGTACCAGATTTGTCTGCATTCCCTTCAGCCCCATATCTCCTTCTAGTCATCTAGCTAATCCTCTGTGGACCAAGTACCACTCTATGAGTTGGACTGATGTGGGATGACTGATGGGGACTGTGGTTCTGACTCTGCTGCTCTGCACTCCCCCTGAAGTCATTAATTATGCCATCTGACATGAGCACTGCTCTCAAGCCGATATTTGTGATGTAAGTGATGAATTTCCTCCCCTCCTGATAGCTCATTAGGACATGTTTTATTATGGGAAAATTTGCTGAGAAATTAATTATTCAGGCAAAAACATTGTTGCGTGCAACTTTATTTATTTATATATTTATTTTACCTTGGATATATCATTTTTGTGGTCCAAGAAAAATAATAGCTACATATTTAGAAGGTGGCTACCATCTTGATACCAGTAATGTGCTGTTTACTTCTGGAGAGGAGGCACGCAGTCACAGCAATATCTCTGCAGAAGATGCCCAGGGAGCAATACGTCTATATTCAAGGCAGAAAAAAAACAACAGTCCAAATGGCTGCTTTTGTGACAGCCCTTCAGTCACCCAAAGGCAACTTCTCCCTGATTTACTTGAGCTCAAATGGCTGCCTCAGCCCCTTTTACCTAATAGTTTAACAAATGCAGCTTGCCCATTAAATGCAGCAAACCACCCACAGGCTCTGGAGTCTGTTTTGTTCAGACTCTCTGGTCAGTTTTATTATTATATTAATCCATTATCATTATTCCACAAGCCTTGACCTACAGCATTTGTACTCAGAAACTAATAGAAATGTTTGAGGCATCCTGCATATCCTCTTATGGTAGTCGCTGTAAATGCCACTTTTTGGAAGAGGTTTCTCATGGTAATCACTGTCTTCAAGAAGGTGACTGCCACCAGTTCAAAGGGATTATAGACAAAGCACCCAACTGTCAGCCACCTGTCACATCTGCATTTCTTCACAGCTACTGCAGCATCATGAATCTCTCAGGGCATCTCATCTGGGAATGTTTTGACATTGTGCTTTTTTTTGTGCAAACATTACTTTTTTTAAGTGCCTCTATTCTGCTTGGAAAGCTGTCTTGTCTGCGAGGAGGTTATGGGCAGATAGGGTTCCATGTTGACAGGCATTAATGAAGCAGTTATTAGGAAGCAACTGAATGCCATTAATGTGTCCACACACAAAAGCCTCGGTATTTTGATACCCAAAGGAAAACAAACATATCCAACCCTGTTCATGTTCCGATTAAAAATATTACAATGTGGCTAAAATATACAGGGAAAGGAAAGGAAAGGAAAGGAAAGGAAAGGAAAGGAAAGGAAAGGAAAGGAAAGGAAAGGAAAGGAAAGGAAAGGAAAGGAAAGGAAAGGAAAGGAAAGGAAAGGAAAGGAAAGGAAAGGAAAGGAAAGGAAAGGAAAGGAAAGGAAAGGAAAGGAAAGGAAAGGAAAGGAAAGGAAAGGAAAGGAAAGGAAAGGAAAGGAAAAGGTATTCTTGAGTTTTTTTGAGCATCATTAACCCTAAGCTCTGAACTACTGCATGCCAGACCTCACAGAACACCTCTGGGGGCTGTAGCAGCTAACAGGAGCACACTCCCTAAACAGTATTTTCTTTGGTTACCTGCCTCTCCTGTCCTTGGTGAGAGGACAAGAGTACTGACAAGGAAAGTAGGACAAGCTCTAGCAAGGCTCTGGTCCCAGGTTCTGCACAGATGCAGAGAGGACCAAAAAAAAAAAAAAAAAAAAAAAAAAAGCTTCAAGAGCAAACGTACATTTTCTTCTGTCACCAAAAACATGTTAGGAAAACACAGGAAACTTTTTAGAAGAACAGGAGGAATGAAAGGGAGGAAAAACTACAAGAAGAGAGACCAGCAAAATAAGAACTCATGAAGTCCAAGCAATCAAAACCCAGCCAGAAGATGAATGTAACTCTGCCCCACTTTAGATTAAATGGAGTCATTACATATTATATCAATATCTGACATCTGCAGCTTAACCTGTGACTGCTGAAGACTGCAATATCATCAGATCCAGGGGTCAAGCAGTCACTGAGGTCTTGTGCATCTGAGCAGTGCTGGGTCTGCTCTGAACTCTGCACCTCTGGGTCTGTGCATTCTGCACTTAGGATGGGGAGCACCAAGCCAAACCTGAAGGCAAAGTTATAGCCTCACCAGGAACACAGCAGCAAAGTCCCTTGTGTTGCCATCCCCTCTGTAACTACCTAGGGCAGAAGGTACATTTAGCAGGGACAATTCTTATGACACACAGAAATCCATCAGTCTTTTTGCAGAAGCAAATCTAACACCCAGAGCCTGGTGTGAGGGGTGCCAAGCACCCACAGTGCTGGTGGTCAACTCTGAGTCTTCTGGAAATGAGGCTGAGCCTTTTTTTCTGAAGATCAATCAAATGTTTTCCAGCCTTAATAAGGCTTCGAAAGAAAAAAAAAAATAGTAATAATAGTAATAATAGTAATAATAGTAATAAAAGTAATAATAATAATAATAATAATAATAATAATAATAATAATAATAATAATAAACCTTCAGCTTCTACTGGTTTTGATTTTCTTCGTAAATCCATTTACATGTGCAGCCACTGACTAATTTTTTCTTAAGCTCAAGTCATTTCCCTGGGAAATTCTCAAGGTCAGCAATCAACAGTCCATCACAAAGACAGCTGAAAAGCAGCAAAAAAAAAAAAAAAATCCTTCTGTAAACTACATCATGTTTTTAAATGAGTTATTGCTATGATTAAAAAGGTTTTAGGTTGCAGGGAGAGACATATCACAGAGTATCTTTGCTGTTTATTCTAATTAAATTTAAGTTGAATGACATTTTAGGAAAAAAAACAAACAAACAAACAAACAAACAAAAAAATTTCAAAGCCTTGCCCAAGTAACTCGGTGCCATGTATCAGCTCAATTGGCTTCAATGCTATCACACTGATTTAGACCCCAGGACATTCTGCCCCACCTGTCTGCAGCAGTTTCTATTCAACACACATAGTCATACATACTAAGAGCAGCTAATGGATAGCATGCCAATTAATAGCATGTACTTGCTTTATGTGTGACATATTGTACCATGCATTGATTTTTAATCTGCTCAAACTAGCATTTTTCATGCAGAGTGAAACTCTGACATGAGAAATAGCCTCTTCATTTTCCCTGACAACTATTAACACTGAGCTTGTCTTCAGTGCTCATGCTGTAGGCAACTGCTCCTGCCAAAAGTAAATGCAAAGACTGAGGAGAAATCCAGTTTGCAAAATTAACCTCTGTCTCAAAAGTGAATAAATCAGGACAGAAAAGCATACACTTCACTCCTGGAGACAGGAGGAACTTCACTGTGCCTGTTTACCTCTGACAAGGCAGTGAGCAAAAATTCTAAGACATTAGGGGCTTTGCAACTTTCTGTGGATGGGACAACTGTAATGGGAAAAAGTGGACTTATAATGATTTTGAAGCCATAAACTAAAGCTAAATAGAAGGCCCTGTTGTCTTTTCCACCATGTGATCATGTCACTGTCTGCATTCAGCATCCTGAAGACATGCTCTATCAACCTGAGTTAAGTCCCACCACTGAAGTTCATATTGGACAGGTAGCTGTGGGAGCTGGCAGCCTGTGCCTCTAACACAGCAGGCACAAAGATTTAGAGGGAAATGAGGTGACTGTGGCCCTCAAATCCCCCCAGAGTATATCATGGCCTCATTAATCACGTTGCCTATATGTGAGATAGAGACAAATGTTCATCAGCTCAGTTCTTCAGATGAAGACACTGGTACTAACCTAATTACAGCCAGCAGGACGTCTGACCTGCTACTTTGTCTCTTGATGCCACTGAGAAAGGTGTGGAAATAAATAACAGAGTCCCAGATCATTATATTCCTGTCTTGGTGCAGTTTTCAACTCAGCAGATGAAATTGCATAAAGCAGGTGGTTTTGCAGAGCTCCATTTCCATATTTCAGTCCAAGGCCAAAATACCTGCCCGTGTGCTTTGGGGAGTTTGTAGCTAAAGCATGTTGGCTGGCCACAGCTTACCACAGACTTCACTGTTCCTGGATATAGGGTATGCATCCATTTGGTTATTGATAATGAAGATAAAACTGGATATATCTATTTTGTTTTGAAATTAATAAACACATGGATAAGAGGACTCCCAAATGTCCCCTAATGTTATCACTTTCTTATCTTGCAATGTTACAATGTGCTTGCAAAATATAGTCCTGAAGAGATTTTGGAAATGTTAAAGGTTCAGCTATTGACTCCCCTTCCCATTAGGTTTGTAAAGTACAGAAATCAGTTATAAAATGATTTGGTAGGCGTTGTATTTAAAACTCTGTTCTGAGGGGATAGTATATGGAATGTATAAGCACCCACTACTTGGCTAAATCCCAAAGTCCCCAGAAGATACTGAGCAGGTGAGGTGCAGCTGTATCATGTCACATTGTTGCTAACAGCCTCAAAGGCTCTGTAGGCTGCTATCAAAAAAGGGTAAATAAAAATAAAGTAAGATAATGATTAGTAAGTCAGAAACTCCCATGTGAGTTCAAAATTAACTACTTTCTAGGTTCTAACACAGAGATCCCACCTTGTGTCAGGGACATATGCATTTTACAGTGATCAAAGCAGAGCTCTGAATACTTGACATAGGAGATGAAATACAGATCTGTGATTTGCAAAGTAAAAACACAACAACAGCAATAACGAGACATCAAAACAGGTCTTAATGTTACACTCCTGGGTGCAACCATAGAGATACCTTATTTGTGGCAGAGATGAAAAGACAGGGAATAAAAAATCATTATTGTAACAACTATTTTAATAAGTGTGGTGTGTTTTTTTTTCCTGTTTCTTGTCATGTTTGGTATTCATTTTCTTCATGATTGATCAAAAACTGACAAATAATGTCTTTTATTACAATGTACTATATAAGCAAGATTTTAAGAAGTGTCTTGGGGTGTTTGGACATCACACTAGTGCTGTATCTACACAGGCAGTAACAGACAGTCCTATTTGAATCTGTACATACTTTGAGCTTGCCATGACTAAGACAAATATAACTAATATTTTCATTGGCAAGTTTGCTGCTAAGAGAAACAGGAGCTACTAGCTAGGATACATTCATATATGGCTTGCAGAGCAGTGACAGATTGTGTCCAGCCTGCTTGACAAAGGAATGCATGTCTATCTGTGTCCTTTTCTGTTGGTACATCTTAATGCCTATCACTCTTCAGAGTGGGGAAACTGAGCAATATGCAGAAATAAACACATCTGGAAACTCATACTGAGAATGAAAAAAATCAACTCTCCAAAAGCCAATAATTTTGCCTCAAAGATTTTTCTCCACTGCTTCAGTAGCCATTAGCCATGCTGCAACCCACCTTCTGTGGGACCTCCTCTCCCTTCTGCTCACCAAATGCACTTCCCACAGACAAAATAGTGCAGGAAACACAGCAAACAGAACAAGCATTAGTGAGCATGCTGAAAGATGTCTAAAAAGTTCACTCGACATCAATTTATTCTGCAAGGGTCTGAAATGTCCACTGGCATAGTGCTAATCTGAACAAAATCATTGTAATCAGAGGACAGCCAAATGCAGTACAATCAAGTAACAGGACCATCATTCTTGGATATTGGAAGTTGACTTTTAGCTTTGAAATGGTAGCAAAACATTTGGATACAGGGCTCAGCCTCCATCACCAGGAGCTCCCAGCTGCTCTGTAGATGGGTGCAGCTGGTACATCCCTGCCCTGAGCACCACGGACACAAATCAGCTGGAACCTTTTGGTCCCAGGGCCAAAGATTTTTCCCTGACACTTTTTTTTCATCAATCCATCCACATGTGAGTGTTTCTTCCTTTTTCTTTCCTTTTTCTGTCACAGATTAACTGAGTGGCCACAGCCAAATCACTTCCCTGCTGTCACCCACTGACATTTTTTGCTGGATTCACCTGTATTGGTAATAATTTTGGGGGGGACATTTTCAGTATGCTCACACAACACCTGGTACAATGACCCCTCCTATCTTCTCCTGAGGATTATAAAACGATAAAAAGGCACAAAGAAAAACAGCTGTAACTTAAGTGTGCATAAGTCCTGGCTAGCCTAGTTGGTAAAACATTTATCTCACAGATTTATCTTGAACTTCAATATCAGAAGCTGTAAGGCTGTTCCCTTAATCTTCCCCTGTACACACAATCTCTGCTTGATCCTACCTAGGGCCAAGACTCCAGCCTGGCAGAGAGGGAGAAGAGCAACCCATTAGTCAAGAAATTGCCTAGGAGCAACAAACAATGAGATTTATTTTTTTTAAATTGCTTAAAAAAGGGCACAGTCAGAGCCTCATTTATGTTGCACAAGGACTGTTGCAGGGTCTGGCCAATGCTTGCTGTGGGACGTCATCAAATTGAAGAAGGCACAAAATTTTCAGGGAGAGCTCCAGATGGAACTTCCTCACATATCAGTTGTGGTGGAAGGGGACTGGCAGGCAGAGACTTCCTTTAAGGAACACCTACAGGACCTTTACCTTTTGTGAGTTGCTATTTCCAACTGCAAGACAACCTCCAGGAGTAAGGCAGCAGTGCAGCAGATGCACATGAATTGTCACTGAAGCTAAAGTGATGTTAAAAGTGTGTGGGTTTCAATCTGAAGACTGAAATTTCATTGACTTTATCTGGTCAGGTCTTCCTTTGTTTTCCCTGCTTATTTTCCCCTGGCACTGTGTGATCCATGCCCACGAGCTGGTGAAATACCAACGGCTGCACTCACTGTGCAGAGGATCCCTTTCTACATGTGCTTTTTTTTTTCTTTTTCCAGACCAGCTTTCATGTAAATTCTTGTTTAAATAAGTGCTCTGCCCCCAAGAAGTACAAAATTTGTCTCTTAGTTAGGAAGTTTCTGCACTTTGAAAACATGCTATATAAATGTGAAATATTTTTTATTAACATTTAATGGAGAATTAAGTGCAGTATTGACACTAGAAAATGGACTGTATTATTTTTATGCTGTGATATGCAAATATACTCATTGTTACTGCAGATTAGCAGAATGAAATTGCTAATGTTTTTTAATAATGTTTATTATATTCCTCTGACAAAAATACCCATTAAAATACCACTTAAAGAGCATGAAGACAGCAGATATCTGAAATGAATTCTGATTTTTTTTTTCTATTTAAAAAAAAAAAAAAAAAAAGATGTTTTAAAAATTCAAATCTGCTTTTTTCTGGTTTTACAAATAGCACACCAAATCAATATTTCAGGAGACTGAATCAATATTTCAGTACACTGTGATATAAAGTAAAAAAAATTGGTCTATTAACATCTTTTTATTAGCGTGTCAATTGCAGTGCACAAAATTTGCACATATGGGTAAAGAAATTGTTTCCTGAAAATGTGCAAATTGCTACTTCACTGAATGTAAATGAAGTGCTAATTGCTCTTTGCAAACAATATTTATGCAAATTATGCCCTACTGCTTACATAGCAGTGTGGATTTTACATTTACATTTCTTGCTTTTTTTTTTTTTCCATCCATTTGACAGTGCCTGGACATCAGGACTTGGGCTATTACTCTCTTTTTTCAATACATTTTATGGAGATATGAATGAGTGAAGAATGGGAAAAGACCTGCAGACGGTAATATATCACGACTTAGAGGGCAGAAGATCTAAATCTGTTCTGTTATTCTGGTTCATCACTCACTAAGCAAACTATTTGCAATAAATTATTCATATCAGTTTTTTTCCTTTTATTCTGTTTGCCTTTTGACCCCAGATATGTAGGGAAAATCTCCTCTAGAGCCATTAGAAAAAAAAAATCAAAAGTATCTTTCATGAGCAATCCTTTCTCTGTGGGATGTTCCTAAATAAAGAGTCTGGGAATTTTTCAGCAGTCAGTCCTTTATTACAGCTCATCCTCTGTAACCAAATACTTCATTTAAGTAACCAGCACCCACTACATATTGCAAATTTTATAGTCAGCAATGCTGTTGCACATACTTTCTGCTGGAAGCTGAAGCATGGTGATTGAAAGGTGGTGGCAGGTGATGAGAGACCACTCTAAGAAACCTCTGCTCTTCAAAATATACAGAAAATAACAAAGTAATAAACACCACTAGACCAAGTATTTAATTAAAATGAATACATTTAGACTTTGGGTAGTTTTGTTGATTCATTTGTTTGCTTGTTTTTCTGATGTTAACCTAGTTTTATTAGTTTGTTTCTTCCTTTTTTTTACCCCCTTTAATACATCATTAATTCTGACAAGGCAAAGTACCTTGTCTAGAATAGTCATAAGAAAGAGGAACCTTTAACTACTTAAGGAATATATTTTGAAATATTGATAAACATTGACTGCAAATTTTCATCATGAATCCTTGAAACTTCCCTATATACTTATCAACATATCATTTCAGGAGGTGAAAATCTTCTCCACTTGATATTAATAAATTTGCCTTCTGTGGGGTTCAAATTAGCCTTTCACAGTTCAGTTTCTTAAAATTTGTTCTGTGATATAAATCATGATTTTTTTTTCAGTTTTACAATGTTTTTATTGGTTACTGGAATTTCAAGATCTCAGATTTCAGATCTCAGGGTTTCAGATGTCTCTGCTATTTTGCACCTTAAAAAAAAATCAAAGGCAATTTTTTTTCTTTTAAAGTTTCTTTCTAGGTGGAATGGATGGGACACACTTCCATAGCACTGAGGAGTGCATAGGACAATGCAATTTAAAAATAAATATTGCTGGAGGAAGGGAACAAATATGCCTTGGGGAGCTGGCCAAGACTCTCACAGATGATTTGGATTAGTTTTTATTGCTCTCTGGAGGCAGGCAAGCTGTCTTCCCTTGCACAGCCAAGTAGTTTGAGTTACCCTTTTTAGCTCCATTGCTATTCCTGCCTGAGATTGGCCGTGTCACTCATGTCCACAGGATAAAATGTCAACTCCTTCCTTGTTTTGCTGCAGTCACAGGTCATGCTGCATCCTGTGGCCAGTAGGTTCACCCCAACCCAGCCAGCCCTCCTGAGCCACTCGTCCAGCAATGGGTTTTCAATGGGATTCCCTAAGAGTTTCCTTCCTACAGGGACGATCTGTCAGGCACAGCCCAAGTGTAAGCAGAAGCAACAGTTTCACAAAACAGCATGGTGTTTGCAGCTCCTCCAGCTCCAGCTGAGGAGCTTCTCATGAAATCAGTCAGGTCAGAGGGTGCTTGTGTGCCATTCCTTTGCACAAGTCAGCAGTGTCATTTCATCTGGGTTGGTGTCAATGAGTGACAAGTGAGAAACAGATGGGAAAAACACATTCCAGATGTACTTCTCTCTCACTCTCTCACACACACCCATAGCTAACTCCTGGAAAGGTGTCTCCCAGCATAGACACTAAGTCAGAGTTAGTTTAACATGGTATAACAAAATCTCCAGGCTTGGAGCAGGGGGCATAATAAAGGCAAATATGGTGCAGCAAATCATGAGGGCACTGCTGTGAAATGACCCTGCACTGAGTACATCTAATCCTAATCCCAAGAGAAAGGAGACCTTAAAAATTAGCAAGATGTCCCCAGCCGATCAGCAGGCAAACACCCATTTGAAGAGGAAGACACACAACAAGGGAGCTACACTAATTCACCAGAACAGACTGTGCTGTTGGGAACTCTCACAGCTTTTCATCTTAGAGCATCTCTGAAGGTTTCTCACCATCAAAAGCTCTTCTTCTGCGAGTGTTTTCAGACCCACTCATTTCTTTGCCTCAGGAGTAATGAGAAACAGCAATCATCTTTCTTTTTTTTTGCAGAGCTTTTCCATCTGGGATAACTTGAACTTCCCTAAAGAAATATTGTAAGTTTTTCTGTATTGCTGGTACAGTTCATGAAATACACCTCTTCTAAGACAAGCATGAAATCTCTTCTTCTGGCCTTAGAGTTTGCTTCTCTATCTCTGGAGCTATCCAGTGCTTAGAAACTTCTTGGAGAAATTCTCAAACATCACTCAAATTCAGCTCTAGCTCAGCAATCAGAATTTCCTAGGGCTTGGATATTTACCTGTGATCCTCTGGCTCACTGAGTTGCCTCACACAATCCACTCCTGCTCACACCATAAAATGTCTTAATACAAACACCCTAAAATGTTGTAATTCAGCCTATCCTGAGAGAGCTTTATACTGATGTGTTTTATGTTGTGTGCAGGAGCAAAATTAGTCCTTTTCCCTCTGTCTTCCTTTTGATGTTGAATACAGACTGCTGCCCTTTTACCTGAAACTGGGACTAGAGATAGGCAATTGCTTCTTTAGCAATGGCTGGACTTCAGTTTTCAGTAGTGCCTCCAGCAAAATCATTCCGCACAGGCTCTTAGTAGTGACAAAGCACAAATGGAGTTCCCTGTATCTCATCAAAACCTAACTCCCAGGAATACGAGAAAAGGAGTTCAATTGCTGTAGTTTACCTCATGCTTGGAATTGGCTTGGCAAGCCCCAGAGAGTTCTCCAATTGCTGCTGCCTTAATTTTCTCCAAAGATCTTGTGGCCCTGGTGCTGGAGGTGGGTCTTCTTGTAACATATTCTACCTTTAGTGAGTCACTCTATGCTTATGATCACATTTTTAATTTCTCCAGAGAACATTTATTAAAGCTTATTCATTTTCAGATCAAGGTGTGTTGTGAGTCTGGAGCCATAGGCTGCCATCCACGAAGAGGCAAAAGATGTACCAGACTCCTCAGTCCTTTAGTACCCAACAAAGTTAATTTTACAAGCAGGGCTGGGGACAGCTTTGGTGCCAGCAGGACACGGGCTGGGACCTGCAGCCTGCACAGCACATGTCCCCTCAAGCTGTAGGGCTCTCCAAACACACGCTTGCTGCCCAGGCAGATCAGAGCCATGGACACCACGAGCCTGATCTGCAACCCTGTGCACAGCAAGCACAGCTCTGCCTGCCCCTTGGTCCTGTTTCAATAAATGCTTAAATTTGAGTGTGTCCTGTGTCAAACGCTCATCAGACACTCGAGCACTCTGTATAATTGGGGTCAGCAATAGCCTGCTTTCTGCATGGATACAGCAGCTTGGGGCCAGGGAAATGTTATGAGAAGAGAAGTGGCTGCAGCCTGAGGGAGAGACGCTATTAGCATCTTCCTGCCAGAGCTGGGCTCCGTCTGCATCCAAGTGGTTTGGACAAGGTGAGATGAGGGCGAGCAGTAAAACTCTGGTGGGGCTGAGCAGGCTCCAGGACCAGGGTCAACCAACAGCAGCAGCTCCCTGGGGCCTCACAGCCAGGTCTTGTCCCACCAGCCCAACAAGGGAGCAGGGCAGGCTGGGGACAGCCCCCCCAGGGCATTGGGCACCTCCACAAGGATGGAGGTCAGCCCACTGTGGGTTCTGGCCTGAGGGATGTTGTCAGAGCATCTCTGAGCAGAGAGGCAGAGCAGGGCTGCTGGAGCCAGCCTCATCGCCCTTCTCCTCAGGTGGGTTCATACAGTGATGTGTCCTTTTCATTTATTTTGAACAAGAAATCTTGTGTTTGTACAGGAACCTTCACAGTACACAAAGTGCTCTTTCTTTATTGAAAAGTGTAAGAATATGAGAATTTACCACAGACTCTGAACTAGAAAATCCTTGGGTTTAAGGCCATCCTTAGTTTTAAAAAACAATCCTTGGATCTAATTTCTCCCCTCAGACTTATTTTCTCTCTTAATTTTACTCCCCACACCTGAAACACTCTTGTCAGAGTGCAAGCACTCAGCAGCAACATCAGACCTTGATATTTCTCTGTCTGGTGCTCTGAAGTGCACACCTTGTCCTCAAAGCTAAAATCAACACCTTCACAACAGATGGATAATATTGATGCAATATTATTACATGAAATAACATTGCTTCTTTTACTCTGTATTTTCTTTTGTTCTTAAAGAAGACACAGCACAAACAGCAATCCAGGTCCAGCCCTTTCTCAGGTCCCCAGAATAGGGCCACTGTCAGGACTCCTATAAAGGGCCCATCACTTGCAGGTAAAGTGGTTGGAGAAGTGTCACCAAGGGCACACTTTGATCTTCAGGTTTTTATTAATCTGGGCGATGATATGTGAGGAGATAAGGATGTTGTTTGCTCTCAGACCTGAGATTGAATTTCCAGTCCTGGCAGTTAGAGAGGAAAAAAACCCAACTTATCCTTGGAAACACACAACATCTCATGTGGCAACCACTGGAACACAAAAGCATACTGCTATTTTTAGAGCAGATTCTCTGAGTACAACGGCAGTTTAAAATATACACTAAAATAGCGGTCCCTAGAGCCTACTAATGCCAGTCTCCTGAACCAACAGATTCCAAATAGCTTTAGGAGGAGTCAGATTCCCCAATACCTCTCACATGGGTGTAAATCCGTGCACACATACACAGACACACGCACCAATGTCAAAGGAACTATTTGGGATTTACATTGTGGCCACTGCGAACATGCTCTGACCCAAGTGCACAAGTGCAAAAGAAAAACGTGTTTCCCAGCCACATGAATATTTTATTCTCCCAAGACAAGGCCTCTGCGCTCATCAGCCGGGAGCAGAGGGGATGCTGCCAGCTCTGCTCGCAGGGCTGGCTGTCAGACTCCCCGCATATGCCAGCTCTCAACAACATCACTGCATTGCTGCAAGCCTCCAGGATGGAGACAGGAAAGGGCTCAGAGATGGGGGAGCATAAGAGAGTTCCACCACAGAGGATTTTTGATAGTGCTTCACAATTAGGAGTCCCGAATTCACTCTCTTCATTCCCGATGAAGGCTGCCTGGAGGAGTGTGCTCTCCCAACTTTGAGCTGAAGCAGCCTCATGCTCTTTCCTGCCTTGTTAAAGTGATTCAGGCTTTCAAGTTATCAATTAAAAAATAAATAATAATAATATAAAAAAAAATCTAAAGAAGGAATTGGTTATAAAAACATAACGCCCTTATGACTGAGGTATTGCAAGGGAGGTGCTGGATGCCCACACAGCAGTCAGCATCTACCACTGCCCACTCTAAAGAAGAGCCCATGCTCAGTGTCAGGAGATAGTTAAGCAGGGAGGAATGAGATTCCTGAAATGTGAGTGCATTGAGTGAGAAGCTGCCTGAGTGAATGAAAACAGCCTGGATTTGGGTGCTGTTGTGTTAATTCCTGACCACTGGGAGAGGAAATACCTGGCGTGGCAAAAATCTCCCATCTCCCTGATCAGGTTTGCACTCCACGGATAACATACGTGCTGCAGAGGCTCTTGGTGTTGCCTTTCTTTTCTATGTCAGGCAGCAATTGTGCTGCTTTGTTTGACTTTGTGGCAGAAGTTACCAATAAAAATGTGTTATCAGGAGCATTGTTTCACTGATGTGACTCAGGGTCATCAGTCTAATTATAACTGCAGCACCTAATTTGGGAGCCAACCCTGTCAAACCCCAGCATGCAAAATTTCAAGAGATTGTGTAATTAGTATAATTCATTCAAATAAAAAATTAGACTTCAGGGTTTTATTTATTCCAGTAACATGTGCCTCTTTTCTCCATTTCCATTTCTAGGCTGCAATCCTGGAGATGTTTTAAAACAAATATACAGTTTATTCATCATGAGATGAATAAACATCATGTGTGCAAACATCTACCAAAAGCCAAGGCTAGCCTTGGTTTTAATCCTACAGCAAATATACAAATAACACGCTTCCAGAGGGAGTTGCTAGCTTTAATTACCCCCAACTTCTGATGTTTTATGTGATGTAGTTTCCAAAGGCCACTCTTTCTCTTGTAACCTTTTAATTTCAACTAATTTCCCATGATCATAGGTTAAATATTTTTCTATAGAGATGCACAATACATGATTTGTCTTACATTGGCTATGGATAGAAGCTTTAAAAACCTGGTGCTATTCTTTTTAATAGCAGCCTATCTGACTGCTTTTCCTACAGCTGTACATAACTACACTTTACCCCACTTATGCAGTATTTCAGACGATGCCAGCAATGATTTTTGTTGGCTGGACTTTAAGTTGGGTAAGTTTTTAGACCCTTAGATCTCTGTTGTCAATTGCTTGTGGAAGAGAGCAGATTGAGCAGATTATTCAAACTGCTTTGATGTGTTCAGTTAAAAATATCTCCCTATTGGCACACCTAGTTATTTTGTTTGTTTGTTTGTTTTATAGAAGGCAACCTGGTAGATAGAAGTCAATCTGTCATCTGTTTTTCATGCTAAAGCGTTCCAGCCTATTTAACTGTTCTATTGTCTTTTATTTATTTATTTATTTATTTATTTATTTATGAGTATGCGTGTATCTATCTTCCTTCCTGTATAAGATGCAGAGCACAAATATAAAAAGCTTTCATGCAAGGACAACTTCAAAACTGCTTTCCACCCCACATTCCCCAGCAATGTGGCAGGAAAAGCCTCAAGGTTGAGGCTGTGAAGGGAAGAGGTATCAAAGAGATTCTTGCATTTCCAGGATCTCTCTCACCTTCCCCATTTGGGGTGAAAACTCATAGACTTGGGTTACACACTACTGCAGAATAGAAACACGAATGAGAGTATGCTTTCCTAACTTGCTCTAATAAGCAGCTGTGAAGTAACTACTTTTGCTAGTGGGGGACTAACTTCTTAAAGTCTCTCCTTGTAGTCCTAGAAAAGCATCAATTTTGTTCTCATTGTTCCTGCAGCAGAGTTCATAAAAGAAATGCTCAGTGGGCTGTCTCCAGCTGAGTTTGATTTTGTACTTTTTACGGTGCTGAGTATCTTCATTTCAAATAAAAAACCATTTTAGCTGAAAACACGTAACTGTGCTTTGTGTCTAGAAAACATAATGCTACAGTGCAGTCTTTGGCTCTAAATGTGCACCTATAAATATCTTAACCAGGCACTCAGTAGCACGCTATTGTTCCTGCTTCATGGCCGTACAAATCTGAACCTTGGAAGCAAAGGAAATGTGAAGTGGATACAGAGCAGGAACATATTCCATTCCAGCTGACAATTCAAGGTTACTTTTGAAGTAAATAATGTGTTGCTAAACAGATTTCTCTCTCTTTTCTGATAATAAAGTTGCTACATGCTGGATTTGACTGCTTTTCATTAAATACGAGCCGCACAGGTCAGAGGGTGGGCAGGTTCAATTTGTTCTCCTGGTGTACGAGTACCAAACAGCTTTCTGTTATGCTGAGGGAATTAAGCTAACCTTCGATCTCCCCTAAGCACAGACCACACGGGCAAGGCTTACTATAAGGCAGGCATTTTCTCCAGGTTTCCCCTTCTGCAAAACCTCTCCTTATTCTCATGTGCTTTAGAAGCTGGAGGAAGGAGTGAGCATCAACATTTCAAAACATTAACAGTCTCAGCATCTTTACAGGATGGAGAAAAGCTCCAAGAGCCAAGGGCATCCCTGCTAAAACAGGACAGCTTCAACAGACTGTTCAAGCGTGGCTGAGAGCAGCTACAAAGCCCAGGTCCTGCTTCGAGCAGCTGGGCAGAATCTGACTGACAGATGCATGTAACATTTACTGATGTCAAACCCACAGAACATTTTTTCTTTTGCACCTTGCAGGTCTTCCTGTAAAAGGAATATATAACCTTTCAGGCTGTGGTGTCATAGCATCCCCTGCAAAAGAGTGCCAGGAGGGAACTAAAGGTGAATATTTTTCTACGAGATTACTCCTGTGAAGGAGCTTGCATGGCACCTACAAGCTAGTAGAGAATAACTGCAACTAGCTTTCTTTGGTATCTATAATATTCATCTAGTGTCACTTTCTCCCACCTCTCTTGTTTTCAGCAGAATTTGTAGCTACTGATGAAAAACAAAATGAAAAGTAGCCTGATAATTTGATTGTGCCTTTGGACACGAGTGGCCAAGGAGTGGCCCTGCTCTGTCCATGCCATCACGTTTTTTCCTCTAATACTTATTTTCCACCATTCTCTTTTTCATGCTCCTGCTGTTTGCCTTAACTTGTCCTGGTCCTTAGAGGACCTACTTAAAAAGACACTTAAAAAGTGTAAGAAGCTACTTAAAAAGACAGCTTTCATTATGCATGTATAAAATAAACAACTGTATTCTTCCAGGGGAGTAAGTTGACTCAGTGCAAAATCACAGGAGCAATACATCAGGACCAGCTAGGAGATACATGTCTACAACACCAAGCCTGGGGTAGAGCAAGGAGAGTGGGACTGGCTCTGCCAGCAGCAGCTCAGCCCTACTGACAAACCAGCGATTGCCAGAGTCACCAAGACAGAGTCTGTCCTCCAGGCTTTCCTCCCTTCAAGTGCCAGCACAGGAGGGGGAGAAGGACTTTGCCATTAATAAAAGGTCAAAACAAGAATGACTATTAAATTTATGGATAAGAGTGAAATGGGAAAAGGTGGGATAACTGAAGGTCAAAGATGCAGAATGAGCAATTTCTTATTGATTTTTTTTAAAGCGTTTCTAGGTTGCATGGAGAAAAAAAAAACAATTAAGTTGCATATTTGTAGTATCTAATATTTTAAGTTTGCTTTAATAGTCCTTTACATCATTATGATCAGTGCTGTAAGTGCATAAATATCTCCATCTCTTCAACATTTGCCTCTTGACAGGTTACTTTTCTACCCACAGAGATATTGATGAGACACTTTTGTGCTCCAGATATGTGCATTTTTCTGCATTTTCAAATAGGAACCACCATTATCTTTTTGCAAGCTGAATATTTTTTATACATCATTTACTAGTGACTAATGTGTGCTTCAGCCATGGGCTCCAAGGACCGTCATTTATCTTCCATAATGACCACAAGTTCTTAAACAACTAGCAACATACTGGCTGCGAAAGATGATCACAAAAGACTCTTAGTTACAGTGAATGGAAACAGAGCAAAATGAATGTTGATATCTTTCCCTTTGGAAACAAACAAACAAAAAAACTCCTGTTTCTTGTGTGAAATGCAACATGAAGTAAAAGAAGTCTTTAAATCATGCGGGTTTATTTCTGTTTCTGAAGCCAACTCCTCATATAGAAAATAAATAAATAAATAAATAATAGATTCAGGGAAAATAAAAATTATGTTAAAAAAAAATCTCAACAATTAACTTTATAGTATGCCAGCTGCTTGTGATTTCTTAGTGCTGCTGATTATTTTCTGAATAAACGTTATATGCAACAGTATTTGTACATACATTTAGGACAATGCCATTGTGACTACAGGACAAAATATTCATGTTAAGCCCATGCTTCAAAAGCAAATCAATGCAGTTTGCCCGAGCAAAATATATATCATTTTAAGAAGTCAGGTTAGCCGTGCAGCTTTTTGAAACACAGAAGCTAAATTTGTGCTAGACCATGCAGCCACGTCTCCTGGATGCGAGTTAGCAAGCAATGAATTCTCCCCTTGGGTTAAATGTGAACAAGTGCAATGGAATTACAGAAAGAGCTCACCACCCAGGCCACACAAGCTGAATTTTGGGAACTCTGCCCTGGCTATACCAGCCAGAATGTATCTCAGCAGGCTTCTCTGCTCCTCCATTCCCTAGATGGTAGGAAGGTGTTGGTTCCTGCAAGCATGTTGAGTTCCCCACCGTTGTCTGGGTCATTCCCAGTGAGAATATGGGCTCAACTTTTCAGGTGCTCCTAGTGATTTCAAGTGCACTATTTGACCATGATTTTCATGGGAAGGAAGCTCAGCACTTGTATGAATGTCTTCTTACAAGTACTCCGTTTCCACAGTTTTACTGGCGGCTCAACAGACAGTTTCCCCAGTGCCAAATAAGTTGCAGCTATGCAACAATTTTACCACATGCTTTCAGATGCCATAAAACAACTTTATCTTCATTCTGTGTCTTGGGGTTGAGTTATTTTTTAGTATCTATCCTCCTATTAATAAAGAGCAATGGAGTGATAAATGTGTATTTTACGCAATACACATCACTATACATGTATATTGCTGCTTCCAACAGCTCGGCCACTTCCTGCTGTGTGCAGGCTCTGTACAGCCTCCTCCTGTAAGCAGGCAAGCCTACAGAAAGCGTAAGTCCGTGGAGCCTTTTGTCAGCACCACTGGCCAGGTCTGTAGGCAGCCTGCAGGGCCAAGCACAGATCTAAAGAGAAATCTCATTACCTTCCTTGGAGACATTGCCCTTTACTAAAGTTCACGGATGTGCAGCATGCATTTGCCAGTCAGGTGTGCCAGCAATCAGTTGTATTAAGGATAATATTGACATCAACTGATTATGCTAATGGTTGCACTTCACATGTGTAAACTTGGCCAGTGTGTAATTTCTGGTTTCAAATAACTCACAGTTTGCTATCCAGTAGGTTTCTAGTTTATTTCTGATGTTCCTAAATGCTTGCCCTGTCAACATTTCCATATCTGACTGCTCAAGCCTGTCCATACTAGAGAAGGGGTTCTGATATAAGTTCCTTTTTCCTTAACTACACAGACACCTTTCATTGTTTTTGGGTGCAGAGATCCACACTAGTAGATTAAGATGAACATTTCCTAAGCTTATCAGTAGCTAGGAATGCTTCATTTATGGATTATATAGACACAAATATCTTCAAGAGATCAGAGACTGAGAGTTGGGAAACCAAAGACAAGAAATTCAAGACAAGAAAGTCTCTGAGATGAACCTTTCCCACTTTTCAAAGTTACTAAGTGAGGAATATGATTGCAATGAAACATGTTTTCATATTACAGTTTGTTTGCCCAGGTACACTTCTTTCACTCCTCCAAAACATAGTGACTGATAAAGATGGATGGGCTTTGACAAGGCACATCAGTCATTTTCAGAAAGCTGATGAGGCCCCTCTGTGCTCGGTGTTGCACAAGCACAACAAAAGCTCAGTTCAGAGAAGAATATCCTTGTCTGCATGTGTGTTTTGTAGCATCGGTAATATGTACCCTGGGAGCATTTAATCTATAGTATCAACACTATTTATGGTGTCTGGAGTTTTACATGGCTAAAGTAATTACTGTGATAAATGCCAGCAATATTTTAAAATTAACATTGAAGTTTCCTTCGATTTAGAAGCAGAAGACACTTAATTGGCAAAGATGGGATTGCATTAAATTCCCTTGCTCTTTAGGGCCTGATTCTGCATAGCCATTGCACAGAGGGGTCTTTATTTTCATCCTGACTTCTGGAGTGGCCACAAGACCATTTCTGGTGACTGTTTTCTCCATTCACCTCCTGACTGATCTTAGTTCCACCTTTTCCTCCCTATGTAGGAGGCAACACGTCCCCTGTGCCTCAGAGTATAACCTACAGCTTACCTGACAGACAGACAGATAAGTTCGTCCCCATCTATTACTCCTCCACTGTGGTGACATATAACTAATATCAGAAGAGAGACACAGAAAAGGAGCCCAGCTTTCTTCAAACCACAACAAAAGCACACAAATGAAGACCTAGCTCTTGTGGTGGCAAAATCTCCAGGGTTCTCACCACCTGGAGGTCACAGAAGGATGTGACATTTACTCACATATCATGAACTGACATCTGAGGTAGCTTAGAAACTGCCACCAGTAACAATAAAGGAGCATAAGTGAACGAGTTTCTAAAGAAGCAGGTTCAGCCTCTGCCATGTACTGCTCTGTCATTAAAACAGCCCTATTTGCATCCCAGGGGAATTTTGCCTCAGAAAGGAATACAGAATTGAGGTCTTAACATCTGTGTGGCACCCCACGCTTGGTATTTCAAACCAAGGATGGGCAGCGGGTGGTTGTGGAGAGTCCTTCAGCTCTTGCAGAGCCATCAATAGGCTGAAGATCTCCTGTGTCCTCCTACATGTACATGGGTTTCTTCAGCACATGGGAGAAAGTGCTGCAAGCAGCAGGAGGTAAAGATGATGCCTTTCATATCCATCCTACAGTGAATGACGGATTCATATCCATGCTACAATGTGTTCATCAGGTTGTTTAGGTTATGAACCATACTTTCTATTCAGTCTATGTACTGTGCCTCTGAGCCCTGCTCACAATCCCTGATATTGTTAATAAAGAAGTGGTTGTGCTATTTCAAAATGAGCCAAAGTTTCAGGCATTGAACAGAGTCAGCAGATATCTGATACAATCATACATTCAGCTACAAGGTCTTCATTTAACCTGAACACAAACTGCAGAGCCTTTCCTTTTTTTTTCCTCGGGAATTACTCCTGTTTTGCATTCCAGAACACTTGTCACCCTGGTGAATATTAATTAAAAGTTGTAATTAATTAAAATGTCAATTAATTCCTTTATTTTATTCTTCAGGGTAATCTTGTATTCAGTGCAAGTGAGAGCAGCAAGTGAGCTTACGAGAATGAAATAAAACAAATCTCTGTCCAAGTCCTGCAATGTGGATCCTGAAAGAAGTGATCGTCTGGCCAGCATTTGGTCAAGGGAGAGAGGGGTTAGGGAGCACATGCATGAAGGCACACAGACAAGCACGTTGTGACAGTTTGGGGACCACCTATGGCCAATTTGCAAATTCCAGCTGTAATTTTATGAGCCCCCTGTGTGTTTACGAATTTTGATTGTCATTTGTTGCAGGCTTCTAACTTATGTTGGAGAGATGGGGCTGCACTTTGATGGCCATCTCTGAAATAGGACGTTGTTCAGATCCAGATACAGTGAGCAGCCATGCTTCAGCAGAACAATAACTGGATATGGCCTCAGCAAAACTAAATCCAAATTCTACCTGGGTAGAAATCAGCAAGGAAATCACCATTTTGGCCACAAAGGAAGATGGGATGGAAGTTGAAACTGGTGTTTGGTTTGTTTAGGTTTGTGTTTTTTGTTGTTGTTGTTGTTGTTGTTTTGTTTTGTTTTGTCTTATTTTTCACCGGAGTTGAAAGGACTTTGAATCAATGTAAACATAAATGTGGGATAAAACCGAAAGAGACAGGGTTAAAAGTACAGCACTTACTATGAAGAGTATGTTCAAAGCAGTTCTCTTTGGATAGCAACAGCCTCGCTCTGGTATAGACTTATCCATGGTGTTGCTTGAAACAAAAACGATACTGATGTATTTTCACATAGAAAATTAAAAGTGAATTTTCTATCCAAAATGTCGCCACAGAAATCATTACTTTTCCATATATACTATGGGAATTGTTCTCAATCTCTTCCACAGACACTCCAGTCAATCTGTAACTTGTTTTGGAAAGAGAGCACCAATTGCAGCATTAGCCATGGGAGTTTAATAATGTAAGGATGAAAATTCCCATATACATAAAGCCAACATCGTGGCATGTTGTTTACCTGGAATTGTTGATCTTCTGCTCTGTTATTGTTTCATTTCCTTGCAAAGTTTCTCAGAAACCACAGTTATTGTATCTTGCTTCCTCCTCTTCCTCTCCAGGGGCAGTCCTTTCCAGATCAAGGCAAACAATGAGTTTGTACAGCATCCTCTCCAGACATTATGAAATACAGCTTTGTAGACCTTTCCTGTCAGCTCACTCAGATGACTCTACTGAGAGACCTGGGATGCTTTTTAGAATGTGCACTTGCCTTTAATAATAACTGGGTACAAAATGTAGTGCAATGTAAATACAGTCTTTCCTTCTATATTTTGTGTTTTCCTAATGGTATATAAGTTACATTATCAGTGAAGACAGGATTTATTGGACCAAAATAAGCCAGAAACATGACTTCTGCATCTGAGCAAGTCACCTTGACTCTCTCTGCAGGCACAGAAGCACTTCCAAGGCATCAGTCATCTCATTCTAAAACAGATGAGATGAACCATGGCCTTAAATTTTTTTCCCTCTTTGTTCACCGTAGCAGGGGCCTTGCACAACCAGCTCAGAGGTAGATATAGACATTACAAACCTGGTGACATGCCACATTTTCTATACATCTTTCTTGGACAGAGAAAATCCAGGAAAGCAACTTCACTTTTGCTTCTAATTTCACATCTGTGGTCTTAGTCCTGTAATGGCTGGATTTTCCTTAATAAAGGAATATTATTTGGGGTAAAAATGCATAAATACTTTCCTTTTTGCTAGTCTTGGATTTTATTAAAAAATTCTAGAGAGGAAAAAAAAAAAAAAAAAAAAAAGAGAGATTTCTGAGGAGCTTTCCCAAACTGTGCATGATCTATGACATCTTGAAAGTCAGACTGTCCACTGATGTGGTTACAGGGAAGCATGCAGAAAGCATGTGCTGGATTTGTCCATGTATAAATTCACTCTAGAGTTATGCTCAAGGACTAAGGATCACACAGCTGGGAGATCAGCTAAAATGAGCACTGCTGCTGAGAAAGAAGCATATGCAACTGGGATACATCAGGTGCCTCTTCTAAATTTAAGTTTCTGTGGCTGAGCACTAGAAAAGTTCTAATAGTGGTATCAAAGACAGCACAGGAGTCTGGATTTCATTAGCAGCTTGCCATATGGATTGATTGATGCTTTCTCCTATACCAGAAGCAACGTACATCTCACATACAAAGGAAACATAGTTTGCAAGGTATGCTACAACTTACGCCAATTTGCCTGTAAACTGGATCAGGCCCTTCATGTAGCTGGAAATTAAAGTGCAGCAGAGCCAAGGTGTTGCTCCTGACATTGCCTCCAAACAATCTCTGTCCCCACAGGTTTCTTCCCTGCTCCTTTGAGACAATCCACCCTGACAATGCACATGGAGCAGAGGGAAGGTGGCGCACAGAATGATTGTCTTGACAGGATTCTTTAAATAAGGTCAATTGACTGGAAAAGTGAGTACCTGCGTATGGCTCCATAGTCTGGAAGGACCCAGACTACTTTGCTGTGCTTTCTTATAACAGTATTTGTCCAGTCTTCCTCCTGTGATAGCAAGAAATGACTGTCTAATTGGAGAGGGCAGAGCAGCAGATTAGCACACAGTACACTGAATAACATTCCAACATCTGCTGTCACAGATTTGCTGACAGCTGTTTCTACAGAGTAGCTGGAAAATCTGATAATCCTGAACATGAAATTTCTTGTTATCTGTGCAAAGGCAAGTGCCAGTCTCCAGTGGGAACCTAAAGGACAATCTTCAGCTCTGAGTAAATGCTGCCAGCTACACCTGGGCATCAGCTTCAGCACTTCCACTGAGAATGCACATCTGGACACAGCTGCACCAGGGCTGCCTCCCACAAGGTGACACGTAGCAAGGGACTTCTGGTCCCCAAAGGGTGTTTTTTTATATTCCATGGTTTGATTTGATTTGCAGATTCAGAGGGTCAAGGCTGAGCACCTCTGCCAGAGAGAATCCAGGAAGGATGTACAGCCAGTATAAAGACTCTAGAGACTGTAAATAAGTAGAAAAACTTTCCCTTTACTTGGACACAGTTATATGGGGGAGGGTGAGAACTGTGAGCAACTGCACTCCAGCACTCTCAGCTTAATGAACTGGTGTCCATCAGCACGGAGGAGACCATAGTGTTTAGCACAAACCCACAGCTGGGTTTATTTTGCAATGAAGACATACTGTTTCAAGCCACTGGGAAAAAAGAAAAACAAGTCAGGTACTCACAGGATGAATGTGAGCCGGGATGGAAACCAGGCACAGGACTGTGTGACTGGACTGGATTCTGCTGCTTCCAGTCTAGGTTTAGTGGGGATATGCTAATGGGGTTTACTGGGGCCATAGTGCTGTCAAAAATTCACAAATCAGGCAGAAAGCTCAAAACCTGAATTATTCTGGATTCCCTATGACAGAGAGACTCCCCAGCTGGCACAGAACTCCCTCACATAGCCTCATGGCACTGCTTTTGAGGTGTGCTGCTGCTGACAACTGCTGCCATCAGTCAGAGCATCCTCTGTGCTTGTAGGGCTAGGGCAGTTCAGCCCCAGTCACCCACAAATTCAGCTCCTGCCCAGCCACCAGGACAGTGTAAATACACCTTTGAAACACCCTTCCAAAAGTCTTCAATCCCAGGTGTATCACAGCTTGGCCAGTTCACAGCCCCACGTTATCACCTGTGAAACAAGTGTTGTCAGCTGAAGACTTTTCTATGCTGAGTTGTGGGTATAGCTTTTGGTGGCTGCAACTTATTTTAAGTTCAATAGGTAAGAATAAGAACAGGCTAAAACTGGGAAGCTGTTCCCTTAATTACGTTTTAAAGCCTGTTCTCAGTGTAAATGACAAACACTGATAATAACAAGAGTCAATCCTAATAACAGTTGTGCGCTTTTGCAAATTGCAGTTATCTGCATGGCAGCCCACAATCAGCAGTAATGCCAGGAACATGTGAAATCCCAAGTACATGCATTACTTAAGAGGCCCATTAAACACAATTCTCATTCTTGGTTTCACAGGTTAGTGAGTAGCTGCTGTGCCCAAATGCTATTTCATGGCCAGATAACACCGAGGGAGAAGCAGAAGTTCCTGCCGTGATGGGTGACCTGGGATAACTGGGAGGATGTTTAAACCTTTGAAACACAAAAATGCTAAAGGAAGATTTAGGATCTGAACAGAGCTAAAATATTTAGGCTTTCAGTGAAAAGCAGTATTAAAATTTACCAAGTACTCTTATGGCAGGTCTGTCAGACGAGCGGGCAACAAGAATATTTCTACTCTTCCAGACACAGTTCTGTAGTGCTTTGCTGCTTGAGCTTCTGTACTTACTGCTGGTAAGTCACAGGGATATTACTCTGAACGTAACCTCAGCAAACAGGTTGATGCTTCAGACACGTCTGGATTTTTTTTTTAAAAGACACAATGCATGTTACAGGTGCAATATATTCCCCTTCAAAATAAACCTCTTGGATAGAGATTACCAGTGCCCCAACTACTGATTGCTTTGTGTCCCCAGACATCCCAGCTCCTTTCAACAAGGCAAATCTGGCCCTGCCTGCCTGCTTTATCAATGAAGACTACTGTACTTGTGACATTTAATATACATCAAATTGATACAGAAGAGAGAAGAGACACCAAACCTCACATTTTGTTGCTCCAAGGGAGAGAAGAAAAAAAAAAAAAAAAAAAAAAGAAAGGTGCCATCTTCAGAACTTTGATTTTAGAGGTCAAACACTGATGTCTTAAAGACTACATTTTACAGCCAAAAAAAAAAAGGGTAAATGAATTGGATCTTTCCCTCTTTCAGGTGTCTAGGTGCCCATGTTATCTCTCTGCATCCACAGGCACGTTCTTCACTCCATCCTTTTGCCAGCTCTACAGTTTTGGGGCAAACAAAGCAACTCATGTGAGAGTCTCATTCAAAAAGCAAGGAACTGAAAAATAGAAGGGAATTTCTGTCTTTCTGTATAGAAATGATTGCTATCCCCAAGCACACCTGAATATCTCCCATTTGTATTTGTGCCACTATGATGGCAGCACAGATCAAGTCTCAAGCTGACGGTGGGTGCTGCACCAGAAGTTCTTTGTTGCAAGGTGACCGGTGCAGTCCTGTGGCCTTGTGGTGATAGTGACCAATGCTACAAGTGCCTTGGGGAACTAGTCACAGAAGTTGCCCCATGGTCACCAGCACCACAGTGCTCAGCTCTAAATTACATGACTTGTTTTGACAAGACAACAGAAGTGGAAGAACCAGCCCTTAAGGCACAGGAGTGGTGCTAAACTGGGAAGCATCCCAATGTGGTGTGTTATTGTGGGGTGCATTTCAGATCTCATAGTGAGACGTAAATCTGTGTGAAGTGTTGTGCAGACACAAGGACATGTTCTCCGTATGACCCAGAGCTGATCAGAGAAGCAGAGTCCCACAGAAGTCATCATTACGCTCACAGATCGCAGACCGTAATTACTCCCTATGCACAGGTTAATGTTCAGACCTTTCGGCCTGTGCAGAGAGTTTTTTAATTTCAGCAAAACATATTTTATTTCATTAGTTTATTACAGTAATTATTTTTGTCATTTCGCATTTTTAGTGCTTGGTAATTAAGCCAAGAGCAGCAGCAGTGCGTGAGTTACAGTGTGGGGAGCCACGTGTGTGTGCTGTTAGACGGGAGCTGGAGGGCCATGTGCCACCAAAGGCACTGGGTATGGATTTACTGGGCCATAAATGATACCCGTGTGTGCCTTATTGAGGAGATAAACCAACTCATGAAGCAGGGAATTTCAGGGCTAAGAGTAAAAACGTGCTGATCCTCGGACTGAACTCAGGAGCAGTGGATGAACATAGTCAGAATATTTTATAAGGTTGCTATTACATCCCTGCTACCCCAGAAACACTACTGCAAACTCCTGCTTCCTCCTTAATTGCACTGGCATATGCAAGGTACTCTGTGGGTGTAAAGGAATTAAGTTTCAAGACATCAGGTCTCATTAATTGAGCTCAGTGGCTTTCCATCAGCAGAAACCATGAACGGCTGTGGGCCATCCAGATGGGAGGAATATGATGACCATCTTTCCAGCTGTGAAAGTTAGCCTGATTTCCTAATCACAATCTCACAGACCTGAGAGAAGCCAAAGGAAATAATCTTCTGAGGCACATGGACACTCAAATCCCATTTTAAGCATGATTGAGGTTTAAGTGCCTAAGCCTCACTGACTTTCATGGACAGTTTGGGTTCAGGATCTTGACAGAGTGACCATCACTTTCTGCATTCCCCTTTTATTTCTGCTACAGCAGACGTGTTCAGCCATGATAATAAATGGTGTATTTCATCCCATTGGCTTAGAAAAATGCATTTCCATTTAAAAATCAAATCAGTGCTCCCACTGAGCCAAGCAGAGAATGATTATATTGTTTTAAACAAAAAGAGAAATAACATTAATAAAAGGGGTTGGGCTGGGGCTTTGGCATCTTTGGCATTTTGGCCACCTGTATAAGTACAAAGCCAAATCTCACAGTGAAGTGACAACCTGTTAATTTTGCCACAAAGCACAGTGTGAGAGCAGCATCCCCACACACCACACAGGCAGTGCAGGCATCACCAGAATCCTCCCCAGACAAATAACCATGCCCATGTGCAGAGCCAGTGGGATCTTCCTCCCCATCTCTAGGTCAGCTCCGAGTTCTTGCCTTGAAAAAATAAAAACCAAGACAAAAGCCCTACAACAAACCAGTCTTGTCCCCTCATCATATCTCGGTAGGGGGCTGTCAGCACTGCTCCCTACCACAGAGCTGTCTTTGTGGCTCTGAGAAACAAACACGTCATTTATGTTCTTATGAAGTATTCCTGTTTTATATATGATGCATTCACACCAATCAATCTTCTATCTCGGTGGCCTGTTTAGAGACTTAGGGAGCTGGCACTGATTAAATGCCTATAATAGAGAGCATTTATTTACCCGTCAGTAGAAAAATCACTATTGTAAATTGTCCCAGTCGGTTTGTATATCACCAAATGATACGCTGCATGTTCTGGGTGCGTGTACTGAACTGCACTTGTACATAAAGCACGTTCAATTAGTAGCACCAGCACTGCTTCAGCCAGCAATAGGCAAGAGGCCTGGGTTTGATTCTGCTGCCCTCTTTAGGATTTGTGCCGGTGACTCCCCGGTATAACGAAGCAAATGATCACTTCGTGTCTGAATTGCCATTCCCATATACAACCTGCAGCAACTTGTGGGACCAGGATTAAAGTGCCACATTCCTTCCTTCTGCTGATCACTCTTCAGTTTGCATCCTAGTTAAGATTTATTTATTATTTTTTTTTTATATTAGGAAGAAAAATATTCTGTGTTTGTGGCAGTAGTGAAGGCTCCCTCTGTTGAGTTCACAGTTCCAGGTGAAATATCACCCATTATTCAGTACAGCCCTTGGAACACAAAGAAGAGGATCCTAGTGCCCTAAGGGGAAGCAAGAACTTGTTTCACCTGAGCAGCACTGGATTTGCATTTCCATAACAAAAACCACTCAGACTAGATAACTCAGAAGGGGGTTGCCAACTCCTTGTTGTGGCTGTAGAGGACTGTGAAAAAGGAATGAGCTGAGTTAGGAATAGCTGTGTTTGGCACAAGGGTAAGCAAGAAAATGCCCTGCACAGGGGACCTGAGTGGCTGAGGGCAGAGATGTTCAGGAGTGGCTGCTGGGGGAAAGGGAGGGCAAGGAGAAAGTGAGGAGCAAAAGAGGAGCTTGGTATGGTTGTTTAAAAGTCTCACCCTGAGCTTTGTGCAGCCATTTCTCTACTTCATGCCACGCTCTTGCCCATGGCCAGGACCCTTCTTTCCACCTCCCCAGAAACAGCACAAGCTGAGAAGCTCCCTGGGCACAAAGATGAGCCCAAAATGGCAAAACCTCCATCTCTCCAGCTGGTAAACACCTAACAAAAGAGAAGCCAAACCTAGTTTGTCGTTCCTCATTTTTTCAAACATCCCACAGAAGCAAAGCAGGTTATCCTTGTGAGCAAAACTGCTGCTCCTGCCTCAGTGTTCCCTTACAAAGACAGTGCCTTCAGATCCATTGGCGTTTCTTTTCACAGCTTGACAGCAACAAAAATGTGATTTTTTCCAAGTGTGCCAGTTCAGCTTTGTGCCTGCTTCCCACCCTTGGGCATGCAGGAGCTGCTAGAGCTTGAGGTCTGAGCATTTAAGAAGTAACATCACCACCCCAACCACCCAAGGACCCCCTTACTCAAAGCTTCTGCTGCAGAAGTCAAGATGTGATCTTTCTAACTGTCAGCCCTGCAAAATTAATCAAATAGATGAAAAATTTCTCTGCCATTTATCACTGCTGATAAAGACCCTGCCACCAGAGCTGAGCACTCAATTTTGCTGCTGATGCACAAGGCAGGAGGTGACCCGGTTTGCTCTTGCAGAGCTGCCGTGGCTCTGCCACACAGGTGCTACAAAAACCTTGCACGCCTCAGAGACCTGGGCAGGCATGGCTTTGAGCTGCACGGATGGTAATATTGCCTGAGTTATGCAGAAGGCACCATCCTTTCAGAGATTAAGGTCAAGGTTTTGAAAAACAAGTCATGATTTCAGGCGGGTCTCTTGCTGGATGACTGGCTGAGCTATTGTTAAAAGCTCGTATTTTCACAGAGGACTAAGGAATAGCATCTGAAAACAGATCTTTTCAAGGGCAGAGTAAGTTTTTAGGTGCAAATTCTGCTAAGCTCCAGCAGGCTGAACAGGCAGGTAAATGTCCCATTTGGGACTGGAAGCTGTTGAGCATTGTTAGCTGCTGGGAGGCAATCTGGACAGTTGGAGCACGGCTTCCAGGCTGGGAATGGTCCCAACCCACCAGCTCTGACAACAGAGATTTACCTCCCAGCTGTCTGGGTCTGCCTGGGGAGAAGCTGAAAAGCCAAAGCTCAAAGCATGCAGTGTGAGCTGCTGGGTTTCCACAGCCACAGCCCCAAATTTCAGCACTCTAACCCTAAGTGCCCAGCATCTACTTCACACTGGCTGCAGTCTTTGCTCAAAGGGTTAATTTTATCCGCACAGCTCTGTGTTATGCACAAGTAAATCCCAGTGTATTTTTACCAGAGTGATTTATAAGCCCAGTTTAGAAAACTCAGGTCTCAGAAGTCTGTTGTCAGAGTTAATGGAGCAGGAATATAAACTGCAGCATCTTAGGGTTACGGTCATTTCATGATAGCATCCTCCTGACAGTTTCAGATCCCAAACTCTGCTGTGTTTGCCCAGGCTGCAGGCACACTTCCAGCTGGAACACAGAAATGTCTTTTCTTCTGGCCTGCCGAGCCAAGATGAGACAGAGATTTCTTCTTGAAGCTTCCATCAAAAAGCTGAATCAGTCACAGCAGCATGAGGCCTGCAAAGGGCACATGGCTACCTAGATGAAGGAATGGAAGTGATGATCTCAGATGGAAAAAATTGTGGTGTCCTGCACAGCTGTGTCTTGTTTGCACCCCTGGAGACCAGCATGGGCATTGTCTGGCCTCCCAGAGAAAGGAACCTACAGAACAAGACTGAACGCCATGGTGCTAGATAGAGGCACTTCTTGTGTCTGTGCATGCAGTCACCTCAAGGAGACCCTCTTGGACAAGCACTAGATTGTTTCATCAGCTGACAAATTCCCAGAGCTACTAAAGGATCCTTTGCCTGCTTGATTAAAAAAAAAAAAAAAAAAAAAAAAAAAAAAGAGAGAGAGAGAGAGAAATGAAAGAAGAGCTCTCTATAGGAAGGAAAAGCAGGGAAGGAGTGAAATGTATACATTTTAATACATGTAATATAATATATAAATTTATTATACATTACTATTAATGAAAAATGTATCAGCAGCATCAAAGAAAACCTGAGTGCAAGAATAAAAAAACATGCAAAAAGCAGAATCTTGGCTAATAGTTAAGTCATTGACGGTTCATTTTCTCAGAGACAAAAGAATGAGAAATTTGCCAACTTGTACACTGTCGCCTTTGCTGGGAGGCAGGGGCAGTGCCTCCAGCATCAAATGCTAGTGTTTTCCCTCTCGTATCAAGAAGGTGACTATGTCCTGGGCTTTAAAATCCATTCAGTCCCCAGTTAGCAGCAGTAGTAAAATGAGTACATAATGCCACCTTCTGGCGACAGTTGAGGACACAATAAAAGCGTTGGCAGAAAGACAGTGTTCTGTCCCTCCTGCACTCCGGTGGATGATATATATCACTTGCATGGGGAAGTCAAATTTCTTTTGCTGACTTAATCCCAGAGCCAAAATTAATCAGACATCCTAGCTAACAGGATCAGGAAATGCCATAAATTATGCTGCCTCCAACCTAACAACAGCATTAACAGCACGAAGAAGGTGGAGGCTTTTTTTGATTAATCACTGTTTAAGTTGCCTAAAGGACCTATGAAACCTCCTGCTGGCTGACACAATGAACAACATTTTATATTAACCGATATAAGGAAATGTCTTTGAAAGTGATGGATTATGCAGATGTGAGATGCAGACTGTGTGACATGGTTACCTAAGAGCTGTGAACCACGTGGTGGTCCCGCTGCTGCTACCAGCCCAGAGCATCTCCAGCCTGCCCCAGAGAGGATACCCACCACCCCAGCAGGTGAACATCCTTAGGAAAAGGCACACAACATCATGGGTTGGGTTGAGTTGATTCTGGGCAGAGCTAGAAAGCTGATACAAACAAAAAACACTCGCAAACCCATTGCACATTTTGTTTGTGCACAAACTAGCAAGCTCAGCATCTAGGAGAGGGACAGGACACAGACACTTTATATAGTGGGTTTCTGAGACACCCTGCAGAATAACATCCTTGTATTTTTGTGCACGGGGATGTTGAGAATTCACCTCAGTCTCCCTTAGCCCCAGTTGGTTGCTGCTGTACTGGCAGCACCCCTGCATTGGGGCATGGAGAGCAGCCAGGCTGCATGGAGTGTTGTAACAGCCCAGCCCCAAGCACAGGGATGTCCTTTTCCATTAGTTACAAATACAGCATTCTTCACCAGACCTGATATTTTTGCCATTTTACAGGAGCACCTATACAGGAGAAACCCTAATTCATGTTGCAGGACATATGTTGGGGTTCCCAATTTCTCTGGGTAGTTTTCAGAGCAATGAGAATCAGCCTAGCTCTGCTTCTGTGAAGCAAGCAGCCTCCCATCCACTGCTCCTACTGTTTGCTCTCCTGAGAAGGCTTAGCACTTAGAAAAGACTGTTTTATTTTCACTCTCTTGCTCAGAGAGATCCTCTTCTTGAGGTGACAGATCTTCAGAGCATCCTCCACTGTGCGTTACTGCACACCATCTTTAATCTACGTGAAATGGGTAATGAGCCCTTCTCGAGTGGAAAGGGCTGCGTTTTACACTCCTCTTGCACTTGTACAATCAAGTGTAACGTAAGCAAAGCAGCTGAAATTAAAGTCCCACAATCGAGACAGCCTGTTCATTGTTGCCAAAACCCCACTGTCAGATGTGATCACAGCTGAAGAGTTCCTTCAGGGATTTGCATAATTTCAGATACTCGCTGTTCAATCCAGCCAAGCACTTTTGTCATTGCTCTTCACCGGTGAGCATTTCTACACAGGCTGAAAATTTCCTTTGACATTATCTTTTGATGGTAATTTATCCAAAGTGGCAGAGGGAGAGTTTCAGAGCAGAGGCAGAAATCACCAGCAGATCAGAACTCTGCAGACTGTGTCAGGAGGAATTCTCCCAGTTAAACCATTTGTCCCTTTGATGACCAAAGCATCTCAGTCTCACTGTAACCTCCTGGACTCACACACACCTCCCTTCCCTGTCCCCACTGGGCACAGTGAGAATCAGCTTGTAACTCATCAGCTCTCACTGATTAAGTTCCCTTTCTCCATGTAGTCAGGGGATCCTTGAAGCATATTCCCCTGGTTCACTTCTCTGGTTTGGTGCTCTGATCCTTATTTACACCTTAATGCCAGACCACCCTGCATGCCCTCACTGCCATGCCCACGCCAACTCTGGCTGATGGACAGCCCCTCACCCAGCCCCTGCTTTCACCCTGCCCCCTGCACCAAGCTCCTACCTGTCCCGCCATTGGGACCATCTGCAAACGCCCGTGCCATTTTTCACTTAGCAGCGAGAGACGATAATTATCCACCATTCCCACAGCCTCCGAAGCCTCCTTGGTGAAGGTGCAGGCTTAGACACCCCAGACCTTCCTCCTACAGCTGGAGAAATGGTTCTGGGGATGGCCAGAAGAACCAAAACAAGTTACCAGCAGGAACAAATTTAATCCTTAAAGAAAATGAAACAGCAAGAGACATGTCACTTGAAGCTAGTCAAAGTGTATGCCCACAGGAATTTATGTGGCCTAAAATAATTATGCACCTGTTTCAGACCTGATTTATCTTAAATATCTTGTCTAAAAAAAAAAAAAAAAAAAAAAAAAAATCACCTGCCCTCAGGGCAATCCAGCATGCTGGGAACATTGCTAGCCAAGAAGGAGTTCCTGGGGCTCCAGCATGGACATTTACCCTCCCCTCCTCTCTGGGATGTTGTGGACAGGCCAAGCTGAGCTGACACCCCTGGACCAAGTCATCAACCCACCTGTATGGATGTGAAAGACCAATTTAGACACACACTTGGGACTTCTCTTAGGTCTTCCAGAAGGACCATGACCACTCACCCTGCTGTGACATCTGAGGAACCTGCTTCTTCCCTCCTTTACAGTACACAGAGGTGGCAACAAACAAACAGATGCTGTTGGATTCTTGCCACAGCTGTGCCTTTACCAAGGCTCAGGCATGTAGTGAACTCATCAGATGATTTTAAGATGCCCCTGGCTGGCAGGAAGAAGTGCTGGAGGAAAGAAATAATTTTTACCACATTAGCAGCTGTCTTTGATTCGTGCAGCACAGTTATTTTGGGAATTTAATTTCTGGGGCTTAATTTCTTCTTGCTGAGAAACGCTTGTGTTGAGTCTGAGCACAGGCATGTTTAGCAGGAGGGCAACCAGGCACTCCAAGACTTAATGCCAGAGTACATGCACACAGAAAACAAGTGATAAGAATTCTGATTAATTGCTGTGTATTAATTTGCTACCATAGTGGATGGAACATTTGCTTCAAGCTTTTCAGAGAGACAACATGAAAATGTTTGACACAGCTGACTGGCTCCACAGCTAAGCCCGTTTGCTCTTGGTTAACTCTCAGTGAATGAGCAAGACAAGCAAAAACATCTTTTCACTTCCCAAGGCATCCAAGCTCGCTGATCTAGCAGAAAAAGAAGTGAACTATAACATTACCAAGTTTAGATAAAATCAGAGAACACACAGTCCCCCTTTAGAAGCCTGGCTATTGCACAAATCCTCATTTCATGCTTTTTTTCCAAGGAATATCCCCATAATTTACACCCAAACCACCTAACTGTAGCCAGTGTCAGCTCTTGAGAAGGAAATGCAGGGCTGCAAGAGCCTGGAGCTCAGCACAGGCAGGTATTCTGAAAGCAAACACTTTCACCTTGCCAGGAGTGGTTTGTTTGCATCTTATCCAGAACTGCAAGGTGCCATAACCACAAATACTTCACATGGTACTTTGAATTTAATAGCTCACATGGGCTACTGTCTGAATTACTGCCTTTTATTTTATGACTAAATTAATATTATATACACAAGAGCACATTTAAAATACCCAACAGGGTAAAAGAAATGATTGCTGTGTTGAAAAATATAAATTTTTATGCACAGAAGTTATTAGTAAAGCCACATTCTCCAGTCCATTAATGTGCACACATTTAAATTTTCCTTTCATTTTTTTTTTCTTTTGACCTTTATTTTCAGATACTACAGCATGTTATCTTAAAGCTTTAATAACACAGTAATTCACTCATGCTTTTTATGGCCTACTAATTTGTCTGTTGTGCCATATATTGGGTTTCATAACTTTTATATGCAAATCAATAAAAACTCCTTTGATATTTCATTTAAATCATTGAATAATTAACACATCCCAGCCCTCAAGTCATCAAAACTGTGAAACAGAGAGCTAGCACTCACAAAACTTCAAATAAAGGCGAGTAAAACTTAAAACTTGGAGAAATCCATCTTATTTTATAAAGATAATTAGAAAAAACATGCTTATGAAAAGGAAAAAAAGGGGAGAAAAATCTTGTGACTCGTAAGAAGAAAACCTTGGATGTGATAGTAGTCACAAGTAGACAAAAAGAAAATGGAAACACATGCAAAAGGTAAATATGTTACTTGATTTCTGAAACATGGAAAATGCAATATATCAAAAATATGCAAGTTCCTGCAAATGTAATGAAAAAGAAAAAGAAAAAAGAGGCCAAGTAGTCAAGAGACATGAGACATTTCTCAAGTGCCAAGGCTGCAGCCTGACAGTCCTTGTGAGAGAGGATCTCGACTTTAGGCATGACTTGATGCTGGGCTCACACCAGATTTCAAGCACATCAGCTGCCAGCCTTCTACCACAGATCTGCACTAAAGGAAACATCTCCTGGTTAGTAACGTCCCACTAGTTGTGAAGATAATCCTGGAAATGTGAAACCTGTACACGGGGATCCTTGAGGCATGTCAGTGTTTGTAGGTATCCTGAAACCACAGCTGAGAACAGAACTGAAATTTCTTCTTTACCTCACTGGCTCTTGGCAAACCTCATTGAATAACTCTGTTCTGTCCAAAGCAGACATTTTAATTTTGATGACATATACCAGTTTTGATGAAATTTCCAAATGAAAGATTCCTTCAGCCCAGAGTAAAAGTTGTATGATTATCAGGAGTAAACATACACGTATGAAAGAGGGGAGCCAATAACCAATATTTCTATGGAGATGGTGACAAGAAAATTCCCCTGGAGCAAAGAAAACACTGTTTCATGCCTCTGATGGGACCTAATAAGGATTTTAACACCAAGGCTTTCCTCAGCTCCCTCAGTATACACCAACTCTGCCATTAGCTGGCCAGCTGGATAACTGCATGATAGCCCCTGCTAGGCCCAGACTCTGGTGTGAAGGAAAAAACAGGATCTGTCCTTTGTGTCAGTACTAAGTTTAAGAGTGAAATCTCTTCTCACTGTCAGGTCCAACAACCTTTTGTTCTTCTCAAAGATATCCTGAGAGATACAGAGCAACTATTACCACAGCAAGCCCTGAACCCACTGCACTGCCAGTTTTAATTCCAGTCTGGATTTTGACTAAAATCCCAGTCTTGGAGCCCTGTGACAAAATAAGCCTGGATTTTTCTCCCCCTTTTATTTTTTTATTGAGATTAAAAAAAAAAAAAAAAAAAAAAAAAAGCTCAGCAGCTATGGAACAGGATTTAGGTGTGTGTTTTAATAAAGAGAGAAAAGATCTGGTGGACGCTCAGCCATATTTTGAGTCACTCAGGAATCTCCACCTGTGTGAGGGACAGAACTTTTTTGGCACTGATCAGAGCAATGCTATAATGTTCTCATCTTCTGCTCCCTGCACTGCTTGTGTCAGCCAGAGAGAACTGCTCCTTGCTTATGAAGAAAAGGAGAAAGCAAAAGTTGGCAATGCAGTGGCTCACTAGTTTGAGTCTTATTGGGAATCACACGATAAAGAGAGGGCCTTAATTTGAGTCTTCAGAAGCCTTGGTTCTGTGAACACTTCATCTCATGTCCAAACTGGATGCACAGACACCAGTCTGGGTGTTAGCATTTCATTATATTAGAATATATTCACATTTCTGCATATTTAAAAGTCCTTGCCACTCAGTCTGGTGTTAGACCGTGCAAGTCCACAACTACCTGGAGAGTCCAAAAACCAGCTCAAGATCACTGCACAGCTATTAAAATGCAGAAACTTAGAAATTTTTCACACCAGCAATGGCTTTGTCTCCTGGTTTTCACCTGCCATAGATGCAGACAAAGGAATTCACTGAAAAGAAATTAAAGACAGGCTTTAAATTGTTGTTTGTTTAAATAATGAGCGTTTGCTTAATTGAGATCTGTGACCTCACGTTTAAAGGGGAGCACAGTTCTGAAATAATGGTTTGGATCAATGAAGGATGGATGGCAAGACCATCTCATTTTCTATTTGTACATGCCAACCACTGACAGAGAGCCATTCTCCTGAAAAGTAGTTTATTTGGGAGGTGATGATTTAATTCCCTGTCCATGGAGATTTTGGGCCATAATATCAGGAGAAGCAGAAATAGAGCAAGCCCATCCAGCATTGACCTGCTGCTTCATCATTGGTGAGGCCAAAGACAAGGAAAAAAAAATAACCTAAACAGGTCTGGTCCACACACCACCAAATGCTTACATTGTCTATAGAGAGCTGGGACACAGGGATAATCATTAAGGAAATGTTTTCAAGGTTGAGGGTGTACTCTAAAAGCTGCCTGGTTTCACATGGGCATTAGAAGAGTGTTTAACGACTTTCATCTCTATCTTGAAATAATTTTATGTTAATTCTTTAAATGTCAATTATTCAGATATTTCCATGCTGCACTTCTAGCTTCCAAGTTATTTCTTTTAAATTGTTGCATACGCCATTTAACAAGATTCTGTGCTAAAGGTTTCATTTTTTAAAAAATATTGATTTTCTTTTATATCTTTGCAGTTTACAGAATTAGCCAAGGCTCATGCTCAGAGTCCAGTATCTGGTTTGTCTTTATTATTTCTGGTACATTTTCAATGTTTTACATTTAAATTTGCGCAGTTCATTTTATTGTGAACCATCTGAATTTATTTTCTGTCTCTTTTCCTTCCTTCCAGTTATAACAGATACATTCAAAGACCATCCACTGTTCTTGAACCAAAGAGCACACATCATCCAGAGGAGTTGATTGCATAAATATCTGGGCTCTTGCACAGAAGCCCAGGCCATATACTTCCCTTTTTGGGCCTTACAAATTTCTTATCTCTGAACTTTGGTCAAAGCCTGGCTGATTTGAATTAAATCCTGTCTTTCTCTGCTCCAAAAATCTCAAAAAGGGGAAGAAAATCACTTGCTAAAGTCCTAATCTTGTAGCGTCCCTGTAATTAAATGAGGTCCGATGTAACTGCACTGCAATAAATGTTTTATCTGCTCCCCATCCTGTAAAAGCTTGTCAAGCCCGTGAGCACTAGGACTCACCAGGTTGACTGCAACAGGCCATGGGGTCGGGGAATCACAGGGTGACTGTACCTGGAGGCCAACCCTCATTTCCCCCTTGAAATGATATGCTTTACTCAGGGTTTGTCTCACCAGCTGAAGTCCATAAGGACTGGCTGAAAAGAAGAAAGAAGCACAAACCCCAACCCAAACCACAGTGCAACTGGAGCTCTCTGATGGCCTCAGGGCAAGGAGCACCACAGGCATACTGCCAGTGGTTTGCATGGGATTACACAGACTGCCAGAGCTCTTTTTTTTTTTTTTTTTTTTTTTTTTCCTTAATTTCTGTCTTTTTTCATTTAAAGCTCATGGATAAGTGTAAAGCATGCTCTCCTGAGGCCAAGGAAGCTGCACTTCAGGGGCTCAGCATGAGCCACCTGGGAACCAGGAGAGCAGCAGCAGCCTGAGTGCCACAGGGACTGCACCTCCTGCTGTAACCATGGAGTGGAGAAACCCTCACAGGAGCAGCAGAGGGCACCCAGAGAAAACATCACGAGGGGAGCAGCCCGTGAAGTGGTATGAGACAGCACAGGGACAGCTGGGAGCTGAGCTCCAGCCCCGCGGGACTCGCTGCCTTTTCACCCCCAGTTTCTTTGCAGAGGAGTAAAGCTTATCCCTAAATTCACTTCCCAAGGAGCTTTAACAACACACACCAAAACACAATACGCAGTGATGTTATGGACTTAGGGACCCAAGATGTTGATCTAAAATAACTCTGGGAAGCCTGTAAAAATGACAATTGCAGGTGAGCTGCCAAAAGACATAGAAATGCAAAATTACCGCCAGACGTCCGACAAGAAGCTGATCTGAATGACTACAGCTCCTGCAGCAGGCAGAGCCGTGCTAACTAGCTGGGAAGCTGTCCTGCTCTTTGTATTGGAAATCGGTCAAAAATACCACCGTGATGCACAGCCAGGGGTACAGCAACGCACTGAGTTTGCCAAGGGCTTGTTTTAAATTTGTTATTGTCTCCTCACGGGGAAAAAAAGAAATGAATCCATCCTCTTGTTGAACAATTGCAATGAAAGTGAAAAACAAGATTGACCTGAGTTGTCTTCTGCCCTAAAATTGTATTCTTGTCACTGCTTGACCGGAATCCCAAACAAACCCAATTCTCCAAACAAGTAATGATGGCTTTAATATATACTTTTAGAAAATGCAAGGGTTTTGCTTTGCTTTTAAAGTTTAATTAGTAATTAATATTTATGCAGCCATTGGCTGGAATTCTACAAGTTACATAAATAAATATTAACTTGTGGATGATTTAAAAAAAATATATCCTTGCATCTGAAATTTATTTGTGTGACTCTCTATTACTTATTCATTAATTCATGTATAATTCCAGCTCCTCTTCATTCCAGATGGAGTGTGAGGGAGGGGGGCACTCCCTTGGGAACGATGCGCATGGTTTTAATTCTCAATTTAGTCTTCATCACTACAAATTAAACGTTTAAAAATTCTAAACAGCGTGTTTAGCAATGCTGACGTTCTAATCCATCAGCCTGCGAGAACTGGCGTTTCTTTAGGTATGCAATGGGACGAGCTGGAGAGCAGCACGTAGCACCCAGCAGAAAGGCCGTGACTTGCTTTCGGTCAGTGTTGGAGCCCTCGTGTCCCCTCTCCTGGTGAGGTCAGCAAGTCCTTCACCTGCCCAATGTGCTGTTTTAGTGGGAAAAGCAGCTAATGAGGCTGCAGCAAGCCTCTGAATTATGAGCAAGGAAAATATCAAAGGAAAACCTGTAAGGGAGTTTGGTTTTTCATTTGGGAACCACCTCCCCATCATCCTATGGTCTCTGGCTAGACATATTTTGCCAAATGGCACTTGACATGCCTTGCCTAGCTCTCTTTTCCTGCAATCAGGACGGCCGATGGGATGTGTGTGCACAGTGTCTCCTGGCCACCAGGGCAAGAGAGAGGAGCACCAGTTAAGAAGGTTTTGGCAGGCTGGCTTTGGGTTCCGGGCATGGCTGCAGCCTGGCTCTGTGACATGAGGAAACTTCAGGGTCTGAGATCCACCAAAGTCAGATGGGAAGGAGGAATGCTCTGTGTATTGAAAACCAGCAGACTTGGCTTCCCTTAGCATGGATATCTGGCCCTGGACCTGTTCAGGCAACCCTTTGCAGCCAGAGGATGGGAGTGAACACATCTCAGCCCTTTTAAGACCACAGCAAGCAAAGAGGCTACTTGCATTTTCAATTTCTGCAGCCATCCCACTCTAAAGACTGACCCCTTTAAGCTTATTCTTCCTCAGTTAAATTTCTGAATTAAATGCAGTAATTTCTGAGTGGTCATCTCCTGCTCAACAAGCAGGACCTTGTGAACATAGACTTGTACGACCTCAAGACCCCAGTAATTGAGGGCTATAAACATTTAAGAAACAGAGATTCTTTCAGTTTGAATTATGCTGCGTAAGCTGCCTAATAATCGTAAAGCACCACAGAGTGCTTGGAATTGGACAGGAATGATGGGGACCATTAAGGGATGGTATTGGCAGGCTTTTTGGCTGGATTTTGCAAATCTTCTGATGCGGTTATTTAAACCCACAGTCAGGCACTGAAACAGCCTGCAGACATCAGGCAGCTTAAATACTACCTAAACTATGCCCCAGCTTCTAGGGGAATGGAAATAAATCAAGGTACTGCCTTATACCCTCAGCTATCCCTGAGGCACTGACAGCCCTCATGTCTTTCTTAACCCAAAGAGAGAGGATTCCCTAAAATATCAGCAGACAAGCCACACTTTCCTGCGATCACTTGCCTTTTGTCTCTGTAGTTGAGGAGGATTGATGTCTCTGGACTTGGGAGGATCAGCAGGTCAGTGCTGGCATTACAGCACATGAGAAGCACAGATCTGGTGAATTTAATCCCGAGGCTGCTGCCAGGCCAAGCCAGCTTCCCTCTGTGCTGCTGTGCTCGGGAGGTGCGTGGATCCAGACACAGCTCTATTTTCTGATTTTCCATCCCATTTCACCAACGCAGTGATGTCTGGAAACACTTGTTAGCAGCACAATTTCTGCCTCAAACTATCTGAATTCTGCTGATAAGATTAAGCTACAGTCTAAGAACTTATTGCTTTCTATTTCACAGCTACCAAGCAACTCTTAGAAAGCACCATCAATGCTGTATGGATTCTCTCTATTACAACTGGGTTGCCAATAAAAATGCAAAAATACTTTAAAACAATGCGATTTGAGGTGACATCAAAGAAATTCCATCTAGGTCTGTAAGAGTGTATATATTACAGAGGGGGAGATAGCAAAGCTGTAGTGTTATTGAGCCATTCAGAATAATATTCCCCATTACATGGAGAGCCTGGATCCATTTGGGATTTCGTGTGGGCTGATAGCAGTTCCAGCTTCCCTCCCCTTACAGCAGCAGTGCTATCCGAAGGCAGAGGACAGGAATGCAGCCGCCTGCAGCAGCACATGTTGGCCAGCTGCTGTTCTGAGAAGCTGCAACACCCTTTCTAGGAAAAAGCGTGCAAGGAGCACCAAGGCACCTCTTCCACTGTTTAGTCCCAAGCTAATTTATCCATGCTGCACTTTTCGTGAGCTGGGATCTCAAATTAGCTGCTGCTGGCTTCTTGCTCTTACTTTTTTTTTTTTTTTCTTTTTTCTTTGGGGGGGGGGGGGGGGGGGGAATGGATGCTAACTCCTGGATACAGCAGGTTGAAAATCTGGATTTGGGTGCCTCAGAATCTGCATCCCACTGGGCTGTGGATTTCAGTGCTGTGTGTAACTGCGAACAGCCCCGCTCCCCCGCCGCAACAGCCGAGCTTCGGCCGCCCCCTGCTGCCCCCAGCCGGCTATTGCCGGCAGCTCCTGCGAGGAGCACACTTCCAAGGGCTGGAAATTCACGGAGGTAAAGTAAATGCATGCGAGAGGCCAGAAATTAGTGTGTGGGGTGTTGGTGCCAGCAAACAGAGCTGCAGCGTCCCCATGCTTTGCTTGGCATCTCCGTGCCTGCAGCACATCTGCGAGGGCACCCGCATGCAGAGCATCCTTCATCCCACGCTGAACCCCCCGTGCTGGACCTCAGGGCTCTGATGCAGGATGGCACGGCCTTGTGACACCTTTCCTCCCTAAGAAGCAAATCCAGTGACTTTCCGTTTATTCTACAGGTGGCAAACACAAGTTGGAGCTGAGCAGCTTTTATAATGCCCTCACATTAGGAAAGGACATCCTTACCCGAGAACTAGTCGAGGCAGAAATCTGCTGCGTACAGACAATCTGCAGGGTTGTAGAGGCTTTAGTTCAGAGAGGCAGCTCTGGGCAAGGTCACTTGGTGAAATGTGAATAAAACTTCTCGGATCACTTATAAAGTAAAGGGATGCTTCTCAAAAACCACATCACAAAGCATTTCCCTGCAGGGTGTGCAACACTTCTGGGCTGACACAGCAGCGAACGTGGGGCAGAGCCTGCAGAGCTGTTTGACTCCTACACGGTAGTAATTACAAAGAGTTTGGAAATTGAATCAAACCTCCTAAAAGTATATCTATGTAAGATATTTTTGATTCCCCTTGAGTCTGAGAGTGCACTTCTGCTTTTGCTCTCTGCTTTCCTGGAGGCAAAGGAAGTGCTGTTATCTCTGTGTGCTCCTTGGGGAGCTGGGGGACAGAGGACATAAGGGCAGACTTTGCAGAAGCGACTGGCAATCCTGCCCCATATCCTGCCCCATATTCATATTCAATCTGCTTTAGCTGTCCTAAGGTAAACAATCAAACATGAAGGTGCTTAAAAAAAAAAGGGGGTGGGGAGGGTGGGGGGAAGAGAAGAAAAAAATCACCAGTCTGCTGAAGTGTCAAGCCAGATGACTTGCCCCAGGTTGTACAGGGCAGACTGGAATGGGGCCAAGCAAAGCAAACTGCCTCCTGAATCGCCAAGTAGCAGCTGAAAAGCCCAAGTCACCATCCTTTGGGATGTGCTTTGGGAAGCACACAGTGCCCAGAGCTCACCTCATGATTCTTGCATGGTTCCCTAATGAAGCACATCAGTGTGAGGGATGCTGTGGTTCATTAATTAACAGGGTGGCAATAGTCAAAATTGCCTCTTAAAAACAAGGCTCTGCTGAGAACAGACGGAGATATAATCAACTGAAAAACTCCTATCTTCTTCTTTCTGTTTGTACCTCCTTAACAAATGTTAGCATCCAGCCTTCAGCAACATGCTGCCCATCACTGCCTGATGCTTACCTGCTATTACAATACCTTTACTCTGTCATCCAGAGTTGACCTTGGGAAAGAGACCTACTATATATTCATAACTCCATTTAATTTCATCATTAACTCTTCTGTATACCTAATTTATCACCATAACTATGTCAAAGTGGGAAGCCTGCAATTTTCTTGCTGATAGACTGTCGATGTAGTAGTAAGACATCAGCACACTGGTCACTGATCTGCTTTCCTGGCTCCCAGAGCTGCAGGTAGCTGCACAGGAGGCTGGTTTTCTTTCCCAGCCATATCAGTCTGTTTGATAGCTGTTGTTCCACCGATTACTTTCTTTATCTCTTAGGCAGTAATAAGGCTGGGCTTGAAGAGGAATGCTCACAAGAGTATTTCTATTAAAAAATTAGAAACATGTTAAGGTAGCAATAGCATCGTAAATCACACAGTTTGGATGTGATGCCATGTCAGCAAGGAGCTGATGCACAAAACCATGTTTGACTCCAGGAGTGCATGGATCAGCAGCTCACTTAGGGCTCACTGTGGACTCATAGCATGGAGAAAAGAGCCTGTCCTTCACAGGCAGCAGGGTCAGTACTGAGAAGTGAGGCCATGGCATGGAAATGGTCAAAGAAAATCCATCTGCCACCCAGGAATTGGAGACATGCATAGAGGTAGTTAGCAAGAGCTCCTCCAAAGGCAGACTGTGAAACAGACACAGAAGCGGAAAAGCCCAGAAATACATAGAAAAACAGCACCAGAAGCTATTTACAAGGAAATGCAGAGGAGGACAAAGGACAAAGCAGAGGAGGAAAATCTGGTGCAGAAGAATGCACTGAGCACTTTGCTTATGAATGGTGAAGGGCAGGGTGTATCAGCAAATGCCACACATGGCCATCGACAGCAGTCACTGTAGGAGAAAACATGTTGTTAAAGCTTCAGCAAGGAGAATTGAAAACATACTACTGACCTGAAGGAGGAGAAACAGCTTCGGAAGCTCAGGCCAGCAGCAAATGCCAAGCAGTGGTACATATTAAGGAGAAAGCAGAAGGTCAGCAGGCAAAGGGACTGATGGCAAGCAGGTTGGGTCCCTGAGTGTTCCTCAACAACACACAGGAAAGAAACCAAAACTGCAATTAAACAAACCTAAACTAAAGCTATGCCCTGGCAGGATGCAAACACCCCTGAGGAGATTTTAAATTACACGCAAGATGTTCAGACTCTTTAGTTCCTTCTTTGGCAGCACATAAGACAACTGGATATGTCACCAAGGGGAAGAAGGGCCTGGAGAAGTGTCACAACATGCTGTATGGCTGGCTGAGAGACAGCTGCCACGTGGCTCCACGTGCAAGGTAAATGACAAGTGCAAGGGCATGGCAAGCCTGAGCAGAGAGGGTGAAGCAATCAGACTGCCACTGGTATTGAATACAGCAGCTACAACTTTGGTAAAATTGTGTAATTTTGTAATCTAAGTGAGGCCAAGCCTGGGATGAAGTATTCATATGGAAACAACATGAGCAGAATAAGAATGTGCAGCCAGAGCAGGCAACATCCCCAGGCTCCTCGGAGCCAAGCTGCTCAGCCTCTGCTAAAAGATTCTGGTCCTGAATCACCTGAGCAGTCAGCAGGTACTTGCCTGACTACGTGGTATATTGAGAGAAGATGTAATGAGTGCAATGTGACAAATGGAGAAATGAGTCTCAAAGCAGAGCCTACAGCCATGGTGCAGTTATCAAGACAGCAGACAAGCTGTGTGCTTGAACAGACCCAAGCAAGCTAAACGGTGAGCTGAACGCAACTCTATCCAAGTGCCCATCACTAATGTTATCTGACCTGGCAAAAGAAAAAAAGATATTCCTGGTGTTGGATGCCATTGATGGGGATTGGCATGAGCTACTCGGCGAGGAAAGCAGCTACCTTGCTGTGCTTTGAGCACCAGCATCAACATACAGATGGCTGAGGCTGTCATTTGGGACCAGAAGAAGCAATGCCGCCAGCAAGACACACTAACAAGACTCTCAGGGATCCGTGTCAATGCCGATGACATTTAGGGGTAGAGATGAGCAGACAGCTTGCTGGAAGCTGTGACAGCTAAAGAGTACAACTGGCTTTGGCAGCCAAAAACCAGGGAAGCAATTGGACCCGTTTGATAATACCAAGCTAAAACTGAACCTGGCTGCCCTGTTCAGTCAGTGACCTTCTGAGGGCAGCCTGAGAGAGGCTCAGCCCAGAGCAAAACTTCCCAAGGAGACAAAAAATACTGAAGATCATTGAGTGCCCATAGCAGGCTGCCCCAGAGCACCTCCAGCACTTGCTCCTCAACAGGGCACATGGAGCAGTAACTTGTTCAGATCAGCCTTGCAAGTCATCCCTGCTGGACTAAGGCCTGACTCATGCCATAACAAGGGTCCCTTTGACACACTCCCCATCTCACCAGGAATACTGCTAACAGACCTTTTGGCAGTATTCAGCCTGCTCATCCTCACACCTGAGAGCTGGTGGCCCTGGTGGAGGCAGCGTGGTTTCATCTATGGTCCTCCATGCTGCACCATGGGCCAGCCCTGCCACCAGCTGTCCTTCCCTCCTGTCACTTCAGTCCCCAGAAGAAGGCTCCGTCCCCTCTCAGCCATCTGAAACCCTTTGCCAGTGCCAGCTCTGCCCAAAACAAGCAATGCTCAGGACCAGCGATGTTCACGCCATTATCAGCACCTGGGAGAGTTTTAATCAATGGAGAGCCACCACCAGCAGCCTGGTCGAGGAATTTCCACGTGCTGCTTGTGCAAGGAGGCACCCCTTGTCTGGGCTGAGCCCATCAGCAGGGAGAGGTGGTTGTGGCAGCAGTGGGTGAAGCAGCTGAAGAAAATCCCTGTTCAGGGCTGCTCCCCAGGGAGTCACAGGCAGTTTTGCTGTGGACATTCCCTGTGAGCAACACACCTCTGAAGATGGAGGATGAGGTTGTGCATGCGGCTTCGCCGCTGGTCCTGTGTCCAACCTCCTCCTTGGAGTTAGCTGCTGTGGTTTTCCAAGCCTGTAAGTGGAAATTTAAAAAAAAAAAAAAAAAAAAAAAAAAAAAAAGGAAGAAGAGAAGAAAAAGGAAAAGGAGCTGCAGTGCATCGCATGCAGATTTCCAAAGCAGCTCTGTGCAGCCGCCCGGCTGCTTCCCATCCGTGCCCGCAGCGGGGAGCTGCGCTGCCGGCCTTCGGGCGCTTCTCGGCCGCCGCGGCGGTGGCGGCTCCCGCTGCTGCTGCTGGGCTGCCAGAAAGCTCGGGGCAGAGCCCGGGCTGCTGCTTTGCTGGCTGCAGGAGAGCTCTTGCAGCATCAGCACTGCGTGGCCTGGGATTCTGGAGGGTTGAGAGACCCGTCAACAAAATCTGGCTGGGTCCTAAGTAGAGCGGAGATGCTCCCGGGCTCTATCAGCGCTGCAGAACTGGCGGCTGGAAGTTGGACCTTTGAAATGTTTTTTCCATGAAAGTTGTTTATTTAGAGCTTATCTCATTACTCTAAAATAAATCTTGTTTGGGGGGGAAAAAATAAAGGATTGCTGAGGGCTGTTTAATATCAAGGGTTGGATTCTGATCCAGGCTGTGCGTGTATAATTGCACCAGCCTCGGCGGAGTTGCTCCTGCTCCACACCCACGTAATGGAGGCAGTAATCTGTCCCCCCAGCACAGCTACCATATGCACTCTGTGCTGGTGTTTTAATGCGATTAGAAGCCCAGACAAGCCTGCTTTCTTGGGATGCTGTAGCTGAGCTGAAATCACAGGTGGCCACAGCGAAACAAGATCTGAAATGACACTCTCATATTTTTAGCCGAAGTATGAGCTCACAGGCGATGCAGAAAGGACAGATCTGAAGGCTGAACTGCTCCCCTTGCAAAGCAGGTACAGCAGGGCAGGGAACAGACCAAATGACACAGGGGCTCCCAGCGCTGCCAGGGATCACCCACTGGGGTGGCTCCTGCTGGACAGGGCTTGAACAGGGACACAGTCCTGAGATCACTGAAAATAGATGTACAAGTTGTAATGGACAGGTAAAATGCAGCCATTGATCCACCGTTCTCAGTACTCTGAAGAGTAGGCATGATACAGATAAAAATTATTTTTCTTCTGGAAGAAGCATTTGTAAAGCTAAATAATAATAATAATAATAAAAGAATGTTAAAGACAGCACTTCAATATAATCCTGTGGACATATTTCATCAACCAAAAAAAAAAAAAAAATCTTTATTTTTACAGAAACAAGGCATTCAAAAGACACATCTTTGGTACAAAATCCTGTTTCCCTTTTGCAAAATAAAAGATACGTTACTGGAAGTTTTCAGGCAACACCAGCACTTTGTCCAAAAAAGAAACTAACAACACACATGCAGGAAATACTTGCTTATTTAAATAATTTCATTTCTTTCCTCTTCCTTCTATGCCCTCCAAAGAAGGACATGCTTGTGGCAGACTCCGAAGACTGCAGATGTGCCCTACCACGCAATGGAAGTAGCCAGGCTTCCTGCCTGCCAGCAGTGCCTCTGCACTGCGGGGTCTTCAGGGCGAGGAAAGCCTCTGTGTGGTACAGCACCCCTGGATCTCGTGCCCAGAACCACACTGGCTCTGCTCTCGCTCACGCTGCCCACCTGGTCTGTGGCTCACGTGCACCCTGCCCACTGGGACACCCAACTCCTGCCCTGCAGAGCTCTCCCGCACTGTGCCTGGGCTGGTGCCAGCCAGGGGCTCGCTGCCGGTCTGCTTTGCACCAACACCCAGGTCAGCAGTGGAGGTGTGCAACAGCAGCAGCTCCTGCAGCAGGTCCCAGGGAATCAGCTGCTAGCTGTATGTTTCCTTGCCCGGCCCAGATTTTTGCATCATCTATTAGGTGATATCAGCAACAGTTGTGATAAGTTTGCCAGGCTCTGCCCAATGCCTCTGCCTGCCCGCAGGACAGTGCTATGCCCAGGAATTAAAAACTCACCAGCAGGACCCAGCCCATGGCAATTAGCTCACGCACACCACGGGAAGATGGACACTTCTTTGGGCAATCACTAACAACCAAAATGAGCCCAGGTTGTCTCCCTGAGCATCTTACTTGCTGCATGGAAATGGTCAGCCTGTTAAACCGCTGCTCCGGCAGCTCTGAACATCTATAATTCAGCTATCTTCCTTGGGAGTGGTAAAAAAATCCTCCACAAGGCAGGTCTTACTCTTTTGTCTTTGCCTATCTGCATGCACATGCCATCAGCCAGGTCTGCTGTATCCTCCCGGGCCTCACTGGCCACAGGGGCTCAGCACCACTCAGCATCGTGCTCATTTCGCTTTCTGAATATTTTCTTCAGCTAAGAAAACACTCTTTGCTGGTTTCAGATACACACTATATGGCATTTGGAGTAAACACCTGCAGCTGCCTTTTTTTTTTTTTCCCTCCCTCCTCTCCTTTTCCTGGTAACATTATGTTCTCCTAGGGAGAAAAAACATTAGCTTGCTGCTTGGGATGATTCAATTACTCAGCAGTAGGTTGGAGAAAAAACAAACACTGGATGCTGCTTCTTGCATCCGCTGAGCAAAAGCCTGGCTGAAGCTCTGATGAACTGGAGTTTCAGGTAGCAACTTACTGGGAAGGACCAGTAAGAGCTACTGATCTACTCGAGTAGTTTGTACCCTTCTTTAACACCTTTTGTTGAAATCAGAGATTGATATACATCCTGCAGCTGTTCACTAATCTTCTTCAAAACCAGCTGGACTCATTAGTCTTATTACCATGCCTAACTATTTTTTCCCCCACTGCTTGGAAGGAAGCGTGAAGTTCAGCTAACACACACAAATCCCAAGTTTCATAAACGATCGTGACTGCTTTTAAAGAATCACATTCTCCTGGCACATTCTGGTTAAACTAGAGGTGGCTATGGACATCTACCGTGACGCCCTTCCTGGGGATTAAACCTTCTTCGTGTGATTTCCTTCGAAGGAAGGCTGCGTGGCAGCATTTGCTACCCCAGCTTTACACTTTCCCTGGATGTTGGCACACATGAAGCATTGCAAAAGCTGGTGAGAAGTTGTTTTCACAGAAACTTTCACACCAGATGTATCTGTGCTGTCATCACACTATAATAGGAGAGGAAAAGCAAGGAACAGAAATAATGCTCAGGCAATTAGTCAGAGGAGATAAATAATGAAGTAAAAATAACACACTTCTAAGAAGCATGGTGCATATTAACATGTAGTAAGGACAGGGAGCTGAACCATGTCAGAGAACGTGGAATAGATACAACAAAAGATTTAAGCTGCAGAGCCAAAGTGACAGCTCAAGCAAGTCCTCTCAGTTATTACCTGGCCACAGAAACGTCCAGATTGCAGCCATGCCAGACTTTCTTCTTTAACACTTCTAAGGCACCGGCTCTCAGACTCAGTGCCTGGGCATGTCAGGATTGAGAAACCTAGCGTTTCACTCAGCTCTGCTAGACAGACTCAGAAACAATCTCTTGCTTGTGTGCACTGACAGAACGAGCAGGCTGACTGCCCACTTTCCCAACCTGCACGCACAGCTGCCTGAGCGTGGCTATGGTTGGGGGTTACTGGAGGCTGCTCACCCTGTCTGGTCCAGCTCCCTGCTCTGAAACCCCTCATCTCTGCTGGAGATGCTGAGAGGGAAGTGGACTCTGCAGCACACAGCCAGTGGAGAGGTACAAGCAGGGCACTGCTCACCTGCTGCTGGCAAAGCATCCCACTGCCACATTCCTCTGGCCATCTCTGTCCCCCTTGGGGCTCTGAGGTGGCTCTTGTGTCTGCAATGCAGCCAGCCCTTGGTCTTGCTTGGGACATGAGCACTTGGAAGGATGTGGTCACCAAAAAGCCCTTCGTTGAGCTGTGACTGCAATGTGCACTTTGGGAATAGTCCGAACAAAATCACTCACCCCCCAAAGTTCCTTCAGAGAAGAAGACTTGATTATTCTTGTAAATGTCTGAACTGCTAGAGATAACAGTACCCAAAATACCTGTCATTGCTGTAGCAGGTCTTCCCATGGTGTAAGGAGCCCAAGTGATGGCGAATCTGTCACAGCTCCCTGTTTTGGCAGCACCAAGTGTAATACTCTGTCCCCTTCCAGAGCTACTGCAAGGCGGCTTTCTGGCAGAGCTTTTAAGGTGCCCAAATCAGCATGTTTGCATTGGCGCATTTCCAGTGTGGGCCCAACAGTGCAGTCCCGTAACTGACCTGTGTATGAACTTTTAGGATAAGGCTAAGCTATCTGGGAGCTCCCAGATTGCAGCCACTCCCAGTTCACTATCAGAGCTGGACGTGGGCAGGGGCCAGCCCTCTCCTCCCTCTACTATCGTGCTCTGCGTGCACTGGAAAAGTGCATCGATCAGTGCATTGGCCACGACAAACTGCAACAGGGGGCAAGTGTGAACTAGTGGCCTAAAACATCAGAGCAATGAAATAGTCCAGGTCAATGCAACCTTATATGCCTCTTCTAAGACAGACACAAAATACTTGTGTGTGTGTGACAAGGTGACTTTTGGACTGTTTTGTCTCATTTTCTGTATGGATCAAATTCCCCTCACGTGAACAGAAAACTTTTCAGAGCTTTCCATGGGAACTGAATCAGCTTTAAATTTCTCAACAGTAGAAAATACAGAGATCATCAGAAAGATGGTATATTCTATAAAAGTCCTAATTTCTACTTCCTTTCTTGTAATTTAAAAAAAAAAATACATATAATGGAGGAAGTGTTTTCTTAGGGAGGTAAACTTCTTGTCAGGATTTCTCAAGAATCACAGTGCAGAAGTGATAGTTATGTTGAAAGTCAATCACTGGTGGCTTATTTCACTGCTGTCACATCTTAAATCAAGTGGGATAAGAACCCAGGGAAAGATAGTGGGATTTGCAGATATGGACTATCTAACCACGTTAGTGAACTGGTGCCTATCTGCAAGAACACCAGTTAGTGTTCTTTGCTTTGGACTGAAGCAGTTTGGTAAGACTGGTTCAAGGAAGGTTACTCTATGATAACCTTGGTTCAGTTCCTTACAACTTTTCAGATAGCTGTTGTTTGGGCTGGAGTTTTATCTACTGTGTACACAGACCAAACAACTGGACATCGAGTCTGGCTTTCAGAAACACGGCAGAAAGGAATTTAGCCCTTAGCAACAGCAAGTCAAAGGTGGAGGAAATGTTGCTTTGCCCATGCAAAAACCAAAATTTTCTTTCTTGCTTGGTTTAGGAACAAGATCTGGAACTAAAGAGTAACTTTTGGGTCATGAACATGGGTTTTCCCAGTCCCACCCATCCAGGTTAGCCAGTTCTTAAATTATGCTGACTTCACTGCTGCTTGCAGAGGGACAAGGAGAAAACAGGAGCAGAGGGGACATCCCCTCATTAGGCTTTGAATGCCGTCCTAATCAGCTTCTCTCTCTCCCTCAGCCATGCTGGACCACCCAAGCCAAGCTTTCAATGAGTAGTCTCTAATTGCACAGTTAGAGACTTGCCACCGGGACCCATGGTAAGCAGCCTGTGCTAAGGGGCCAGATGCTTGGAGGACATGTAGGGGTAATGTAGGGAGGACTGATCCATCTCAGATTCAGTTCCTCTTTTCTACAATCACAGCAGTGCAGAGCAGGTTTGATTCATACCCATTTCAAGTCACTGCCCATTGCCCCCAGTGCTTTCTGCAACCACACTGCACAGGAAAAACATTTGATATGAAGGTATCACTTCTCTAAAACTATACAAAAACACGGAGCTAAATATGTGAATCTCAAAACCAAACCAGAACCAAACAAAACAAAAGCCCATGCAGAACCATGGAAGCAGACCCACGCAACTGGGAGGTGAAGTACTGTCACCGGGCTGACTCACACACAAGTTGGCCATGAGACCTGCTCACACGGGGGGCCCAGAGACAGATCCTGCACAGAGATGCAGCTTTTCACTTCATCCGTATAAAGGACATTTGCACTGACAATGCCCAAACATGCAAAAGTCCAAAGCTTTGAGCAGCAAGAAAAGAGGACTCTTTGGGGAAGACCTGGAATATTCTTGGAGGGAAAGCTGATTCTCCAAAAGCCTGGGTTTCAGTGAATATTCATTTAGCATTCCTGGATACCTGCAAAATGACAAATGCAGTATTCACAGCTCCTGTCCTGGTTGTCAATAAAAAACACGTCCTTTTATCTGATAGACATTGCCTGTTTCTTAAGCCTTCCTTGAAAGGCTGGTAAAAGCATCCTCCACTGAAAGTCTGGACTTCAGCTAGTGGAAATGTTCCTTAGTGCAGCCTTATTTGTGTCCCTGACAGTGATTTGGTCTGGTGAAATCCAGAAACAAGATGAAGTGCAGGAAAGATAGACACAGACAGCAGTGGTGGACAAAATAACGTAAAGGAGCACTGCCCTGATCATTGCAAGAAGTCTATGGTCTTGCCATGGTTGTGGAGAATACATTGGCACACCAAAGACCTGAGATGAGGCAGAATAAGGGTTACAAGCCTTGCTTAAAAGAGATCTTGGTCTCAGCTGGGGATGCAGACACTGAATATTGCAGACTGACTGAAGGAATGCAACACATGCAAGGAAAGCTCATCTAACACTAATAAATCAGTTCCCGCAAGCCAGGTTAACGAGCATTGGAGGCTCATGACTGCATCTCCTTGGGATTCAAAGGAAGCCACAACGACATGGTCAGAACAGTATGATGCATTCTCCCACAGAGACAGCTCAGACAGGGTGATCTGGAGCTGTGCCCACATGGTTCCACTGTGCTGTTTTCATGTAAAGAGCAAAGAGCACACGGCAGCTAGGAAACACAAGTCAGATATGAAACAGAAGATCAAACAGCAGTGCCATCTGGTGTGATCAGTGCTTATCACTTCCCATGCACAAGCCAGGTGTAAATGACAGAGAAGGCAAAGAACTGCTATGATATATTCCGATTTTGAAAGCAGCAAGTTATGATTCAAGAAGGGAAGAGGTCATCCTCACCTCGCCTCCTCTCCAATGCCTTGGAAAGGGAGAGTCACATTTGGTTTCTTCTCCTGAAGTGGCTTGAATGTTCAGCCCACCCAACCTGGGATGGTACAAGATGCTAACAGAACCCATAACCTAAGAAAGCACCTTGTTGTCTCAAATCAGCACTCTCACTCCCTTACAAGAGCAGCCTGGGTAACTCTCTAGACCTCCATTCATCACTTTAACAGGGCTGATTTTAGTGGAGCAGTGCCAAATCTGAGGGGCTCCACCCTTCCACTAAGCAAATACTTCACAAGCAAAACCTGAATGAGCCTCCATCTATTTGACAGATCAGGCACTTACTGTTTAATTATACAGATGAGTAACGCCACTGAAAGGGTGCTTTTTCTTTGCGAGTTTGTTACAGGGGAATGAGCATGAATTAGGCTGTAAAACAAAACAACTGTGGTGTAAACAGTGTAATTGCTGTCTTCTCATCTGTGGCAATCAATGATCTGTAAGCCATTTACATGGCTGCCCCAAGCCATTTCACCATCTTGTAGTCTGGGGGCAATAAATAACATCTTTGCAAATGAAAGAGAGGAAGATGTACTCCAGTATGGTATCCAGAGAGAGCTGCACTACATCAACAGGGACATCAGCCATGGAGAAGATGGTATGAGTGCTGTCTTGACAAAGAGAATGGGTAGGTAAGGTGAGGTGCATTTAATATTGGCAGGTTTTTTTTTCTCAAATCTATTTGATAAAGTCACTGGAGGGGATGGCAGAGGGATTGGAACTAGATGATCTTTGAGGTCCCTTCCAATCTAGGCCATTCTGTGTTTACCAGAAGTCACAATTTGTGCTGAACTTTCACTTTTTTAGAAGCAAGCGTAATTGATTTCTACTTACATCTAGCTAAACACTCCAGCTTACAAGTATGTCGATTAGGCATGAGCTTGAAGTTAAGCTGAAGCCAATGCCTTCTACTGACTCAGGTGCCGCAAGGGAACTTAGGCAACTTGCAGGGTCTGGATTAATATTTTGGAAGTGGGTCTGCTTCTTGATGACAGAAAAACAGCTAATGGTACAATTCCCACCTCCCCCACTACACTGTCTTTCTCCATGGAGCACACAACCTCCTCTTGGAAGCTGAGCCCTATATACATGTCCTATACAACAAAGATTGTGGTTTAGACCCTGATTTCATGACTTCTTGAGTCAAGTGGTCTTCCCACCCATTGCTGAAAGTAGCATCTGCTCTGCCTGGGTGCAGGCATTGCTGGTTCTCAGGTGTCCCCACACTCATGCTGCCACGTTGCACTTGTGTTGGGGAAGATGGTCAAAATGAAACTCAACATGCTGAGCAGAGCTGCTCCAGCAGGCCAGAAACTGAGAAAATGAATTTTATTTATTTTTTTTTCAGCTGTTGCCCTAGGGTTAAGGATCTAGCTTGGTTCTTTCCAAGAAAACGCAGAAATTAAATGGGGCTCTGGCTGGTTTGTTCCATATCACTCCAGGGCAACAACTCTGACCCACTAGCAGCACAGAGGCAGACCCAAGTTCTTGTCTTATTCAGCTGAATGTCTGAGCCTTTCCATGCAGATCAGTTGCCCCATTTGTGTAATATTACTGAGAAAGTCAATGCACATTTCTACCCAGGCCAAGGAGGCGAGCCTATCACACCACACACATCACAGGCAAGGGCTCAGTCATCCCTGTTCAGGTCTGAGATATCCCATCCTTCATCCTCATCTTCAGAGGAGGAAGAGCTTTAAACCCAGAGTGAGAGATGGGACTCAAACCCTTTCTCACCAAGGATGTAGGCATGGTGTCTTGTAGCTCTGGCTCAAGGTGCCCTTCCTAAATGACAGCTGGAACTCATCAGAGCAACTGTAGCCCCCAGCAAGAGGTGCCCTGCATAAGCAACCAGACCACAGGTGCAAAAATAGGAAGTAGAGAGAAAGAAAGCTCTCAGTCTGTGGTCAATGCAGTGCAGGCAGATGAGAAAGTGTCTGGTTCCAGCACCGCAACCATGATGATGGTTGAGATGTCCCTAGAGCTTCTGCAGCCAAAGGGCAGCTGAGGATGCTAGGCTGGGTGCTGGCAGCATGTCTCTATCCTGTAAGACTGCATAAATAAATTTGTAAATGAGTAGAAAACACAGAACATAGCAGGTTCAATTAGGGTGAGGTCTCTCACTTTCTGAGAGGATGTTATTTTAAATACCTGACCTTCTGGCAGAGAGGGGGCTGATTTGGGAGCTCTGTGTACCAGAGTTCAGAGTGTCAGAAGGAGAATGACTCCCACTGTATAAAGTAGCAGAGGCTTTCATCCACCCCATGGCCCTGGTACCTTGTGAGAACTGCAGAGAAAAAAGGAAAAAAAAAAAAAAAAAAAAAGTTAACAATTATTTGGGTTTTCTTCTGGAAAGAAATATCTTGATAAATCCCCCAGAGGCCTCTGTGTGAGTGAAGAGCCCAATCTCAGCCAGATTTTAGCAGGGAAAAATAAAAGACAGGAATCTCTAAGACACCTACTCTTGCTATGCAAATGGTTGTCCTTTCCAACCACATTTGCCCTGTGGTAACTGGAACATGTTTTGAGCAACAGCCAAGCTGATGGCACATACCCAGCTGCCCAGCCAGAGTGCTAGAGGGAAACTGTGGAAGGGAGGGGAAATTTGCCTCATTGGTCCCCAGTTGTGCTTTTTAGCCTTCCAGACCTTTGTGAGGCAATTGAGTGATTTCACCACCTTGCTTAATAAAAATAAATAAATAAAAATAAATAAGGAGGCAGATGAGGTGATGGGTTGGCCTGCAGGTATGTGAGGTTCAGGGCTTAAGCCCATCAAGACAAAGTTCAAGAGGAGGCTTGCTCTGCACCAACAACGAAACACAGTGAAAAGGAAAACAGAACGGATCTCTGCTTGCGGAGCCATGTCCCAGTCACAAAAACACCTCCTTCTATCTTCCCCTTATGACGATGCCTTCTGCTCTGTGGCCACCAGCTTGGTGGCACCAAGAAGGAAAAAGCCTGGCAGGCAGTTGCATTGTTCTCCTGGCACGTCTGGCACATTTTAGCAATTTATTTGACAAAAGCCAGCAACCCTTTTATATCTTCCTGGAAAGAATAGTCAGCCATTTGTCCAGACAAAGTGCATCACCCTCTGTGATCTTTACATCAATGCCTGGTGCTGGGTTTGGTAGGGATGCCAGACTGTCCCAGGACCGTTGATGGTTTGAGCAGAACAATCACACAATGTGAACAAATCCTTTTCATATCCCATGGGGAAGCTGGCAGAAATCATAACATAACCCAGAGCTTAACACACCAGCAAATCTCAAAGCACTAAGCACAAACAAACTGGCTACCTCTGATGGAAGGGCATGGGAACAAAGAGGCAGATCTCCAAAGGCATTCACGCATCTACTGGACTCTGAAAAACTGTCGCAGCACCATCCAGGTGCAGAAGTGTGGCCAGATGTTGGGTCTCCTGCTTGCCTCAGTCGTTTCCCCAGTGTCCGCACCACATTAATGCCTTCTATTAGAGGCAGTGTGATGGCACTTCCTCCCCATGGGGTGAAAACCTTGAAAACCTTCATACACCTCACTGCTTGTGATCACTATCAGCATCTTCCTGTACCCTCTCAGAGAGGTTGCTGGCAATGCTCTGGTTTCCGCAGCATCCTGTCCCTCCCATATCACCTGGCCACCGCCATGGTGCACAGCTGTGTTGCTTTGCACGATTCCCAGCTCCCTCAGGCTCTGCTGTTCTCTGTTTCTAATTAGAGCCCAAAATGCCTCCCTCCGCGCTGATTTGTAATTCTAAAAGTGGCCAAGGTTCACGGCTTCCTCTTTGGCTTTTTTGGGGTGTAATCTCATATCTGCAGCAGGGAAATCTAATAAACCTCACCAACCTCAGTGCAACGACACTGTCTTTACCCAGATGTAACTCCTAACAGCAACTGGTCGTTCACTTCATGGGTTTCGGAAACTTCAGCATGCATCTCAACTTGCGCTTCCTTTTCTTCATTTGACACAAATCAATCTCTTTTCTATGTCCTGTTCTCAAAAAACTGTGGATTTCAGCAAAAATAAATAAATAAATAAATAAATAAATAAATGGAAACTTCTCTGCTGTATTCTCTTTCTGCTTGTTCATTTGGGTTGTTTTTATTTCTCAGGACTGGATAGAAGAAGGCAAAAAGGACGGAGGATCACACAATCCTGTTGCCAAGCTGAAAACAGAAGACCTCCACAGTTCCCCCGACCCTGGGGTGGCAGCAAGCCCTCCCACACTGCCTCCCAAGCCCAGGGCAGGACCAGCAGGCTCCATCTGCCCCCTCCCATTCCAAGGGCCTGACTCCTCCAGCATTTCTTCACACCTCCCACACTACAGGCGACCTGGGCCTTTCCATGCAGTCCTCACCTGCTCCCAGGAGAAAGGCAAGGCTCTGCTTCACCCTCCAAAATGCATACTCCCGAGGCTCGGCGATCAGCTGGACTATGGGCCTCCAAGTAACACAACCCAGCTGAATGCCCGTGGCTGTGCAGGGTAGGCAGAGCACATGGAGCCCTGCTGAGCTCATTTAATGGAAAAGCTTTTCCCTTACTGTCTCCTCTGAACATCAGAAGATAAAAAAAAAAAAAAAAAAAAAAAAAAAAAAAGCCTCCAAGACCAACAGAGAGCACCAACTTGGAGCTCAACCCTGTGAAATGGAGGTGAGGCCTCAACCCACTGCCTCAGTGTTTCTCCATCTCCCTGAAGAAGCTACTTTCAGTCCTTCCACTACACCACATGTTATCTGGCCTACGTGGCCAGTGCCACCGTGTCTTCACTGCTCTCTTGACCACTGCTAGATGATAGAAGCTGGCCGGTGTGACCTTGGTATGATGCTGTGCAGCTGGGTGGTCGCTCCCCTAGGGACCAAGGCAGCCCCTTGCTGGGGAAGGCTCCAGCTGTCTCACCTGAGCAGGGGATCAGGGCAAAGGGCTTCTTTGCACTCGAATGCACAGAGGTTTGTGCACTGAGCATCTCTGCAAGCCTTCAGCATGAAAGCCAGCATAATGAGCTTTGCATGGGTATCTCCAGCAGTGGCTATCTGGGAAAAATCAGCTATTTCCCGACAGAAGGCCAAAGGCAGCCATCGGTGTCCTGCTTGTTATCAAGCTCCATCCATGAAAAGAGACTAGAGTATTTGTGTGTTCCTAATGGTTCTAATTTTGATTAAGTAAAATAGAATTGATCTTCCTCTTCTTTCTCTCAGGCCCACAGGAAGCTGAGCTCAGAGCAGGAGCAGTTTTTGCTTCTTTACTTATGAGTAATGCAAGTTTGAACTCAGTTCTCAAAATACGTGTCTCACCAGCTCAAAGCTGCTTCACTGTAGTTATTCTTAGCCCCCAAGTCACCGTGATAAGAAGCTAAATTAAACTGATTTCCAACCAAAAACATATTGAAATGAAAATATTTATCATAACTGCTACTGGAAATGAGAAAGTGTTCTTCATTTTCAGGGCAAACAACATGATGTTTCTATAAGAAACCACTTCAAGGCTGATGCATTACTGGTCCGGACCTTCTGGAGTGAAAGATGAATGCAAGGGACCCTTCCTCCATTCTCCCATCTGGGAGAATATTTTCATTTTTGATGGATAATTCACAGCCCAAGTAGGGCAGATGCAACATGCACATGGGATCCCAGAGGGCTATCACAGTACAAGACTCCCCATGAGCATGCTGTATATTCAGGGAGGGAATGGAAAGAAGTCAAATGATAAATCTCATGCCCTGCATGTGAGATGTGACAAATCTGCTGTTCTGATTTGATAGTTTCTCACACAGATGCAAACAGCAGGGTGAGTTCTGTGGGAAAGAAGGCCCTTTCCCAGCAGAGCTCTTGGTGCAGTTTGGAGATGTGAGCTGTGTGTTCCCCTTTCATTTTCAGTTCCATTCGTGGTGCTGGAAAACATTGCTCAGCACCTACACATCTCCCCAGATTTTGTCTTACAAATCTGTCAGATAATGCCATGCCAAAGCTTTTGGGTTTGTCTTTTAAAGACCATTTTTCCAAAGCTCTTTGCAAATATTTTAATAAATAAACAAAACCTAAATTTAGTATACATAACAACTAAAAAAAATAAAAATAATAAATTGTATATATATATATATATATCCCTTTTTATCTCATGATACTTATGTCCTTACAGCAACACTTTTGCTACGCGAGTGTTCAGGGAGTTCACGACAGTGTTCAACATTTTCAGGCTCTGGTCTGACCTCCTAATTGATAGACTTTGGGATACAGGTGTGAAGCCAAGAGCATCCAGCACTACTGTGGTTTATAGCGTCCGTGCTGGGCAACCATGATGGACAAGAAGGACTGCTCACCCTTAAGATTTGGCAGCCTGAAATGAGACATCTTTAGTGTTTTTTCCAACACAACCAAGAAGCCTTATTGAGCCAAAGCAGGTGTTGGTGCTACTAACCCACCCAAGTTGTGGTCTTTCAGCATGTGTGATTCCTCTGAAATCTGCGTGAGATCTAAATGCAGAAACATGATGCTGGAAATACCCTGCCAAGCTTTCCTGCTTGGGCCAGTTTCTGAAACTGGTGAGGAACAGAGCAAAGCTTCTTTAACCTCTGCAGGTGCACGTCTCCCTCCTGTTTTCACCAGCTTCAGATCCCCTCTATCCTTTTCCTCTGGACATTCAGGAGAAAGGAAGCACTTGAAACTTTACTAAGAAGAGAAGAGGCAGGCCAGACCTTGACCAGGTAAGGACCAGTGCTGCTTTGGCTTTTCAGCTGCCAATAAAAGCCAGCTGCAACGAACCATCTTTCATCTTGGGTCTGGCTTTGTGGGGAGAGGACTGATTTGCCCAGCCCTGATGCAATTAACTGCACAAAGCCAGGGCCACAACCATGATCTTCAGTGTTTATCAAAACAGTTGGGTGAAGGGCAAAACAATGTAGTAAAATGAAAGAAGCATGTAGCAGCATAGACAGCAAATAGCAGGGAAATGAGAGCTAGATAGTGACTTGAAGAGTCACCAACAAGCTAGGTATATCCTGCCCAGCCCTAAAACAATTCTTTCAAGCTTTATGACTCATAGTTTTACCATGAAACACTCCCTTTCTAGTTTCCTCCTGCAGTCAACAGAAGCACTTACTGCTGACCTGTGGCAATGTGCAATGAGAACTCTTCTCATGCTGGCTCAGCTGCCTTGGCCAACCCTGGGATTGGAAGGTACTAACTTGGGATAGAAATGTGGCCCATTCCCCATGCCACCCACCTGACTGCAGGAGGGGACATGCAAGTCTCCAGGCTGCCCAAAGTTCAGACATGCATGTGCCTTGAGCCAGATGTCACAGGTTACATATGCTGCATCCTGAGGTGAATAAATCTCCCCTGGGCTACATGCAGCTGCTCCAGGGCTGGAAGGATGAAAGGGTTTGTTATGAAAGAGGAGGCTGGCACAGCACTAAGCAGTGTGATGGGGAAAGCTGTTGGTCCCCCTTATTCCAACCTACAGCTGGGGTAACCCAGACAGCTGAGCTCTGAGCTTCTGTCTCAGCTTCCCCATTCAGAGTTTAATCAAATTCAGCTTGGAATTAGTCTTTTCTTCAAGTAGTTTTCTGATGAGTAACCAAGTTACATCAGTGGCTGAGTCATAAAAATCAAACCTTTGTGCAGCAAGAGCAAGCTATGGAAACTCCCTGTCACATCAGCTTTATGACTGCCGTTTTCAGATGTTTCAGAAAAAACAGCTTCTCTATACCACAATTAGTTCAAAACTTGTCAGTGGAAGTGAATACATGTTTTGAAAATGTTAGCAACTGATTAAATGGTACCTTAATTGCAAAGAACAGAAGCAGAACTGCATGTGGGAAGGGGGACTGGCTCGGCAGGTCCCATGATACTTAATCCCCTGGGGACACAGAAGATCTAAGAGCACTTGCAGACTGTTGCAATCTCCCCCTGTAACCTTGGAAAAAATGGAGTTTCAAGGTTGAGCCCCAGTCAGTCAGGTTTTAAGAGAAACTTTGCACCCAATTTACCAATCTTTTTTCAACCTGGGGGAGAAGATGAGAACACTTACCACAGGACCATGTATGTACCATATTGCATAATATGCTTGTATTGGATCTTCACAATTCATATCCCCAATGGACTTTTCTCCCTTGAATTTGTCCAGTCACTTTCTGAATCCATTTATTCATCAGCAACTACAACAGAGCAGTGAGCTCTGCAGTTTAATGCAAGACTGTGTAAAGAAGTACTTTGTTCTGTTTGTTTAAAAAATGGACTATTGGAAAAAAATATCATTTTAAGACCCCAGGTTCTCATTTGAGAGAGAGAAAAAAAAAAATATATATATATATATATATATATATATATATAATTTTGTTCTCTATTCACCTTCTCCATTGCACTCTTGATATAGCAAGCTCTACCACAGACCTTTTTAATAATCCTTCTTCCTAATCAGAACAAAGTCTTCTCATGTAGAAACAGTCTTATTCATTTTGCCATTGTTGTTGCCCTTCTCAATATCCTTTCTACTTCAACTTAATTATTTTCAGTAACAGAGTTAAGAACTGCATGCGCTGCTCTGGGTGTGCAGCTTCACAGGTGTGAGTGAAAAATGTTTCTAGAGTAGCTTATTATGTTTTCGCTTTTGAGCTTTCTTCCTGTTTGAACAATACCTAACATCTGATTTGCCATTTTCTCTCTTCTGAACATTGAGTTGACATTTTCATAGGGTTATACGTGATGAGTCTAAGCTCTTCTTTCCGAGTGGCAGTAGCTAATTTTAGACCTCACCACTGTGCATGGTTAGGATTGTTTTTTTCCTTAAGTACATGAATTGCATCTGCTATTTTACCATTCAGCCAATAAGCATTACAAGATCCTTCTGTTATTCTCTACTGTCAGTTTTAATTTTTATTATTCTCAGTAAACTCTGTATCATCAGGAAGTGCTGTCACTTCTTTACTCACTCCTCTTCCAGATCATTTATGAATACACTGAAAAGGAACCCAGCATATATATCTATAGAAGTTTATTAGTTCAACAACTGAAAGTTGTGAAAACTTTTTTCTTCCTGTGTTTTAACCTGTTATTAATACATGAAAGTGGTTTCCTTTTATAGGTTGCGTGATTGTTCCTTTTTTTATATTTGAACCTTTGACCACTACTTTATTCCTCTGTTATTTTTGTGTACCATTTTTTCCAGGACAGTTTGAAGCCTACACATTCATATCCCCATCCTGAAAGACTTGGCTGGTGAGTCCTCCAAAAAAACAGTCAATTTATAGAAGCACTACAATGCCTCAGAGTAAATGCTGATGGTAGTCAAGTGTTTATGTACTTAGAGGTGATGCAGTGTACTGAGTCATATATGTCACCAGCTCTCCTGTTGGAACAGACCTCTGTACTTGGCCTGAATGCTGAAACATACCAAAACTTTAAGTTATTAGAGAACGTTTATGTGTCATTATGCTGTGTGATTTACATAGAAGACAAGTCATTCACGCCAAGCTCTGGCAGCTACCATTGCAAAAGCTCTTGCTTAATGCCAATCAAAGGACTGAAAGTGATCAAAATGTCCAAGCAAAAAAAAAAAATCACCCAGTAAAACAACTGATGATTTGCAAGAGTCTCACTCTGGTTGCTTTGTTCTCAGTTACATCCAGTTATTTGAACAAAGGCTCAGATGTTTACATTACAAACACATTGTGCCTTAAGCCAGCAATTTTCTGTGTTTCCAGTACAGCAACCCAAATTTTCTTTGCATTATAAGCGTAACCACAAAACAAACTGAGCAAATATGTTTTACATTCCTACAGAGCTTTGTTGACAACTTATCAAGAACTAATCTGCAGACCACACTGCCCCATGTACTTAAGCAGATGCTGCTGTTCTGTTGTTGGAACATCTCAGGCATCTAAGGATGGGCTTTGGAAGTTGCATTTTCCCCCTTTTACACAGGGAACAGAAGTGTAAAAGTTAGTCTCTAAATTTACTGTAGCATGGAGTTCAAGTTACCCGTGAAGACCAAGTTCTTCTTGGACTGCTTGCCTGTTGGTTATAAACAGCACAGGAATTCTGCCAAGGAATTTCCTACAGGGATAGGAAAGACAAGTTTGGAATCAATAAAGAATTTTCCTCTAAAATGATGCCTTTTGTTGTTGTTGTTTCGTTGCTGCTGGGCTTGAAACTGAAACACTTTGGCCTCAGTAGCTAGGTGGACAGCTTGCTCAGGAGAAGGCAGACACAAAATTAGCATTTCCTTGCAGTCAGGATGGCAACAGGAAACAGCCTGACTGTATCTGCACACCGGATCCAACCATGGCCCCTTTTATTTACACCCAGGCATGATGTATGCATGTACAATAGCCAAATTAACAAATATTCTAAGCCATTGTTGAGTACAGATTATGGAGTCAGCCGTTGTTCTGCTGTGTGCACCAGCTTTGAAAGAGAGCCTTTGTAAAGGAAAATGGCCTGCTGTTTGTATCAGTTTCCCTCCCCAAAATGAATTCTGCATTTCTCCCAAAAACACACACTAGGCCTAAGTCTCCCTCTCACAAAGGGGCTCTGTCTAGGTGCCTTTGCTTAGAACACAGATTTTATTTATCAAAACTGAGCATGAAATTCAGTACCATGTTGATACTTTACATACAGAACATGCTGCTTCTCAGAAAGCTAGGATAGTGGGAACAGTGAGGCTGGGGTTCCTTCTCCTTTAGGACTTGCCATGCATTCCCCTGCCATGGCACATCCTTCCACCAGCTCAGGCAACCCAGCTAAGTCACTGCTAGCACCAAACTGTCCCTCACAACAACAACAACAAAATCCCATGCCTTGCTCAAAACCAGAAGAAAGACCTTTGAGGGAAGCAGTAAAACAGCCTTTTGCAGACATTATATTGAAGAACAGATAGTGAGACAGGCCCTGCAGATGGTGGAGGGCTACTTCCACCCATGCTGAGCAGGCTAGAAGAAAGCTCAGAGAAATAAAAGGAGCTGTACTGGGCCACACCAAACTTTCCATCCAACTAGCCCCACATTTAGCCTCTGCAAGTAGCCAAACCAGATGCCTCACACTTGCTAGTCCTGTCTAAGTACGGCATATAATGATACCCACCCAAAATACCTCTCCAGCCTCCAGCATTTTGCAGCTTAGAGACTTCCAGAGCCACAGGTTGTATCTTAATAATACTCGGTCTGTTTTTCTTCTGTGAATTGGTCTTCAATGAGTTTTGACATCTGCAACATCCTGCAGCAAGGCATTTCACTGCTTAATGTCATGCTATGTGGAGAATAACCTCCAGTTATCACCTGTCTTGAACGTCTCTTCTACTAGGTTTCTCTGAGATTCTGAACTCTTTTGCTGGAGAAAACGCTAAATAACTGTACTGTGCTGTGCTGGATCCAGCCCAACAACATGTAGGGCCCAACCCTTTGCAAAAATCTTTTCCCAGAAACATAAAATTCTTTTTGCCAAATCTGCAGCTCCAGTATTCTGGGGAGTGCAAAGAGACTGGAGCTGTGTCATTAATGTAGTAACTTGGCTATAGGTAGCTGTTGTAACACACATTTTAAGGTGGATGCTCTTTCTCCCTATGGCTGCAGTTTGCTCCTCCAAAGGACCAACCACCTTCTGTCTCAACGTGCATGAACTACACCATGAAGACAGTATACAAAGGGAGAAAGGAAGCCACCGGTGAACCACAACAAAGACATGAGATGTAGGCTGATCCCAACGTGTTATTGAGGAACAAGGAGGGAACCGTAGGATGGGAGACCTACGGAAAAGCACCCCACCCCATGTGGTAAGAGCAGCTCTCCTCGGTCACCACCCAAAATGAGAGGGCAAAAAATGTACATGTATATCATAGCCTTTCTTCATTCCTGCAGGATACAGAAAGATTTGTAAGTAAAAGGAAAGGAGGATTTAGGACCAAAACCCTCAGTGGTTGCTGAAACTGGCTTCTGCTACTGCAGGCAACCCCCTCATCAATTGCTTTTCATACAGCAATGAAACTCCCTTTTAACTCAGCCTAGGATTTTTGGCCTTTCATCTCCTGACAGAAATATCACTTTTCTGACCATTAAAGAACCTCTTCCCATCTCCAGTGTAAATGCGTTCGTTTCTCATTAACACCCATTTGTTCTCGTGCCAGTGCAGTTCACAGGCTTGAACAGCTGGGGGGATTTTGTTCCTGCGTGGCACTGACACCTCTCCTGAAACGCTTTGAGATGATCACATCCCCTCTCAGCCCTCATTTTGTTACACTCTATCAGCCAAGGTCTTTTAATCTCATGCTGTAAAACACCACCGTCATTCCCCTTCTCAGCATTTGTTCCACTTTAAATTCCCCATTCTGGAACTTAGAGAGAATTACCTGCAGCATTTCAAAGGACACTCCTGGCTGAGTTATTAGCAGCGAGAACCTGCACTCCAGCCAGCCAGACATAAAAGCAGAAGGCTTTCCTACCAGAGCAGGAAACATTTCCAAGCTCTGGCAGGCCGATACATCTTCACAGAGCCTGGCTATGAGGTAGGGGCAGGGACACATCACCTGTACCCACAGTTTGGCTGACAAATGGGCATCCCATCAGCGAACAAGATATGTGGGTAAACTGCCTGTAAATGTTCTCTCCTGAGTTTGTAACCAGTCCCTTGTCCAAGGCAAGTGACAGAAAGTGGTTTTGCTGTACCTAAAGGAGCATCAGGCACCCTGAGTAAGGCAGATTTATAGGGCAGCCACAGTTGTATCAGTTAAAAAATGGTGACCTGTTTGTCCGTGCTTTGAGGAGATCAGTGTGCCTGAATACATCAGCACCAGGACTACAGCGCTTTAAAAATCCCATTAATCAGAAAACACATTCATTAATCCCATATAATGCACTAAACTGAGATTACATGTGTTATGTGGAAATCGGGGGGTGAGGAGAAAGAGGCTTTAGCCTCTTCTTTAACTGCAGTGGACCTCTGTTCTAGAAGCTTTTAGCCCCTTTGATACCACGTTTGAGATGCAATCACTGTTGCTGTGGAAATAAACATGATGGCACATAAAGAAAAAAAAAAATCCTATCAAGTGGGGACGAGGCAATGGGAGCAAATGAGCCCTTATGAAACAAAGGGCTCTCTCATTCTCCAAGCACCACGTCTAACAAAACAAAATATCAGGCAGAGTGACTGAAAACACCTTAGAAAAATTGTCTGTGCTTAGCTGTGTTATATAATGGGACATCATCAGATTGTTATCTAAATTACCCAATCTGAGGCATTTCACCCATTCTGTGTTTCTAGGCTTCCTAAATGTTCTTTTTTTTAATCTTCCTCCCATTACAACCTCTGAAAATGTGTGCCTAAATCCTCATGTATGTATGCACTGTTATTGACTTACCAACGCTAGATTGCTCCCCAGTCTCCTTACTTAATCTCCTGTGGCTCCGGGAACACTAAAACACAAAGATTATTGTGTGCTTGATATTGCAGATAATATCATCATCTTTGAGTCTCGAAACTCTCCTGGGGCCCCTCCCTCAGGAAAATTCAACCGCTGCTACCGCTTTGCAACTCAAAACCAGAAAGCCCTTTTCTTCTGCGCTGTGACCTTCGCTGTAAGCATTGCAAAGGGCGGGAGTGAAGGAACAAATAGATCCAAAAACGCTTCTGTGCAGCACATGCTCTTAACCTCGACTGCTGCTGGAAATGAGTTCTGCTTTAATCCAAGCAGGGACAAACACAAAAACAGCTCTTGTCATGAGACCTTGGGACTACAATTCCTGCAGCTGTGCAGTAATGACATTCTCGGTATGGCAGATCTCTATCTAAACCCCAGCTAATTGTTAGGAAGAGGAATGTCTGCACAAACATTCACGTCTCACATGCATTCCTGAGCTCTTCTGCAATCCTGCCTTCAGATCAGAAACCCCAAATGTTTCAGCACTCCTGAGGGGCAGGGCACTAAGTAATATACCAGGAAGATGACGTGGATCCCAGAACAGTAGGAAGAAACAGATCAAGAGAAAGGAAAAATAATAATAATAATAATAACAAAAAAGTCATCCAAATGTTGATGAAGATAATGTAAATACAGAGCAGTAAAGGCTGAGAGAGTTTGGGCAGTACTTTGCTCCACTGAAAAAAATGATTTTTAAGAGCTCAGTCCATCCAGGGCAACAATCCCCCTGAGCCTTCCAGCTGCTGCAGCATTTCTCTTGATCCTTCCAATCCTTTTTGCTGTGGGACAGAGAAACAAGGGGTAGCCCCACTATGGAGGCACCCAGCCAGGGCTTCCCTCCCTGCCAGGACCAGGTGTGTGCCATCAGCTTTTTCACCCAAGCCAAAGGGAAAAAAAAAGAAGAAGAAGAAGAAGAAGAAGAAAAAAAAAAAAAAAAAAAAAAAAACAGCCAGAATTAGAAGGGAACAATGGTCATGGAGCATCTTTGGTGTAACCAAAGGGGAACTTGGTCCATGTGGTGGACTTTGCATGTTTGGTGTATAATTGGCAGCAATAAGACCAAATGAAAGCAGCAATAGAGATATACAACAGCACCTTTGCTGCTCACACCTTCTCCAAGCAGGAGATAAGGAGCCCAGGGAAATCTCAGCTTGCTTTTTGAGGATGTGAGGTTTCAAGGAGCAAAGCACAGTGCAGGCGCAGGTCCCGCATCCCCACAGCCACACCACATCTGCACCCCCGGACACACATGCACAGCACGGCTTTATCCCAACAAAGGAGCATTTGTGTGCCTGCTGCTCGCCCCCACACTCATATCTGCTTTGGTCAAAAGTGATTGTGGTGGAAACAAGGGGCATTTCCACAGAAATTCATTTTCACTCCTTCTCTTGCCTTTGCTCTTCACTTCTACGTGATGGTGAGAGGCTCCGTGGTTTTAATTTATCATCCGTAATCGATTTTTAGTGCCATGAACATTGTCCCCCCGTGCTCAAACAAGGAAGCATGACTGTCAAGTGTCAAGCATGAGAGCAAGGATGAGTAAAGCAGTGACGCATGGGGGAAGGGGAACAATACCCCTTGTCTTTTACCCACCCAGGGTACAAGGCCATGGTGAGCAGCACGTCTCCTGCATACAGCACAGAGGCTTCCCTGCTGCCTCCCATGCGGCCAACCCCGCTCACGTGCCAGGGCAGTCCTGGGAGGAACAGAGGCAAAAGAAATGAAAAGTGGGCTTGAGTATGAAAGATTTGGCTTCCCTGTGCCTCTTCTCACACTGAAGTAGCAAAAACATGCAGAGAAGGGAAATTGGCTGAAGCAAAAACAACAACAGCAGCAGAAGACGCGGAGTATTTCCTAAACAACAGATAGATCTTTCAAAATCAGGTTTATATCCTCAGAGAGAGATTGCAGGGGACACATCCATTTTTCCTGCCACGTAGATTTGTACAACAAATTATGTACCCATCTGGGTATTGCATAAGACACCGGTTAGAAACATTTCTTTTGAGTAGAAGAATAACTGAGGAGCCGTGCCGGTTAGCTGCCATCCCTGACAGACGCCGTCTTCTCCCATTTCTCTCTTCTCTCACTAGAAACAAAGCAGTGTTTTACGAGCAACCGGTAAAATCTCAGGTCTCATTTTCCAATTTGAAGCCTCTGAGATGCTCATCGCCGTGTTCCTACCCTGTAACTACCCTCCAGTCTCCCGTAATCGCACTCAGCGGCGTGAGGCTCGGCTCTCAGCTCGCAGCAGCCCTTGCAAAAACACTTTAGCAGGATTTCCACGTTAGCTCTCCCCTTCTCCCCCCTTCCAGGATTTTTCCTGCTGGTTTTTCTCCTCGGATGGCCAAGCCCAGCACGGCAGCAGGGCTCTGCCTGAACACGGAGGGGAGTGACCGGAGGGGAGAGCACCCCGACCCGCAATGGGAAACAAACTTTTCCGCCGAACTGTCCCCACCCGGCTGCTAACAGGAGGCTTAGCTCCACAGTTTCACCCTCTACCCCTAAAGCCAAACCTCTCTGTAACAAATAACCCCCCCATCCCCTCTTTCCACCCAACCCAATCAGAGCCCTTCAGTGACATGGACCGCAGCGCGCATCCCCTGCCCGAGGGGACCCCACTCCCCCCAAAACCTCAACCCCAGCCCCTCCTGAAGCTGGGCTGGGCTCGGGGGGAGGATGCTCAGAGCTCAAAAACTTCCCCCCCGCTTTCCCTTCCCTTCCCCACCGCCGCCGCCCCCGCCCCGCCCCGGAACGGGGCGCGGCAGCCTCGGGCGGGCAGAGCCCGGAGGCTGCGGGCTCCGCTGGAGGCTCCGCGGCCACGGTGAGGCCGGGGGAAGGCGGGGGGGAGGCTGCGGAGGCTGCCGAGGGAGGCGGGGGGGGGGACACGCGTGGGCGCCGCTGCGGGCTGCGGGTGCGACAGGGCGGCGGGCAGGTGGGATGCGGGATGCGGGACATGGGATGAGGGATGCGGGATAAGGGATGCGGGACACCGTGGGACGGGGCGGGGGGTGTAAAGAGGGGGGGGGGGGGGGCGGCTGGTGGAGGGTGGGGGGCTGCGGGATCGCCGTGCTGGGAGCTGCCGGCCGAGCGTGCAGGGTTTGTATTTTTGCAGCCTTCTCCTGGTTTTGGAGGAGGTGTCCCGAGTCCTTCCCGGTTTTCTTGCGTGCTCCTCCCGTCCCTCATCTCCCCTTTTTTTTTGCTCGGTGGCTCCGAGGTGATGGAGGGGCTTCTTGCGACATCAGTGCTGGGGGCTGAATTCCAGGGCTTGGGGTCGGGAGAGGAGGGCTTGGGTGCACTGATCCTGCCCAAGTACCCCAAAACTGGAGGTTGTGACCCCCTCCCTCCCCGCACATTGCCTTCCTCAGATTCCTCAGGCTGGGGAATTTCTCCGAGTAAACACCCTGAAGGCTGTGAAACGCACCCGGGCAGCCTGCGAGGAAACTTCTGGCCTAAGTCAGTGAAAAAGAAAAGTTGGAGTCAGCAGAGCTGCAGGAAGGTTGCTCTTGTCCTACTGAACTTGCTTGGGATTTAGGGCAGCTGGCCAGAAATCCCATTTCTCCCCCAGCCACTTCAGCTTGGTTTTTCCACTCAGCGGCTGCCAAAGTTGAGGTGGCAGAGGGGAGTTGCCGGCAGCTATGAGCCCTTGTAATTTTTTGTGTGTGTGCTGTTATAAGTTAATAATCCTGCTCTAGGCTGCTGGCCAAGAATTTTTGCTTCAAAAATGCAAGCAGTGTACGAGGCCCACTGTGTAAAGAGATCATCTGAATGTGGGACAGGAAGGGACCTGGCAGGTCAGCAAATCTACATGCTCAACGATATGACGCCTTATTGCACGCTGCCGTAATTCATTTGTTCCCCATCTCCCAAGAAGGGGAAGTTTCTGAACTTGATGAACAGATATTATACAATTTCTTCCAATATCCATCCTTCCCTAACTTCATATTTGAGCTCAGTTGCTCAGTTCTCTCTCTCTTGTTCTCATTTTTCTTCATACCCATGTAGAAACAGCAGTTGCTTGCTTTTCTCTCTGCTGCGCAATGCCAAGCAGGCCAGAACTTGCCGTCTGCTTTCGTAAAGCAGGCTCCAGCTCCTGCTGATCCCCAGCAGTCCTGTGCCACGCGTCTGCTCACCGGCTACCCCATGGTTGAGCAGAGCTGTCGGGTGACTCTTCTGCTTCGACTCCTCACCGAGAAATAGATCCCTCACCTGGTAGGCATTGCAATAAACCTCCTCCTTGGGCTCTTACTGTCCTGTGATGGGAGTGGGAAACAGGGTGTTTCATTGCTGAGTGCCCACTTGACCTCTGTATTCTGCTGTCAGAGCTGATTTTACCCTCCCCTCCCATTAATCCCACTTTTACATCACATCCCCATGCTCTGTGCTGGTGCAGTCTCCTCCCAGCTTTCTCTCACTTGCTTCTTCCTGTGGAAGTGTCACGAAAGGAGATGTGGGGTGGGACAGGGTCTTCCTCACTCCCAGTAGTGACCCCGCCAAACTCGGACTGATCCCTTCATCCATGTGAGTAGTCCTCTCCTTTTAGACCTGTACCCTATTTATTACAGATTTTCATCCTCTGTGGCTTGCCTCCCGTTTCACTGCGAGCTGTGCAGCAAGCGGCTGTGCTTCAGAGGTGCTGAAAGCTGAACTCTACCCCTTTCTGTGTACCTGATATGCCTGGTAGATTTCTCGAAGCAACCGAGTAGAAAATTGTCCTTATCAAAGCAAACTAAGTTGCATTTTGTCCCTCTTTCCCCACCATTTACTTCTATGTCTTCAATTATTTTTTTCCTGCAGCGATTATTCCATTGACGAGGGGTTTTTAATCCTGCCATTGTACCATAACCAGCCACGAGCAGAAGATGGGAGTAACTGGGCAGTGGGTGGCAACACAATGCAGTGATCAGGCAGTGAACAATATTTGTAGAGCTGAAGCAGCTGGGGGAACTTCAGTCAAACTCCAGGCTTGTATCGGAGCTCAGATTTAACTCCCAGTCGAATATCCTTGCTCTTAGTGTTTGCAATAATGTCTATCAATAATGATTCAGAGAAAGCAGCACCCACTGAATCAACAAAGTCAACTTGTAGGATCATGCAGTGGCTCGGAACAAATCCAGCTCCGCTCAGTGCAAAATGCCGTAGCGGGTAGATAGGACATCATAAGGAGTTATCCCTGTTCCCTGTGTTAACATTGTGCATTGCTTTTTATCTAACTAGGCGAAAATGAGCCAAGTATTTAGCAGGAGCTCGGTACAGCCTTGCACCACGATGCCCTGTGTGCAGGAGAGAGGCTCCCCAGTAAGCTCAGCGCGTCGGCGTGAGAGTGACTAGGTGCTTCGGACCTAATATGTTATAATCCTTTCGGCATTATTCACCAAGATTGTTCCAGTTTCTCAGCATTGCACATGCAGCAGTGGGAAAGAAAGTACTGCAACAGAGCAGGCAAGCAGTTCCCTATTTCATTACGCCGAAAGCTCTTCAGCCCCAGGCTCTCAACTAAGATGCTAAGACCAAATTGGGAGAAGGAAGAAAACTAGGTCAGATTTTGAGCCTTGGCTTTGTCCAAAGCTTAGGCTTTGTTTTGTTAGGAACAGAGGCTGGTTTCTTGCTGATAGGGCTGCTGCAAGCCTAGGTGCGGGGTCATTACGTTCGTGGCACTTCTCAGTAAGGATCTTAGCCGAGGCTGCGTATCACCTGGTTCTCTTTTCCTAGGAAAAAAATCACCAGCGAGCAACAGACAAGCCTTATAATTGCTACCAGATGTCGTCAGTGGTAGACAAGGAGCTGATTTTGTGGAATTGAATGTAGAAACAAATAGGCAGAGGGTGTGTGGAATTCATGAGCCACTGAGTCATAGCCTGTGATGTGCAGGAGTTGCTGCAGTTAAAAGTAAGTGTTTGTACAGTGTGGCAGGTGTATGTTTGCTGCAGTTTTGTCAACACAACCTTTCGCATCTACAGCAAGCTTTGAGAGAAGGTCCATATTAAACAGCGTGATGATTTTTTCTATTTGATGTAACCAGCCAGTGTCATTCATGGATTCAGCTGTTTCTAGTAGTTTGATACCCATGCTGACATTTCAAAGTGCTGGAAATACTGAAGCCACAGATCAATGAAAATCTTAAGCAAGCGATAATGTTTGCAGAAGGCTCTGAGCATTTTCAAGGTGCTCTGGGAAACCTCCTGAGCTGATAAAGGAGACCTGGCAAAGCCAGCAGGAGGGACTGAGATTCAGTGGTTGGAATTTTAGTCCCAGAATTTGAGTCACTCAGCTGATTCCAAAATGTTTTAAATACCCTAAAAGTAGCATCTCAGTTCAGAAGGGACTTTGTTCCAGCACTGTGTCCAATAAAAAAAAATAAAAAAAAAAATAAGGCAGATTAATAACTGCCAAATCTTGTTGGGAGGGTGCAATGTTCAACTTGGTATGGTTATAGTCTGGTTATGGTTATATGTCACAAGGTGGTGCTATTTTGCATTGACATCCCATTTCTTTTTCTTACCATGACCATTATTTTGCCTTGGCTGAAGTGTAAAAGGTACTAATTCAGGGAAATGTTTAAAGACAGAGGGAGAATTTGCTCTTTGCACTGCGGCTCCATTAGAGCCTGTTGTGCAGGTATCCTTAGTCAATCCTTTGTGCTAGGAGAAACTCCAGTCGATAGGTTGTATAGCTGCTCGCAGCACACCCATGGCTTCAGTGGCACTGATTTCTCCCCACATCCAACATCCAAAGCCTTCTGTTGCCTCTGCTGTCCTGAAATGATGGTGAATGCTGAAATCAAAGCAGGACGCTGTCGATGGCTACCTTGGTGCCGCGTGGCTCATCACGCTTCCAGCTGGGAGAGCTGAGTCACGTTTTAACAAGCAGGGACAGCAGGGGAATTTGCAGCGTGCTGGGATAGCTCCAGAAAAGTGTGGGAAAGGAGGCACCATGAAACCATAAAATCTCTAAATTTAGTTCTTCTTTAAAATGGAAAACATTTACAATTTTAACCGTGTGTGGGTCCGACGCAGCAGGGGGAGAGGCGCCTGTCCTCCCAGCCCTGGGGAGGCTTGGAGGGTCGTGGGGTCTGCTCCCTGCCCAGCTCTGTGGCAGGGACATGCCCTGTTTTAGGGCACATAGTGAGCAAATCCCCAGCCAGCAATGGGGATACAGACAGGGAGGCTGCAGCAGCCCTGCATCCCCTGCCCGAGGCAGTGGAAGAGGATGGCATTGTTTCTCTTTATTTATTGTCAGCTTTGGTCTTTAGGTCTGTTTGTGTTGACGCAGCTAAGGAATAGCTGTTACCCTCCACGATGACAGTTAAATCGCATTATTTTTAATAAGGCAGCTATCTCTGCGCTGCTTCTGTTGTGCTGGTTTCTTCTATCTGGCAACTGTCTGCGTCTCATCATCCTGCCTTTCCGTTAAGTCATCGCGCCGTGTTTGCTGCAAGCAGCGAGCGAAGCATTAGCGTTATCTTCTGATGGAAGCTCTGGCTGGAAACAGAAGTCCCCACAGCATGAGGTCGCTGCTTTTTGGGAACGATAGTTTTCCTCCCGCAGCCCTCCCAGGATCCAAGCCATGGTGGATCAACTCCTTTCCCACCACCTGGCCCAGCTCAAGGTATTTCACCCAGATGAAAGGATGGTTCTTGCTACAAAAGGGCTCACGATGAGGGGCAGCAGCAGCTGCTGTGCATGGGAAGGGATTGCTCTGGGGTTTTGCCCCCTTTGCCCAGCACAGCTGTGAGTCCTGCTGCCGCCACGATGTCAGAGTATGTAACCCTTCCTCCTGCCCTGGGAGGTGGCTGCGATCTCCTTTGTGCACCTCTAGCTCAGGAAGGGCTGGTTCATTCCCTGAAGGAGATTAATTACTTCTGCTATTTAAAAAAAAATTCTTTGGGGTTGGTCAGCTTAACTTTCAAACTTTCATCCACGTGGACATTGCAGTAAAGCAAATATACGCCTAGCCCGAGCAAAAATGTTTGCATGGAAAAAGCAAATGGGGGTTGCAGAATTTACCCAGCAGCGGGCTCTGCGATTTATAAAGTGTTCGTGAGTATGTCTTGTTCTTGACTTCTGTGACAAACAGTGCAAAGTTGAACCTGCCATGAAGGTGAGCTGGGGAGCAAATATTTCTATTCCCTGCTGTGTTTTAATGACTTGTTTCCCCTCTGCTTTACATCACGGCGATGTGGCACTCAGCTCCCCAAGTAGCCTGCACCCGAAGCCTGGCCGAGCTGCTGGGCTGCTTCCTCTGCCGGCTGCTTCCCAGCCTGCTTGGCTCTGTGTGCTGTTTATGCACAGTAGTTCCAAATTTCAGAACAAGCTGTCCAATATTCATGAGTTATTTTGTGTTTATCCAGTCCTGAGGCATCTTTCAGAAGCCTGGGGATAAATTCTGGGTTTTTGTTTTTGTTTTTTTTTATAATTTCTGTTACTGGAAATGCACTGACCCTACACAACCAATTCCAGGCCCTAAACGTGGCCTCTGTTTAGCTGGGAGAAAGGTCAGAGAAAGGACTAGCACAAAGCTGAATTGTTTTACAAGCCTACGTTTCCCAAACCCCTGCTCTGATAATACTTGTAAGCAAGTGCCGGAGCAAACCATATGTGTAGAGATGAATCACATATAAAATGATATCCTAATATTAGTTTTATATTTAGTTACAAGATAAATACAGTGATTTTTCTCTTGAAAGTCAGTGACAGCCCCGTTCTCAGCTGATGTGAAGCAGTGCAGCTCCTTGGACTGCAAACTCACGGGTATGACTGAACCACTGATTTCTTCGTGAAGAAAGAAAAACAGTATCAACACCTTGTTTCTGAAGTGTTTCAGGTTATTGTGTGAGAAAAGCTAAAAGATATGAAAATGTTAAGATACCCTGCTTTTATATTAAAACTGCTTATGTTATTACGTTAAAATACATGGTGGGGCCGTTTTGTCCCCAGCATGAGGATATCTCACTGTAAACCTCCAGGTGGTTGTAGCATATTAAAATCCCTTCACATTAATTATAAGACTGTGGGTTAGAGTTGGAATAAGAGGTTTTAGGAGTGACAGCATTAGTTCCTCAGCTGATGCTGTAGCAAAGCAAAGGGTTAAGCCACTCAATGTGCTGGGATTATTGCATTATAAAAGAGGGACGTCAAACTTTTTCACTCAGCGGTGGAGAAAATAGTCTGAAGGCATCTTTGGAGTGGATTAGTTTTGAAATAATGCTAAGCCAGTCCTTTGCTCTCTGCAAGAATTTATTTTAAATGCCTCAGATGCTTAACTTTTTGAATTAACAATCAGGCCTGTTCTCTGGTTGCTCTTAGTAACATCCAGAGTCGTACCAGCTCCCAGCCAAGTATCTGGGTCCGATCTCCTTAATGTGTGCGATAAGCACTTGCCTGTGCCATTAGGAGTCCTGACTACCACCAGCCTTATCTGAACAATAGCGTTCAGGATGTTTGCTCTCGGGCTGTTCTCTCGGTACGATGCCAGCTAAATGGTTCATCAGCAGCTGCAATGGAAAAGCTAATCTCAATAGGAGGGAGTTGGGTTTGCAGCCTATTTGGGGAGCAGCTGGAAGAAGGCTGCCTCCTAAAGAACCCTTCTGCTGTCCCAGTAGCTTTCTTCATCAGGGCTGTCCTCAAACCTTGCTCTTTAGCTTAGCAGTACGTGCAGCCTTCTGCATCCAACCCTTTCCTCTGTGGACCTCTTGCTTTATACCAGCTCTTCTGGAAGAGCTCTTCCCTGCCTGCAGACCTTCTTCCTCATGCGAGTACGCCTCCTGGCACTGCGTAATGCAGGTATGCAAGATAAATAAACTCAATAGAGAGCCAGTGAGAGCACATACATCCTTTAGAGACCCATGCGTGAGGTTGTACCCTTTGCTCTGGGTAGAACTGCTGATGCAGGGCTTTTTGGTGTGGGGGGATTTTTAAGTCGTTTTTTTTTTTCCAGAAAACGTTGTCATCTCTTGTCCAGTGAAAGCAGATATTTCGTAGCTGTTCATGGTTCTTCCCTGGCTGGAAGCACCCTCCCCAAAACAGGATGTTTTTTGTTATAGAAACTTCCTACCAAAAGAGCTGTGGATTTAATGCTTTAGATATTTAAAGCAGATCTGCCCCCATTAAATACAATGTTCCAGGAAATATGCAAGAGCTGGCAGGAGCAGCATCTTTTATTTTCATTATCCAAAGCATCCATCAGATAAAGACTACTTCAAAAGGCCTTTTTTTTTCTCTCCCCCAGCATCAACTTCAGTGAATGTATTTAGCAGAAAGGCAGTCAGAGGTCTGTGACAAGAGGGCTGGGGAGTGTCAGAAACTTCTATAGGTAAAATCTCCTCCTCATTCTCTGATGAAAAAAAAATTAAGCAAGCAGAAGAGCCATCAGGCAGCTTTGCAGCTCCCCACGACTTCCTGAGGGTTCTTGCTCCCAAAGGAGGGAGCAAAGCCCTGGGTTTACATGGGAAGAACATCACCGTTCCACCCCGTCCACTCCCCACAGCTCTTCTGGACCTTCCTGCCTGCCCCTTGGCATGGGAGCATTGTGCATAGGACAGGCCCTTCCTTTCCCTGTGGGCAGGGGTAAGATTGGGCTCTCCTCGTAAATTTGTATGTCCTCACATGGCCAGACCCCCTTACATGCACTTTCAGCGCTTTGACATCAGTCACTCTGGTTGCTTAACCCACAGTTCTGTTCTCAGATGAATGAAAGACTGTTGAAGAAGTCTGGATAATTTAACCTGGCACCCTAGCTTTTCCCTGCAGATCCCATATCCATGTGCTCGTTCACCTGCCTTCACTGGCTCCACAGGGGCTGCAGTACCCAGCGAACAGTAGAAGTGAATATTGCATCGTGACTGCTGGCTGTGTGGGCAGTTAGTGATTGCCTAGTGGATTATAAGCTCCAGCCAGGATCAACTAAAAGGAACTATCGCAGCAAACCTCCAGAAATGAGCTGCACATCCACATTCCAAAAATCCTTGAAACAACTTCCAAGAAAAGTTGCTGGCACAAGAACTGGTTGGTCACATGAGCGTGGAGCAGTGAGAAGACACTGGTTGCTATACGGAGGAATAATCAATTTCTAAGGGGCAAGTGGGGTGTGTTATTTTCTATTTAATTGGATTCCTGTGCTTCATGGACCCATTGTGCGAGCAGAGAAGCCCCTGAAGATGCCCTCATCTCCTCCTGATCTCGTGATGCATAAGCTGGAAGCAGGAGCCACCATCCAAACCTGCTCATTTTTCTCATCTGTTCACGTGCTGATAGGCCTGCAGAGAGACATTGCAGCCCTGGAGCTGTTTTTGTGCTTTTTAGCCTGATTTCAATGCTTCTGCTCTTTTTTTTTTTCATTTTTTCTCTTTTTCTCTCTTTTTTTTTATTTGCAGTATTTTTTTCCTCTTGATTCTCTTATTTCCCCCCAAACCTGCTCCAAGAACCAGGTTAGCAACCGGTCTTCTGAGGCCTTGGGAATTACACTTCAGGAGTACACAGCAAAGTGAAATTTGTTTGCTGATGTAAAATCCACTATAAATGAAAGTTTACCTCAGATCATAGTGCTTTCTACAGCAGGACGGAGAACTGTGCAGTCATTTCCCTTAGCACTGAATTGTTATGGTGAAACTCATAACCCTCACTCACTACAAGGACATCGAGGCCATGGAGCATATCCAGAGAAGGGCTACGAAGCTGGTGGAGGGCCTGGACCACAAGTTCTGTGAGGAGCAGCTGAGGGAACCGGGGTTGTTTAGTCTGGAGAAGAGGAGGCTCAGAGGAGACCTTATCAAACTTTACAATTACCTTAAAGGAGGCAACAGCAAGGCAGGGGTCTGTCTCATCTCCCAAACACCAAGTGATAAGATGAGGGGAAATGGACTCAAGTTGCGCCAGGGTAGGTTTAGGTTGGATCTTAGGAGAAATTTCTTCACCGAAAGGGTTGTGAAGTATTGGAATATGCTGCCCAGGGAAATGGTTGAGTCACCATCCCTGGAGGTCTTCAGAAACGTGTAGATTGGTGCTTAGTGACATGGTTTAGTGGTAGGCTTGGCAGTGATGGGTTAATGGTTGGACCAGGTGATCTCAGAGATCTGTTGCAACCTAAATGATTTTATGATTCTATCATTATAAAACTGCCTTAGTTAGAAAGCACAGGGGCAAATCCTTCTCTTAAAAGCTAACTGAATTTGGGGCCAAAGGACAAGCAGATCAGTGTATTTCTGGTGCATTGATGCTCATATACTCAAGTATTGAGTTTCCCCATTAAAGCAGTAAACTTCTTACTGCAAGCTCCAGCTTGTGATTTATTCAGGTCGGAGGCCTTGTGCAGCAAGAAAAAAACAGCATTCGAGGTCTAATGGCTGTCACGAGCCAGGTAGGAGGTCTCTGCCAACATGGGCCCTGTTGAAATATTCACAATTTGGTAATAGCTGACTTTGAGTTAGCACCTCCCAAGAGGACGAATGGAGCCATTTCACAGCCGTGCTTCACAAGCTAGTCTCCCCAAGAAAAACAGAAAAGCACAAAGATGTTTTCTGTTTAAAGGATCTTTTAAAATCCTCACAGCCTTCTTGGCCCCTAAAGGCCAGGCTGGGATGAGGTGCAGGGGGACCTAGGGATGCCCAGGATTCCTGAAATTGCATCCTGCCATGGAGACCCCTTGTTTGCTGTGGTGCCCTTCTCCGAGCTGCTGACCTAAGTGTGCAGCCCTGTCTGACATTGCCCTTGTTTAAAGTGTTTTAAGCAATCCTGGCCCTGCCAGCATTTCAGACAGCTTGGAAAGCTTACAGTGTAAAGCCCCGGTGCTACAAGGCCTTGAAGCCAAAAAAAACAGCAGGGCTGAGGCAAGGTGCCGCCCCCACCCTCTCCATCCCACCCTAGCCAACTTTCTTCCTCTTTTTTAGTTTTCTTGCCTTTTTTGTTCTTTTTTTTTTTTTTTTTTTTTTTTTGGTTTGTTTGCTCCGTTTCCTTTGCCAGATCATTTCCCTGCTCTGAGTCACCCCACATCAGGGCTGTTTTGTTAAGAGCCCGGGGACTGCGGCCACTGGTAGATGCACGAGCCTCCCACCTTCCCATACGTAGTGCCCTAGCAGTGGCCAGCACAGGGTGAATGAAGTGGGTGACAAATGACATGCAAATGCCTTCCCTGGTGGCTACAGAAAAGTTATTTGCTTGCACCATTCAGAAGGCTGGTGTTTGCATATTATTAAATGCTGACATCCTGTTGAACTTCTTGTAGCATAAGATTTGCAGACAGTGACTCGTTCAGGGATTTGGACTTTATTGACTGAGGGTTGCTTGGCAGAGAAGGAGAAAATGAGCTGGATTGGGAAGTGAGCACTCGCACGGCTATTTGGAGAGGATTCTTCTGTGCGAGGGAGACGGGAGAATAATTTGGCTTCAGCTCCAAGGTAGGGATTCATTTTTTCTGTCCTCTTGGCTTCCTGTGGAGGTGTTTAGGAAAAAAAAAAAAAAAAGGCAATAAAAGAAGCTTTTTGGCTCTTGTAGTATCTGTTTGCGTGACAGCTTCCCACTGCGAGGGAACTGTGAGAATCTTAGAAAGTTACTACCGCACTTTCCATGTTGCTGGGTAACAGTTTCTGGTTCTCACGTGACCCCCCCCCCCCCCCCAAATCATCCTCATAAATTGCATCCAAAAATGCCAAACGATGCTGGCACCGCAGCTGCGGGGGTGCGTGGAGGTGCTGCCCCTGCCAGAGTGCGTGTGCTGGAGCAGGCAACCACAGACCTGTGGTACGTCCCGTTAGGGTTTCTGTGGGACCTGGACTGCAGTTGGGATACCATGAGGAAGCCCAATAAGACCAGGGTACGGGATTTACAGTCCCTTTAGCTGGCGGTGGTACTGTGCTGTGGTTTTTACCTAGTGCAGGCGGGAGCTGACATCTTCTGTGCGTGGGATGAGTGCTGGCTAACACGTGGCAGCCCTCTGACCCTAAATCTGTGGCTCCTCCAAGGACCTGTGGTACTGTGCAAGGGTGCTGCATGGCTCTCATCTGCTGTAGAAATCTTTTTAAATCGGTTTGGCAGATAGGGGAGACTCACATGTTGCTTTTGGCCATGTTTCCTCGGTGGCAGCAGTCATTTCTGATGTGAGGGTCTGATTTATGCACTGATTTCATTTAAACCTGGCTTACCGGGTTAGGGAAAATCCTTTATCAAGTGTCTTCACGCAGTGTTACTGTTGTAAGTAAGAGGGTTTTTAAACCCATTTAAAGCTAAGCTAGAAAAATCTTTAAATATAAATAAGGTTTTAGATCACACTGAAGATCCTAACATAAACATCCTTGAGCATCTCACTTTAGATTGATTTGTATGTGGTTCCTGCAGCAGCCTAATGATTTATTTACTTGTTTGTTTACTGGGGAGGAAAAAGGCACAGGTGATTATTTTTACCAGTGTAGTTAATCCTGGTTTAACCCCACCACTGCCAAAACATTCGGAATGGACAGATTTACCACTTGTATGAGATGTCACACAATATCATTTCTTATATTTGCCCAGGAGAGAGAAGCTGCACTGGTACACAGCATCCTAATGTTGGTGGGTGAGACTGAATGAGTACAACACGCTCTTTCGATGTGCAAGAATAAGCTATGCTAGCATAATACATACATATTTATACCAGTATGAACCCAGTCCTTTTTGTTTATGCTCTGAAATCCATCTCTGGGTGTTTGCTGATGGAAAAAGCCACTGCAACCTTTGTGCCACCTCCAGCTGATGCGTGGCCCCACTCCTGCCCGTTAACTTCTTCAGTAGGGCAGAGAAGGACTGGGTACTCATTCCAAACCCTTTTCATTATTTTTATCATAAATCACTCATTCATGCCTCTGATACAGGTGGGGATAAAGAATGTGTAGATCTGAAGGCAGCTGAGGCTGCTCTGTCCTTTTCTAGCCATAACCAGCAGTGGGTGGTTGGAGTGCCCAGCCTGGGTCTCAGCAAGTTTTGCTGTGCTCTGTTGGGCAAACCTTGCCTCTGTCTCAGTTTCCCACCAGAATGCTTAATTTAGACACCAATCTGACCCTCGTGTGAGCCCACCCTTGGTTCCTGCCAACAGCAGTGGGCTCACATGAGGGTCAGATTGGTGTCTAAAATGGAGTTGCCCCCCTCTTTGGGTGTGTGGGAGGGTGATCTCATTAGTCTGCGTGTGCCGAGCTGTTCAGACACTGCACGGGAAAACACAACAGTGGAAATGAAAGCAAGAAGAGAGGAGGAACGAACCCTTCAGGTTTTCTGAAGTGTTTTTGGAAAGCGCAAAGCCAGGATGTTGTTTCTTTTTACTGACTGAGCAGTCTGACATGTTGCAAAATACAAAGGCTCTGCACATTCCCAGCAGCAGAGTGAAAACTGGAAGTACCCAGAAGCAAAACCTATCATTAGCAGGCAGCCAAGCAGATCAGCCTTCCCAGTGCCAGGAACAGGCACAGAAGGGAGGGAGGGGCTGAGCAGTCCTAAAAGAGCTTTTCTTAGGGGCCAAGTGTGTGCAGCAGCAGCCTCATTGAGAGACGTGAAGGGCTGCAAGGCAACGAAGGCAGTACATGGGGTTGGGGTGGCTCAACCCTCCTCAAAGAGCAGCAGGCAGCTGCTGACCCTCCTTGCGTCCTTCTGTCCAGCAGCATGGGCACTGGGTCTGCTGCCAAAAAATCAGAGTGGCTTTGACCATAATTTTTGTCCTTTTCCTTTTCATCCAGCTATACAGAGCTGCCCAAAGAAATTCCCCTTGTCACGTCTCCCAGGTCCTTGCTGTGATCCACGTCACCCTGGAGGCACGTAATAATTGAGACAGAAAGCTGTGCTGTGCAGCTCTGTGCTCCGCAACTTCAAAGGATGGAGAAAGTATTGACGTGCCCTGATTTATCCCCTACAGATGTCATCTCCCTAGGAGCTGCTTCTACTCGGAGGAAAGAGGGGCACACAATGCTGCAGGGAAGCATCTGATTCAAAAAGAAAGGAGGAGGAAAGTTTAAAAGTCTGGGCTGGATGGGTGCAGAGAGCATCGCAGCTTTGCGAACCCAATGATCCAGACAGCACCATGAACCCCAGTGCTGCTGTGGCTGGGTGCAAGGGGATGAGCACTTATGATATCCGTATGTTTCACAATGGTGTCTCCTTAAATTTGGCTGCTCGGGAGTATTTTTACAGTCCTTTTTCTCCAGGTGTCATTCCCCATAAGGCCTAACCATCCTCGGAGGATGAGAAGCAAGATCAGGAGGGTGTTGCATGTATTCCAGTGGCTGTTGAGTGGTGGCTGTCCCCACTGCAGGAAGCACAGGTTCAGCATCAGGACGTGTCCGAGGGAGTAGCACCCAGCACCCATGCTCAGGATGTAGCTGGGGAGGGCTTGGGTGCTGCAAGCATGGCCAGACACAGGCTGAGCGCATCGCTTCCACCACTGCAGCCTCCCCTGCGGCCTCAGTAGCAGCTCAAAAAAGCTCCTCATGCCCCTCTGTAGGCAGGAGGCAAGGTGTATTCATTGTATTTGGGTCTAGCCCTTGTCTCTTTTGTTAGGGGGCTTTACTTTCCTCAGCCAGCACAATCTAAATTGCCTCCCTGACACAGCCAAATAGATGCTCTCCATTTTAATCCCTTATCTGGCTCACTCTGCTGTGATCACCTACCTGCTAATAAGCTCCTGTGGTCAGAGATAAAAGGTGAAACCAGCAGCCCTGTAAGGATGTAGCTGAGCGGCGTCACAGCACTGTGCTTCATGGAAAACAGGCAAAGATGCTGCATTCATAATATATCACTCATATCTCTGTTTGTAAACAGATTTATCACACCATCTGCAGAATTGTGCTGCGGTCTCCATATTTATTTCCTTTCCATTTATATAGTACAGCTCCTATTTATTTTATTCACTTTTTGTGGTTACATACATGAGTAGTCTTTTTTTTTTTTTTTCTTCCCCACAAAAAAGGGCACGCTCTCTGTGGGAAAGCATGTTTAATCAACCAAATTTGTTCAGCTTAGTGCATAACAGCACAAGCCATTACTGTTTTGAGATTTACCTGCCTGGGTTTGTTTCTCATCTGTTCACATCTGTATGGAGCAGGTGGGGAGGAAAGGATAATTTAGAACAAATCCACTGGTAAACAGGATGCTCTGTCAGTATTTCCTGTCTCCTGTTGCAGTGGTTTAGTTTAGTTTTCAGAAATCAGCTAAATTTAAGGTCAATAATCCTATTATAATCTCTCTGACTTCCTTTAACTGATACTATATGTAAAGATGTATTTGTCCTACAGGAAGAAAAAAGCCAGCCCGCTATGTTATCTGGTTTGATAAGAAAGGTTTAGTCATATGCAAATACAAAGGTGATTTAACGAGTGTAACAAGAAGTCACCAAAAGAGAGAGGGAGCCTGCAGTCAGCAGCCACTCCTGCAGCCCCTCAGTTCAGCAGCACCGGGCAGGAGCACAGGGCTCCTCTGTGCCCCCACTGGGGGCTGCAGGGGGCTCCTTTGTTCCCCCATGGGGTTAAGGGCAGCTGCGAAACTGGCTTCTGTGCCTGGTGCTCCCTTCCAGTTCGTTAAGAGCAAAGGGCCTGGGCTCCAGGAGAGCCAGGAGGAGGGACAGGTCCCAGCCAGTGCATCAGGTGCCAAGAGCGTGGGCTCAGCACTGACACATGCTTGGTTTTGTGCGAATTCTCTGCACAGGAATAAAAACTCCAGGACTCCCATTTACCTGGGTCAGCAGGAGGACAAGGGATCTTGGCTTTTGGGGAAGCCACCGAAGGAGGCTATGGGCAGGACGATCTGTGCTGCACCCTGTGTGGATGCTCCTCAGGTCCAGCCTTGGCCAGCAGACACTGGAAGAAGACCCCTGGGCTCAATGCAAAACACAGGGCAGGGTTTGACCACAGTTCCTTAGGAGCACCTCTGCAGCATGGGACCATAAGTCTGCTGTGGCCAGGGGCATGGGATGCTGCTGCAAAGCCCAGGCTGTGACCATGGGGCTGGACACTTTTGCTTCCCTCCCTCTGGGCAGGGAGGATTTCTGTTCTGTGTGTTGTGCCCAGCCCAAATTCCTGAGCTCGGGTACAGAGGAGCAGCTGGGGGTGACTAACTCCAGTGAGACTTTTGCCAAGAGTGAGTAGGTTCTGAGTTGCAGGCACTGATGACAAATCTTAGAAACTCTAGCCTATACTTTGGCAGGAAGATTTTTGTTTGTTTGTTTTTGTTTTATGGCCCTTTTTATTACTTCTTAGCTGTACAGTGTGTTCTCAGAGGGTATATTTGCAGCTTCACGTTTTTCGATCATGACCATCACCAGCTGGGCACTTGGCCAAGAACTTCTTTCCCCTCGGCAAAAGGGTTTCTCCAGAGCTCTCTAGAAGTGTGTTAGGATTTTCTGTGACCATACACAGCTAACTCCATCACCCCTTCCAATCCATACTCAACACAGCTTTTAATGCTGTGATTTGAGTGCCCCTGCCCAAAAAGTCCCACCCATCACCTTGCCCTGGGGGAACTGTTTGAGATACCTTGAATATCTCATCCCACCACTCTTGGTATCCATCCCAAAGGCAGGTTTAGGCCCATAATATCATGCCCTCAATGCCTACTGCAAATTAATAAGCCAACTATTTGACATGAGGGCTAGAAACCCCAGTGATGGAGTTGGTGATGGAAGGCAAGATTTTCCTATCATCCCTTCAATCCACCCAGTGCTGGGTTTGGGGGGCCAAACAGCCACCAGGTTATTCTGATCTCCATGCAGGCTCAGCAGCCTAAGGAAGCAGAGATGCTGGTGACATGACAGGGAGAGGAGGTAGTTTTGGTGGCTGGCCTCAGGGCACAGAGGCCAGCCCCAGGTTTATCCTCTCTCTGTGGGTCCAGTCTGGGAGCAACTGATCCTTAAAATGATTGCATTCAGCTTTGAAAAAGACTTGCGTTGTATAACTAACTAAAATCATTGCGTATCTGAAAAATGAGGATCCTGCCTCAAACATAAAGTTGGGTTAATTTGGCTTGGCTTTGGTAGTTCTCTGTGCTGAATCAGCTCCTCACCCTCCTTGCTGCTAACGGCGTGGCTGAGACAGACCATGGGAGACGGACCTTGGAAAGATGTGCTGTATCTCCTAAAAGATGCACTGCTGTTTTGATAGCCTCCTGCTGCAGTCTCTCTGCGTGCAACCTGTTGGGCTCGCACATTATCACACACAAGCACTGCATTTTGCAAACATATTTGCGATTACAGCAGACAGGAAGAGATTAAGTGAGTGCTGTAAAATTAACCTCTGCATCATTCAAAAGAAACAAAAGCAAAAAATAACATGGCAATCGGATGCTGTTAAAAGCAGGATATGCTCAAAATGGCCTCTACGTCCCATTACAAATACTTAGAAACTGCAGTCTTTCCACTGCAGTGAGATTTTTAAGTGGTTTAATGGACATAAGGAGTTCAGAGCTGATAATGCCACTTCCAACCTTATCCTTTCACTGCATGAAAACAGGTAGTAGCTATTGACTGGTGTAAATTGGCTACTTTTAAAGCTGTATTTGCTGGCTTAGATGTGCTAAGAGTCTCTTTACAGAGTTTTCAGGGCCTGAATGTAATGTGTGTTTTTAAGGAGGACATATATTTAGTTTCTTCAACAGAGGACTGGTTCCAGTGTGTGCCTGGCATGCTGGAGAGCTGGCCAAGGAGCAGGGACCTTCTGTGGTTATGTTTAACATCCTGAGCCCTAGGAGAAAAAAAATGGGGCTGCCACAGGGTGGTGGGCAGTCTAAATCAACCTCTCACTTTGTCTTTTCTTTCCCTTTCAGGACAAGCTTTTCATGATGTCAATCAAAAAGGAAGGTGCCCACAAGAAATGGGCTGCCCTGAAGGAGAAACTCGGGCCCCAGGAGACCGACCAGTCGGAGGCCAACCTGGAAAATGCGGAGCCAGAGCTGTGCATCCGTCTCCTGCAAATGCCGTCAGTGGTGAACTACTCCGGGCTGAAGAAGCGGCTGGAGAACAGCGATGATGCTTGGATGGTCCAGTTCCTGGAGCTGTGTGGGCTGGACCTCCTCCTGGAGGCCCTGGACAGGCTGTCTGGGAGAGGGGTGGCCAGGATTTCTGATGCCTTGCTTCAGCTCACCTGCATTAACTGTGTGCGAGCGGTCATGAACTCCCACAAAGGCATTGAGTACATCGTGAGCAATGAGGGCTACGTCAGAAAACTCTTCCAAGGTGAGGAAATGTCTTCCTGCTTCACCCATCACATGCAGTGTGGAGGGGGGCTTTGCTGGTGCTTGTCCTCCTGTCCTGCACCAGGCTTCTTGGCAGTTGTTGATTGCATCTGATGAGTGAAAGAGATCATTTTCCTTTTTAAAATAAGACTGCTCTGAAGTGACATTACCTTTGCCAATCAATGTCATTTAGCTGGGCTCGTTTCCACACCAATGTCCTCATAGTGCATTAAAAGGTGGGGATAAACTCTGCCTTAGATGTACATTGGCATAAGAAGTCCATGACCCAGCTTCTCAGCAGACATTTGCTATTTTAGTCTTTGTGAGGCCCAAGAGAAGGAGAGGAATAAAAAGCTTGGAGACTGGTAGCCTGTAGAGAGATGGGAGGGTGGAATGGTTTAGACTCAAGAGAGCCCATTCTCTGTGCTGCTTAGTCTTTTCCTTCTAGGAAGTGGCAGATAACTCCATTTGCTTTCTCCTGCCATTCACTTGGCTCCTCATTAGGTCAGAAACTCATTGGGGCATCTCCTAGGACTTGCTTGTAGAGCACTTAATGACAGTGGGGCTGGGAGTATAACTTCTGTGCTGCTCCGCGGAGCTGAGATCACAGCTGCGCCTGGAAACCTTTATTAATAGCTCTTCCAAATGCATTTAATCTGAAAGCTGGCTTGCTCCCCTCTACAGTCCTCTTTCTTTCCCTCAGCCCTGTATTTTCTTAACCAGCATGAAATACAGAACTGGCATTTTCGTACTGTGCAAGACAGGGGGACACCCTGGGCTTTTCAGCAGTCTAGCATCTTCATGCATTACAAGGGAAAATAAAATAATCTAATCCACTCCCTCCCACCTCCCAGGACTCACAAAGAGTGTAATGGAAGAAAAGGAAATACAAGAGGACTGGTGAGAACAATTGGTTTATTTGAAATGCAAATTGGGCGCTTCTGCACTAAAAATAAGACTCATTAATTGGGGAAAATGGTTTATCTGCTGTTCTAGAAAACACTCATAACTGAAAACTGGAAATAAAATGTGTGACTGCAAGTGCTGAGATCTTGGCTGCTGTTTTAGCACTTCCACTGGCACTAGGAGGAAGTGAACAGCTACAAGGAGCACCAAAATGACAATAGGGTACTTGAACTAGCATTTACTGTTCCAACTAGAGGTTACTACTACATACTGCTGTTGAGATCAGGCATCTGTAAATTGGGATATTTTTCTTCCCATCTTCCATCTATTGGCTGTGTTCCTTCAGTCTTTTTTCTACCACTGGCCACAAGCCACACAGCAGAAGACAGTGAGATTCAGAATACTACGGTGTTATTATAAAGTCTTTTTTTTTTTTTTTTTTCCTCCAGCACTTGACACAACTAATGTCATGGTGAAAAAGCAAGTATTTGAGCTCCTGGCTGCACTGTGCATTTACTCATCAGATGGCCACACTTTGGCTTTGGATGCCCTGGACCATTACAAGGCAAGTCTTGAGCTGCAGTAGGAGGTACTCTGCTCTGCTCTGACCCATGCAGGCAGGTCCATGTACCTCAGAAAAGGACTGGGAATGAATGTAATTTTGTATCATTTTGGTAAGAGAGGCAGGGATTCATGAGGTGAAATCTGGAGGAATTTTGGCCTGATCCCCAGAAGACCACAGGGCTGCTCGACAACTTCTCTCTAGGCAGATGACTTCCAACACAAAGTTATTTTTCAGCATGAAAAAAGCACTACCAGATTAGCAATTAGATAGTGCCACATCCATCAGTTTCACTGGCCACAAGCCTAGTTAGCAAAAAGCATAAAGGTATGCAGGAAGAGTCTCACAGACTTCTTCTGCTGACCTTACGCTGCTCAGTGATGGGAGTGCTGCTTTTACCTATATCTTCCTGTCTTGTACTCAGCAGCGTAAATTGAGAGAGGTTTTAAGATGCTAATTCTATTTGAGAGCCTGCATTAAAGAGGCAGACATTTCTGAACTGTCTGAGCAGAAATGTTGCTTGTGTTATTAACAGAGTGTGAAGAACCAGCAGTATCGATTCAGTGTCATAATGAATGAGCTCTCCAACACGGATAATGTGCCGTATATGGTGACACTGCTGAGTGCTATCAATGCCATCATACTGGGGAAAGAAGACCTAAGAACAAGAACACAAATACGAAATGAGTTCATAGGTAAGGATATTTGTTGCACCAAGTTTTTTCAGAAAAAAAAAAATCAGTTGCTAAGCACAGGGCAGTTTTATGGCTTTATTTTCAGGCGATCCATAAGGTGATTAAAGAGGGCTAGGGAGGAAAACTGCAAATATTAAAGCCAGACTTTTTTTTTTTTTCTGTCTGTTCTCTTTTCCCTTCAGTAACCTTTCTTTAGTCAAGAGAAAGGGACGTTGGGCTACACAGTTCATCTGACTTATTTTAGACATTTGATTTTGAGTGAGATGAATTGTGTCCCAGATGTGTCCCTCCGTAACTCTGGCTCACTCAGCTGCAGATGTGTGTGCTGCAGGCCTCTTCATTTGTCGAATGAACCTACCTGGTTTGGCAGATCCATCTTAAGATATTTTCACTTTTTATCACTGCAGAAAGTGTTTATGAGAATAACATTATATAAAGATCATAATAGATCAGTGCCAAGTAGGTCATAATGCCAATATATATATATTTTTTGTTCTCCCAGGGCTTCAGCTGTTGGATATTTTAGACAAGCTAAGGTAAGGATCACTGCTTAAATTTTCATTTACAAATGAGCTTTACAGCAACAGAGCTATGGAAACTGTGAAACGTACCCACGTGGAGTGGACCACACTGGTGTGTACCCATTACATGGGAACAAAGACATTAGGCCAATGATAAAGCTCTCTCATCAACCACAGCGTCGTGGGGACTGCTGTTCCAGGTGGCATTGGCAGAGGCTCTGGGCACAGATGGAGCACGGCTCAGAGCTGCATTTCAGACTGAACCTGAAGTGATGTTGTGGACTCACTGAGCATTTGCTGTCTTACTCTCTTACTGATGGTGTTTGTCCCAGAGCATCCAGCTAAAACATTTTTCTAATGTATATTTGGAAATACCTGTCTTCACAGGTATTAATTTTAAAATGATGTTCTGTCAGAAGCACCCAGGATAAATCCTAGAATGCTTATATATGAGTTGCAGTTATCCGTGTAATTGGAATTGCTCCATCTAAATCCTTTAACATGAGGGAAGAGAAGGCCTGTCGACACTGCCAACTAGCAAGAGTAGAGCTCCCACACTGAGTCTCTCAATAGTGCTGAAAAACTTGCCTTTAGGGTGTTGTATTTTTTTTTAATCAAGTTTTGAGCAGCATATAAGGAAGTTTTTCAAGCAGAATATCACTGGAATATTTTCAGTTTGTCTTACTTTAAAAAATAAAAGAAGGTGGCAGCCTGCTTTCAAAAATGTGTAAATGACACTCTGTTGTTATAGCTCCAAGGAGAAGTCCATACAAAGCATACCCTGGGCCAGATTATGCCATGAAAAGTCCTATTCATTTCCACATGTTGACTGTAGAAAGAGATACGTTCAGTTCAAGAGAGGATACACTGGTGGCATTTGATCCTTTATCAATAAGGTAGAGTTGGGTACTTTTCAGCGTGAACTGGCTGAGTGAGAAAGCCAAAGAGATAAAAGCCATTTAAGCAAAGATAATTATCTGAAAATCAGTGAGGAGCTCTCCAGTGAAAATGAGTGCTGTAATATTGCAGAGACATAGAGGAGGAGGATCTGCTTATCCAGTGTGATACATTTGAGGAGTTCAAGATAGAAGATGATGAGGAATTATTGAAGATATGTGATGGAATAAACATGAACGATCACCATGAGGTCTTTTCATCTCTCTTCAATAAAGTAAGTAGGCCCTCATGCGGGTTGCACAGCCATGCCATGGCAGAGTTAACAGACTTTGCTTCAAACCAGCCTGGTTCACAGCCTTGCTGTGATTGAAAGCCGCTATGTGTTCCAGGTGAGCCGCTCTCCAGTCTCCATCCAGCTGCTGTCCATTCTCCAGAGCTTGCTCCACTTGGAACCGTCTCATCACTCCAACCTCCTGCTGTGGGAGTCCTTGGATGCAGTAGTGAACAGAGCCCTTTTGCTTGCAAATGACAGTAAGGAAGACATACATCCAGCCTCGTAGTCAGTCTTTTTTTCCCCTTATCCCACCCAGTGCCTACAAAAGTCCTTCCCTGCAAAGGAAGCAGGGACAAAACTACACCAGCTGTATAGGGTCAAGTCATAATGTGAAGCCCCAGCCATGCAGATGCCAGCGAGAGCTGGCCATGTTTATCAGTGGGCTTGGGAGCCATCATCTTGCTGATGGTTAAATCCTGGTGTTGCATTGAGCTTCGGGTTGTGGGAGTCAGGGGGAATCTATTTTCATTGTCATCCTGCCACTGGTGCTGGCTAGCCTTGCTGGCAGGCATGCTCAAAGCAGTGTGTATGGGCCAGAATCATGGGAAGGAAATTGCCTGGAAGTTAAAAGTGCAATTGGGTAAAGTGACTCAAGAGAGTGGGTTTTGTAGCTCCAGGTCTGCTAACTGTGGGAGCTGAATAGCACGAACAAACCATGGGGCCCCATCCCCTTCTCTGACCCTGACCCATTTCTCTAGTCCAAGGAAACACAGTGGAAGAAGTCATTGAGAGGCTGTTATCTGTCAAGAAGCAACCAAACAAGCAAAAGAGAGCTGAAAACCGTCTTTCTGGGAATGCGAACAGAGGCATCCATACCGAAGTAGAACTAGAACCATGCGCAAGTGCAGTTCAGAGCCTGGTGGGATCAGCAAACCCCTCCAAGGCACCAGCACCTCCCTCAGGGCCTCCTGCCAATGAAGAGAAGATCTCATCCTGCCAGCTCTCAGCCTGCTCCGCTTTACCACAGACACCTAACCCGCCACCCAACGCTGCTCCTGCCCCACCACCTCCACCCCCACCACCTCCACCCCTGCCCTCTGGCATGGCAGCTGTGCCCCCCACATCCCCGATGATGAATACGCCTCCAGCCCCTCCACTCCCTGGCATCCCTCCTCCCCCAGTGTCCAACATGGGGGGCATTCCTCCACCTCCACCTCCATTGCCTGGCTTGGGTGGCATCCCTGCACCACCTCCATTGCCTGTCCTAGGGGGCATCCCTCCACCACCACCCCCACTGCCTGGTATGGGGGGCATCCCTCCTCCACCCCCATTGCCTGGTATGGGGGGCATCCCTCCACCACCACCATTGCCCTGCATAGGGGGCATCCCTCCTCCTCCACCATTGCCTGGCATGGGGGGCATTCCTCCTCCACCCCCATTGCCCGGCATGGGGGGCATCCCTCCACCACCACCACTGCCTGGCATGGGGGGCATCCCTCCACCGCCACCCCTCCTGCCCGGCATGGCAGGAGAACATATAGAAGCCGTCGTGGCCTCTCAATTCGGCTGCCCTCTTGGCTCAGCCAGGCCTCCCCGCAAGATGGTGAAGACGCCAACATTGAAGATGAAGAAGCTGAACTGGCAGAAGCTGCCCTCCAACGTGGTGAGAGGTGGGTGCTTCTGGCATAAAGGTACTGCTACTTTGTGGGTGATCCAAGGGAAAACCCACTATTTCTGAGGTTGTCAGATCTGGTTGACTCCATTTAGATACAGAACTTCCCTGATTTCCATTGCATCCCACCTTCAAAGCTTAAATAAATAAAAGCAGGATGAAGCCACTAATATATAAAAACCATTCCAACTAAATCAGTAGTTTTGAATAGCTTGTTTATAAATAAAATAATTTGAAATTAAAAGAAGGGGGGAGGATGAGAAGATTCCTCTAATACACCTTGGCATGCCTTATGCTTGAATTCTCAACAGGCTCTGATCTGGGTATATAAAAGTCATAAGTAAGAGTACAGGTCAGGATCAGTTCACAGTTCAAGAAGGACATTGAAAAAGTTGGAGAGACATGAGAAATATTGACTTGTTTCTTGATTTTTGGGTCACATTTCCCTCTCCTAATGGATCCAAAATGGAGCATGAAATGTGAGAAGCAGCAAGGACAGGTGAGGTCAGTTTTGGCCTAGTCAAGCAAGCCATCTGGTGCATGGAAGTTGGCATAGGTGAAGTCTAAATAAGGCACAGTTTTGATCACAAGGGCATTTAGTTGTTGGGATTATTTCAGTAAAGATTTCTACAGCCAAGTTCAGGTGATTTTTTTTTGAAAAAAAAGATGTTTAAGAAAGTGCAGTGGGGGTTAATTCAGGTAGGCCTATAGCCAGCATTAACACAGGGAGATGATTAAAGAACCAAAATATGTCTCTTGTTTCATTCACCTTCTGAGGAGTTTCCCATCTAGCAACTTACATTGACCCAAAAGCCCGAAGCTCTCAGCCGTCTCTGTAGCCAGTCTGAATACTTTGTGTTGTGTTTTTTTTTTACAGAAAGTCACTCAATGTGGGCTTCAGTCAGCAGCAGCAGCGAGGAAAGTATAGAGCCCAATTATACAAGCATAGAGCAGCTGTTTTGCTTTCCACAGCCAACCCCCAAGGAGAAAACGGCTGCCCCGGTGAAAGCAGAACCGAAGGAGGTGAGGGGGTCACTCGTTCTTTCGAGTAAAGATCACTGCAGACAGCTCACCTAATATGAGATATCTTCTTTTTCTTTAATGAAGATCACATTTTTGGACTCCAAGAAAAGTCTCAATTTGAACATATTTTTGAAGCAATTTAAATGGTAAGATATGGCCAATTTTCATGACAGTTGACAAAACTTTGAGCAGGTTTTGTGTAGTATTTGTAAGGTCCTCAAGAAATCTATTTTAGCAAATGTGTTTTTGTGGCCCGTGTTACTAAAATATCTGAATATTTCCCACTTTGCCATATACTCTCTTTAAAGTACCAGGTTTGGGAGTTTAGTTGAGTTTTTGCATACAACATTCCTGTAAGTTGGAAACAGCATTTGTGTCTCCTTGTTACAGGTAAAGTTATGGCATATACTCTTAGGGTGACTTAGGCTGTGGGACACCTCTAGAGGTCAAACTCTTCCTCAAAGCAGGGAAAGAAAATTAAGGGAAATTAGAATTTATTTTTTTTTAAGGTAGTCGCATACCCAGAAGTAGACATCTGAGTTGCCAGATTGACCTTTTTGGTCATTTGACTAGGGCCAAAAACAAAATTTGGGGCATAGTGAGGATTTGAACCTGGATCTACCAGGTCCCAATTCTGAGTTAATCACTGGGAAGTACCTTTCCTTTTGGATTACAGTGGCTCTCACTAGGGAAAGCACAGCCACTTACACGGGTATATGCCTCAGTAGCGTGTGATTGTGGAAGAAGAGCTTTGGGTGAATGCTTACTCTGCTTGTCCTCCTCCCTGCAGCTCCAATGAAGAGGTGGCTGCCATGGTCCAGAACGGGGACCGGACCAAGTTTGATGTTGAGGTCCTGAAGCAGTTGCTGAAGCTGCTGCCTGAAAAACATGAGGTCAGAAGGGAAAAGTGATACCCTTAATTCACAGAGCTGACTGGGCAGTGGAGTCCTACAGTTTTTGTTCTTTATTTCTCGTTAGATAGAAAACCTGAAGGCCTTCAAAGAAGAGAAAACAAAGCTAGCAAACGCAGATCAGTTTTATCTTCTCCTCCTTCAGATTCCCAGGTAAGGATGGTCATCATGAACTTCAAACCAATCCATTTTTGGTTTTTTCTATGGGAAATTTAAGTTTCTATATAGGAGTCTCACAGGCAGATATTAATGGATACAGCTGATGGATCCCCCCTTCTGCCCTAGCCATCCCTTCCCCCTTACCTTGGATGAAAGGCTATTGCTACATCAGCACCTTTTCTCCCTCTGAAGCAGCAGAATCTGGACCAGACCCAGGGTCAGAGCTGCCGAAGGAGGCCATGTAACTTACTGAAAGGCTCTTGGGAAGCCCAGTACAATGCCAGGAAGGGAGAACCCATATCTCATACCATGATCAGTCTTCCCATTGATGATCTCAGTGCATCAGCAGAAACTACATCCCCACATGGCCAAGGACAGGTTGCAGTGGAGAGTGGCAGCCCTCCACCACCCACCACAAGCACTGGTTTGATGTGGACGTGGTTGGCAGCATTGCAGGGTCGCCAGGCTTAGTGGTGATGTTGGAAGAGGGCTGCTGCATGGGCTAAGACTGTGGTGCCTTTCAGCTTCTAATCCATCTCCATCCCTAGCTACCAGCTGCGGATTGAATGTATGCTGATCTGTGAGGAGACCACCGTTGTGCTGGACATGATTCAGCCAAAAGCTGGAGCCATCCGGAGAGCCTGCGAAGGTAAATGACTTGGCCTCAATTCTGGCTCTTATTTAAGGCGATAAGCTGTAAAGTGAAGCTTGTCAGACCTTCCAGAGGGACTGAAATTAAACAGCAGAATTACAGCTAATTCATCAGCATTATTTGCCACATTAAGATCTCCACACAGCAGTTTTCTCTGCTTCCAGAAAAGCTTAACCCCAAACTTCCCGCAGAAAGTACCACTTCTGTATTTTTTCCCCTGCCTACAAACATAACCAGAAGAGAAAGTTTATTTTGTGTTCTTAGTTGCTGATGCCTAATTTTGTGAACATGTGGAGGAATTACGCAGTAGGTCTCTGCTTCCTGTGGGAGAAACCTCAGGTCCCACTCTGGGGAAAGCACTTCTCAGCGCTGTCAAGTGCCTCCTGTCCTAAAGAGCCAGTTCCTGCCGGGGGTTTCTCCAGCTGGAATTACAGCTGCCTGCTGTGATAAACTGAAGTTCCTCATAAAAAGTTTCTTCCTTGCAGTCCACTTGTCCTTTTAAAGCTGTTCCTGCCTCAGCGCTGAGTGCTTCAGAGAGCACACCACTGCAGCACCCTGTCACAAGGGCAAGGACAGGGACTGTACCCTTTATGCCCCGATAATCACCTCCACCATGCGAGACCAAGAACAGGGGGAGTGTGTCTGGCTTTTGCAGCTGGCAGATAGTTGCAGCCCTGTCAGAACTGGCTTCACTGCACAGCTGAATGGAGTCTGTAAGATTAAAATTACAGCCCACTTACCCTCACCCACACCAGGTTAAATCTGGGTACTTCCACAGAAGACAATGAGTGAGAAGAGTCTAGCTCCACATTATTTTCTATTAAGAACGAGAGACCAGATGTAAAGAAAGAAAGAAATATAGGTAAGCAAAAACTTATTGAGCCCAGCTAGTGCGACGGGTTCTATTTAGAATCAGCTTCTCTGTGGGATGGGCCTTTGGGCTGCACACCTGAAAAATTAGATTTGGTTTGAAGGAATTTAGGATCCCAGTGGTTATCCAATTTAGAAAATATTACGGTTTAAAAGAGGTTTTTGCTTAAAAGCCCTTTATGTTTTTCAGATCTTCTGAACAGTCATCGCCTGCCACTCTTCTGTCAACTGATTCTCAAAGTTGGAAACTTTCTGAACTACGTAAGGACTCGGTTTGGCTTGTCCTGCACCCAGTCATTAGAATATATGGATGATCTTCATATTTAGGGCTGTAATTTGGATGGACACAAGAGTTACATCTGCCTTCTTTTTATCTTGTAGGGAAGCCACACGGGTGACGCTGATGGGTTTAAAATCAGCACTTTACTCAAACTAACAGAAACCAAAGCCAACCAAACCCGCATTACGCTGCTCCACCATATTCTGGAGGTACCACTGCCAAATTCTGGGCAGCAGGGAAGGGGGAAGGCTTTTATTATGGGTGAACCATCTATCCTGCTCTAGTTTCAGTTAACATAACACGTTCTTACTCATATCCTCCTCAGCTAGCTGTGGTGTTGCAAGTTAAAAGTGTTGGTTCACTTAGGCTGGTGGAGGCTACTTGTGGGCACTACTTGGCTCTCAGGGAACTCCTTTTAAGAACTGTTGTCCTGCTTTCCTCCAGCATCTTTACCCACAATTGCTGGAACTTCCTTTTTTCATGTTTGTGCAATCTCCACACATGATCAACTGCAAACTGCTGGTCTATACCCATTCATCCCTTCTGCCTTTTCATGGCCTCTCCTTTTTCCACCAGGCTATGCTTGAGCTTTTCATACTCCCAAGTCCCCATGGCTTTCTTATTTCTTGTATTGCTGTTTTTGTTGTTGTTGTTGTTGTTGGTTTTTTTGTTATTTTTTTTTCTTTTTTCTCCATGCTTTGCCCTGCCATGAGGCAGACCTCAAAGTCTCTCAGTTCCAGTTATGTATAGTTAAGCCCGTCTTTAGTTCACAGTAGCTTCAGCAAGCACAGCCATGAAAGAAATTAGGCAAATAAGATTCAAGCCCTTCTAATGCCCTCCTGGGACTGTTTGAAGTATCAGACTGCATCAAACCACAGTCCTTCCTCCTCCCACGGCCAATAGTAAGCGTCTCAGAAGAGGGTAAAAGAAATTCCCTGTAAGATAAGGCTCAGCAGTGGGTCAGCTTTGCTTTGAACCATAAGCACTTCTAAACATTCATCTCTCTATGCTTGTATAGCCTAGGAGCAATCGCTTTGCTCTCTGAACATGCAGTCATGTTTTGAATCCTTCTCTGGCTCTGCAAGTCAAAGCAGACTGCAGAAAAGGGGCCAGCAGCAAGATCTAGCGCAGTCATCCTTCCTGAGCAGCTCTGCCCATTGCTCTTTCCTTCCAGCTTCCTCTCCCAGTTTGTGCCGCACAGTAAATAACACTTATTTCTCTTTTCTGCTTCAGGAAGTAGAAAACAGCCACACGGACCTACTGGAACTGCCAGAAGATCTTGAATACGTTTCAAAAGCAGCAGGGTAAAATTGCATGTCACTTCCTTCAAATTAAAAATAAAAATAAATCCCATGCACATCGACAATGTACCAGAAATTAGGACACACACAGCTGGTGCAGCATATTAACAAGATGGCATCTTACTTAGTTTTTACCAGAAGATTTGGTTGATGAATGCTGAAACCCCTTCAATATATGATAGCTCTACTACAGCTGGCACCACTTAGGGCTGCCATTTGCGGCACATTGAATTAATATTGCCTCACCCAAAATCTGCACTGTATTTGCAGTAACACAAGCTTCGGAAGGCCAACTACTCAGAAGCATTTCTGAAATGCTTTTAACCAGAGAAAGTGAGCTAATGCTGAGCACTGAGGGGTGGAAATAGTCCTTTGAATGGGTGGATTTCTGGGGCATTTATTTTCTCAGTACATAAAGTTGTGTTTATGTACTTTATGTACTACTTTAGGTAGACTTGGGCACCTTTCCATAAGTGCCATGAAAGAAGGCAGTTTTTCATGAGATCAGACTACACAGAGTTCAGGGCTCAGGTTTCAGTTCATCAAAGTGGGAAGCAGCAGGACAACCAACCCACCAGATCAGACTTGCCCTCTCTTTGGTCAGCACAGGATACCATAACGTGAATTAACATGGGGCATCTATGTGATTTCAGAATTAATCTTGACATTATACGCTCTGAGTCCAGTACCAATCTAAAGAAGTTGCTGGAGCTTCAACGAAAGGTCTCATCATCAAATGACGATGTGAAACAACAGTATGAGAAGCCTATCCAGGTTGGTAATGGAGTTCCCTGGTATTTTTCACCTTACACACACAAAGCCAGTGTGCTGCATTGGAGGCTCAGCTGAGGAGGTTCACAAAATGGTGAAAAATATTGCCACAAAACACATTCTCAGATTTAAAAGTAGGCTGTGATGCCACAAAACCCACTGCTGTTTGTTTGCCACTTCTACCCCAAACCATGATTATTCTCAAAGCCCCTGCCCTGGTGGTTCTCTCTCTGCCCTGCAAAGCCTCACTATGTCTGAGTCATGTTCTTTCTCTGGGTGGATCACCAAAGTAATCCCCTTCTCTTGGGATTAGGCTTTGCATTGAGCTTTCCATGTCTTGCTAAAGCTATCCCCATAAACTGGCACAACACAGTCAACAAGAGCAAAGACCAGGGACAATTCCCTGTTTGTTCCTGCTCCAAAAGCTCTGCTACAGTTAAACACCAAGGCCCCAAAGCTCTGCTACACTTCTTATGTTGACATCCTTTTGCTTTAAGTGTGCTTCACTTGTTATGTTTTTCTGTGAACATTAAATAATTTCAGGATAGCATTGATGCCGCCAGAAAGCTGGAAGAAGAATTTGAAACCATCGACAGGAAAAGAGAAGAGCTTGCAAATTATCTCTGTGAAGACCCAAGCAAGTTGTCCCTAGAAGACATATTTAACACCATGAAGACCTTCAGAGATCTCTTCATTCGAGCCCTGAAGGTCAGTGACTGTGCTCACGATGCTGAGCAGCCCTTGTAGTGGTGCATGCCTCTGCTCCAACAGAATGGTGGGACAGGCACAGTGTTTGGGATGGACAGTGCTGGTTATGGGCCCCTTCTTTTAGCACTTGTCATGAAGTCACCTGGTGAATGCATGCCTGATCCCTGCTCTGTTTTGTCCTCATGTAGTGCTGGTTCTCCTGGCCTGACCCAAACATTGGTGACGTGGGATTTTGGTGTAACTTTAGCTGCAAATACACAAAGATATTTTGGAGTCAAGTGCATACATTTTAGAAGAACAGGCTTATGAAACCTAATCCTTCTCATGCTGGTAGCTGTGTTAGGCAAATCACTGCTGCCACTTCTGTGGGTACTGGGCGAAGTCCTGTACAAACCAGCAGTCTCCCTTTCATTCTCTTGGCAAGACAGCCGTTAACCCCCAAACCCATTTTATTTATTGCAGAGGATTTCTCTTCCTCCTTTGCGACCATCTGCAGATCATCTTTCTCTTCATTGGCTTTCCTAGCAGATATTTAGCAAAACTTCTCATGCCCCTGTTACCTAATTGCAGGAAAACAAGGACAGAAAGGAGCAAGCTGCAAAAGCAGAGAAGAGGAAGAAACAGCTGGAGGAAGAAGAAGGGAAGAGACAGAAGGGAGAAAATGGAAAAGTCAGTGAGTATCTGACAGGGCTTCATAAAACAGAGATGCGCTTGCACTCCCAAATTGACTGGAGAGCTGGTAAGAGCTCTTTGCTGGTCCAGCTTTAATGACCAGTAGTGGTCATTTATTTTGTGGGTTTCCAAGTGCTGGCTGACTAAAGGCTTTTAGGTGTCTTATTAGCCATAGCTAAAAACTGACTTCACAGTTGCAGCTGGGCAGAGAAGTTAATTTTAGGTTTGCTAACTGAACAGCAGGGGAAAGAAAAAATCAAATTGAAACATTTCAGTTATTTCAAATTTTTTAGTTTCTAAATAAAAATTTTGAATCCTAAATCTAACAACAGATGTTTGACCTTCCCCCTTTCCCCAAATCCTCATATGCAGTTGAATAGTCTCACCCCAGTTTATCACAGGCTGCAGACATTCCAAAAGTCTTGCAGGTAACGTAAACCTGCCTTTTTGTGGATGAAAATAAAAGGCATATCTGAAAAGTACAATTGGACTGAAGCTAAGAGGAAAGAAAAATCAAGATCGCTTTCCTTCCATTCAAAAAATAAAAAGCCCCTACTAACAGGGGTAGCAAACAGAAGGCGTTTTAAGGTCTTAACACAACAGCCATCAGCTGGCACGGAGCCTGTAGCATGCAGACTTTGGGGTAGACCCTTTGACTTCACCAAGCTGCAGCAGGTGCTGTGCCATGCCCTGAGCTTCGGTAAGGGACAGAGCCCAGGAGTTCTCTGGGTCTTCTGAGCCCTGGAGGTTGGTCTTGGTTTTTCCTGCAGGATCCACAGCCCCATCTCATGAGTGGAGGGTTGGGGTCAGAGAAGGGTGCAGAGCACAGGCTGCTCCCACGCCTGGCATCAGTATCTTGCTTTTGCCTGGTTTGCACCAGGTACCAGCCCCAAATGACAGCACCACTGTGCCTGCCCATGTGTGTCCTTTTGTCCCTTCTCATGGGCAGATTTAACACCTGTCTCTCTCTATCCCAGTTAAGAAGGGGGTGGTGAAGCAGGAGGAGGTGTGCGTCATTGATGCGCTGCTGGCTGACATAAGGAAAGGGTTCACACTGAGAAAGACGAAGAACAGACATGAGTCGGATGCACCTCCTAAAACCTTACCCGTGGAGAGCCCAGAGGAGAACCAGGCTGGTAAGGACACAGACCTGACAGTCTTACAGTACCTGCAGCTGTTTCCATCTGCCTCTGAGCCTGAGCCAAGCACACAAGTGAGAAGCTTTCCAGCATTTGAGGTATCTTATCTAAGGAGACTCTACAGCCAGTGCTGTGGGGAAGAGGAGGAGATCGCCCTGAAACTCTGCCCCTGAATCAGCAGCGATTCAGGACAGCATGGCCTTGTGCCTGCACTGATAAACCCTCTGAGAGTCACAACCCATGGCTCAGCCACAGTGCCATGCTGCTGGGGCATTGGTGTCACCTCCACACGAGTGCCCCCCTGTGCCACCAAGTCTCATTAGCACAACTTGTCACTGCCTTAGAGATTGGCGAACCCCGTCTCAGTCGACATTTGGGAGTCTAAAGCAGCCCTTAAAATAGGACTAGAATGACCTATCTGCAGAAGTACCCAAGTCTTTGGGGTGTTTGTTAGGAGACAGGCCATGGTTTTATGGAAGGGAGGTCAAAAGAAGCAGCTTATCCTTGGCTGTAGGACAAACTGGTTCTGGCTATGTATGGCTCCTTTAGGGGCAGTGCACCCTCTACAGGCAGCTGTGAGCTTGTAGCCTCCCCCAGTGCCAGAAACACCTTGGCTGATCTCAGCTGCAGTTCTGCATGTGTGTCTGATCTCATGCTTTTTGTTTAAAGGGAAGAGCATTAAGGATCCACAAGCAGGAGGAATGCAGATCGATGATAAGGCCAAGCAAAACAGTGATGGTCATCCCTCAGAAAGCACCCCCACCTCAACCACAGCTCTCCCAGAGATGGGTAAAGATGTTACAGATGCCTCAGCTCCAAACCAGGCATTACCTGAAAACAACACTGGAGTAAATTTGCCACCAGGGTCCCGGACAGAAGGCCACCTGGTGGAAGCTGATGGGACCAGTCAGCCTGAGCAGGGTGCAGAGATGGCAAACCTCCAGCCAAGCACAAAGAGCAGCTCCATTGCCTTCTCTTCCACTAACATAGGTGCTGGGATAAAGTTTGTGAGCGGCATTTCAGGTGCTACTCTGAGAGAGCAGCTCAATGGGTCTGTCTCAGAGGAGCAGGACAACGAACGCCCAGGGAATGGCTTGGAGAGCTGCAGGCTGGCACAGGAGCAGGACACCCAGCTGAGCCAGGACGGGGTCGAGCCTCCATCTGCTCCCTGTGACAAGGCTCACCAGGCAGAGTCAAAAGAGATGGCAAAGGAGAACGAAGACCCTGGTACAGACTCACTTTTGGACACCTCCCAAGAGAAGTCCTTCTCGGAGGAGCCAGCCACCGACTCCTCTTGTTCAGCAACACTGCCCCCAGGGCAAAGTCACACAGACAGGGAAAAGCAGAGGACATCTGGAAAACGGAGGAAGAAGAGACACAGCAAAAGCTACTCAGGTAGGCTATATGGCACTTGGAGATTGAGTTAAATTGAGGGAATGGGATGGGGGACGGGGGGCTTACTAGTATATTTGTATAGATCTGCTCCTCCCCAATCCAAGGTCTGATGCTGTCCATAGGAGGTCCCTTGTCCCTATTTTTAACAGAGCTGTTATTTTTATTAACCTGAAAAAAGACGTAAAAAGAAAAACATGAGCATTGTTCATTCTCTTGACATTTATAAGCACTTTATAAAGGGGTAATGATGAATCAATAATTAAAAAGCCCATTACACATATGCAGTAAAGATGGCAATAAGCACATCTGTCAAGTGTGCTAAAGACAGCTACAAGGCACGGTTATGTGCAAACAAGAGCTCCATTAGACTCCAGAGCTGTGATTAAGAGCAGTTAATACTGAGTACTTAATCAGTGATCACTCCCTCTCAACTACTTATAAATGCATAAAGCCAACAACAACAGCACTTCTGTGGTGGCTTTTTTCTTTCCTAAGCCTCCTCACAAGAGCACTTTGCCTGCAGTAACTTGAAAACCTGCCCCAGGTGTACTTGAGGTGGCTCCATGGGTCCAAGTCCCTCAGACATACAGAGCTGGAGCCACCTTTGGGTGAATACTTGAATCCCAAATTAGAGGCACCACATAGGGAAAACACTTGGGTCTGTCAGCCTTCAGAAAGATACAATATGTTGTCAAAGCCTGTTTTCTGCTAGATCTCGGGGTCAAGCAGATGGGCAGGACAGTGGTCGAAGCTTCTCTTTATCAGTGTTGAATATTTTTGCTTTTAAGGAAAGTGGAGGCAAAAGAAAAGGAGAGTTTGAATATCCACTGCTGAGAGAGGCAGGGAGGGCTGACCATCTACTGCAGAGGAACTTACCCTTTTAGTGACAGTGTGACCTGGGGCTTTAATTATTTATGTTTCTAACATGCCACTGTCCCCTAGCTAAGAACAAGGCATGAAACAGAAGTGTTTTCCCAGCACAGTGGTTTCCAAACTTGTCTCCCAGGAGGCAGCAGGAGGAGCTGCAGCAAAGGGAGCTCCCAGCCATCACCATGCTTTCGTAGTGTCTGTAATGAGTATTTCTAGCTTAAGACATTAATCCCCCACAAAAGCCATAGGAATCTAGAGATGGCATCCTAGGAACCTCTCTGCTACTAGACAATGTTTTCATTTGCCTTGCTATGATCAGATATATTTAGTGTGTCTCTTTTGTTTAAAAGCAGAGGTTGAGACTGATACTGGAGATAATAAAACAAAACTAGGTTGTGTGGTACAATGAGGTATGTAAACTCGCAAAGGCGTTTTTCTGTGAACTAACCCTAGCATTGGGACTTTACAGACCTAATCAGTATTCAGCATATCAGCTCAGCTTTTTGTCTTTGTGTCTAATCACAAATACATTTAAAATAAATTTGCTACTCTGATTTTTACTCTTCAGGGTGTTGATCTTGTGTTGAGTGGAGTCAGTGCTGATCTCCCCACAACACAGGGTCACATCCCACATGTCTGTCCTCTGTGTCAACAGCAGCCAATCCACCTTTCCCTGCAGATAATTAAAAGTCAGTATTCTAACCAAGTAAATCCAGCTTCATGTGACAAACAGTCCTTGCTTTGATCCCGTAATTTTCTCAAAAATAGTAAAAATGCAATTTCAGTACCTACCTTCTGCAAAAGAACAACATTTAGGTTGCTTGTAGGTAGCCACTTTATATAGCACCATGTACATACAGGCCTCTATTAAAGAATAAAACACTGAACCCAGGGAAAAATTCTCATTGGAACAAGATACCAGCTCCAACTCAAAGCCAAGTTCAATTCCTCATGATACTGCACACGAAGTAGTGCATTGGAGCAAACAGACCGTGCATACTTCTCGTGTGCATTCATGCATCTTTCTGGGAGGAGGTAATTTGGCTTTTGTCACTAAAAAAAAAAGTAACACAGGTAAACCCTATTTCTAACAAAAATGCAAACCAAGTTCCCTGCATCTTTCACTGATACTGTCAGCACAGTTGCTCATCATAAGAAAACTTCAGACTGAGACTTTCATTTGTGAAAGTTTGCCTGTTTTTATAGCAGGTAGAAAGAAATGCCAGAAAAAGGAGCAGTCAAAACATGCCTTGTACTGAAATTGCATAGTTACTTGTCGTTTCCGTGCTGATGAGTGTCTCTTATAAACTGAATCAATGATGCCAAATCTCACTCTCTCATTTCTTGAAAGAAATGTGTTTATTCTTCAGCATCCCCTGTGCCTGGGGGGCTGGGAGCCCTGCTCCTGCCCAGCCCAAGGCCCCAGGGGCATGGAACAGAGGAAGCTCTGCGGGATTTCCACATATGGTTACTTTTGTTTCTGCACCTGAAGCATCGCTGCAAACAAGAGAAAATGAGACATATATTGGTGTAGTTACACTCCTGACTATTCCTGCCCACTCCTCTTGTCCCCTTCTGTACTGCACCACTGGATTATATCAAGGGCAAAAGGGAAGTAGCACTGTAAGTTTAGGAGTCCTAATGAAGATTTACAGCAAGAGCAAGAAATAGTAGCAGTGAGGCTTGGGTAAGAAACACAAGAGGACCACTGGTTTTGCTGCACAGGGAGGGCAGCTGAAACCAGGAGCTGTGTAACTCAGATTATGTACATGTATGTTTTAAACACAGGTACTCCAGCACACAGGCTTAAAAAAGTCATATTAAAAAAAAAAAAAAAAAAAAAAAAAAGGATATGCAGACAGCTTTGTAGTCTCCTTTGAAGATGTAGGAAAGCAATATAGAGGAAGGCATGGAAAACCAGCACCTTTAGGAAGTGACCAAGTCAGGCAACTGTTCAAGTACTTCCTCAAAAGGCCAACAGCAACCGCAAGTGCTTGCTGCTGCAAAGGCAGTAGCAAGCAGCACCTTAAAACCTGTAATTTCCCTTTTCCCCTCCTCCCATTGTTATGTCATTTGGCAAGGTTATCAGAAACAAAATCCATTTGCTTCTCTTAGTCTCCAGCTGCAGTGTGTCCTCCCCCAAATGCAACTTAAGTCTGTGCCTCTTGATATGACAGCCTCAGCAAACCTGAAGTGCTCCCCATCAAGTGATAGGGAAACCCAGGAAAAGAAATTAAATATTTTTTCCCAGGGTGATCACCTGATTTTTAACCCTGCCTATCTTTGTTCAGGTCACCTTTGATCTCTTGGCCCAAACACACAGTCTGTTCAGGTCACAGCACCAGTTCTCTTGGTACAGGATATTTCTCTGGCTGACTTGCTGGAGCTGGAACTTGCCGGGTTGAAGTGAAGCTGCAGGAATCTTCCTTCTTGTGCAGATCCAGTTGTAGTGATCAAGACTCAGTCTCCTTTTTCCCTAAATCTTCACAGCTTCTGTAACATCAGAGAAAGGGCCTACCAGGAACAGCCTGTGACTCTATGAAGTAATACTTCAGAGCTGTAAAAGGACAGCTGTAATCAGCTATTCAGCTCTTGCCTTTTGACTATAACTTGTTATACAGCAGTTTTTGTATTACCATCATTACTCTTTAAATGTCAGCTTTCGCAGCCAAAGAGTGGCATCTCATGCTATCTCCATATTCCTGAAGGAAATAGTTTAGCCCATTTCCCATGGGATCAAGGTACTGGTGGTCACCCTGTGTTTGTGTGTGTACTGGTAACATCTGAACTCATTTCCAACCACATTTGAAAAAGAATTTGAAAAAGGAACATTTTACAAAAACTGACAGTCAGAGGACAGTCAAAGGCCTGGACTTGGAGCCATTTGAGTTTCCCTGTATGGAACCAGAATAGTATAATTAAACTAATAGTTGTTTTCCTGTATGATATTTTCCTTCATGTTTGTCATTAAAAATTCTTCAGTTCTTGAGTGGGACAGGTGCTTAAAAATGACAGCACACAGCTCTGTCCTTCTGACCATCCAAACTCCCTCAAGAAACACCTCTGATCAAATGGGAGCCTGCCCACAGGTCAGGGAGCAAAGACACAGGATATGGATGTTGCTGCATCATGCTCTGACAAAAATTACATTCGCGCCCTCTGAGTTCCCCTCCTCATGGCCAGGACCTAGCTCTGCTCCCCATTAGCACCCCTCACACAAGCTGGGAGATCCTTCATCTGCATGAAATGCCACACACAGACTTCATTTCACAACAGTTTGGCAGTGGGGCCCAGGACTAAAGTACTGGACAAAATGTCTTTTGGACAAAACAAGGTGAGTCCCCAGATTTATTAGTTCAACAGTTTAATATCTAGTAGTATATCTACTATCCTGCTTGGAAAACACAAAACTCACATTGCTGGACCAAACTAGCACCTAGCTTAAAAGCAGAGTTGCCCAGACCCTTGAACATCAGTGCCAGTTCTAGAAATATAAGAGAGGCTTTTATCATGTACATAAAGTTTTAGCATGACCAGTTTAAGTTATCCAAGGGACATGAAACCAGTTTCCCTAGATCTCTCTCATTTTCAAGTTGCAAACATTTCTCATCTTCCCCTCCTCCTGCAGGCGTCACAGCAAGGCAGAAGAAATAACGGAGGCCTGGACACGTGCTAACTCGTCCCCAGAGCACTGCCAGCCGTTCGGAAGCCAGGCTCTGTGTCACTGAAACGCCTCCCACAGCCACCTCTGCCCTGACCAGATGTCATGCTCCCCCTCAAGCTGCCTTCCACCCTTTGCCCGAAGACCCAACAAGCTGCCCCGGAGACATCAGCACATTCAGCCCGTGCCTTACATAACCTGCGCTGCGCCCTGGCACCTGCAGGGACACGGGCCTGGTTGATGCGCGGCGGTGGGGAAGGCACGGGTCTCTCGGCCTCCATCCCCAAAGCCAAATTCCCCTGCCTGCTCTTAGGCCAAACTCCTCTTGATGTGCCAGCTGAGTGTGGCCCAAGAAAGGACTGCATCGTTCAGCCCTCGGAGGAATTTTAAAAATAGCAGTGCCTCGACTAAATGAAGGGTATAAATTCAGCAGTGGCTGTACCCTCACAGGGAGAAGCGTGTTACTCCCCCTTCTCATTGCCTACTGTCAATTTATATTCGACTAGATCCAAAACCCAGATCAGACATATGCATTTGCACTCTCAATCATTTAAAGCAAGGAAAATCAGTTATAGGAACAAAACAAAAAATGCATTTTAGTAAATGTCCATATAAACAGTGTCTGGCTCCCAGATAGTGCTTATGTGCAATGAAGTTGAAGCACATCTGTAGCCTTGCAGTAGTCTTCTCACACACACAGGTACGTGCATAAATTTTCGGAGAATCAGGGCCCAAGCTCCTGTTATTAAAGCAACAGAAAGAGTTTTTTCAGGGTGCTTGGTTAGATGTATTTTAAGCTTATTTAGTAAATCTCCAGGTTTTAATACTGTTGTCAGCTGCTTGCACTCAGAAGCCTTCGCATTCGAGCTGCAGAACATGTGCGTTCATGTTACTTTTGCTTTGAAACTGGGAATGTGCAGTATTGTGTTTTAAAGAGTCAGAGCTTTATTTCTTAAGTTTTGTAATAACATTGTATCATAGTTTTGTACATAGCTGTCGATTTAAAATTATCGATGTTTATTGAATTTATGATGTGATAGCGTGCTGAAACATGAATCAAGTGGAAGAGATTGTTACATTTAAGAACTATGCCTTTGTATGGTAACCACTGTGTTTAGACTAATGTTCAGGCTAAAGCTTATTATGCTTTGCTGAATAGGACTTGTAACATCCTTGTAATACTGAACACTTTGCTGGACTAATTTAGAAGTTACGCCAAGAATTAAATCACTTGTTTATTTTAATCTAAGCATTGTTACTGGAAAACAGTTAACAAAAGCAAAGGTGAATTTAGAGTAGATGCATGGGCAGACTCAGGTCAGGAAGCCCCATGGAGCAGCACAACCGTGTTGCAGCTCAAATCCGGTTCGCGGCTGGCAGAAGCAGGCTGAACTCCTCCACCCTTTCCTGCAAAACTGGATAACCCGCCCCAGCTATAACTTGCGTGACTGTCACATTTACAGTTCTCTCTTCCCTTCCTCCCCCTTCTAGTCTCAGAGCATGTCACCCATGTCAGTCTTTCTTGCTCTCATTAATCCAATTTCTCTGCTCTCAGATTAGACCCCAGCCTACAAAAATCTGAGTATCAAAGATTTTCTCAAGCACCTTTGCAACCTCCAAGTTTCCAGCAGGAGCCTGCAGCCCAGGCTGGCAGTGAGCAGCCAGCCTCCTCCAGCCCCCACCTTGTTGTTTTATCAATAGGGGAAAAAAAAAAAAAATCACTGATATTCAGGATTTGGGAGCAAACAAGCTTTCTTGGTGTTACTTAGGGAACATTATCTGCTGATACCCCTGGCAGGCTTATTTCTTCAGATACTGCAGTATTCATCCACTTCTTCATCTGGGTCTTTCAGCTACCCCCATTTCCACCCAGAGAGAAAAACGTATCACACAGAGTTTTTATTGCTCTGAATAGAAAGAGAGAGCATTCAAAAGAGGACCTTCAAGGAGAGGACATTTGGCATTACCTTTCCACTCTCCTCAAGATTTTACAGAGAAATTGGTTATTTTGAGCCACTGCTTGTTCTTTGTTCTGTAGTCATCCGTGAAAATTATATAAAATTATCTATACAATCAGATCCCAATAAAAACAGGACAAAGTGCAGCATTTATAATGTATTACTGCAGAGCAGCTCTGTTACCATTACAGTGATTATTTAACAAGAACAGGGGGATGGAGTCAGAACAGGTCAAAGAAAGATGTTTGACTGGCACTTGCAGTTTTGTTCCAGTTGTGACTTTTAAATAGAGTTCTTGATCCTGAAGATTTTTCTCAGTGTTTGCAAGGCCAAATTAAATGCTGATAAAAGCATTTACTTTTGCAGCCATTTCAACAGGTCTGTGCTCATTTAAGCCAACGGTAAGTTTGGATCTCAAAAAAAGAATTTGTATGGTATATTGCAGCAACTGGACAGAGTCCATTATCTAAACCAGCCTGTGAATGTTTTACCATTCTAGAAACTTGTGGTTTCTAGCTGTCAAATAACTGCATATTCCTTAAATAAGCATTGGCTACATGATGAAAATGAAGCTATGGAAGAAATCAGCAGAAGTTTTTTCTAAGTACTTCGCGTCAGAATTTGGATATGTTAAAGGGGATGGAACTTCAGGGTTTGATTGTTTTTTAATTTCAATACTGAAAATATTTCAAAATTTAGAATAAAAGAAGTCAAAGTACTTGACAAGTCTCCTTTCTTCTATGGGGGTGGGAGGAGCTTATCATTCACCAGAATTCGTCCAACATACAAAGTTCAATATAGAAGCTTTCTGATAATAAAAGCCAGCACCCTATCTGTATATGTGGTAGTAGTAACAACCATGACATATGAGTGAACATGTTAATCATGGGGTTATGTTCACCTAAGGCATCCAAAAATGAATACAATCGTGAACAAACTCCATTGTGAACCATGTCTTTTTACTCACCCCATGACTAAGGTATGGGCAGGATATGAAAAAGAGCTTTACAATGTTTAGAAACTTGGTTACAGAGGGTTAAAAACTGGGCAGTGATAGTGATAGGTCAAATCTAGGTCCCTTCTTATTAGTGATTATTTCTAATTATGATATAGTGACAATCTTGCAGAATATCTATGCCACTGCAAATCCTGCAAACGATAATGTGAGTACAAATAAAATGATTTCCAACTATTTAATGTAGAGCAGGTACCAGACTTTAAATGCCTGTGGAGAATTTGATCACTGCAAGTTAATCAGCATATTCAGCACTGTAAGTACAACTCACTGTCATCCATGCTGAACCAGCACTTAATACACATTAAGGACTCTCTAACACTAGCTTTGCTGTGGCATGAATGACTTCTGCAGGAATTCAGTGTGACAACTCACACATAGCCAGGTGTCAGTAGGAATTAGCAGGACCTCTGCTCTTCCCTAATAGAGACCTTAAGCAGACTCGGCATACATTGCTCAAAGTCATGAAGGATCAGTCTGTGACAGTCAGCTCCTATCAAGTCAGTTTAGATAGATTCCCAGCCTGTCAAAGCAGGTTCTTTCCTAGCATCAACAGTCTGCTGATGACACCCACATCACTGTTAGAGTTGGTTTGCCTAGTTCTCGGCATGCAGAACCTGATGTGTTTGTTCAGTACTTAAGCAGCTTCATAGTACATAATCTGCCATGAGTTGGCGACAAGTAATTACCAAATCCAGCAGTCAGAATAGATGGAGAATAGACAGAAAGATTTTGCCCAAAGGAGGAGCTGCAAAAGCAAGAAGAGCAACAGACTTACTACATCTGCTGCTGCTGTGATCATTTGGAACCCACGAGTCTATTTTGTAATCTAAATGAAGCCCATTATAGAATGATTTTTGAGAGCTATTCTGTAAGGTCAACCAACCTTTCTTATACACTTTGCAATATTTTGTAACCTCCATTCTTCAATGTTTTCATTGCTCAACTATTAAAAACCAGAGCTGATTTGGTCTACAGTGGTGGTAGTGATAGTCCTTTGAATGAGAGCATTGACAAATGATGTTCAGTGTAGCCCCAAAAAAGAAATTTGTAAAATTATTGGTTTAGCAAGAACTAGATATGAGAAATACAGTACTTCAGGAAAAGAGAGGAGGAAGAGGAGTCGTCTAGAAACCCTTTCAGGTGGTCTGTACTTTAATCCTCCTTGGTGAAACAGTGTGATAATGCTTGGAATGATATACCTCCAAAATAGCATTACATTCACTGTATCAGCAGTTCACAAGCTATACTGAATCCCAGACAGTATGGAACAAAGGGTTTGTTTCTCTAAAATACCAGCATAATTGGAAAGAGTCCAAAGAGAACAAAAGAAAGATTTTTGTCCATTCAGTTACTGTCATTGGCTCTACTTTTCTTGCAGAAGTTTGGAGGATAAAGGAGAAACCCTTACCTCTACAAGCCAGGTTCTGTGACACCTACCTGCAAAGGTCTAGATACCTGCAGAGGTCTGGGTGCAGGCCACAATACAACAGCATCTAGATCTATTGACAGCTAACATGGTAATGTCTTCTGAACCATGACCCCTATCCCAAACCTAGCAAACCTCTCAAGGTTAAATTTATTATGCCCTGACAATAATCTCTTCTGATATTAAAGCAACTGCTAAAATTCTTATTCATTTTGAAAAGTTAATCCCTACTCTCCACCAAATCCTGTTAATCCTACAATACATCTTCTCACACCTTTCACACCATTTATATACACCACCACACATTTCCTTGGTTGAAGTGTCTCACTGCCCTGTCACAGAGCACAAGGAGCAGCTCAGGGGTCTTCATAATATCTTCACCCAGTTTTAGTCATCTACAGCTGCTGCCGGCCCGGGTTCCACCTGCAGCAGATCCCAACGCTCCTGCCTTCCTGACAGCTGCCAAAAAGTGCAGCCAGTTCCCTTAAAGAACTTTTTTTTGTTGTTGTTAATTCCATCACTAGGATCAAGCCTACAAGCATCAAGCACGTAGACTTTGCAGCCATGACCATATTAGTGCCTGAATTTCCCCACCCATAAAACAGTTGCAGTAGTATCCCCTGAAACACTTTGAAAACAGTTGATGAAAAACCCAACAAAATAAATAATTTCAATAATAAGCAAATAATATCAGTAACATCAAAACACATTATGTTGTTATAATAGAGTCAAAACGAAAGGAAGACTGTAGTTTTCAGAGTGCTATTGTTCCCCTAAGACCTCTCTGAATCCAGACTGCAGAAAACCTCTGAAAATCCTAGGAATGTAGGTGAAAGGAAGAGGATAAATCTTATGATAACAAGAAAATAAATAAACATCGCTTGTTTAATAAAGGATTATGATCTCTGATTTCTTCAACTTCTTATTTTTATTCTTGTAGGAATGGTAAATACGAGGGATAAATCACATCTGTTGAAAAGTCAGCAGTGAAGGGTACCGCGTAACAAACCTCTTAATGCAAGCAGGACCCTGAATCCAAACCACAGCAAGCGTGTCCCATTGGGAGACAGTGAACAATAACTCTGTAGGGCCTTAACTGCATAACTGAGCAATTAGCACTATTCCCATCTGGGTTATACAAACTGTGGTTCAGTTCTAACTATTTTGCAAGCACATCTTCTTGCCTCTAAGATATCTCACACTACAGAAATTGATTCCTGCGCTGTCACTCTTAGCGGTTACCTTAAATGTTTGTAAGAATACTGTTTTTAAGCAACTTGAAAAAAAATAAAAATAAACATTTGAGAATATAATACAAAAGAGGAAATACCAGGTTTTCTGAAGTAGTCAATAAAATCTCTGCCATCAATATAATAATGACTACTAAACGAATTTCTAAATACAAAGAAAGTTGAGTCTTACTTGATAACATAGCCCTGTATCAGCCCCAAAGCAATGCTAGAAGTGAGGAAGAAAAGAAAAAAAAAAAAAGAGAGAGAGAGAGAGAATACTTACACAGCCCAAGACATAGAAATAAGATGTTTTGGGGATCTAACTTTAAATCTATATTCCATGCCATCAAAATACAACTCACCTTTCCAGGCTAACGAGAAACATGCTTTCTGTGCATCAGTAGGCAGATAAAAACAAAAACATGTACTGTGGCAGACCTCAAATATCAGTAGCTTTTCCAATAAAACAAAAGGTAGAATAGCAAAGTACTAAAATCAACTTCAAAGTTAATTGCAAATTAATTGATTTCAATTGATCATCAGAGTTGAGCTGGTGCATTAAATCAATCTCCATTCCCTGACTTGCCTAAATGGTGCCAGCAAATTAGCTTGTTTTCATGAGCAAGCCAGTCTTGCTTGGTTGCACTGAGATACGTGCATATATTTACCAGAGGTAGATGTTTGTATTTTTCCCAGAAGAAATTTCATGCAGAGATTTTTCTTAAATATACCCACAAGCTTATTTGAACAGTATCAGTAATTTAAGTTACAGCTATCTTGAAGTTATACTGAAGCTCTTATCTTCCTAACAGCATGGAGCTCTCTACGCAGTCTCAAAAGTATAATCTTTGGATTTATATTATTATAAACCTATTTATCTTTCAAAGTATATTAGATGTTTCTTGTGTAATATTCGTATTTTATTAGGTTTAAAAAAAAAAAAAAACCTTCCTGTATACAAGCCCTGTAGCAATTTAGAAGAGCTATCTGATTAGGCAGGGGAAAAAGAAGAAAAGAAAAAGGAGCTTCCTAATTAATAGTGTTTTACCGACTCTTTCAATAGCTTAATTAACATAAATAAGCATCAGAATTTTAACTTGATTATTTCTAATAAGACTTTTTATCAGCTTATTTTACTCCTAATATTTCTAGCAGAAAATAGATTACTCCTCATTAGGTTCTTTCACAGTGCCAAATCCCTTTCTTGTCCCGCTAAGGTAATTACAAACATCTGTACAAGTTCATCACAAAGACTGGGAGATCCTAAAGGGGATACATTAAGTTATTTACATAAATTAAAGTAAGTCTACTTTGCCTTTGGGAATGTGTTAGTGCTTATCTGTGGAAAAAAAAAGAAAATATGAAAGGCAACCAAAAATTAATTCAAGTAAACAGCAAATATATTTAATATTCATTTTCTATTATATGTCTTCAACTTAGCTATTTTAACTGCTTCCATTTTATATGTAAATAAAGATTTTATTTAAAATTTAGTGTCTTTTAATGTAAGTAATTTCTTACTAAATTGTGATTAAAACATGAATCAAAACATTTATGCCTTTCTTTTGCATTGGATTCCCTGGCTCACAATTTTACTGAGGCTGTCATTAGATCTGGACACTGTCGTTAGTAAAAACAGCAAGGTTTTAAAGACAAACTATTTCAAATTAGAAACTGCTGTAGAGGAACACTATAGAATGATGATGCCTCAGTGGAAGGTTTTAATATGGTTCCCTTAAAGAGTTTTGTTTGTGCAAGTCATTACTTAAAATTGCTGTGCTACAGGAAAAATGGTCATTCGTAAATATTAATCTGGTCCTTTGGGAACATAAACATAGTATATATACAACAAGTCTCTGATGCTGTGCTAAACACAAAAATGAAAGTATTCATCCAGTTAACTCCACGAGAACCACAAGTGCTATTGATATATGCTTTATTAAAGACTCATGCAAAGGCTGGGATAATGGGAGCCTTGTTTTCTGTCTACATGCAATCCCTGACGGCTCTGCTTCTGGAACATTGATAGTTCGCTCCTCATTCCCTGTTCAACATTTGGTGTCTTAACGCAAGTTAAGAGTCGCAAGCTAACTAGAGCTACTGGGTCTCAGTGTCCTAGGACACAGTTCATCCATAAAAAAATAACTGTTTACAAAAGAAAGCTTCATTCAGTCAAGCAATTAAGACCAAGTCCTGAGCCAGCCAGGACTGACTATCTCTGGTTGACTTTGGTAGGTCCAGTTCCATGTTTAAAATTGAGCATAAATCCAAACGGGGACATCTGCATGCCGTTTTGCAAGAAGGTTTTAAAGAAATTCTACAGCCTCAGGGCAAAAATAAAGATTTGTTCTAGATTAAAATTTGGTGAAAGGACAAAGCAAGACCATCTTACTCATACTTTTGCTTATAAGTCATTTCCCTGGGTGGTCACAAGTCCCTAAGCAGTTCAGCTCAAGTCATCCTCAGCTGCAGCTTGTTTAATTTATTAGGCTGGCGTTTCTCTTAAAACCCCCACCCTTCTGCATTTGATGTAAGATGTGGTTTCTCAGGAATGAGTGACTGTGTCCCTGCTGCTTGAGAAGTCCCCTGCATATAGAATCTGCAGCTACTGCCATAGGAAGAATTCATCTATCTCTTCAAAAGAGAAATCCCACTGAATGGCTGAGCAACAGGAGCAAAAAAGCAATCAGGTAGAGATTTATAATGCTGATAGAATTTGCCCTTCCTTTATATGCTACAACAAGGAGGTAGAAGGATAAAAATATTTGAATGAGTCTTATGGCCAGTAATACTGCCTTGCTCCTGAATAACACAACTAAAGACACTGGAAAATGTCACTTGTGAAGCAGATTAACAGCAAAAACATTTTTATCTAAATGGGAAGGTGGCTGTTATTTCTGCATTTTTCTGTGGGAGTTAGCAGTAGCCAGCAGCTATGGGGAACCTTGCTAACTCATGCACCTCCTCATTGTCTTGTAGAGCAGCAACAGGGGACCAGGGGAAACCACAGAGAACCTGCTACCAACCAGGCAGTGCTTGAATCATTGCAAATCATCATCCAGAAGATCTGTCCAGAAGGCAAACAAATGTATTCAGGTTGACCTAGACTTGGAAGAGGAGAACTCCAGTGCAGATCTAAGACTTTCTCCAACAACCTGCCTTTCTAAGAAGCCTCAGCAATGTCTAGGGAACACATCACCATCCCAGCAAGGTATTTCCTCATCCTCCCAAGGACAGCCTGCTGTGCCAGCTCTGCTACCACTGCTGCCACCCCCTCCGTCCCTTCCTCCTGGGCATAAGGTACCTCTCACACCTCTTCCTGTGCCTGGCATGTATGCCCCATCGCTCCCACCGCCTCCACCATGCGGTAATCCTGCGTGCAACCATCTCACCTGTGGATACAGAGGGCAGCCCAACCTACAGAAGACACCAACATTGAGGATGAAGGTGCTTCACTGGCAGAAGCTCCCCTCTGATGTGGTGAGACGTACGTGCCTGTTTGTAAAGACCAAGCTGATCGGTCCAATTCCCTCACATCTAAAAAAAAAATGCTGGGGAACTAGGCCTTGGCTCATTAAGTCAGGTCACACAGGAAGGCCCATTTCTTACCCTCACTTCTATAAAAAATAAAAATCAGTAATCACAAACAAATATGGAAAGCCAGAATATTTGCTAATAAATGGAGGAAATAATCGTTTGAGTAAAGCACTGAACTGTGGCTCTGTGGCCACTAAAATTTAACTTTTAATTTCTCTTATTCATCACTAAGTGATGTTGTAGACCTTAATTAGCTTAACATTTAAAAGATCACTTAATGTTTTACAAAACACTCTGAAGTATATTAGGTGTAAAGACGTGTGGAAATGCGATGCCCTGAGGTTCTTTCTAATGAACTCCTGGCACACTATACGGGAGTGTCTTTTCAGCTGAAGCAATTTTGTTTTCTCCCCCCCCTTCTTGCACAGCCAGATCATGCATCAGCCAAGATCTAAGGCTGAAAACCATTGTCAGTAGGGGCTGGGGAACATGTATGCTCAAGGCAGGATGTAGCCTCCGTATTCATTGTGTACTGACCATGGCTACATAATATTTTATTTTTTTTTCCACAAAAAGTAACACTAAGATCTGTGGTTAACATGGTCTGCCAAAGGGGTTTGCATGGCCTGTTCAGCCTTCAGCAAGCAGAGTGTGAACTCAGTTCCCATTTATGCTGCAGGTTTAAAGTTCATGTCATACAAGACATCTTGTAAAATTGCTCCATTGTCCTTATCACACAGAAAGGGAGACAGCAGGGAGGTAAGGATTTGCTGCTATGATAAAATACATAAATACACATGCTAAAAACTGTTTGGGTCACAGCCTACTTTCTCGGACAGTGCTGCAAATCCAGACAACCCCAATGACTTCAGTGACACTATCGCAATCTCCTCTGAAGTAAAGGAGGTGAGACCCTTTGTTAAAGATTCTGGTGTTGTAGATCAGTTCTTACTTCTAAGTACTGTGTGTTATTCAGATGGCTTCTGATGATTCTGGCAGTAATGCAGGGCTTGGGAGTCCTTCCTGCAAGGGGAGACATTTACCTAATTGGACAGTACATCCCCTGTGTGGATCCCACAATTCTGCATTGGTTAGCCAATCAGCAATAGTAACAAGAATTTAGAGCAGCCCCTTGGATTCATCTGCTACCTCCAGTTCAGAGTTTCACACGTGGAGATGATCTTCCAGATTTAATTAGCCTTCAGAACTCAGGAAAGTTGTCTCTGGGATCTGCTACTCTTCAATAATTAATATTAGTCCAGAACTAATGAGCATCATAGAATCATCTAGGTTGGATGAGACCTTCAAGGTCCAACCATCAGCATGACCTACCAAGTCCCATCACTAAACCATGTCCCTTAGTGCCACATCCACATCTCTTAAATACCTTCAGGGTCATATTTGATTCACCTTCTGAAGTGGTTTTGTGTGGAAAGTTTCTTTCCACAAATCACGCTGCCTTGAAAGTGCTCCTCTCTCTGTAGCCCATCTTGAAGAGTGGTTCTCTTCTAGGAAGCCATTGCATGTGGGCCGTTGTACCAAGTGGCAGCAAGGAGCTCATAGAGCCTGACTACGCAAGCTTGGAGATGCTTTTCTGTGTCCCACCAACACCACCCAAGGAGAAAACAAGGCCAAAAAAGAAGTCAAAAGAGGTACTGAGACTGCTCACTTTTTGTAGATCCTGACAAAATTATTGTATGTGAAAAGATTGTTCACTTTTTATTGTTGGCAGCCTTTTATAATAAGGTATAAAGTCTGGGATATTTTGCTACCCTTTGACTAATACCACCTTAAAATGATATAGGAGGGGTTTAGCATTAAACTTGGTGAAGCAATGCTGCTGAGGATGCTGCTTAACATTAACATTAACATCTTCTAATGCTTAACATTAGAAGGGGAGGACTTGGGAATTACAGTACTAATTCTTAAAAATTAGAATATTCTAAACAAATCATCTCCCTTCTGTATGTATTTGTGGATGTTAAACATTTCTCAAATAGATCAGATCTCTCAAATAGATCTTATTACATATGCTTTTGTAAATTGCTGTGAGTTTGATCAGTTAAGAGCGTTAATAATGTTATTACTACAGAAGAATAAATCTGGCCCAACAAATTCTTTAAAATTTTGGTTAAAATTAAAGCAAATTACTTTATTTTTCTGGTTTTGTTTGTTTGTTTGTTTTTGACAGATCACATTCATAGGTCCAAAGAAAAGTCTCCTCCTGAGTATATTTCTGAAGCAATTTAAGTGGTAAGATTTGGAGATCAGTGTATTCATTTGATGAATGTGTTTTTCAGATATTACATAAAATAGATTTAACAGGAATATTGTCTAACCTCTATCTCTCTTTAGCAAGTAGTCAGCATTTAAAAAAAAAAAAAAAAAAAAAAAAAAAGAAGAGAGAGAGAGATGTGGCAGTCTCTTTCCAGACAAGTAACACCATGTCTCAAACTGGCATTGAACCTAAAACAGAACTTCACTAATTCCTAAATAGTCAATATTAACAAAATCACAGAGAAGCATCTCTTTATTTGGTGTTATTGATACAAACATTAATTCCTGGCAGGAACTGTTAGTGAAGATTCCTGATTGGATGTTCCCAATTACTAAATTTTAGGAGATGTCTCAAGGAGTTCAGGTCCAAAATCATATATATATTTTTATTTTTTATTATAAATAGGAAATGGTTTCTATAATTAAGCAAACGGGAATCTGCTAAGTCACAGGCCTTACAGAGGAATGAAATGAAGCAGAATAAAAGAATCTGTATTAAATTTTAGCAAAATATCTTTATTTTCAGATTGCATGAAACCACTGTAGGATGAAGACGGATTTTCTGCTTTGTCTTTGCCTTTTAGTGCAATGACCAAGTTACAAGGGCTTCGAAAAGAAACTGAGCCTAGAAGTTCCTTTATGTTAAGAATAAATCATAATCAATCTGAGGGATTTTTAAAACTTTTTCCATTGTTAACTCTGCTTTCCGGTGGTGAAGAGCTGTGAATAACCTAATCCAGCTGCTATCTACTTTCTCTGATTCCCTGGGCAGTGGTTAAGCTCTCCTGAGAGCAGTAAGTGGTTGTGGGATCAGCGAGGTGATGGATGGGGCTGCTCTGTAGCTGGGTGCTGCCTCTGTCAGCACTGGTCGCTGCCCAGAGCTGAGCTCTCCAGAGCCCAAAGCAGAGCAGACTGGATTCATTTCAAAGACATGTTGTCTGCCAAAGTTACAGGCAACGATTTGGGGTAAAACTCTCTGAGATAGCCATAAATACCTCTCAGTGGGAGGAGAGATGTCAGGTTTAGCCTTAGTTTTGCAGAAAGCAGTGAAAGATATCCAGGAGTAGATCTCTTCTCAGTGATGCTGGACACCCACAGTTAAAGGAGAGCCCTCTGGGTTTGCTGTGTGAGGATGAGCAAAGTTCGGAAAGCACATCTAATCTGTTAGGAAAATTCCTTTAGGCTTCAAAAACCCTTCCACCTGTGGCATCTTTCTGTTTCCTACAGCTCCAATGAAGAGATTGCTGACATGATTCAGAAAGGGGATAGATCCCAGTTTGATACTGAGATGCTGAAACAGCTACTTAAACTGCTGCCTGAAGGCCATGAGGTATGTAGTGAGCATGCTGTCCTGATGGAGCTGGGTGTGCTTGGCACCTGGCTTGAAATTCTTCCACTGGTAGAGCAAGAAGCTGTGAGCAGATCCCGCGTTGGGCACCAGAAGTATCTATATGGGTATTTTACCGTTCTATTTCCTAACAGATAAACAGCCTGAAGTCTTGCAAAGAACAAAGATCAGAACTAGCAAATGCAGACCAGTTTTACCTCCATCTCTTGGAAGTTCCTAGGTAAGCAAAACTTCCTTTTTTTTCAACCCATGAGTGTGACCCTTGCTAGAATCAATGACTCTGTCCCTCTAGTACAGGAGACACTTCTAACAGGGATATTTCTAACATTTCTAACATATTTCTACGGGGATATTTCTAACATTCAGTGTTCAGGATAAACCATCTGACTAGTTGAATGGCTGGCTGGAGAAACATTTCCTTCCCACAGGCCAAGCAGATACCTTTGCCAAACTAGTATTAAATTAACCTTGGTATTAATAAAGTTGTGAGAAAAATTCTGACAGTTACACAGTTACTGTATGGCACAAAGGCACAGTCTGAATCCAGCCACCAGGCTGCTGACTCACTCCATCCCTGTTTGAGAGACTCCATTATACAAAAAGGAGGCCACAAACCCAGGGGTGAGTCACAGCAGTGCCTGTGCTTTGACCACCTCCCAGATTTTAATGAGTTTTACCAAGTCAGATGATATACATACTAAGAAATCTTTGTTCTCCTCTTGAAAATACAATAACATAAATCATAGGAATAGCTTGTATAAATCCGAACGGTTGCCTCTTCCAGAGCCTGAGATGCTTTTTTGGAACTGTAGTGGCGAAAATGGGGCTTTTATTTTTCTCAAATGTATAGCTAGCTTTAAAGTTACTTTAGAAAATGTATTCAAGACTCTTCCAAAAAATTAATCCATGGTTAGACGTAAATATCATTAAGGGGCATCATGGCAAAATAGTCAGAATTTCTATTTTGGAAGTTAAAAGGAAGAACAAAAATTCCAGCTAGTGCTGCCCAGGAACCATCAAGAATTATTGCCTCATTATGCAAGGAAATCACTGCCAGATTTCAGAGCAGCATTGCATTCTGAAAGAGGAGATGATAATTGTTTCTAGGATATCTTTGGAAATGTCAAAGTGTTTGATGTATTTATAATGCAGTTCAGTGAGAATGATCTTGTGTCAGACCGTTAAAAAGAACATAACAATGATGGTACTGCACTTTGCCTAAAATGGGCGATTCTCCTGCTGAATATAAATTAATTAGGCCCATGTTTTTTGCCACCTCCTGTCTCTTGTAGCTACCAGTTGCGGATTGAATGTATGCTGATTTGTGAGGAAACAAAATTTCTGCTGGAGTGTCTGTGGCCAAAAGCAAAAGCCATCAGGACAGCCTGTGAAAGTAAGTGCATTGGTGATGTGTCTATGCCCAGTGCTCAGTCACAGGAAGCTCCTCTTCTGTTCCTACTATTGATGCTATTTCTAACAGCATATGCTATAATCTAATCAAAATTAACCTTTTAATTGCTGAATATGTAGTGAATACCAGAAAGGTTCTGCAGATACCTGCTTCTAGAATTCACTCTGCAGGACTGTAGTTTGTGCTGTTCTGCCTTGATGTGGAGCTTCTGCTGACACAAATAAAACAAACACATTGCCTCTTCTCCTTCAGTGGCCCCTGTAGAGAAGGAGGAAATTTCCTATATGTCAATGCCAGATTTTGTTTGAATATAAGCTGAATTTTTGTGTGTAGCAGTGACTTCTGTCCACAGCAATGAATCTGTTCCAATTTTCCCTCCAGCCCATGCAGGTTGCATGGAGCAGGCTGCAGTGACATACCACAATCTGTTCTGGCTTCCAAAACAGATGTCCCCAATGATGTTTCAGAAGCACCCTCCACACAGGATTAGCCTTGGTTTTAGTTTTAACTCAGTTCTTTCTGAGTAACCCATGGATTCAAGCTTCACTTCAATAGTTTGAGAGACATTGACCTTTTGTTGAACAGTTAAGCAGTAAATTTTTTGTTTATGTTTGCATTGAAAACTTGGCTGTGCCTGGCTGTTTGATGTCAGTGTCATGGGTACTCTGTACTTTTACTATCAACAGCTCCCTGCAGTCTCACTCTGCCCCATTGTGTTGGGTGGGGTCAGCATTTCTTGCTGGTTTTGCCAAAAAATTGATTCTTACCCCCAGTTTCTGATGCCCAAGTGCACAACTTCTGGTTATCATGCTCACCAATGATGATAACGAGGCAAAAAAAATGCCCTTTGCTTTTCTTAACCTAGAATAAATGTACTGAAAATGGGGGCCACTGACTTTCAAAAACTTAAACACTTTTTCCATATGCAGTTCTTCCTCATGTGCAGTGATGACACATCCATACTCCAAGCTTGATGGGAAAAATAGTTTTCCATATACTTGTAGAGAAGAGACCACAATAGAAACTTACTCATTCCACTTCCATTCGGTTGAATTATTTCTGTACTGGTTGATTTCTAAATCCATAACAGTGGCTTTATATAACCTTGGATGAGAATTTTGCTACCCCACTGTCAAACCTAAGGAAAAATTTATTTCAGATAACTTCAATTAATTTATTGAAAATGTCCCTTTTTATTCTTAGCACTTCTTACTAGTCAGCGACTGCCAGTTTTCTGTCAATTGATTCTTAAAGTCGGAAACTTTCTGAACTATGTAAGTAAGCTGGTATTTTAATTGCTATATTTTTAAAAACAGCATAAAATACAAATGAAGCAAGGAATTTTTTTCCCTGTCTTCCAGGGGCATCACACTGGAGATGCTGGAGGTTTTAAAATCAGTGCCTTGCTCAGACTAACAGAAACAAAGGCAAACAAAAGCCATGTTACTCTGCTTCACCATATTTTGGAGGTACAAGGGAACTGTCAAATTATTCCTGTGTGTTATTCTCAAATATTAATTCCTCAGAAGCTAAGGGGCTTTAATTTCAGAAGCACCCCACCATAGACATCTGGAGGGTGAGCTTCTGTGCCTGAAATAGGATGAAAACTTCGCCACAACTCTCTGGGAAAGAAGGATAAAACCCATTTGCAGAGATGTTTAGGAAGCTAACGTTAGGTTTTCTTCCTCAAGTTTGTTTAACATGTCTGCTTGCTGTTTTCTCTCTCTTCTGCAACTGCTCTCTCGTGGTGACATGCCTTCCAAATGCATCTGTCAGATGAGGTTAATTTTAGTGATACAAAGAAGAAAATCTCAGATCAGCTTGTGCACTGTAGCAGCACATGGCATGTAAGCCTGAGCAGTTAAGAGCCTCTTTTTTATTTCTTCTTACCTCCCCGCGGGTGCCACCTATGACAGAAAAGAATAAACGAGGCTAAACTTACCCCAGCACTTATAAGGAGGAAAACTGAAGTGTTAATTTTTCAATCCAGATATTGTTCAGCTTGAAAGACTTTCCTACTCTTTGACTAACAGTGGAAGGTAACCATCTTTCACTTCAATTTTAGGAGGTTGAAAAAAACCATGCAGACCTGCTGCAGCTTCCCAGAGATCTTGACTTTGTTTCCAAGGCAGCAGGGTAGGACATTATTGTTTGTTTTTGTCGTGTATGAATTGCCAGCCTCTTTGTAGCCAACAAGGATCTGAGTCATTTATGGTGGTGTAATAAGGTCACAGGACTTCTCTGCTGTGTGAGCGAGACTTTCCCTTCTGACTCCAAACAGTTTGATTTACAAATCTCAAATCTGGTTACAACTTTTTCTGTGATGTTCAGTACAATTTTTCTTTTCGATGTGCCAGTACTACCTTAGAGGTAAAACTGAGTAAATAATGAGCTTCATTCTTAATGAATCGTATTAAGAATTATGGAAAAAGAAGTATATATTTCCTGAAAATTTTCAGTCATATTCATGTGTAAGGCCATCAGAAGCTACATGAGCAGATCTGGGGCAAGGAGGGAATGGCTAGGGCAATTTACTAGTAATCAGGAACCTCAGGACTCCCTGAGATAAATATCAGCAAAAGCTTCCAATACACGTGGGTGGAGGAAAAAAAAAAAAGCCTGTTTTTGGTGAGTCTAACACCAGCTCATTCTGTTTAGCTCGAAAGAACCATATGGGGGATATGCCAAATTCAAAATCCAGATTTATTGCACCAGGATTACCATTTTTACTCCTGTTATAAATTCATGGGAACGAACCTTGCAGTGTTTTAATTCCCCTTGCAACTAGAAGCAGAGGTAACCTGTAAATCTGGAGGTGGATTGACATTAAGTAGCTCCTAAATAATTAAAAGGAAAAAGTATTTTGATTCAGTAATGCAGAAAGCATTAATATAGGATTAGGGCTTTTTGTGTTAAGGTTTCTGCTAGTTATCTGTGCAGAATTTAAGTTGGATGTTGTTTTGAAGCATCAATTTCTTTTTGGTTTGGGCAATAACAGAGATACTTTTCTTATTTGAAACTAAATCAGGTGAAATAAAAATAATTGCTCTCAAGTCTAGTCAAACCCTCAAACATAAAATTGATCTGCTAATTAACACCCAGACAGCTGTTTATAGTGCAAACCCTGCAAGGCATTCTTCTAACGCTGTTCACATCTGGATGCACCTTGTAACACAACATAAGGTTTTGCCTGTTTCAGTTATTTCTTTTGACAAAAATGTCTGTTTGAAGCAAAAAATACGTTTCTTGGTTCTGCAGCATAACATGTTTCGTCCTCCACGTGAGCTAAACTAACTGAGGAGAGGCATAATTTTGGATTATAAATAGATGAGGGAGAAAAACAGCAAAGACGGAAAAGAACCACTTAAGTAATGACAGTATTGGCACAAGAGATGAGCGTGTGGTGTCTATGAATAAGAACTGGCTGGAAACTGTAGAGGTTTTTGGACGCTAGAACAGCAGGATTCTTCCCTAGGCTGTCTCAGGAGGTAGCACAGGCAGAAGCATGGCTACTTTCTCAGATGGGGAATTTAGAAAGCACTCAGAAAACACTGAGAGAAAAGGGTTTATATGGAGGAGAATTACCTGCAAAAACAGGGTCTGGACTGGGGAACTAATCCTACATTCATTTGGAGAGATGTGTTTACAGTAACCTTTTAACTTAATGAAAACAAAAGATTCACCCCTTCAATTACTATCCCTTTTGTGGGCCTTTCAGGTTTCACTTCAATGCTATGAGGGCTGAGGCAAGTGCCAATTTGAAGAAACTGTTGGAAATAGAGAAGCATTTATTTTTGTCCACGGAGGATTTAAAAATACAGCATGCAAAATCTGTTCAAGTATGTAAAGTGGGTATGATGCTTTTCCCATCCTTCTTCCCAAACACTTTCAGTCTCTTCTCAAAAACACTGAAATTCAGGTGGCAAATTGGCACAGAGGTCTGTGGGGAGGGGGTCCTAATGATGAGTGCTGTGTTAGAAGAGGGTCACCTTTTTTCCCCAATTCTGCAGTGTGATATTGCGATAAGGAAACAGCTGAGGACCAGGCAGCTCTGTGTGTGGGCAAAAGAAAGGAAGATGCTAAAAATGAAATGTAGGATACGGCTATAAATATGTATATGACAGTAACATGTTTTGTCTCGCTGTTCTTTGGGGAGGGGGGGAAGAAGTGAACAGATTTACAGAATGTTTTTTCTGCATATATTTCCAAACATCATAGCGTTAAATGTTCTCAGAACAGGTCTGTGTAACTAAAGCTAAACGGAACAAGCCTTGGTGCTGGGTATTACCAGGATCGGTCACTCCAGGTTTCCACCTGGTTGTATGATGAAAGTGGAAGCATACAGTGATCTGCCTTGGTCCAAATGAAACTGGGGGAAATGCAGACAGTTCAGTTAAGATGACAATATTGCCCACTGTGACCCAATCTTAACAGGCAGTTTTTCAAAACCCAGTTGCTCAGTGGTAACTGACTTGGGTCTTGGTTCTTGGGTGTTACTTCTTAACGTGCATAAACTGTGTTGCAAACCGTTTCTCAGGGCAGCATCAGTGCTTCAAAAAACCTGCAGGAGGAGTTTGACAGCATTGAAAAGAAGAAGGAAGAACTGGCTGATTATCTTTGTGAAGACCGAAAAAAGTTGTCCTTGGAAGATGTATTTAACACAATGAAAACCTTCAGAGAGCTCTTCCTCAAGGCTTTACAGGTGGTTACCTTTTGTGACTCTTTAGAAATAGATTGAGAACTTTCTTCTTTCTTTTTTTTTTTTTTTTTTTTTCTTAATGACAAGAATTTATATTTTTTTTCTACTTCAAACTGGGCTACCTACACCCTGGCTCAGGAGTAAATGAAAGTAACTGCTTATTTACTTGCAGTCTACAGCAAGAAAAGATCATGTGGGCAAATATATATATATTTAATTATAATATATATATATTATATAATATTATATAATATTTATATATTATTTAATATATATATTTATATATTTATATATAAATATATTATTTATATTTATATATAAATATTTATATATAAACATTTAATATATATATTTATATATATTTATATATTATTTAATATATATATAATATTATATAATATATATATATTCTTTTGTTACAGAGAACTCTCAGAGATGTTAGTCCCACTGTAAAATTATTAATTGGGCCTCAACAGAGTAGGAGCTTAGTGGCATGTGAAAGAATGAGCAACCTGATATGTTTTACAGCCTTTGCCAATAGGCAAGAGGTAAATTTTCTAATAGGCAAACTCCAGTTGGAAAATACATTTACATGTAGGTAAATGTATTTTCTGCGCTGGTGCGGCCTCACCTCGAGTACTGTGTGCAGTTCTGGGCACCACAGTATAAAAAGGACATGAAACTGTTGGAAAGTGTCCAGAGGAGGGCTACGAAAATGGTGAAAGGCCTTGAGGGGAAGACGTACGAGGAAAGGCTGAGGTCACTGGGCCTGTTCAGCCTGGAGAAGAGGAGGCTGAGGGGAGACCTCATCACAGTCTACAACTTCCTCGTAAGGGGGTGTCGAGAGGCAGGAGACCTTTCCTCCATTAACACTAGTGACAGGACCCGCGGGAACGGGGTTAAGCTGAGGCAGGGGAAATTTAGGCTGGATGTCAGGAGGGGGTTCTTCACAGAGAGGGTGGTTGCACACTGGAACAGGCTCCCCAGGGAAGTGGTCACTGTGGCGAGCCTGTCTGAATTTAAGAAGAGATTGGACTGTGAACTTAGGCACATGGTCTGAACTTTTGGGTAGACCTGTGCGGTGTCAAGAGTTGGACTTGATGATCCTTAAGGGTCCCTTCCAACTCAGGATATTCTATGATTCTATGATTCTATTTTACTGAATTAGTTCAAAACTGCATGTTTTGTCCACTACAAAAGGGCAAATCTTATTGGCAACTGATTTGTTTATAAGACCTAGTCCTTGCACTGAGGATTAAGAAAAAAACAACTTCACCCTAAAACTTGTGCAGACCATCTCCCAGTTAGTACACTTGAAGTTCACATTCCCTACTGCATACGTAGTGCCTGAAATAATGTACTTAAGGCCTTCCATGGAGGTCTTCAAGAAATGTGTATTAGAACTTGGTTGAATAGTGGATTTTAGTTCTAGGTTAAAGGTTGAACTAGGCAATTTTAGAGGTCTTTTCCAACCTGAATGATTCTGTGGTTCTCTAGGGCTTTCTTCAAGTTGGGTGACAGTGGCTTCACATACATGTATATATATATTACTGACACCAGCAGAACTCAAGTCTGGATTTGATGTTTACAAGCATTGCTGGAATAGAGATATCTTTGCTGGGCAATGTCAGGGCAAGGGAGAGTGAGGGGTGCTTAGGGCAGATATCATAGTTTCAGATGAATACAAAGGGGCTTCTGAGCAAGTGTCTGAAGACAAAGGATGAAAAAGATATTCTCTATGTTCCTACAACTTGCTCCCCCTATGAGACACCAGGCTTCAATTTTGCAAGCCATACCACTGCCCAGGCTCAGAAGCAATGTGATAGTGCCACAGAGAGTCTGGAAAAAAAATCCTACAGACCACACATCCATCAGCAATAAACTTAGCCCTTCAAGTTCCTAAAATATCTAGGCAGGAAGTAAAGAATTAAGAGAGTCAAGAATATCATGGCTCAGGATCTGTGGAGAGCTACACTGGAAAGCTGCCAGGAGGGACAACCTCAGGAAGTGCAGGGCTTTTCAGAAGCAGTCCCAAATAAGAGTTACGTAGTGACCTAGTACAGCTGCAGAAGATTTAAATTACACTTTTGGGTGCTGCTTTTTCACAGTCAGGTTAGACTAACTTTCAAAATATGCTTCCTTTTATCTGCACACCATGCAAACTCCCTTTCACCCTACTTCTTGTTCCGTTTCTCAGCAGCTCCTCACCTCTGAGGTACCACAACCATTAGCCACAATTTATGCATGTTACCTCCGTTACAGACCTGTAATGTAACCTTCTCTGCCTTCTTGCCTTGCTTTCCTTCCTGTCATTGTAGTAAAGACACTGTGCTTGAAATTGCAACATCCTGAAAAGTTTAAGGTTTTCATTTTTAAAGCATTTTATTGTTCTGTGATATTGATTTTTACACTGGAATCAGCCAAACACAGCATTTCTTTCTATTGCCATTTGACTTAGGAATCTTTAAGGATAAATTGTCACTTATATTTTAATGTGAATATTCTGTTTAAGCAGGTCTCTTGGCACTACAAAAATAATTAATGTTATCTTTCTATGTTCACATCAAATAAGAAATCATTCTGATATATAGTGAGCTTTCACAGGGACAGTTTGGTTTTGTTACTCTTTTAAAACAAAGTTCTTCTCAATTCCTGAGGGCTTGTTCTGGTTTCTTATCCCTCAAGTAACAAAAACAGATCTACACAAATGAAATTGGATAATATGAATCCGCTTTCTTGCTCTCCATCTACTCAAAGAGCAAAAAAGTTTTTCAGACACCACCCCTGACACAGAAAGGAGCTGGTTTTCACCCAGGGCTGAACGTTTCCCTACTTCTCAAAAAGTAAAGGGACCAGATGGCAGGAGGAAGGAGATGGAGAGAAAATAGCTTCCCAGCTCAAGATAAAAACCAGAATTGCAGATACACTGAGAACTGAGTTGTAAAATTGCGGGGAAAAAAAAGAAACACTGTGATTATAGAGGATTGGGAGAAACATTTTATTTCCCTTAGCACTTGCAGCTGTTCAAAGAGGGGAGCTCCCCACAAAGAGGCTGTCTAATTTCAGGAAAAGGAGAAAAAATGTTAAACAAAATCTGCTCTAGGAAGCACTCAGATGATCATAGAGGTTATACAGACAGTGCTGCGCAGGGATAGATTCTCTGAGTGCTCCCCTAGGATAACCGAGCTGGAGCAGCTGCTCCTCAGTAGGGTGCATATGGTGCTGGAACAGGATGTGCTTTAGATAGTGTAGGGATAAACAGTTGTCATGGAGCGTCTTCTAATTCAAAGATCAAGTAAGTATCTAACATCCCACAAAGTGTAAATCCAAAATGATACCCCTTTTATTTAATCTCATCCATACAGCTGCCTTCAGTAATCCAGGAGATAGAGAAAGGATTGTGAACATTCATTCCTCTGCCTTGGTGGATTTTCTTGCATTGAAGAAATTCTGTTAACAGCATGTTGGTGTCAAATTGCCCTTTTTTCCTTTTTTTCTTTTTTTTTTTTTTTTTCCCATTCTCTGAACAATTCAGTTTAGGTTGGCTCAACCCATACATTTTTTTCCTAACATTTTAGTTTGCTTTCAGTACAGTGTGTGCTGCTTAGGTAGCAGGACAACATATCCCTGAATTCACCTCTTTAATTTCTTGTGGCATGTTATATGGAAACATTCTCCCAGGGCTCACAGATCTGCAAGCCTCTCAGCAGTCATAATATCTCCATGACATTATGCTAAAACACAGCAGGAATTTATCAGGCGAGCACATGGGAGGCATACGATGATGAAAGGCTTCTAGCCTCCCCATAAAACTTCACCAACTGTACCCCTTTTTTTTCAGAAGCACCCTCCATTCAGGGAAAAATGCATCTTTTTCTTTCTTTGTCAAGAATGCACCATTTTAATCCTTGTTTTCTAGGCATCCAGGGAAGGTCCCCATAACCTCAAGCCTACAATGTTCCTGTATTTCTGAGAGATTAAGTCTTGATCTTCACAAGTTTGTTTCACTTGTTTGGAGGTTTTTGTGGAACAAAGGATCCTAGGCTTTTATCTTCTATAAAAGATTTAAGAAATTTGTGCATGTTTCTTGGGACTGTTTCATGGAAATAGCGGCAGGTTATACATAGCAATCAACCACATCTATCAGTACTATGAGACTTAGTATTATCAGTACTATCAGTACTATTTCTTGCTGCCAAACTCCCTGCAAAGGAGACCAGACGTCTCAACAGGAATCCTATCTGCACCAATCATCAACATCTTCCTGGACATTATTAAATTTTGTAATATGACACAGCGACACACTCCTCTTAGCATCACAGATCCCTACAACAACAAGCCCAACAACCACTGATCTACCTACAACACACAGATTAGCTGCAGACTGGTTGCAATCAAAAGCAGGCGATCTTCCAGGTGGTGATGGCAATGTTCTGATGATGATTGCAGCTCTGGAACAAGGACTCCATAAGCTTTTAAGAAAATGGCTTTTTGTCATCTTGATGTTTTGCTGCAGCTAGCATAGCAGTTCAGAGCTACTCTCTCCTACGACTGTGTTACCTACCAAAACCCAGAACCACTCCTCCACTGAGTTAAAGTCTTCCTCTACTAGAAGTAATCGTTCAGATTCTTTTCCTGCACTAATCGTATCACCCCTGTACCAAAACCTCTAAGGAAACTAGAGTCTTATCTGTCTGCGTGAATGTTAACAGGACTAGGATTTATGCAGCTTGGACGTGTCTGATGCTGAACACTCGTGTAAAAATACATTTGGCAAATTCAGTAGGTGCCTGGAAAGAAACTGTGAAGTATTGTTTAACAGAGTTGAAAGGTTCCTGACATTTTTGGTAGAAATCCCTGAATGCAATAATATAAAATCAAGGTTGCTACAGGATAAATACCTAGAATGCTAATTAAGTTAAATAAATGTGTTTTGTAGACAAAGGGATTCATTAAGAATCCTATTTCAGTCCACAGTTGAATCAATGAAAAAATCAGTTAAAGCAATGAACTCATTTGCTAGTAGCATCATCAGATGAGGAAGGGATTGACCAGGAAGCTTTGTTGTACTGTTTACTCTCAAACCCCAGCAGCTGAGCAATGTCATTTTAAGTGTTTATAGGGCATATTTAGCATACTTAGCATATTTTTTGTTTGGTTTGTTTTTTCCTTTAGTAAGTCTTATTTAATTTACTGTTTGTCATTTTGTCTGAATACAGGAAAATCAACAAAGGAAGGAGCAAGCTGCAAAGTCTGAGAAAAGGAAGAAACACCTTAAAGGAGAGGACATGAAGAGGCTAAAAAGAGAGGATGAGAGCAGTATATTTAACAAAAAATAACTATGGTTTTATCAGCCACTCAAGTTAACTAGAGGCAAATGATCTGTTTAGCTATGGATGATCTAATAGAATAAGTGGGATTTAGCTATGGTTGGTGTCCTTGTCAAGCAGATAGTATAGTAAGACATCAATTTTCAAGTATATGTGCATGGTCAGAAGAAATCACAATAGGGATGTTAGAAAAATTATCACTCCCAATGAGGAAGTTACTACCATTTTGCTTAGAGGTGAGTAATAGCCAGGTATTGCTCTGAACAGTTGTTTGAAGGCTTTTAGGGAATATAGAGAGGTTGCACATTCTTGAACTTCAAGCTGTACAGTGTCACTGTGGTAAGCAAGCTCTGTCAGCTTTATTGTTATTGTTACCAAGGCCTCTGCATTTTTCTGATTAGAGTTCTGATTCCTTAAAATGGTTACATGTGCGCTTTAATTAGCGTCTGTGATTTGCTTAAAAAAGAGATTGACTTAACTGCAGCAAAATATTTGCAGTGCAGATCTGAGCTGGGTGTGAAGCATTCCTGGTATTAATATCAGCGTATGTATATTTTAAAACTATATTTTGGCAAATACCTGACAGTCAGTTTTCTTGAAGATTTCTGCTGATAACATTCAGTTGTGATTCTTGATTCTTCAGAGTACTACTGCAAAAATGGCATTAGTAAATCTGAGTTGGGATCATGTAAATATTACCTTGGATGCTCACCCCTTGGAAAACTCTGTTTTTCATTGTATTTCTCATATAAATAAATGGCCTTCTTTTAGCTCCTTTTTTCAAAATTACTCATCTTTAGAAATGTATTTTAAGATACATAAATATATTGAAAATTCACCAAAGCAATGTTTTCCATGTTGTCTTGACAAGCTGTACAGCAAATATGTTTTACCTACTTTGCATACTTGATGTAAAGCTATGGATTCAAACAATAAACCTTTTTTGCTGTAAATACAGAGAAGTAACTTAGTATATGGTAAAACAGAACTATAAAGCAACATTCAGCAGCTGTAAGGATTAAAGGTGTGCTTCTGCCCTGTGAAGAGCAAAAGCACCAGACCAGAGTACATACCTTCACCACACAGTTTAGATGGAACTGATGTAATTTTGGGTGTCTTGTAAGGAAGGTAGATTTATTTATTGGGATATAAACTTAAACATGAAAAAGAGATGTTAGACTCTGATTTATTTTTCAGTATTTATTTTAGAAAGCTGTGCCTATCACTGGTGACAATGAAAATCAGACATTTTTATAAGCTGGTTTTATTTCCCTCTTGATATGGTGACACAAACTGTAGAGAATATAGGGTATGACATGGCAGGGGTCTGGAGCTCATCTTCAGATTCTTCATCCTCTGTATAAGGTTTGATGTTATTTATTTATTTTGGATCATATATTTAGCACATGAAGTAACCGCTTTCTGAAGGAGGGAATGAAGAGAGAGTAAATTCGGTGAAACAAAAGGCCTGGGTCCACAAAGAATCACATACACCTTTCACTTCACTGGTATCTCCCTTGAAGTCGGTGATATGCAGCACAGAGGGGTAATCTGTGCATAAATCTTTAAGGTCTCAATCCTACAGTCTCCAAATCTCCGACCTTAACGCCAGTCACACGCTCTGTTAGTGTCAGTATCTGGTTTATCCAGTTGTCTGAGGATCATTTCTCTGCAGTTGACAGCCCTGCCCCAGACAGCACACAGCAGCAAGGTCTCGGTGCAGGCATTAATGTCTCTCTCCCCAGTCCAAATAGAAGATGTGAAAGCAGAAGCACACATCGCTGAGGTATTATTAATAGTTTACAAGCAAAGTTTTGCAGCTGCTGAAAACTGCCACAAACCAATCTGAGTCAGAAATTGTTACCAAAATTCATGATTGAGAGAACAGATCACAGAACTACGTGACTGCATGTATTAAAAACAGCTTTCCTGTAAATGAAACTTAAGGTAGCATTTCAAAAAATAATAAAATTGTTGACATAATCCTGCTGATTCTAGGGATTTGGTTATCTAGGATTTTTTGAAGTCCTCTGAATGTGTTTACATATGTATTTACACAGTGTTTTTTTCCATACATATGTACTACTATTATTTTTCACCCATACTGAATTAAGCAACTCTACTGCTTTACTTTCTTCAGGTTTTGTTGTAGCAGCCTCTGTCACTGGCATTTCCATTCTTCAGGAGAATTGTATTAGTTACATGCAAAGACCAATACTCTAAATTATTTCAACAGACCATAAATTATTTGGGGTTTTTATTTACAAAGGGAAAAAAATGAGTTGCTTCTAATGCAAAGTTGGGGATGCAGTTAATGACCATAACAAACCTCCTTAGGAGCAAAATGTAAAACCACGCAGAGAAAGTTGTGCTAAATATCTGGTGAGAATTCATGTACATATCTGTAATACTGTAACTGCAGCAGAAAGGGAAGTGCTATTAAAAGATGAAGAACAAGTAAATTTTGATGAACAATACTGGAGTTTTATAACATAGCTATCATCTTTACACATAGAAATCAACTGCAAAAGCAAGCCCCCAGCCCAATTTCTTAAGTTGATATATTCAGGGTCCAATACAAGAGCTTTTATCTGGAAAACCTCTTATTGTCTGTATGTACACTGGACTTAATCATTTGTCTGTAAGTAACAAACTGATATATGATCAAATATCATCAGCATTAATTGGTCTTGCAATAATAAAAGCAATAAGTCTTTAAGAACAAGAGAAATAAGAAAAATGTTCTGTTGCTGAAAGGTTTCTGTTGTATTGCTTGGATTTGCTGTTTTAAAGCATGCCTTAATGGCTTCAAAATTGTGTTTTAAAGACAAGTACAACTTTCAGTGCAGAATTTACTCAGAACTGCATTGTACTGTGGTATGTATTTGCACTTCAGTATGCATTTCATTTGGGGATATGTTCATTTTGGTAAAACAGAGATAAACAAATGTGCCTGAATCTTTGAGGCTTACTAGTTGTGTTTTTAAATCACATACTGGCAAATAAGATCCTGAGTAACTGCTTCTCCTGTGTCAATTCTGAATATGTTTGTGTGTTGTTTTTCTGGTTTTGATTTAAGGGGATTTATTTTCAGGTACAGCTGCAAGGACAGACTATCTGGCTCTTAATCTCCTACAGATCTTCTGTACAGATTCTGCAGATGAATTAATAAGTAAAAGCATCTCAATTACATCCGACAATATTTCACATGAATTCAAACTGAATTCTACAAAACTGCAAAGATTAAAACCAAAAAGCCTGACCCCATGACCTGGAGTACAATCAGTTAGAGAAAGTTCTTTTACTGGGAGCCTGGCAGACTTCAGGCCATGCTCTCACAAGCACAAAGGAGCATAACCATAGTGCATTATTCCTTTTATCTCTTTTGTACATTCCCTGCAGAATCTCTAACGCATTATATTGGCTGAAGAGGTGACTCAAACTGAGCTTATTCCATTAAAATGTGTTTTCAAATCTTTACACAGACTTTATACGATCTTATTTCTGTGCATATGAGTTACTCAGCTGAAATAATGTGAAGAAGCCTCAAAATTTGATATCAGCTTGAGTATTTGTTGGGCAGAGAAAGATGCTATGAGAGGACTTATCTGTGGAAGTCAGAGACTGAAATCTCTGTTCACATCTCTAGCCAGGGGAAAAGCACAGATTTGAGCAAGTGTCTGTCACATCACAGCTGAGACTCCTAACTCCTCAGCCAGCATGTGGTCATGTCCCAAATACAGTTCTGTGGGGCATTTAGCTTATACATACGCAGTTTATTGAGGGAGGACCACGCAGCAAAGCAGAACACCCAACGTGAGACTCCTCACGGTCTGACACTACAAAATGAACGGGATAAACTGCATGTGCAACCCACAGACATGTCAGTGACTATAGCATTAGGTGACAGCTAGGCAGATTTTAAACATGCTACCTAAGTATTAGATCTGGGCATCTAAACAGGTGTATACACACTTTTTGAGTGTTTGGGCAGAAGTCTTCAGAAAAGACTTACAGCATTGGGACTTACTGGGTTACTAAAGTTGGTCTAATTCAAAGGAATTCATGCTGAATAACTTTTGCCAGACCTATTCTTAAAGTGCCCAAGGATACAGGAACTCCACAGTCTAGGTAAAGTGTTGCTGTGCTAAATTGGGGATATCTTTAGTAGAAGGACTGCAGCAAGGCTGGCCTTACTGCTCCTGTTTCAAGCTTAATAATGCTACATATGCTGTAAAGTTTGTACATGTTTATCAGATGAGTCAGTATAACAAAAGATACAAACATTTTTTATTTTTTCATGGCCACCACAACCAGAGTCAACATGTTACCACTCCATTTTCATTTGCAGGAGCTTTTTACATACTTGGTGGCTGTTATCACAAGACCTCTGGCCTTTTTTTTTCTAGACTAAACAACCCTGTCCCTTTCAGATTGTCACCCTTGGGCCTGTTTTCCAGACCTGGGTTCATGCACTTGTGGCTGTCTGCTGGATTTTCTTCAGCCAGGTCTCATCTTCCCCACGGTGCAGCTGGATCTTAGCTGGATGGTTCAGCAGGTCTAAGGACACCTTCGTTTTACAGGTTGTGCTTCCAGTTCAGTGTGGTGTTTGCCTTTTTTTTTGTGGCCACATAACATTTTGACTCCTATTCAGAGAAACATCATGGACTGCCGTGTGATTCTTCTTGTTTCTGACTTTGTGCCATCTGCAGATTCAGCAAGTACACTTTCTGTTGCATGCTCCAAGTCTTTCGTGAGAAGACAGAAGAAATTTTGAACCACAAGCAGAACCTTCACAATTTGATCTCCACTTTGTCCAAATAAATTCTTTACTGCTCCCGGAGTACAGTTCTTCAAGTGCTTCTGCACCACTATAGTTTTTGTATCAGGGCAGTGAGCAAACAAATGTTTGGTGAAAATGTAGGTCTGAAAAGAGACAGTTTAATTTTGATTAATTTGTTCTGCAGTAAATCTAAAGTGCATTGTTTTAGTCATTTGGGCATATATAGCTCGTATTTGTTGACCTGAAGTTAAAAGTGTTGTGTATTTAATCTAAGTAGGCAGATCTTTGAACATTTTTCTGTGAAACTGCTAAAATTAAGCATTGTTAGGTGGATTGGTTCTAATGGATGAGCTCCGAGGTACAGGCAGCTCCCCTGAGATCCTAATACTGATTCTTTGTCAGGACCAAGCACCAGGGGACAGGGAAACCAAGTACCTGCAGCCTTTACAAGTCCCATGTCACTCTGCATGGCCTCCCTGTTAATCTCATGCATTTCTCAATCTGCAAGTCAAACATTTGTTTTGAACTGAGCAAAACCCACCTTGAAGATTAGATTTTTTTCTCATGTTAAACACAAAAATGCATTTAAACCCATTGATTTCAGTGGATTTCAGTTTGTTTTTAAATTGGTATGAGAAGAAAAATAAATCACTTCAAGTCATCAACTGCTTCATACTTCTTCTATGCAAAGTTAATGTTCTGAACTTTTATAAAGATATTTTTTTCTCCTGGTAGATTAGTTTGTAAAGTTTTCAATATTATTTTCACAAGAAATTGAAGGTTTAATATTGCTAGCACTGGAAAGAAAATGCAGCTGGAGTTTCTGAACATCTCAGAAATACAGTGAATATGATTACAGAAATGCTAAAGAGAATATCAAAAATTCTTCAAATTTCCTAAATCTGTAACAATATAAAAGAAAAACACAGAACATTTTAAAGTACTTTTTGGCTATGAGGAGCTGAGAAGCTGCACCTTTCTTTGCACAAAAATGTGCAGAAATTTCCTCCAAACCAGTCACTGGCTGAGAGGCAAAAAAAAAAAAAAAAAAAAAAAGGAAAGGAAAGGAAAGGAAAGGAAAGGAAAGGAAAGGAAAGGAAAGGAAAGGAAAGGAAAGGAAAGGAAAGGAAAGGAAAGGAAAGGAAAGGAAAGGAAAGGAAAGGAAAGGAAAGGAAAGGAAAGGAAAGGAAAGGAAAGGAAAGGAAATAGCTGAAAACACTGTCATCTTGTTCTCACATGTCCTTAAGCAAGACAATTTACACATATATAAATATTCATCCCAGGATTATTTTTGTTTAAAAACAAACGAACAAACGAAACTGAGCATAACCAACTAGCTAACCAAAAGAACAGCAGTACATCTACTCTGGAAAAATACGTGAGTTTCTACGCCAACAGATGGAAGGTATGATAAAGACAGGAAAAAAGCCATGCCACAATGGCAATGCTAATCATTAATCAAAAATCGTTACAATATATAGCTCTGGGATCCTATCTGTCTTTGGAGTGTAGCTCTGTACAGGTTCTCCTGCAGAGGAACAGCACCAGCAATATATATTTCTTGCAGCAAAGAGTATTTTTATATCCAAGATATGTTGAGCTGTGACAACTAAGTGACACTGCTGATGATTTTTGCTGTTTACAACCCATAAAAAATCCATAAATGTAATGCCTGACAAATAATTATTCCGCAATGAGATGACTCTCTTTATTATTTAATGAATAACATGATTTTGCTATTAGGCAGCAAAAAACTTGGAAGATTTGATGGAACAGTAAGGAAAGCTTTAGAGGAAACTTCGAAAGAAAATAAAAAGCCTGGGATAAAGCACAAAAGGGATGAGCAAAAGCAGAAAGAGATCACTGGCACAGGCTTCCTTTGCCTACTATTGAGACAGAACAAATGTAGGTAGGTATGTATTTCATTAAGATACTCAGTGTGGTACTGAACACGGGGTGAGTACAATTACAAAGGGAAATAAGGTATTAAGTAAAGAGAAGTTTAAGTTGCTAACAAGGATTTTAGCTGCACAGCAGGAACAGGCTGCCTGCAAATGGTTGAGGAGACGGCAGACCAGTGCAGAAGCTTCTCAGTTAGGTTCATGAGCTGCCAGTGCACGGCTGTAATGAGAAACAGAGCCAGTGCTGGCTGTTCCAGAAGGAACAAGTTTGAGCTCAGCTGGTCTGGGATGCTGGGCAGCTCTAAACTGGCTGGTACTAAAGTGAGAAGCCCAAAGAGTCTGGAGTAAAGCCTATGCTTGAGTTGTGGCCAGACATCTGGTACATATGGGACCAAAGGGATCGAGTACCTTAAAGGACTTTGCAGTAATCTTCCATCCTTACAACTGAAAGAATGGTCAAGACAAAAGTAAAGGTTAAATTTTTACAGTGCAAAATTCTGAAACCCAAGCTGGAGGCTTGTATTTCAGGCCACGTTAGACTGCACATGGCATCTGAATGTGAATATATATGCAAAATGCCAAGTAGCTGTATCTTGCATGTGAAGTGCAAATGGCAGAAAGAGGTAGCAGCATTTCAATGTGTGGAGAAGTGTGGGAGAGGAGCTGACTTTCAACATGTCTGTGAAACTTGACAAGTCCGGGAATGTCTTAGGTGAGATATTTCCAGCTGAGAGGAGAAGACATTAGTTCCTGTGCAGAATAGGGAACTTCACGTGGATCACGGTCTACAATTCTAGCCACCCATGCTCAAGAAACACGAACTGAGTTCAGAACAGGTGCACGGCAGGCAGATGAGAAAAGGGAATTGAGAGATGAGTGAAAAACCTTACTTTTTTCAGCCTAGCAAAACAAAGCCTGAGACTGGATGTAATTCCTTCTATAAATACATATGTGGGAAAGTGAGAGGAAGTATTTAAACTAAATGACAATGTTAGCACAGAACATATGGATATAAATTGGCCAGAAGGCTAGAAATCAGCAGACGTTTCTAACTAGAACAGCTCTGGAACAGTTATTCAATAGGAACAGCGGGGTGTTGTATCATTTAGTTGACATCAGTAGTAGGGAAAACTAGACCCAAACATCAGGAGCTCGCTTCCAGTCTTCTCTTCCATATTTATCACCTCCACTGATCAATGCCAAATACTCAGCTGGAGAACACAGTGTGTTAAATCTTCCCTCCCTCCTTTTCCCAGAGGAAACACTGCAGATGCCAGAAATGAAGTAGAGCAAATGTCTGCTCTGCTTGCCACCATGAATGCTGACGAGGTGCTGGAGTCTGGAATATGTTCTCTCCATTTCTGTGCATGCACATACATAAACTCTCACAAGCATGTATATTTGTATGTCTGTGCAGATACACAGTGCACACAGATGAGCATTTGAAATGGACTATACACAGTCATATTTTTATTTCTCAGGAGTTCGAATGTTACAGTAGTTTCTCTTCGTCCTTATACTGGTAACAGAGTGTATGAGCATTTTTCTGCATTTTGACCACTGCAAATACAACATATTTGCATGATCTCATACATATCATAGTATCGCTTCTGAGCCACAGTGAAAAATAAGGAACTATGCCAGGAGGGGACACCTGAAAATGCTGAATTTTTGCCACTTGAGTGTTCGTGGATGTGTGCATGCAGGCATGTACATTCATACACATGCCTTCTGCTAACACAGGTACGTGTGTCTTAGCCTGGCCTGTGATCTGCCTCTTTCCAGGTTGTTTTTGCAGGTGCACGGTCCCACACACTAGAGGTTAGTGCATTAACACAGACATCAAGCCCCTGGTGTTGGCGTGCCACACCAGGGAAGTGTGTGCACCGATCTGTCCCCGGGACATGGCCCGGCGTGCCTCACGCTGAGCTTATTCGCTTGCCTCACGCTGAAGGCCACGTCCTTTCTCAGGTCAGCATGCAAGTATATGCATGGATGTGCATGTGTGTCCCACCACAAGGCTCTCGGGTGTCACGGGCCACCGGGGCAGGGCACGTGCCCATCAGCGCGGTGCGTGCCTCATCGGTGACAACACCCGCGTACACTTCAGGCGCGTGCGTGTGTCTGTCAGCACACGGCCGGCCGTGCTCCTCGGGCCAGCACATGTAGCTGTGCCTTATGGCCACAGCCTCGTGTGTGTCGGAGTGGCCTGCGTGTCTGTCCTTATGCTGGTGACAGCTTCATGCCACGGGATGCCAAGTGTGTGTGCGCACTACTCCACATGTGCTGGTTGTCCCTTGCGTGTGTCCCACAGAGACAGTCCCAGGTGCCTCAGAGCTGTGTCCTGCGGGGTCACAGGCCCGGTGTCTGTCTGTCTGTCTCACACTGTAACTCTGTGTGTTACTCAGGTCTCTGCGTGCCTCACAGCGACCCAAAACCCAGCGCGTGTCACTCCCCGTGTCCCTCAGCGCCATGTGCGAGTCACAGCCACACTGCCCCACACCCCCCAGCCCTGCAGCGACAGCCACGGAGCCCTGCGCTCTGCCGCGTCCCGACACCCCCATGCCACGGCCCCGTGTGCCCGGGAGCTGGGTGTGTGTGTGGGAGGGCAGACGGCTGCGGGAGGCAGCGGAGGGCGAGAGCGGCGGCTGCGGCCGTGCCCGGCGGGGCTGGCAGGCAGCGGGCCCGCACGTCAGCGGGGCGGGCGGCGGCGGCGCCGTTAAAGGCCGGCGGCGGCAGGGGCTGTGCTCGGAGCCGGCGGCGGAGCGAGGAGGAGGAGGAGGAGAAGGGAGGAGGAAGCAGCGGCTCCTCCGGCCACCATGTCGGGCACCCGGGCGTCCAACGACCGCACCAGCCACCCCGGCGGCGGGCTGAAGCGGGCGCGCAGCGAGCCGGGCGGTAACAAAGTGACGGTGGTGCTGGGGGCGCAGTGGGGGGACGAAGGCAAGGGCAAGGTGGTTGACCTGCTGGCCACCGAGTCGGACGTGGTGTGCCGGTGCCAGGTGGGTCCCGGGCCGGCTCTCACTCCTTTTTCTGGGGTCCCCCTCACTCCTTGCCCCTTGCTTTTTTATTTTTTTTCCCCTATATCCGTCCCTCCCGTCCCGCCTTCCCCTCGCTTCCTGCCTTCTGCCCTCCCTCTGCCCCGCTGCTTTTTCCTCCTCGCCCCTTCCCTCCCTCGCCCCGTCCCCTCTGCTCTCCCCCCCTCTACCCCTCACCCCTCCCCGGCTGCGCATGGAAATGCCACGGGGGGAGGGAAAGAAAAAGCCCAGAACTATAAATAAAAACAGCTGACCCTCGGCGATAAGCGACACAAGATCCCCCGCGGGTGTCAGATGGCGGCCGCGGCTGGGGGAGGCCGGGCGGGCAGCCGGGGGTAAAAAGGCGTGTTTTGGGGGTAAAAACCTCCCTGCAGGGCCCCTCGGGGCGGGCAGGTCTCGGGTCCTTGCACGGCGCCTGGAATTTTCTTCTAAAAATAGCCGCGAGTGGAGCGTGAGTGGGTAAAATGGCAAAAAGTTGTGCGAAAGTACAGGGTTTGCACAGCCTGAAAGCAGGGAGCGCTTCCCCTGGCGTTGCTTATGGATATTTCATTGGATATAGGGCTAGGGTTCCTAAATCCTTAATCCACTTACTGCAAACTAAGTTAGCCGCAAGAGTGATCGCAAATAATTGCAATAAATTTTAAAAGAACCATAGTAAAACATTAATCACAAACATATTAGGCCAATACCGCTTATAGCTGGCCCTGTAATGCTTTCAATAAGCTATCTGATTGTGTTAATTATTACTTGGCTTACTTCAGCTCCCTTGCTATATGCCATGAAGTGCATTGCTTCTGAATGCATGGTAGGTAGTGAAAAGCTACAGATATGATAGGTAGTAAAAAGCTGCCGATAAGGTGATAAACCCAAGGACGTTGGTGTAATTAAGCCTATTGCATAAATAAATATTGCCCTGCGAGTTAAATATTTAGAAAGCGGAGGAAGCTTTTTCAATTGGAACATTAAACTCCCATAATCTTGAATCACCTTGGGGAGAAGTTGTCCTGCAAAAGTTAGCTTGTGAATATGTATTAACAGGGCTATAGCAACTTTTCCATCTTTTTTTTTTTTTTTTTTTTTTTTTCCCACCCTCCTCTAAGTTGTTGTTGCTGGGAGTTTCCCTTATTCATAATTGCTTTGGGGACTTTGCAAGCCCTAGCAGCATAGAAGCACTTCACATAGGCCGCAGTCATGTGTTTGCCATTATTACTGCAAGAAGTCGTACTGGCTCTTTTTAGGCTGTCTTTTGAGCGATGCCCTGAGGCTGCTTTTTAAGATGGCTTTGCTGTCCCTCCAGAGAGCTGACTCACAAGCATGGCCCCAGGCGCAGCCACAGAACACAAGTGGAAGGATGCAGGGCTGTTCCGTGCATGAGTGTGCTGCGAGGGTTGGTGTGTTAACAGCAGACTGGGTAGATTAGGTGGCCTAATGTGCTGCTGAACACGTCTAGATCAGCTTGCTGTTCCAGATCCGTGAGACCAGGATGGATGGAAAGCAGGTGGATCTGGAGGACCTCTGGACTCTTTTCAGAACAGTATTCACTGATACAAATGCACACAGCGTGTATATGAGAATACAATAGCATTACCAATGCGCTGATTTAACAGAAGCAAATTCAGGATTAGTGTGTAGGGAAGAATGTAAAACACTTGAAAGAGGAGATTCGAGAAACTAATTACTTTTGAGTAGCAAAAACTGTACAACTTAAAAGCAATCTTTTAAAATATTTACATGCTTTTTTTATACATCTGGTGATACAGAAGATGTTTTTTAAAAAGTGCTTCTTTAATAATTTAATACGTTATACTTTCAAAGTCAGTCATGCAAGTAGATAATGTTATAATATTTGTCTTTGTTAGAACTCAGGTGGAGTAAGTATCTGAAAATTTGTTAGCCTGTGAACAGTACTAACTGGAGTTCTCTCAGTGGGGTAATGGCACACGATTATCTTATCGTAGCAACCAGTTTGAGGGGATTTTATTTATCATATTATTGACATCATGTAGAAAAACAAACAGCAACAACAACAAAAACCTTCAGCATTTGGGCCAGAACCTTGCTTATTTCCCATTCCTCCTGGAAACTAAGAAAAAGCTTTCTTCCTGCAAGAACACTTGTCTACTGGAATAGATTGCTTAATCAAGAAACACTGAAGGCTCCCCTTACTAGAGTTTTCAGAAGTTGTTTTCTCAGGAATTGCTGATGTCTTAGAATATGGTGATTGACTAGGTTGGTTCCTGATGCCCCATTTGCTCTGTTGTCTGAGACACTGATGGAAACAGTGTTCGACAGTATGTCTTAGTCCTAAGCAAAATGGAAATAGAAAACTAGAAAACTAATAACTGAGAGAGAGATATTTATGTCTTTTAAAACATTGTCTCAACGAGGCTAATTCTTCATCACTGTAGGGTTCTCTTTGATCTAACATTTTAAAAAGCTTTTTTTTTTTCTTCCCCTTTTGGAATAGAATTTAAGCTCAGGGCCAAATGGGAGTTTCAAGAGCTTTCTCAAAATAGTAGTTCCCTAATATTTCTATGAGAGGAAGTATAATTTTCATTAAATATTTCTCAAGTATTTTTAGTTTGTTGATTTAATGAAGAAAATCTGTTGCAGCTGGATTGCTGCACAGGAAATTACATATTTCCTGGGATACAGGAGGAAAGGCAAGCAAATGAGAACAGGGAGTCAGTCCTTTGCAGGCACAAGGGAAGTTTCAAGTTGTTTTAAATAAAGAAAATTCAACATTAAACCCCTGACATCTTTAATTTCCCTGAGTTTTTGGAATCTGATTTCAGATGAATGAAAGATTCTCCATTTGATTGCATTGTGTCTGTTTTTCTCAGTACTTAGATTGTACACAATCCAAGTACAAAAAATTATGATATGTTCCATAGTTTATTTTTGATATTAGCGATACTGAAATGTTTGACTTAATATAAAATTTTAGCTCACCTGAAGAAATTGATCTCAATTCACTTATATATTTGAAGCATTCTTTGTGTAAGGAGGATATTTCAATAACTTTAAAAGATTCCTGGATATTATGATAGATGATGCAGAACAGAGCTTCTTATAGGCTGGTTTCATAAAAACACCAGATACGTGGGCATGCTTTTTTTTTTCTCCCCCTAAACAAAACACAGAAAAGGCATTTCCAAATAAATGAGTAACAGCAGGCAGTTTAAGGTTGTTAAAGAACTGAGTAGGTTTCAGGTTATTAATGGAGAACATCAAGAGCATTTTTCCTCTAAATTGCTCTTTCAGCAGGTGAAGGCATTCAGAAACAGAACAATGACACAGTTAATATTTCTTCCTTATTTTGGCCTCCTGGGGCATAGAGCTGTCACATTATGCTATGCAATGCTTTAAATCCCAGGTGTATTTTCAGGGAAAGGAAAATTTCCCTGTCAAAGTTCACCTGAAAATGTTTAATTTTGCTATTGGCTTTAGAAAGAGATTTTGTGTGCTTGTGTAAAGCTGTTAACTGTCAGAAAATAAGGCATAAAGAGAGAAATCCACTTTTTTCTAGTATTTTATTGTGTCGTAAAACAAGAAGTCCTAATTGAAGTTTAAAGAATCTGCATACATTATGATTATATCAGTGATGAGAGGCTCGGGCATTGCTTGAAATACGGCTTCAGACTGCGTGTTCTTGAATGACCGCTCTCTGTCCAGACACCGTATGTCACAAGCTTCTTCATTGTGTGGCTGCCTTCAATACTAAGAGCTTGTGGACAGATTTTTCTGCCTGTTTTTTAATCGTTTAATTTTACGGATCTGATTGAGAGTGTGACTGAGCAAACAGTTGACTGTCACAGCTGCAAAGGTGCAGCTCCAGAGGCATCACTTAAATTACATTTGTTCCCCAAAAAATCATACATAGAACTACTGTAATAAGGTCACAGTTACTTGAAGGCAGCTGGCTGGCCATACAGTTCTGGCTGTTCCCGTAAACGAAGCTGAAGCTTTGCAAGGTATATTTGTAATAACAAGCTTTCACTGAATATATTTACTGCATGGGTCTGTGTGGATATGAATGGAAGAGGAAATAGCATGTATTGTCATAAAAAGGTGTGAAACGTACTTCTCATCTTTGCCAGTAATGGTAAATTACTCATAAGACGCTTTCTTTTTTTATAATAAAGGTGAGTGCCAAGAATATCTAAGGGTTTCTGCTGTAAAGGACAGTAAGCAACTCTGCCTTTTCTAATGAAACTTCTCTGTACAATAAATTTTTCCACACTTTGTTGAAAAACACTGGAGGAAAAGGATCCATAAACAATTCCATAAAAGAAAATGAAAGGGAGAAAAGACAAAACAGTTCTCCAAAAGGTCAAAGTCAAAGATGCGAAAAATGCTGCTAATAAATCCTTAGCGGAGACCCTGTGATAGAAATCACTGTTTGCAGTGGATTTGATTTCAGTTTCTGAACAGATTAGCAAAATAGCTGCAGTACAAATGCATGTCTTTCCTTCGTTTCCTACTGAGGGTAGTAACACTGAATCATCAACAGAGACTAGTCTGAGAGTTTTAAAGGGTTTTCAAGCCATCGTTTGGCACTGCTGTTCCCGTGCCGCCCAGGCCAACACTGGATGTGTCAGACCCGTGACACTTGCAGCTTCTGGACGTCTGGAAACAATCTGCCTGATGTTATCAGCATTCCCTTAAGAACTGGCATTGAATAAAAACACCCACCAGCTTGTGAGAATGTTTGTAATAAGAAGGGTTGTTACTAGATTTGTTGAACTTCTAATACCAATATGCTTTTAATTTTCACTCAATATGCAGTCACTTCTTAAAACATTGCCTCTACCCATCTCTGTTTGTTTTCAAGTTAAGAATTGCTTCAGTTTTAAAAAGGATCGTCTGATCTTTTGAGACAGAGACAAAAATTTTAGCTGTATTTTATACTGAAGAAAAGCCAAAGCAATTGAAATGGGTACAGAAAAACTTGGTTATGGTCACTTGTGGTTGATTAATATGCAGTTATTTAGACAGAAAAGATTTAACCAAGACAGTGTACACCAGGGATGCTGAGTAGTTTTCTCGGTGTAGTGGATGCTAACAAATAATGCCAAGAAGGGCTAAAGCCGTAAGTAAAGCATAAGGAAGTTTTGCAGTGATATCTCAACCCCAAAATTAGTAAAAAATTGTAGTTTTTTTTTAGTAAAAAAATTGGTAAAGGATGTACCCAACATATGATACAAATAACTGTTGCACATTCATAAGTTTCCTTATTTCCTTTTTCTAGTGGATTTAAGTACCATATGTACTAGAAATGGCACTTTGAGGAATGCAGAGGAATATACCGCGGGCAAGTGATCAAATAATGAAAACCAAACAGGCAGAAATGCCTTTTTTTTTTTTTTTCAGTGGTTTAGGTGTGAGACAGGAACGCTTCCTCTGTTTCTCTGTTGTGCTGCTGACAGAGGACAAAGCAGCCACATGTTTTGACTGTCCCTATTGATCCTGGGCAGCTGGGACTGTGCAGTGCAGTGGGGTTTAAATTAGGTCACTTCAATGCAATGAGTACGTGCAGTTGCAGGGGCTTGTTGTCTACTGTTTTCCTCTGTGTTTGTGTGTATGTGTCCTGTTGCTCTCCTTTAGGTGAGATTTAACCCTGGTATTTAGTATGACTTCTTCCTACAGGATAACGTAGTGTGTAAAGACTTTAATGTCCTAATTATTCAGTGCTTAATGCTCATCAGTAAAGGGACTGACCTTGGAGCCATGAGTGTGCCGTGACAGTAGAACTATTGTGTTTGATTTCAGTAATGTTTGTGAAGATTGATAATCCTGTTGACAGGCATGCATGAATTTATTTAGACATACATAGTAAGTAGTCATTTGTAGGTTTTCCCTGCAAAAAAGCAAGTAGGATTTATTTTTCTATTCAACACAGAAGGGAGAGGGCTCATTAAGTGTGAGCATTGGTTTCCTTAATTGAAATAAAGACCACCCTTTGAAAACGGAAATTCTCTGGTAAAATGCTTTATAAAATTTTGCTACCAAATTTTATTTTTCACTTTACTTACACCTAATTACATGCTACACTATATCATTTTAGAACAACATGGTGACATTGCTATTTTAAACCAGCCGCTGCTCTGCGTATCAGCGAGATCATCTCAGGACCACCAGGATTATAAATACTGTATGAGAAGGTCAGGTTTAAAGTTTCCAAATCTCCATAAGAAAGCTAGCTTAATTTCCAATCCCTTCATAAAACCTGATAAATTTATTATCTTCTACAAGCATTGAAAGAAAACAGCTGAAAATTAAGATGAAATGACATCTGTTCTATTTCATTCCTAACTCACTAGCTGTTGCTGACTTGTTTACAGATATAAGAAAAGTTATGTTCATATCCTTGGGTCATATTACTTCCCACAGGGACATGACTACACTTCTTCAAAAAGAGAACTAAAGATGAGGAGACGCGTCTAGATTGTTCGTGATTTTGTGATCCTTTATTTTAGGATTCTGCTGACATTAGTCAGAAAGCTTTTTCCACCATCATTTTCAATCTGTATACCTTGAATTAGTCATTTTCTTTACAGCTACTGCTGGAGTTCAGTTTTTGTTTTGTTGTAGCCAGCTGTCATATTAGATTTTATTTTTTCCTGGCTTGACAAAAAAAAATAATTTCAGTTCGAAAGAAAATAACTAAAGGTTAAGAATATCTAGTTTCCCTATGGATTTGTATGATGATCAGCGTCAGGAGGTGAATACCTGCAATTCAGGCCAGCTCCTTGTCACCACTCTAATTTTAAAAAACCCTGCTCCCCAGGTTCTTGTTAAATGTACTTCTGATCATCCCCTAACCTAGCTCTTACCAATGGCTTTGGTTAAAAAAGAAAAGTTATGATCCTCTTCTTGGAAATGTGCTGGGGGCTATCATGTGGAAGTTCTACTGGAGAAGTTAGCAAGAAGAAACTTCAGTAAGGGAAATGGTAAGCCTTTGTATCAACCTCCCAACCTGAATGGACAGCACTTTCAGTCATCTGGCAGAAGTTTTCACACACCCATGGTTTTGTGACATTATGTGTAAGGATATGAGTGTTCAAAGTACTTAAATGCATTATAGAATCACAGAATCATTAAGGTTGGAAAAGCACCCTGAGATCATCTGGTCCAACCGTCTGCCTACCACCAATATCACCCACTAAGCCATGTCCCTAAGCACCATGTCCAAGAGAAGTACCATGAGGGACCATTGATTTACACTACTAAAAGTTCATGTAAAAGCCAGTTACGCTGGTAACACTTCACCTGTATTTATTCAAGTTAATTCCAGGCAGTTGCTACTATAAACTAGAAATAGCCATTGTTTCATTAAATAGTAACAAGAAAGAGTATTTATGTAATGGTGTTCCTTCTCTTTTATTCAGAATCATGGATGAAATGCTATAGACCTGAGGAAATTGCTCAGTCTAGTTAAGAAAACTGAAGCCTTTTTGCAGTTTCATACTAAATGAGAGGTGTTTGGCCTGCAGATGCAGCAGTATGTCAGAAATATTTTAGTTTCATGCAGATGGAATTAGTAGAGCTGGGACGCTTCTTACAGAAAGAGGTGGCCGGGAATTGTGGCATTTATTTTCAGATGCAGACCTCCCAGACTGTTGGTTTGTAGCTGGTGTTCAAACTCAGAGATTAGAAACTCAAAGATTAGAAATTCATAGACGATAATGCCAGCAGGGATCATTCTGTAATCTTGTCCGACCACCAAGGACACAGTATTCCAGTAGCAGTTGCACCGCTGCCAAAAGGAGAAGTAATACAATCCCCCTACTCCTACTTGATATTCCCACTTACACTTGCAAGGATCGCGTTAGGCATATCAGCCCGTGTGCCGAAACTGTGTTCAGGCACCTCCACGTGCTTCCTGGCACAGATACTCCATGTCCACTGTTTGGCATACCTGCTTGTTTCTTATTTATTTATCCTAAACGTGGTCATGACAAATTGTACGTTCACTGCTTACACAGTTTGGCTAAGGAGTTCAGGCTTGTGTACTGTTGGTACACCACTAAAGTGATTGTTGTGCCAGCTGCAAGTCGTCAACAACGAGTTTCTATTTTCCCCATGATATTGATTAACGTTGTTGACTGGCAGAGAACTGATTGCTATGGGACCCATCAGAAACATAAATATTTGTAGTTGTAGTTAGAGACCATCGGTCAAGTTTTAAGGGATTTTAGATGAGCTGTGTTGATTTTTATATCAATCCAGCTAGTTAAGCAATGTTCAGACGTTGTGGGGAACACTGCATGAAGTAAAGGTGCAGCAACCAGTGGAAACCAGAAAAACACCAGGAAACACTCCTCCCACAAATGCAGAATGCATTCTCTTGCGCATTGGCTCCGTGGCAAGTGCAGCAGAAATTAATCTGAGCACCAGGACACATTTCTGCCTTATTCAAATGTGTATCATGAGGCTAGGTGGGAGCAAAGAGTTTCTGCTGCAGGTACGGAACAGCCTCATTACTGCTCTGAATGGAAACTGTTTACACCTGGGGATATTTCAACTTCAGAGAGAACAAGAGTTGATTTAAAAATAAATAAAAATAATCAAACCAGAAACCAGCCTTGAAGTGGCTGAGCACTTTGGAAGGTGAATTTGTTTCTTAATATTTTTCGTAGGCTTTACTAAAAATAAGGTAAACTGCGTGGTCTCCTGTACCAACCTGTTCATAATAATTATTAATTTCCTTAAAGATATTATTTATACCAATAAGTGGTCGGTAAAACTGGCGAGATACAATAGATTGAGAAGCTATTACATTGATGCAGTGGTTTTGTTCACATAGTATAGAACAGTAATCAAAGTACGTCACTTCTTTACAAGAATACAATATAACAAATAGGTCAGCAATAAAAAATGGGAAAAGCATTTTTGAATAAACTAATATAGTAGAAAAAATCACCATATAGGATTATTCTGCTCCGAAAGTAATGCCTAGTATGTTTCCTGTTGCCTGAAAACAATGTTACCGTTCTTTCCATGATCTTATAATCAAAGTTTATTTCCAACCTGAAATGACAGGCATTTTAAGTTGCTGAATTTAAAGCACTTCGCTGGTGGTCTGCTGGCTTTTAGGAAAGAGGAGGTATGACTTAAAGCAGCACAAGGTGCTAGAGGATCCCTTAGACAAAATAAACTGAAATTGTATATTTTTAATGCTGTTAATAGAGCGTCAATTTGTAGAGTTTAAAAGTTAATAAAAACTTTGTTAAGCAGTGCAGGTGCTTTCATAAAACTGAATATTAATATGCTCCTGCAGGCTGTGAATGACTTCAGTAAAAGTTAATTTTTTCCCTAGGCGCCTGATTAAATTTAAACACCCACTAAATACGGTCAGAAATGAGCATTGTTCAGCTCTGAAACTCGAATACAGCCATGGCCGTGCAGTCAACCAGTATTCATGGGTCTGGGTGATGCTGACAAAGGAAGGATTTCTCTGTGTTCTCTGGAGATAAGATTCCTAAATGACACCTATGACTGTTGTAAGATATCTATCATGTTATCTTCGGCATGCTTAATACTTTCTAGTTCTCAAATTCCGTTTCATTGCTGGTGTTTGTTGCTGTAATTGATAGCCCCGATCCAATCTCATCGTAGAGGCCTCACCAGGGACTGTCTTTATAGTGCACCTAGTAGGTTTCTTGCATCTGGTACAGTTTTAGTAGTTGCTAGAGGTGCAGGTGGCTGCAAAACGTGTTGGAATTGCTGCAGGAAGGCTTCAGGTTGAAGGGGTACTAATGTTGTAGATGTCATCCTAGTTGCACTAAACTTCTTGAAGCTTCAGCAGCTCTCTTAATGGTTCCTTTGGGGCACAGAACTCCCCACACCTTACTAGTTTAATGGGAATGCTCATGCCTCCCAGATTTTGGAATATAACACAAACCATTTTATTTCTGGTTATACTGTGATTTCACAGTATAGATGATGCCAAAGTAGCACTGATGATTAATCTGTCAGTTGTCACCTTAACACTCCCATCAATAAAGAAGGCTTTTCAGAATCACGACACAAGGCAGATATGACCTAGAAAAGTGCCAGTGTTGGAAGCTGTATAAAATTCAAGCGAGACCAGTGGACTGTACTGTGATTCACAGGAGAGATTCAGTGAGCTGGGTCTGGATATTAAACAGAAGCTCGTCATGCAGAGCTGAGTGCAGTGTGCTAGGTAGATCTCTGGGCCTTCGATCATGTAATGTTCCGATTAAGTCCATGCAAGCTTTCAGGTTCCCCTTATATATACTTCATTAGAAAAACATGGCTCTCAGAACTTAGATAAAAGTAGAAAAGAAGTAGGTGTCTCTAACATCTGAGCTATCAGACTGGCAATATGTCATCAGAATATCTCTGGAACTCAATATGAGAAAGATGTCTAATGAGATGATGAGAAATAATGAGATATAACGAGATGATGAGATGGTGAGAAAGATACCTAATTTACTAAGGTGACCAGGTAATAATTAGAGAGTATCCCATCAGACCAGTTATGTTTTGGATGTTTGATCATGTCTGTTGGACTATTCAGTGCTTTGCTATCACTTCAATTGTATTAGTAGAAATGTGTTAAATTCAGCTGTAAACATATACTTGGAAGACATTTCTTCAGGAAATGCAGATGAACGTGAGCAACATACAAAAGCAGTCCCAGGGCTGCCAACTCTAGCTTTGGGTTAGAAAAGTGCTGTTTTGTAGGGTCTGTCACAGAATTCTTCATTTATATTATCTGTCTGGAGGGACTGAAAGTGGCTTAAAGGTTCTGGCAATTACAGGATATATATATATATATCTGCTGATGTTTCTGTGCTTCAGCATTTTTTATATATGCCCTCTCTCAGAGCCGATTGATTAAGAAGTTAAAATTAATGTCCCTTTTTAAGCATTTGCTAAAGAAAGAGACAGCATTTGTTTGGGCTTCAGTTGTTCCGGAAACATTTGAAAATCATAAACTGTCTTTCCTAAACATTCTCATACTGTTACATCCCAACTTCTAAAATTTTAGTATTTTAGAAAGCACTTTGATTATAATTTAGGAGTGGTTTTCTCTCAGATGGTGGATCCTCAAGCCATGATTTCATTTGTTCATCTTCCTGTTGATGAACAAAAGCAGAATATAATTATAGTATTAGTAGCAACAAAGACTTTTGAAGGAACCAGGTTCCCCATTTTCTCAGGAAGCATGACAATTGGTGTTTATAGCAGAGATTAAATCAGTGTTAAACCAGACTGAGTTCATTTCCATCTTGCCGCCTTCCATACACAAACAGGAAAGGAAAGCTCATTGTCTCAATAGTTACTAGCTTCTTTCTTAAGCCCCATACCTCTATAATAAAATAAGTTAGTTTTCTATCACTACAATCCATCCAATCTCTGGCCTTTTAATTATCATGTAAAGAGGAGTCTCCTGCATGATTTATTAGCCTGCTAGGTTAGCTCAATACCTCTGACTGGATTCAGGTTCCTACAGCTGGCTTATTATATCTGATAGGCAAGCTAAATACTGTGGAAGGTTCTGCTTTCTTCAGGATTCTCTGGACAAGTTATAACTCTGCATTAGCAAGACACTTTAAAGTCCTTCCCAGCCAAAGGATGATCTACCCAGATGTTTGCTAAATCAAATGCAATTGGTAGTCTCCTTTGGCATGGTATATTTTTAAACTTCACTGTTGACCTCACATCTTCCAAAACATGATAATTACTTTTGTCATATATAAAGGCACTATTTCTTTTTAATGTTTTTCTCCATCCCTACTTCTTTAAAAGTTTTGTTTCTTTTTTGTAACCCATATCTTTTTTTCTTTTCTTTTTTTTTTTTTTAGTATTGTGTTTCAGCATATACACACATCTTGAAAGGAACATTAGTTGCTATTTTCCTGTATGCTACATGCAAGCAAATGGGCAAATGAAACACTGGGCAAATGTTATGTTATTAATTGTTATAAATGAGTGTCCTTTCCCACATTCATTCCCAGTCATTCAGCCAACACTCTTTATTATTTGCAAATTACCAGGAACAGTGTCAGTAGACGCCCTCATTTCAGACACTTCCACGTCATTCAGACCCCATATCAAATCCACTAAAATTTGTAATCATTTTAGAAAATAGAAGGAAGTCCTGTAACACCAGAGCAGACAAGCAGTCGGGCTTCCCAACCTTATCAGTAGAAGAAAAAGCTACATCACTGTCAAAACAGCAGCAAGCATTATGTCTACTGAGAAAACAGGATGTTTAATTTGTAAAGTTCTTTGCTGTTTCAGTTTCAATCAAGGCATGACCTTGATTTATTCACTTCTTTCCAAGTCTGTGGTGTCTTACCATTGTCTTTTAAAGCCTTATTGGTAAAAATCTCTTTCTTGAGAAAATAACAACTCCACTCTCAAGTGTGGTAGATGATCATCCAAGTTAAGAATTGCAGCAGGCTCTGTAAAGGTGTGGTGGTGGTTTTCAGTGGGATGACAGGGATACTCTGTGAAGCTACAAAGACTACACATTCCATGCTTTTTCCACCTCGAGCACCTAGAGAAGTGGCAGCTGTTGTTTTTTTTTTTAGTGGGCAAGAAGAGCTTCCATTCAAAAGGAAATCTTGGGAGATGTAGGCTTAACCCCAAAGAAATGACCAGGCACAGAAAAGGGTGGGTTTGTGTGGGTATGCCAGAAATCTTTTGGCTTCATAATTCTCCTGTCTGAGCCCTTTTTACAATATTTCTGTATCTCAGGAAACTATAAGGTGGAGAAAACAGTGACCTAAGACATAAAGGTGTAAATAAAGTGCATTTAGAATGAAGGTATAGGGTAACTAACCTTGTCTTTCTTTCTGTTCCAGGGTGGTAATAATGCAGGTCATACTGTGGTTGTTGATGGGAAAGAATATGATTTCCACCTGTTTCCTAGTGGCATCATTAATCCAAAGGCAATTTCTTTTATTGGTAAGACAAATTTGGAACTTACTTAATGAAATAATACTTAAGGGCAGTTAGCTACAACCACAGTTTATAGTAACAAGCAAAGAAAAACATAGAATTCACTTTAGCTTCAGTTGTTTGACTTTTCATTTCACTGCCGCTTTAATATGAAGTAATTCTACATCATCTGCTGCTAGAAAACAAGCTAAGAATCCCTCTCTTTCCATCATGCTGTCCTTTTTTGTTATAAGTGTGGATCCTGCCTTCTACTTCTTTTTTCCTGTCATAATTTCAGAAATGTAAATGCTACACTTTGAGAACACAGAAAACAACTAAATAGGCTAAATAAATAATATTATGTACCCCTGGCATCCACGTATTGACTTCCCAGAAATAGGCCCCAAGATATATGGCTCTGCTTGGAAGGTCATCATCCAGTCTTTTATGTATATATATATGCATACATTTGGTTCACATTACAAAGCCGACGTTACATTTCACTGTAATGATATTTGATGCAAATAGCATCATTAAAAAGTTTGTTTTGATTACTGGGCATTTGCCTCCTATTTAAGTGATAGACAAACTGAAAGCTTAGACTTATCCAAAATTATGATCCTTTCCAAAAGAAAAAATATGTACAAAATGTGCAAGAAATGAGTAAATGAGTGTATTTCAGTGAGTCATGGATTTGTACTTTGTTTTGTTCCATTTGATAATTTCCAAATGGATGTTTGGAATACATGAAACTTGTTTTTTGTTTCATTCTGCTAAGTATGGCATAGTATTTGGCTTTCCAATTTACCCTCTTGTCAAGTAGTAAAGAGTGTAACTAAGTTACCCTAAATTTAGGCAGAGACTGCAGATATTTCTGTTCCCAAGAAGGAAGTAGCATCTGTTTTCAGCCCACTACATCATTAATCCTCCACATCTCATCAGTTCTGTATTGCTTGTGGATCTTAAATTGTAGCTCAATAGTAGGGAGAAGGCATTGCTAATGTATTACAGTACTGGTTTGAGTTTGGTTTGAGATAAATGCATGAATACTGAGGAAAATTTAAATATTGTCACACAGACTTGTCAGTGTTATAAGGCCGCAGACTTCTTTGAGCTTTCATCAGTGAACAATGGCAACTAAATTCCTTGTTCAGAGTCTACCACAAACAACGAAAAGAATTTGCTTTAGTCAGCTGACTTTGGATCAGGCCCTATGTTCAAACCTGAAAATAGCAAGTTCTGTTCTTTCTGATCTTAGCAGACTTGCAGCTGCTTACCCAAAGTGAAGATTTATCAAAAAAAAAAAATTGCTTAAGATTACATAGTGAGAAATGTGAGAAACTTAGTCTTCCTTTTTAAATAAAATTTCAGACAGCGAGTATTTGCATGCCTTGCATCCTAAGAATGAGCATTTTATTGCTTGCTTTAAAATAAATCTTTTGTGTTCCCAAAGGTAACGGAGTGGTTATACATTTACCAGGCCTATTTGAAGAAGCTGAAAAGAATGAGAAGAAAGGTTTGTATCATGTAATTTAACCTTGCTTGACATTGTCAGCCAGGTTGAGGTTTTTTATTAAGCCTTGGTTTATAACCATAAATATTCAGTGCGATAACATTCTGGATTTTAAATAATGAAGAGAGCAGTATTCAAAATTGTGTTATAGTCTTCAAAGAGATTTTCAAAGTAATCTTTTCATGGGTTTTCATAGCGATATGTGACATTTTAAACTATATCAGATAGAAAATAAAATCCTTACGTGTGTTGCAAAGCTCCATTTTACCTCAAAGGGTAATGATTTAACCAAGAGTTTCTTCGTCCCTGTTTCCCCAGGTGAATACAAAGTCCTGCTTTGAGCAAGGGTTTGGAGCAGATGACCTTCTGAGTTCTCTTCCATTTTAAATTGATCTATGATTCTTTATGTAAATTCTCTATTTTCTAGACACAAATGAAGTTTAAGTGTTTAATCATATATGATCCTTGTTTAATTTGCTATTTCTGTATAAACTAGATTAATCTTTTCAAGAACTGTGTGTAAGCCATAGCATTATGGTGTTCAAGAAGAACAAATAACTTAGTCCATACCAACGTGGGAAAGCTGAAAACAGAAAACGCAAAGCTTGTTACCAAAAACATTGCTGAAATTTGAGAGTCACTTATATTTAACTCATTTTATCTACAGTACTCTTCAGAAACTAAATAAGCTAGAAAAAAAGAGAGGAAAAACTCAAAGTAGATCTCAAAGTTCAACCAATCAGAGCATCTGAAATTGTAGAAATTGTACTTTTTTTATATATACTTTTTTTTTTTTTTTATACAGGTTTAAAAGATTGGGAGAAAAGACTGATTATATCAGATAGAGCACATATAGGTAAGTGGTGATTGAAGGTTAAGGAAAGCTAAGCAACCATTTGTGAGTTATGGTGGAACTACATTATTACTCTACAAAGCAGCCATGCATTTCATCTAATATGTCTTCATTCTGTTGTGTACCTGAAACAACAGAATTTGTGCCTGCTAAAGAACGATGCTTTATACGTTTTCATAGTACTAGATTTGTTTTCATGTGAGAAGTCCTTGAACTATTGTTAATAACAAAATGACAACAAAGCTAGTTCTAAAATTATAGATGTCTGTGATTTAAAGAATGCTTTTCTCCTTTGGTCTGCAGTTATGTCTGTTTGGTTTTCCATTGCAGTGTTTGACTTTCACCAGGCAGTAGATGGGCTCCAGGAAGTGCAACGTCAAGCACAAGAAGGAAAAAAGTAAATATTTTCAGCACCTTCATATCATTAATAATAATTTGGAAAACAGAAAAGCAATATATCTATAAAGAGCCTTGCTGATTTTACTAATTCTGCGTGTCTATTCTGTGCCTACATATTTTAGTGTATGAATTCTGAGATACTACTGAGGATATAAATTCTTACTTCCATTTCCCAGTTCTCTACAACATATAAAGACATTTTCAAATTCCTAACAAATCCTCTAATCTCGTTTGCATTAAAGCGATGCTTCCAATCCTCTTTAATATCAACTAGTGATGCTTTTTGAATCAGGTCTGAAGTGTTGGCAAGATTAGATACTATGCTGGTAATTGTTTACTGTACATTCAGTTATACTTCGTGGAAATAGTAGTTTCTATTTTAATCTTACACAGTATGTAACTATTCATACTTCATTGTTCTGGTTTCTGAAAGAACAAAAGCTTATGTGAACACACTATAATAACACAACATTAATAGGTTAGTCACCTATTAATGTTGATCCCATTGGACAATTTCAACCAATCTTAACATACAGAGGTCTCAAAATTATATATTTCTAAAATACACATGAAAATAGGCATGCAGATAGGAAAGCGGCTTCATTTTTGTCCTCATCAAGGTAAAGGCTGCAACAGGAGTTCACAAGGATATGCATGGTATAAATAATGATTTGGATGGAGTTTTACTTAAAAAGACTACTGGAATCAAAGCCATAGGAATTGAGTTTCATCACTCACAAACTGGTTGTATACAGCATAGTCTGTGCTGCAGCTGTGACAATTACATTTGTTTTCTTTCCTGTTTAGGAAGGGACTTAGTAGTACCACAGGATAGCATAGTAACCATCATTGCTCTGTTAAAATCTGTATATACACAGACACTAAACTCAGCTTGTTTCAGCTAGATCCAAGGCTTAATGATTTACTGCATACCATAAATATTAGCAATATTTATGTAAATTCAGTGAAGCGTGAAACTTGCTTTATACTATTATAGAATGTTGGTGATTGTTTTTTTTGTCTCAGAACTTCTGCCCAGTATATAGAATACTGAAGAGCTTTAACAAAGTAGTTAGCATAAAAAATATTTTTGCATATGTTAATACGTATTTCATTTTTGTTTTCAACTAGTATTGGCACAACAAAGAAGGGGATTGGACCAACATATTCTTCCAAAGCTGCACGAACAGGTCTTCGAATTTGTGACCTCCTTTCTGACTTTGATGAATTTTCTTCAAGGTACAACTATTTTCATTTCTAAATATTATGTTAGCTGTATATTTTGGCTGGCAGATTTACTTTTAAGGAGATGTTTATAAAAATGTGTCTGAATTTTGTATATAAATTATCTAGAAGGAGAAGAAACTGGAAAGAATGTATGTGTGTGTATTTTCTATGCTTCTCACAGGTTTTTGTGATTTAAATTATAATATTATATGTTGGGAAATGCACTGGTTGAGGTATCAAAGTTCTGTGTATTTTCTTTATATAACTGTCAATGTATACAGTTTATAATATAACCTCACATCTTGCCAAAGGTTCTGTGAACAGTAACTTAAAGACTGTTCTTCATTGATATGATTCTAAATATTTTACAGATTCAAAAATCTGGCACAACAATACAAGTCAATGTTTCCAACATTGGAAATAGATATAGAAGGACAACTGAAAAAGCTAAAGGTAAGAATATAGCACTTAATATTTGTTCAGTTTTGAGTGAAACCATAGAAAAAATACTCTAAATTGAAAATAGAAAAAAACTAGTTAGTTAATACTTATTGCTATTAAACTAATTAATTTAAATGACAAGTGTGTATGATAAGGAAATAACATGTTATAAAACCTTTTTAGTAGAAGTAACTGTTTCCTAATAGAATGTTCTGTTGTGGGAATTAAAATATATTTCGTAATTTATGTAATTATTATTCTCATACAACGTTTTACTTTTTAAACTCCAAATAACTGTGTTGTGTTGAAGTAGTCAATAGGATGCAGAGTGATGCTTGCAGTTAGTGGTTTCATTCTGGCAATGACTGATCTAGGCTACCTGAAGGACCTCCATACTTACTAAAGAATTGTTGTGGAATCTGTGTTTCAAGATCCTGGTGTTATTTACAAAAAGTCATTTTTCTTACAAATTCAGAAGAGCCACTGGTAAAACATCTTTGAATATGTAAGGATAGAAGATACCAAAAAAATCTCTTAACTTCCCCACATTTTGTCTGCTACTAGTTCAGTGCTGATACCCTACCTTTAAAGATACTTTTTTTAACATTCATGGGAAGTGTTTTGTTTTGTACTGTTTTTCCTCTGGAGCTTGTATTATTTGTAAGTCCCAGTCTCTATTATTTGTCAGTGTGTCTAGATTATAGTCCATCAACAAAATGAGGTAGGTATACATCATCTTCATGAACAGAAATGGTATAGAAATTATGGCATTCCAATGCCGGAACAAACTGTGTTTTCTTATATGACTTGTTCAATATATTAATTTGTTTGTAATAGACTATAAGCTAATCTTTGAAATTTTCAGGTAAAATACAGTTAGTGAAGCTGGTGTATTAGGGTTTATCTGTATGTTTCATCTTTCAAAAGTGATCAGAGTGTTCCTTCCAGCCATTCAGGTAGCGTTATCTGGGAAAGTTGACATTTACACTCAAATTTGCAGGGATATGCTGAAAAAATAAGACCGATGGTTCGAGATGGCGTATATTTTATGTATGAAGCTCTTCATGGCTCCCCAAAGAAGATTCTTGTTGAAGGAGCCAATGCAGCACTACTTGATATTGACTTTGGTAAGTTAAACTGTAAACTCGATTTAACTCCTAAGAGTCTAGTTTTATTTTGATTTGTGTTTATATCTACTTTGTAAACAGTAGGGAAATAGAGACACCAAATAATCTTTAATAGGATCAGATCTCCCAAAAGTAAAACACAGTAAGACAGAGTTTGTATCATTAATAGGATTAAATGCTGAGGGTTTAAATATTGATTTTTACTGAAGTTTTATTCCAGTGGGGCAGAAATTTCACTCTTAGATATTCTTGTCTTTATCACTTCTAAATGGTTGTGCACCATGTCATGCAGCTAACCCACTACAGCACTGCTGAGAGTAATTCCTTTGCTGTGGAGAGAGGATTAAACCAGTGCAGATAACCTGTAAGCCTAGTTTCTTCAGTTGATCTCTGCTCTGCTCTCTTACCAAAAGTCTAATTAAACCACTTAAGTCTCCACGATGGCGAAACAAAGAACTGGAGAGGTGCTCTGATCCAAAGTCACAGCGTAGAGATCATGATTAGCCTCCTAAGGTGTAGAAAATTCGCAGCGGATACACAGAGCTACTTGTGTAGGGCACTGGGAATGTCAGATTGTGACCTTTACACCAGGCTGTCTGCGGATGTTGCAGAAATACTTTCTGTGATACATAGGGCAGTGAAAAAAGCTTTACACAGCAACAGCATCCTATAATAGATCGAGTGTCTGATGGAAGTAGTACTGAGATGCTTTCAAATTCCTCCCTTGTGGGCAGTCCTCAGTGAGAGCTGCGAAGGATGAATGCAAAACAACTTGTGCATTGGAGCAGATCACACATACTTGATTCCTCATGTGTAAGAAAGTACTGCATTTTCTTATTTGGCTGTGATGTTCTTGATCACTAATAACATGTTTATACAAAAATGCCAGGAAAAGTCAGCTATTTGACCGGAAAAAGTCATTCATTTGTGGGGTGGGGGTGTTGTCTATGGAGCTTTAGAAATCTAAATACATATCATTCGCTACAAGAGGAAGCAATTCGGGAAAGAACAGCTTAGCTTGTTCTCTTAGGGCAAAGTGGGGGCAAGTAGTAAGGAGGATTTACCTTCCCCTTTGACTACTATTTCAGTTCAGCTTTAAAGCCAAATATACAGACAAAAACCTCCTTGAAAGGAAAACGTTCACATAAAGGCAAGTCAGTATTAGTTTCTTTTAATCGCTGAAACAGGATTCTGCTGTTTTTGTTTTTCTGACAGGCACGTATCCTTTCGTGACTTCATCGAACTGCACTGTAGGTGGTGTATGCACTGGACTTGGTATTCCCCCCCAGCATGTTGGTGATGTGTATGGCGTGGTGAAGGCGTATACTACTCGGGTGGGAATTGGAGCCTTCCCCACTGAGCAGATTAATGTAGGTTTACTGTTACAAAATGTAATATATACAGTTGCCAAGAAGTAAGTTCAAGGGGTAAGGGTATGCTGCCAAATAAATAAGCTCTATAACAATGCTAGGCTGTTGCAATCATGAAGACAGGAGTTGCCTGATAAACTTCAGGCATTTTTCTTCAGAGGAGAAAAGCACAATCGTGGTGGCATTATTTTGCAGTGACAGTTCTGTTGCAGTGAAAGATACAAAAACAGATTTCATCATTGTATGTAGTCTAGTTAGGTGCATTTCAGTGGGTTTGTTGTACACTGGAGCTGTCAGTGCCTCTCAGGAAAGCTTAAATTACAAGATAGAATTTATGAGCTTAACAGCCTTTGTTCCATATGATTTGCTGAATAATTTTGGTATGTGTCAGCCAGTCATGCACAAATTCATCAATAAAAAGAGGGGGACAGATTTTGAATCTTTTGAACTCTCTATTATATTTTCATTATCATGAAACCAGAAAGCTCAGGATATTGATTAGGGCCATACACACAGCATTCTCCAGGTCAGTGATCTGAATTTGATTTAAAGATGTAGTCACTAAAATCCATTCTCTAATGGCTGCAAATGAATTGATGGTATCCTTTAGTTTTATAGATCATGAATGTGAAGTTTTCTTAATTTTTTTTCCATGCTGTAAAAATTGCCAACCCAAATGGAACAATTGGTGTTCTCATATTGTGGTAGAACCTGGGAGCTCTAGGCATGAACAAAGCATCTGTTATCCTAGAAATTGTACAAGCTTTGGTCTGTCCCAAACATGTACAGTCTTGCCCCTGAAAGCGATAGATGCCAAAAGACAAGACTGAGAATATAAATGCAAACTCATAAAAGAAAAAATAGTTATGTTAAATAAGTATTGTGGAAATACTAGTGATGGAAATATAAACATCTAGCGTGTGAGGGGCTTTATTATCCAACTAAGAAACTCACATTCTAAGAAAACTTTTTTTCATTTCTTATATTCTTTTTTTTTTTTTCCCACAAAAAAGCCTTGGGATTAAACAACTGTATTTTTCTTGCTATCTGTTTGTATTTGTTCATATTTTCTTTCCTTGCTATTTTTCAGTGAAATACCATCATCATTCTTCCTGTCTTTTTGTAGGAAATTGGAGATCTTTTACAGTCCCGTGGCCACGAATGGGGAGTAACAACAGGCAGAAAGAGACGCTGTGGCTGGTTAGATCTTGTCATTTTGAAATATGCTCATATGATCAACGGATTCACTGCGTAAGCATCACAGATTTTGCGCTACATTTGGAAGTGATTATTTTGTGCTTCGCAGAATAAATATGTAGGTAACATTAATATAAGTCAGTAAAGTGTTACATTTTAAGCAATGAAATAATTCACAGTGGGCAACTGAAAATTGTCTTAATGATACGATAATTGACAGTGGGCAAATGAAAATCTTCTTTATGCTAATAATAATTTTATCTCCTTAGACTTTTTTTTCGAAACTGAGTGATTTTACATTATCATAAACACGATTCTTTTTCATACATGTTTTCACTTTGCTTCAGATGACCTTTTTGCATCTGATGTGCCTTTGCATCAGATGACCAGTGTAGTTTGGATTGATATAACAGTTTTTGCACAAATTGTTTGTTCTACTATTCTTGATCCAGTGCTTTCTTATTGACTTATTTAAAAAACAATTGGTTTTGAGTTTTGGTTGGCTCCAGTGGATCAGACTTGTAGGACCCATTCTGCATCATTCAGACATATTACCTCTTTAAGTGAAATAGTTGGGATCACACAGTGTACAGTAGCTGCCACAGCTGGGACAGGTTCATTTTGCCTAGAAAGATGGATTCTCATTTTGTATTATAAATACTGCTTTTAATGGTCTGAGCTGTTATTTTAATTGTGACTGAGTGACTTATTTGGTTGATGAAATATATTTTCAATTATAAAATAATTTGAATGGATGTTTTAAAGGAAAAGTGAATGTTTAAAGGAATTGGTCTAGACTATAATGCCATCAGGCTAGCTTATGTCTAATGCTGGTAACTATGGTGAGCCATTAATTTAAAACTGATTATCAATCTGTATTTTCAGAAGAAGTTGCATTACAGTTGTGTTCATATAAAGTGTAGACTTACTCTTTGCATTCAGACAAATTGTTCATGTACACAGATACGTTACTGTGGGCATTTCAGTATTGCATAATCTGAGACTTAACTTACATTGTTTATGCTGCTAGTTCTAAAATGAAACAATATGTATAATGATCTCTGTTCATTAATTTCTCAGAAGGGTTTTTAAAATCCTTTTTTATTTTGCTTGAATTTATATTTTGCTTTTTGTTAAAGCAGCTCTTGTTTATGTTGGAATATTTCTTAGGAAAACATTATATTTCTTTCCATTTCAGTTATATACAGTCACTTCACTTCCATCAACAGAAGTGTTATGTCTGGTAACTCTGACGCTTAAAAACAGGGGAGATAAAATCTTGGAAAAAAAAAAGATGAAGAACTAGCTCTATGTTGCTTCTTTCCCCAAAGTTGGTCTTGTTTAATCATTACATTCAGCGTATACTTACTGGACACATACAGCTTGGGCTATATGTGCATAAACTTGGCCAAATCCTTCTCTATTCACAATCAGTCAAGGCCTGGTGTATTGTTTCTAGAGGATTTGACTAGTTCTAAAATGCAGTTTTATTCCAATCAGTGACTTCTATGATGTCTTATTGAGGTTCCATTTTTGTCTTCCAATGTGGTCATTCAAAAGATGGAAAAGGTTCATTAAACTGATGACACAGATAGCTCAGCTGGAGTACTGGAAGTCAGACTGAGATCTTCCTGACTGTACTGAATACAAGCATAATCTGGCATCTAAAACCATGTGAAGTCTGTTTTAAAAGTGTAATTTAGTAAATAAGCTTGTCTTATAGTTGTGAATTGGGAAGAATAACAGAATTAATTACTGTTGGTGACATAAAGTGACGTGCCAATGTACACACCCAAAATAAATCCAGTAAGTAGTACTTTTAAACAGTCAATTTGCATTTTAATACAATGAACTGAAAACTGTGCACCTGTATGAGCAGCCAAGCATTTGGAAACGCATCTTAGTAACTCTGTCGTGTATTCATCCCAGAGGCATGAATTCAATTAATAATGTTCATATTTGTGTGTTTTCTGCTACTGAGTTGCCTGAGTTGGATCTCTAAATACAGAGCTAGGGGGAAAAACACACAAATAAACAAAACAAAAAAACATGTGCAAGGGATTGAAGAGGAAGATGACTGAAATATTCATCATGTGTATGACTTTAACCAATGTTTTTCTGTGCAGTTTGGCCTTAACAAAGCTGGATATTCTTGATGTCCTCGATGAGATTAAAATTGGTGTTGCTTACAAATTGGGTGGGAAAAGAATTCCATATTTTCCAGGTATGCTATCAAATATCTATGTTCATTTTTCTCTTTCCTGCCTCTTAAGTTGTATGTGTTGGGAAAGACTGCTTCTTGAAGTCAGGCTTGATTTCTTTTTTTTTTAAGACCCCATTGTAGAAATTTTATTATGCGCATGTGTGCAAATCAGAACCAAAATTGCAACTATTCTAAACTTCAAGTAAATTATTTCCTCATGAATACTGCTGTAGTTTACTGACAACATAGAGTACATCTTAAGGTTTTGACAAGAGGAAGCTGGATTACTGGGTCCTCTTGAATCAAAGTTATCTTCCCAACTAACAGAAATTAATCCAAATTAAGAACGATTTAACTAACCAACCATTAAAAATCCTGTGAGATTTTGTTTGTTTGTTTTCATTTATCTATTTTTAAATGTAGTCAAAAAATCTTATTGGTCAAGAACCATAAGTGTGCTCTGTTAAGGTGGAGTAACTAAACTCAACTGTGATGAAAATTCTTCACCCACAGCTAATCAAGAGATATTACAGAAGGTGGAAGTAGAGTATGAAACAATGCCTGGGTGGAAGACTGACACAACTGGTGCACGAAAATGGGAGGACCTCCCACCCAAGGCCCAGAATTACATCCGATGTGTGGAAAACCACGTTGGAGTGCCAGGTAAATCTTTCTGCAGACAATACACATGAGGATGCTACAATACACAAAAAGCTATGTCAATGCATGCAATTCATTAGTCAGGGAGTGGCCTGATTTGGGCAAGAGGTAATGGAAGTGTCTGTAGTTAGGCTGATGATGGTAAATGACACCTTGCCAAGAAGGTACAAAGGGTGATGTTCTCCAGGCTGCAGTGTTGCAAGCAACTACAAGCTGCTGCTGACAAGAATTTATGCAGAGGAAAGATGAACACATACTGTTCTTGGCAAAGTGCTGCCTTCTGACAGTGAAAACTTAGGAAACTCTGCGCCATGCTTCAGTGCATACTTAGTCTAATGTCCTTCCTTTACTAGTCTCTTCGTTTTGCTTCCTGCACTGCATCACTGTTTGAACATAGACTACTCTCTACTTTTAATTTTTGGCCCTCTTCCACACTTCTCGGTGTAAGGAGATAAACGGGTACATGACTATTTAGCCTAATTCTTCCACTTGGGAAAATGAGAATCTTAACAGGTGTTTAGCTATACAACGTATCACTCAAGACAGTGAGAGTTAAACCTGCAACAAACAGGCTTGACCTTCTCTTAGATCTTCCATCTGCAACACTTTAATTATTTTGTGCCTTCTGAATGCAGTATGTTGTGCATCTAGTCTGCTAATGCAACAGAAGTAAAGTATTTTTGGATGGTAAAACTTCCCAGCAATGTATTGCAGCATAAAGTTGGCTAGTTTGTTTTGAAGCATAATAAAACACTACCATTCATTCATTGTATTTACTCTCTAAAATCTTCTAATAGATGTTTTTTTCCTCCCTAGTCAAATGGGTCGGAGTTGGAAAATCAAGAGAGTCAATGATCCAGCTGTTTTAAACAAAGGAAGAACTTCAGTGATGAGAAGCACAGTTCAGTGTTCATCTGTTCCTTGCTGCTGCTTCTTCAAATGGAGATGCTATGTAAAACCAACATGTTCTTCTAGGAATTGAATAGAAACAAAATACATATTCTGCATTGTACCATTTTATTTATCTTAAATGTCTCAGTACATGCACTGTAAAATCTACTTGGTGGCCATCATCAAAAAAAAAAAAAAGTGCATAACAAAATAAGGAAAATATATATTTTAATTTGAGCCATGTTGCTATTTGAAAGACATCCAGAGTTATTCCTTCTTGCTGAAGCTGCTATTAAGCCTTTTCCAGCAGTTACTGGGTGACTTTAGAATCGTGAACATTGCATTTATTCTTCAGGTGTTAAAAGTCTGTGTCTTTAGATTGGCAGTAATAAAAGTGACACCATGTACTTAGAGTATAGGATTATACAGATTTTCAATTTATGAAATACAGTAAACTTAGGTAGGTATTTTTGACTGCACAAAGCAAAGCAAATACAATTATCTACAATTTTTATATTACTATTTTTTTAAGAGCCCACTAAAATGTATGGAGAGAAGCTAACGTATTTTTATCACAGAGCCTATTCTAGTAACTGAAGTGACATCTGCAGAGGGGCCAAGCTGGAGAAAGTTGACCTAATAATTCTTTAAAATACACTGTGTACTAACAGGCAGTCCCTGTGGAGACTGTCAGATGTGCAGTCTTCATTTTATGCAGTAGGTAAGGAGTGAATGAAGATGGAAGGAAAAGTCCTCAGGGTACAAAACACATGGGGAGAGTGGAGCCAAAGCAACACGTGTTTTCTCAGCGAACCTGAGATATTTCTTCCTGCAAATGCAGTGATAGTAATTTCCAAAGTTTTACTGTAGTTATCTGTTGAGGAACTTGGGACTTGCAGCTCTGTATGGCACACTTGCTTCCACAGCTCCTATGTTTCCAAGAATAAATCAATGCATGACTTAACGATGACTGCTGCAGTATTTACACCCCTCACACATTTTGACCTTCCTCAGCAAAATGTAATACCTAATAATAGAAGGGGATGACATATGGCAGCCAGGGTTCAGACGTGTAGAAGCCGTGGAGAAGTCCCCAGAAACTTCAAGAAGGTTGGATTTCTTTGTGGAACTTCTATAATGGCTATATTGCAAGAGCTCTCAAAAAAAGACCTACCTCTTGTAGAGGAAAAAGAATACGCTAGAAGCTGAGTTATTCCATAACTGGAATTTTCAGAGTAGTTGTTTCTTTTCTATATATGTCTCAGAGAGCTATAACAATATTTTTGTATCATTCCCTGAGGCTGTGGAAAAAGGCATCACAACCAGTAATGTCATTATGTAGTGTGTGAAAATAATCCCTCTTCTGTGATAGTAACTCAAAGGATACAAGGCAATAACATTGCATCAGAGATAGGGAGAAACAAAAACCTATCTTGTGTAGCTCATGTTCAAAACCATTTGTGTTAAGACACAACTGCAAAAGTACTGGCATAAGCACATAGCATGCACTTACTTTAACTCTTTACAGATGTGTTGCTGCTGGTAGGGCAGAATTTTTACACCTCTCTCTGCAGTACAGTCTCTTCCTACCTGGTTCACCACAGACTATAGCTTCATGCCTTAATCAAATACTTAAAATCTAATAAAAAAGGTATGAATCCAGAATTCAGCCACAATTTCTTTGTTGGTCTTTGACAAGTCATTTAATTTATATTACTGTTTTTCAAACTGTAAAATAGCAATTAGGAAAACTTCCACACCTATTTTACGCTATTTTTTCAGAAGTCTGTGAGGCAAGTCCTGCAGTCTTTGCTCTAACATACACGAAGAACCTCTACCCTTCATGTTTATGAGTGCTCTTATGGAAGAGCAATGAGATTTCTGACCTTATTTAATGTTTGCAAAGCACTCGTGAAAGATGCTTGGTAAGTGCTAATTAGTACAAGCACTGTGAAACGTACATCCTTTATATGAGTTAATTTAAGCATAAGGATGCTTGGAGATACAGTAATTAAATTTTGTTTTCATGTGGCTTAACCTTGTGACATTGTCCTACTGAATGGTCTAGATCTATTCCTTTTCTTGGCGTCATCTTCATGAGTGCATTTGTGTTAGGGATGGATGCTATATTTAAGCTTTACTTGATTTATAAACTAAGTCCACAATGACTAACAAGCCACTTGGTGCACTGAATAACTGGATTAAATCTGAGGGGAGTATTTGGCATATTAAAAAGAAAGAAAAAAAACAAAACTTTTTTTGCCTTAATTTTCACAAGATTACTCTCTTATTCACCTAATCTTTCATTTTCCAGTATTTTTTTCCATTAAGTCTCCGTTAGATCCACATTGCCTCTATTTGCATTCAAGATTTCTTCAGAAACACAGCGACGTTGACAATGGACTTGATACAGTAGACAATTATCCTGTGACTTACTCTGTTGCAGTAAAAATAATATCATGCATTTCATTTCACAGCATGTTTTTTTTTTTTAAATGACATTCTACTCCTACTGAATTTCACGTGTTGTCATTGCATTAAATGCGAGTAAGTTCAGGCTTTTGTTGAAAAGCTCTCTAATCTACTGAGTGACATGATGCTTGATAAGATCTTTTTAAATGTAAAGATGTTTTCATTTGGGCTGTTTTCCATTATTTTTTGGATTATTTTGTATTGTTAGAAATTTCATTTTAATAACAATCACTGTGATGAATTAGACTTCTTCTTTCTCCCCAATTAAATGCAGTAATAATGACTGAAATAGGTTGACGCATCATCCTGTGAGATATCTTGATGGAAGAATAAGGGTAAATGTCTACCAAAACAACACAATTTGTTGTAAAAATTAAAGTTTTTAAAAAGCAGCAATTACTGATTCACTCATGCACATTAATATATTTGACATATTTGCTCACACTTACCCTTATAACATGGCCTTCTTAGTCAGGTGTGTGCTTCTTAACATGCGCAGTATAAGATTTTGAAGCTTTTGTAATTTTTAATTTGGCTTTCTATGGTCTGACAGTTCTGGCATGATGCACTTTATAAAAGGAAAGAAAAGCATTTCCATAGTAATGTGCAAACTATGCTTACATCTTTCCCTCTATGCAGATTTTTCAGATGAATTTTGGATCCACACCTGTTATTTTGTCCTGGAAGACACATTAAAATCAATTTGAAGTAACAGTGCGTGTGCTCTCTCTCTCCTTTTACTTTTACAAAAATCACTTCATACAAAAATTTGGTTCAGTGTTTCATGCATTCTAGAAACTAACTAACAGCACTACTGAAAGAATGGATATTTTCTTTCAGTCTATGAGGAAAAAAATCTCAGTATTTGGATTTTTTTTTGTTATTGTTATTTTATTACATATTCTATAAACTTGATCAGACTCCTTTTCAGAAACTGGGCGGTGATCCACCTTTACTGATGCGGAGTCAAGGTTAGTCCTCTTCAGTTGTCTCACATGGATGAAGAATGGTTTTACAATGAAGCAAAACGTTTCCTTTCTGCATCAATTAGGAAATGCACAAATGTTCTTTCTGTAACAGATGGCTCAGAATAACGCAAATGAATTCCATCAACATTCACTGTACTAGAAAGGAATGGTAGATATCAAATCTACAATGTGTAAGGGCTTCAAACAAGTCATGTTAGGGCTTTTCAGAAGCTTTGATAGAAATGACTCTTCTCATCTATTTCAGAAGCATTTTAGAAGGAGCCTTGAATTGCAGGTGAGTGACCTGTCCAGCAAATGAGAGCAGGCACACAGGAGAGGTAAGAGACCTGCACAGCTAATTAACTAATGTTTCTTCATTTCCTTTGCATTGGTTATATATAAATTCCTGTAGAATGATGCTTGATTGGTAGCCAACACATCTGAGGCAGTTTGATCAAACTCCTTGTGACACTGGCATCACTCAAGGCAAAAAAAATAAAATAAAAAATCTGAGTAAGTATCTGCTGAAATTCCCCGCTGGGCAAGCACTCTGTTTTGTTGCTGGTCCATCTGTTGTCTATCAGCTGGAGAGCAGAGTCTTAAGGCTGGGAGGGAGGGAAGAAGGTACACAGCATGGTAAAAATGCGAACAGTGGGACCGTCTGGCCGTTGTAGCACTGCAATTAATATCACCTCTCTGCTTGTACCCACTTCCAGTAACAATTTATATGGGGTCAAGCCTTAGGTGGCTCCTTAAACCTCATGGAAATAGCCTGGTTTCCTAATATTTAATGTCTCATTTCCATCAGAAGGCCAATTTCAAGTTCTGGATGTTTGCAAAACAGATGAACTGACATCGCCCTTTTAACTAAGCATCAGGTGAGAAAGAAAAATACTGCTCCAACCCTATTATCTTTAGAAGAGGTCCCTATTTGCAGTGCAGGTGTTGTATCAAGGGAGCAGCTCATGGATTTGTTGGCTACTAAATATAGGAGAGTTTATTTGTGTTGGTTTCATGTCTTCATTAGCTCTATGTTGCTGATTAAAAAGAGGGTGCCTGAGGCGTGGAGCTGCTTGGCCGTCACTGTCCTGCACAGGATCCGTGGTGTGTGAGGAATACATGGTGCAGCCTGTTTCGCGGAGGTGAGAAACTTCGCTCTTTCCTTCCCAAACAACAGGTCTGTCAAAAAGAAGCTCTGGGAGGGAATACCATGCAGAAACTCCTTCCTGTTGCTTTTACTCTTTGTGAGGCTGAACTTTTACATATTGCTCAAGTTTAAAGTGAAACATCATCCATGCACATATCAGTCATAGGGACATTTAAAGACATTTAAAGAAGTAAAGTCTGAATAAGAATTTCAAGATTTACCTTTCAATTTCCTATATCTTCACAGTAATCTAGTTGTTCTAAAATCCCTTTGTGTGTTACTACTCTCTGTTCATTTCTTCAGTAGAGACTGCATTAGATATTTGCCTGTCAGCCCTGTGAGACTGTCCAGAAGCAAAAAAAAAAAAAAAAAATATCAGGAAAGGAGATGTTCTGTAAACACAAAGTGTTTATAGCTTCCTTTCATATATCAAAGTTTGGCCAGCAGCTGCATTTTGCAGTGGTTGGAAGTAGTACACGCTTTAAAACTGTCTACACAAATGTCTTTGGCAAGGAAATGTCCTTTTCAGGAAAAAAATAACACTTGTGCAAGAATGGTCTTGCAATTGAGATATTGTACCCTTACATGTACATTGACAGGCATTGCCTTGTAGAAGTTGAGCCCGTGTACTGGAGTTTGCATTGCCTCTAAATAGTGCCTCAGACAACAGCGTTAGGTTTCAGGAGACACCTTCCCTGTGCTTGGTAAGTGACAGAGTGCTCGGAGAGTTTTTAGTGGCTGCTGAAATCCTTAAAATGCCCCGGGCGGAAGAACTGGTGATTTGTTTCTTAAGAAGCCACAGAACAGCCAAGTACCCTGACAGCAGAGATGGCAGTATGCATCTTCATCTTCCTCTTAATTGGACAAAACTTTGAGGTCAGCTGGGCCTAATTCTCCAAATGTGTGGAAAAGGCATTTGCTGCTGAGGTTTGGGGAAGCCTGGCTGGCCTGTGAATAGGCAACTGCTGTGCAGGGGTGCTGCAGTGAACCTTTGGTGCACGTGGCAAAACAACAAACTGGATACATACAGTGTATTACCAGGCACTGTCATAGAAAGGTATTTAGTGGTGGTTTTTTGCTTCTGGAAAGGAAATTCTGAGTCACAAGCCTATTGTATTTAGAGTCATGTTTCCACTGAGAGTCATGAACCTGTGCCATGCTCTGCCATGCATGGAAACCCAGCCTGTGATGAGTGAAAACATTTTGAACTGGGAGGAGTGGCTGCCAGCAAAAGGCGATGACCTTGATAAGCTTGAGGGCTGGGCAACAAAAAGCTCGTGAGGCTGGGGCAGAAGAACAGGGTTCCCCACGTCTTGGTACAGATGGAAGCAGCTGGCTGAGTGGCAGCTTCGCTAAACAGGACCCAGGCTGGGCATGAACCAACAATGAACAATGAATCTTGAATAAACCAAACAGTGTCCTGGGCTACAACACCAGGAGGATAATGGCCAGGAGATAGAGGGAAGTTATTTCCAGTTACTTGTGCTGGTGGATAATACCACTCAGCCATGCTGACAGTCCACTGGCATCTGTTGCAATGTTTTGTGTCCTTGAGAAATGGGTGAAGAAGAACTGGACAGTCAGGTAAGATGCTGGGCCATGCTTATTTCCAGAAACAGCCTCACTACAGGTAAGACTAGCAATTCACAGTGCACGGTCACACGTACATCAGTACTGCAGTTACAGCTTTACTGCTTACTTAGCACACTACAGCATCAAAAATAGGCAATGCTGGTCAAATTCAGAACTTTGCATCTTGTACCTCAACATTTGTTTGCTTCACTTAACCCAGCCAGGAAGGCGATTTGCAGACTACAGAGTCTAGATCATCACCCCTCAAATAGTCAACATAGTTTTTTCACTGTCTTCTTTAATAGTATTACAGTTGGTGTCCTCAAAAAATATGATACCGTTCCCAATTTGAAAGATTTATTAAAGACATTTCTTCCTGCCTTGCAATCACATACATGCATTCTTTCAGAATTCTGGATTGCATTTTGTATCTGTACCAACAGAGCTGTAATCATGTCTATGTCAGGTAAAATGTAGTTAGAAGACATTTATTGGATAAGTTTGCAAAAGATTTGCCTTGCCATTCTAAAACAACATTATGTTTCTCTCCATAAATTCTAAAGATTACTGGCAAAGGTAACCAAGAGACCAAACCCATGTTTTAGGTTAGGATTTGGTCCACTGATTTTGAGCATGTACATTCTGCAGACAAGATCTCTACTTCTACACCAACGATCTCTACTTGCCTACACTGAGTAGTGAAATAAATTTGGGGGCTGGACAAAAAAACATCTCCCACTTTGCCAGAAGAACTGAAGTTTGAGTACAACAGCAACAAACTCCTGCAGAACAGTGCTGGGTGCTGAACTCGGCCAAAAGAACAACCAGGGACCCAGAGAAGCACTGGAGGGCAGTGAGCTTTGAAGAGGGATGTCAGGCTACCCTTCCACTGTTTCGTCAATGCCAGCCTTACGGTTTTACATTTGCACCAGATTTAGTGATGATACATTTATAGGGTAGCTTTTTGTAGAGTCTAGGTCGCTGTAAAGAATCAGGATTAGAGACAGAGGCAATGCTGGATGTCTTTGCCATCAATCTGGAGATCTTCCAAATCTTGAAGACGAGAAAGTTACAATAGAAGATAAGAATATGCTGTTGTCTGTCTCATCGCTATCTTCTCTGAAATTCTGGTGCAGAAAAACAAAAGACAAAAGATTAAAGAAAAAAAAAATCAACACAAATAAGAAACCAGAGCATATAAATGGCAGGAATGTAGTGAACATAGTATACAGAATATGATGCATTTCAATATACACAACAAAAGGTCAAGTGGAAGAAATAAAAGATGCTCGTTAAGGCATTACAAACAAGATAAGACAATTTGCCTATTAGAGATAGCTTTGCATGAGATTACATGATTAAAAAACCAAAGCTGGTCCTGCTGGAAGTCTGAGCCCTACGTAAAATGTACTGATGATTTCCATCCTGGGGAAACGCCAGCAGCACAGAAAAGTCTTGATTAATTGGCACCCTGGATAGCAGGCCTAGGACTGGATGTTACTTTTACAGCTCGTAGCACACCACTCGTGCAAACTGCTCAGCAGAGAGCAAAGAGACAGAATGAGTGCCTTGAAGACTTCCCAGCGTAAACAGCTTCCAACCCAAAAGGCTGTACAAAGAAAATGTCCAGGTTAGCCCTAGTGATGGTTGCTGTGGCTGTGCCATGTTATCCTGGCACTGTTTGGACACTTGCTTTGACTCTGTGCAGTTTCTGTTTTCCAGACGGAGATCCTCTCTGCCCAGGGTTGACAAGATAGTCACACAAAGTTAAAATAAACATGCTTTGTGGGCTGCTGCTGTGGAAGCGCCTGTAATACCTCGTGAGCGCAGTGCCTGCTCCTTTGCCAGCACGTACCAGTTCTGTCCTTTGGGGCTGAATGGGTGCAACTCAAGCTGTTCCAGCTAACGGCTGCTTTAGGGAGTGGATAAAGGAGAGCATGTGAGGCACAACGAAAAGCACTGTCCTGAAGCAAGGCTTCATTCCACAAAATAACAAGGCTGGGTATGGACTGGGCGCAGTGCGGAGGCAGAGAGGTTTTCCTGGCCCTCCCATGCCATGTGAGGAGGAGGAGGAAGGTGTCGTGTATTGTGTGGGACTGGTGAAAGGGCAGAGGTACCTGCACACACCAAGTCATGGAACAGCTCTTCTTGGACTACAGTTTAATGAATTTTTGCACAGTCTCTTAGAATTAGATGGAAAACATTGTCAGCTGTAGAGGAGGAAACCAGAGCCCCCTGCCGCCCCTCTGGGTCAGTAACAGCAGTTATCTCAGCCAAACTCGGGTGGCAGATATGGGCACGGGACTGCTTTCACATCCAGACACTCATTCAGCCTCACACAGGGGCTGGTTACGTGCTGTGGTTTCATATCCACACAAAACACGTGGATGTGCATTGCTAGTGGGTCCTTCATTCAGTACCCATTAAGTGTGTGTGCGTGGTGAGCGTGCACGGGCTGTCTCATATCCAGCTGTGTGAGTTTGGGGGCTGTCTTTCTCCTTGATAGATTGAACTGGAAAGAGGCAAACTGAAAGGAAACTGTGTACAGCAGACAGGCAGACACACAACTTGAAAGGCCAGGAGCAACAATAAAAACTGGAAAGCAGCCCCTTTGTACATGCTGTCAGCAGAGCAATCACACCTTGTAACAGCAGTAGCAGCTTGCAGAGTGCCCTCTAGTGTAAGTGGGACCTTCAACTATTTTGATCTGCTGAACAAAACTAGTCTGTGTCATAGGAACACGCTATGAAGTCAGCCATGCCGTGCAGGCGCTGGCTGTGGTGCTAGGGTGGCAGGGGCTTGGCTTAGCAGCAGCATGCTTCAAGAGCCAGCCCTTAATCCTGCTCCTCCCTGGCTTATCAAATGGTTTTTGATGTGCGAAGCGGCTCATCAAGATTAGGACGTGAGCTGTGCTGCTCGCTGGTCATAGTAAAATGACACGCGGCTGTGTGCTGGCACTCGCTCACAGATGATGTCTGAAGGGTGCAGCCCTTTGATAGGGGCTGTAAACGGGTTGTCTGGTAGGGCTGGCAGCGTGATACGGAAATAAAAGGGCACAGAAGAAAGGAAGCAGCCCTGAGCCATTCTAATAAGAACAGGCGTGTTCGAGACAGTTTTATTATCTTTGAATCCCTACTGCACATCACGGGAAGAAGAGTACGGTGGGGCTGAGGGCATGGAGTGTGGTGTTATACTTCAGTCCTGTGCAGCAAACACGTGTGCATCCTGATCCCAATATATCACCTGCTCCAAAACAGGCTGCGTATGGCATATGGCCACCTACAACCACCGCTGTAATATGCGTTCTACCTAAAAGAATTTCAAGATTATTCGTTTCACCATTTTATTGTGAAAAAGAACTAGAGAATTGGCCAAAATGCTCTCCTTTTGCATCAGTACAAATTGAGAGGAACCTTTGAGGAAACTCCTGATATACAGCTGTGTGTACACATAGCCCCACCTCTGCCCCACCTCTAGGTATAATGTTCTGATTTTTTTATAATTGGCCTAATAATGAAAGAATAAATGGGAATCTTTAATTACAAATACATGTAGGGAAGGGCTTTGGTGTAAAAGAAGATGGAGAGAAGGATGAAATATTTTTAAGGCCCTCCAATGCTTATAAGAGCCTACTATTAGACCCTTAGAATGACTTAAAAGCTAGTATAATCTTCTGGATTGCTATTTTTCTGCCATCTGTTCCTAAAATTGAATACTTTAACTTGTTACAGTAAATGGATAAAGGTTGTTTGCAAAGCAAGGCATAGACAGGAAGATTGGAGTGATGAATATTTAGATTCACAAAGCCAAATCAGACATTGGGAATATTTAGTCTGACACTCTGACTAAAACACAAGGCAGAATTTTCCTCAATTTATTCTTTTCCAAATGCATAAGTTCTTTTCCCTTTAAGAAAGCATCCGATTCTGATTTGCAATGTTTGCAATTTACACTGTCTGTGATTTCTATTCCAGACTACCCGTTTATTTCTAATTACCAAAAATTACATTTTGGAGTAGTTGAAAGCATGGGCAGACAGGCAAACATTTACCTTGATTGTGTTACTGAAGGATCAGAAACAAAAATCATCTCTTAGTGCTTACTGGAGTACTGAAAATCTAAATCTGCCCATTTCATAGGCAAAGTCTATTGTAATTAGGGTTTATATGTGATGTTTACTTAAATTTGTCTTGGTATGAAAGGAACGTGGTGCCAGTCTTTACAAAGGGATCTCCATGATCCTGAGGACTAAACTCAGGCAGGTTCAGGCAAGATGCCTGTGTACATCAACTTATTTATAAGTAATCTGAGAAAGGAGATGAGCAGAGAGGTATCGGTGTTTGCTGCATTATTGTTTAAAGTCAAATCTAAAAGCCAACTGGGAAGAGGTACAGCTGCGTATTTTCAAGACTCTCTGTACACCTAACAGGCAATAAATTGGCGGTGTCAGTAAGTGTGCAGTAACACACATGGGGGAAAAATAACCTCAATTATATACATAGAGTGAGGAGTTCTGAATTAAGCAATTAGCACTCAGGGGAGTGATGCTGCGAGTCATTTATGAATAGTTCCCTGAAAACATCGGTTTAGTTCTTAAGCAGTTATCACAATGATCACTTAGATGGTAGGAATTATTAGGAAAGGGACCAAGAAAAACTATTTAGGCTTATGCTGTCTGGATGCCTAGCATGTCCACAGCTAGAGCGCTGGCCACCCTCCTTCAGAAGGGACACTAGGGGCTATAAGAGGTACAGAAAATGATTGGTTTGGTTTTTGATAACATTTTGCAAAGTTGTACATTTGCCAGACAAAAGAAGAAATTAAACATTACCAGTTTTGAGAAAGGGACTGGACAGGTTAATGATGAATGGGCTTGCTGACAACTATGAAGCATTAAAATCCAAATGGAAACTTGGGCTCAGAAAAATTCTAGGCTCTAAATGGCTAGAAGCCTCGAAGGAGGTGAACTATGGCCAGAATCCTCCTGTGTGTGCCCCGACCTCATTGAAGCGCTGGTAGAAATGGAGTATTAAAAGAGACAGACTTAGTGAGCACAGCCCAGTCCGTTTTGCTCTTCAAATTTGCTTGCTGGAAATGGAAGCTATTGAAAATTTGCAATGCAATTTTTCTTTGTTCTATAAGAGAGAGCTATCAACCAGGCAATTTGTCTGTAATATTCACACGGGCATGGGAGAAGCAAAGTAGCAAGAAAAATACTGTCATTTTTATTCTCTGCTTCCTTTTATAAACATGTTTTTGAGGATAAACCAAAATTATCATATTTCACGATTACCATTAGTGGTTTGGGATTTGTTTGGGCTGCTTTTTCCTATTCAGAAGCTGTATAACAACACACAATCTCTTCAAATAACCTGGGAAATTGTCAGCATTAATTTTCATGAACGCTCAGTGCCAGCAGTCTTTGCCAGATCAGATCTCAGCCTTTTTTCTACTTCCAAATCACCAGTGGATCTTCCTCAAGGCTTGCTGCTATGACATTAATAAAGTACTGGGAATCATCCTGTCGAGTAGCAAGTCAACAGACCGGCAGGTGAACCAATTCCCTCCCCATAGGATGCTAAGATACATTGATACAGACGGAACAAAATTATTTTGCCATAATAGCTCTCACAAATAGGAAATATCTGATCAGTAACAGATGTTATTAAGGTTGAGGCTTGCAGAGCAATTAAAGAGGGGTTGTCAACACCCGCAGATGACTCAGTAGCAATCAGATTTCTGCATCTGCCCTGCAGTGGGACGGTGGTGGCAGCCTGCAAATGTAACAGCCGTCAGAGAAACTGTCCTTAAATTTCCTCTTTCATGACAGCCCCGGCAGCATCCCTACAGCACGTGCTGCTCACTTTCAAATCTATTTCGTATCTTCAGATCAGAGTTTTGGAGCATTCCAGGCAGAACAGCGCTTTTAACTTTGTTCTTTGTGTCTCCTCCAGTCCGCAGGCAGCTGAGCTCCATCTTTTGCTATTTTAATGAAACGCGTGTGGCCTGGTGCTCTCTGTCCTCACGGGGCACGGTCTGAGCCAGTTTACATTTCCTGTCACTGATGTGCCTCAGAGAGCTTCAGGGACACCGGGGCGTGTATTTAAAGGTTATTTACAAAGCAAATTCCTGAGAGATAAAGAAAAGACCATGAGTTTTTCCCAAGCAATGACAAATTTTCTGTAGAACATGTTCAGGCACACATTAAGTATGTGCAGAAAAAGCCAAAGTATAAATCTTTGCAGCTGTGTGTGGCAGGAGCCACAGACCTTGCAGTGTGGAAGGTATTTTTGTGGATTACAATGTTGTGGATAACAACTGTAGCTTCTGCTACAGACCAACAGCTGCTGGAAGGGAGCGTGCTTTTGTTGTTCCTCAGTTGCAGAGACCCCTCCTATACTGACCAGACCCCTCCTACACTGACCGCTACTTGGCCTTGGATGTGGCACTTCAGCTACGAAATGACAGGTACATTGCTGCAGCCAGTTTACCAGTCAATAGGAAATTAATTGAAGTATTTCCACATCACACAGTGAAGGCAGCAAGTCGCAGAAAACTTGGTGATTTTGGTGAAACTGAGCAGCAGCCTCTGGGCTTTAACTGAGCCCAGCCTGGTGGCCCTACATGTGTTACCTACAGGGGCTGAGAGGCTCTCTAACCTCTTCAAAACTGTAAATTCTTGTGTTTGTGCACGTTTTTTGGTAGTTGTACAGCATTTGGACTGATACAACTTCATTAAGCAGCTTAAGGAGGAACTCCTTGAAACTGTAAACAACTGTGACACACACTTCATTTAGACAGGAAGGTGAGCCCAAAACGGCCAGCGAGGAAGGAGAGTTTATGGAGAAATCCACAGCCCCAAGCCTTGCTGGCGTTGCGCTGCTTCCCACAACAACAACAACAATTTGGCGCCGTGTGGGAGGCGACGCGGGCGGTGCAGCACCCCGGCACCCCTCCGTCCCGCCCGCTCCCCTCAGACCAAGTCCCGCCCCCCTCCCGTCAATCATCCTCTCCTCGCTCCGCCATTGGTCGAGAGCGGCGGCGGCGGGGCGAAGGGAGGCGGCGATTGGCGGGCGGGAGCCGCCGGGCCGGGCCGGGCCGGGCCGGTGGGTGAAGGGGAGGCGGTGAGGGGGGGGGGGCCCGGCCGCCATGCCGAAGCGCTCCTGCCCCTTCGGGGAGGCGGCGCCGCTGCAGCTCAAGACCCGCGTGGGGCTGCGGGAGCTGAGCCGCGGGGTGCGGGCCGAGGAGCTCCGCAGGGAGATCTTCGGTGAGACTTTGGGGGCTGTAAGGGTATAGAGGGGGAGGGGAGGGGGGGCGCGCACCGCACCGTCCCCTCAGAGAGCTCCCCGGGGGGGTGAGGGGGCGGCCGGTAACGCTCCTGTGGTGTCCCGCGGCAGAGCGCACCCGGCGGCTGCTCTTCAGGGGCGCCCAGGCGTGTGCTGAGGGAGCCTGGGCCCCGCTGCCCCGGCCCGCTGCCGGCCGCTCGACGCAGCCCGAAGGACAGGGCCCGGCCGCCGGCAACGGGAGGCGCTGGAGCGGGCAGCTGCGCATCGGGAGCGACGGGAGGCTGCTGAGGAGCGAGGCCGGCACGGAGAAGGGTGAGTGAGGGGGTCCCGAGGGTAAAAAGGTGGGTTTGGGGATGTGGAGAGTGGCTGGAGAGGGGTTATAGGGCCCGGAGCACGAGTGCTGTGAGGACTTGCTCTCTGCAGCCACCTGAAAGGAAGGTGTGAGGAGCTGGGGGTCGGCCTCTTCTCACAGGTAACTAGTGATAGGACTAGAGGGAATGGCCTGAAGTGGTGCCAGGGGAGGTTCAGGTTGGAAATGAGGAGACATTTCTGCTCAGAGAGAGCAGTCAGGCATTGGGACGGGTTGCCCAGGGAGGTGGTGGAGTCCCTGTCCCTGAGGTGTTCAAGGAAAGGTTGGACGTGGTGCTTAGGGACATGGTTTAGTGGGTGACATTGGTAGTAAGGGGATGGTTGGACCAGAGGATCTTGAAGGTCTTTTCCAACCTTAATGATTCTATGAGGTGTCCCTGCCCATGGCAGGGGCATTGGAATTAGATGATCTTTGGAAATGGTTGCAAGTGCGGTCTGCTTGATACTGTCTTAATGATCTCTCCATTAAGAGGAGTGGAGGGAAAAGCCAATAAAGCCATGGGGCGAGCAGTTGTGTTTTTCAAAGCACTGCTACCTGTAGCTGTAACATCCAGTGGAGACACCACACTCCTGCAATTCTTTCAGTTTTCAGGTTCTTTTTCTGTTTTTCTATAAAGTACTTATCTACTTACTTGCATCTTTTCCAAGCAGTTCCACCAGTGGGGGTTTCCAAAGCCTGCTCATCATGTGTAAGAACTGCCGATGTCAAGGAAGCGTGTTCGCAGTGTGACCGGTTCGTATGTGAGAGCTGCAGCAGGCTCTGCAGCTGCTGTAACACAGTCACCTGCTCTTTGTGCTCGGTAATTGAGTAAGTGCCTTTTCAACTTCTCAAACTTGTAACTCTGAGTGTCGGTTGTAGCTTATGAAGTCGCAACAGTTACCTAGCTCATACATCCGATTGACTTAAACTCTTTGGATATTGAATTAGGAGCAGTAAAACTGTCTGAAGCATGGGAAATAAAATGCCTGCGTGAAGTTGTCTAATCAGTGTTAGTGCAAGTCTAGTTCAGCTTCTCATTTAAATGTTCTAGGAAGCCAATGTTCCTCTTGCTTTCTCACCAGCAATAAAGTATGCTGGCCAGTGACAAATAAATACAGTCCCAAAACTTAAGATTACTCCTTTGAAACTGTCATTAAGAGACCTGTGATGTAAAGAAAGTGCGTTGGCGTCCCGTGGTTACAGTTGCTAGTGGAATAGGATGGCATTCTTTATGTTCTAGAAACAGTAGGCACTGACTTTGTTTTTCTGTTTGTTGTTTTGTGTTGTTTTTTTTCTCCTCCTAGTTATGGTGATGTTGGTGAGCAAGTTCTCTGCAATGGTTGTTCAATATTTCAAGTCTGAAACCTGATGAAATAGCCCTCAGGGCTAAGATGTCCGTAAAATTCATGAAGTCTCTTCCTTACGGATGATCAATTAATCCTTTTAGCATGTGAATTAATTATGGAATTTCTATGTTTTATATCTTTATATTGTACTTTTTAATATTGTAGCTAAATAAACTTTTATATTTTGAGGATTTCTAGATTATTTTGAGTCAACTTCCTGCTTTGTTCCCCCATTTGTGATATGTCTATCTGGAAGGGACTACTTTGTGGTCCTAACTGGTATTCCTCGTGTAATAGAGAATTCCAAATATCTATTCAGTGCCTCTCTGCTTGTTACTCATGTCAGGATGTTCCTTTTATGGATCAGAATAGAAATAATTTGCTCCTCTTGTGCTTCCAGGTGAGTGTATATCTATTCTGGACACACAACCCTTTGTTTATGAGCTAATTTGGAAAATCAGTCATGCCTGAAGGCTTCTCCTAATAGATGGTGTGTCAATTTCCGGTTACATTTTCATAAAACTGTCACAAGCATCTTATGATTACTGGCAACTTGAATAGTTTTAATTATTTCTATCCCTTCTTTGATAGGGAAGAACATTGGTGCTACAGCTTTTGAGTGCAAACAGAAAGCCAATACAAAGCCAATACTCCAGGAGTGTAGTGTCAAAGATTAATTTTGCCGTACCTTCCTTACTAGGCCAGCTTCATAGAAAGCAGCTCATTTGTATGACTCGATCATCTCTACTGTACTCTTAATATTGTCCTGAATACCCGCTAGAAATAGCTTATCTATAGGGGTCTGACAAATGGTCAGCACTCAAGGGCACACCTCCACAAACTCGCATTCCTCATTTTCCTTTCCTGTCATAGCAGACACCAGTTTGCTTAGTATTCTTTGTGCTGTAGGCACAACCCCCCCCCCCCCCCCAATAATTTTATTTTACTATTTTGCTACATATATTTAAAAAAAAAAACAAAAAAAAAACAAAAAAACCTGACCAGACCTTTCATCTTGTGAACCAACCTTAACATATGTAAAGCAATACTACAAACCCAGGGGTCTTTATCTTAGTAAAATGATAACTTCAGTGAATACAGGAAAAAATATTCCAGACACAGACGTGGGAGGAAAAAAAGATCCTGATGATACTCTGAGGTAAAGCTCCATTTTCCCTTATTACTTGCCCTGAATGTCCAAACCAAGGCCTACCACTTACGCTTCCCAGTCTTCTCAACTGTACTTTGTTTTGCAAGAAGTAACTTTCTTACCTCTTTCTATCCACTATAGCTACTTCTGTTTGAAGAAACTGAAAGGCCCTTGCAATGCTAGCTCAGTTGAGAGATGTATTTGTCTCATGAGGAGCTGTTGAAAAAGAAACAAAATCATGGAATGGTTTGAGTTGGAGGGGACCTTAAACCTACCCAGTTCCAACCCCTGCCATGTGCAGGGACACCTCCCACCAGCCCAGGGCCCAAAGCCCCGTCCAGCCTGGCCTTGAACATCTCCAAGGATGAGCAGTACCACAGCTTGCCAACCCGACCGGTAAGCACAACCAGGCGGGACGTTAGCTGTCACTGAGCAGCAGCACCTCGAGGTGCACACAGCGGGGTGGCATTCTCTAGGCACGGAGCAGTACCTTCTGTAACTGTGGTGACACTGTAACATCGCCTGCGCCCTCTAGGGTGCCCCGGGGGGTTGTTGTGCTGCGCTGCTGGCTGCTCATGTGCTGCTGTAGCCTGGCTGGTGCCCCAGCATTTCCGTGTTCCGCATACTTCGTAGCCAGCTGGAGCTTACTTGTTGTTACTGCAGCCTGGAGTTTGAACAACTGTAAAACGCGCCTTGTTTCCACCTCCAAAGCAAACAAACAAGCTGCAGCACGGGCAGTTTAAGTCAGTTGGGTGAGCTGGTAGCGGAAGGGTTTGTCGGCGTGCAGTAATCCCCCGGCGTTATCTGTTCTTCCAGAGCTGTCATAGATCAGGAATGACGGCGGCACTCTGCTGCAGTCCCTGGTTGTCAGGATCACAGGGCAGATAACAGCGTTGTTCCTATGGTAATCATGGGACACAAAGCTGAGTTTTGTGAATGGGAGGAATCTGTAGCTACTGTGTTTAAATGCTAGTTTGGGGAAAGAATTTAAAAACCTGGCGTTGCTTCATTTGAAGCTCTAAGCAGTGAACAAAAATGTTTTTCACTCCAGCATATTTTTCAAACTGAAACCTTTAAGTGTGTTTCTGTGTTGTTGGTTTTTTTTTTTCATTCTCTGGAGAGAGTGAGAGACTGAAAGCACTGTTTTGCTTCCAGGCTCCTGGAGAGAAGAGACTTGTTGTTTACAAATGATTTGTGTTTCAGAGAAGTTGATATGTTTTTTGGCTCATTTAGTCACTACTGTATTTCACATAGAACTGTCTTCTCTAAACCAGTGACATGGATTTTGTGGTTTAAACTTGTGTTATTCTCTAGCCTGGCCCTTTGGAAGGTGTTTGCTCATCAGGCTGAGGAGCTGGGAGAAGAAAAAAGCAGGAGGAGTAGAGTCAGGAAGAGACTGGTGAGAGACTGGGAGGAGTAGGGATGTTCTCACGTCGGGGTTGTGCATCATGCGTGTAAGAAAAGTTTTTTGTGGTTACCAATTCATGCGCTTGTCAGGATTCAGAAGGTGTGAAGAACTGCTTCTCATGGGCTTGTATTTCCCAAAGCTTCATTACTGAGGAAAGCTCCAGCTCCTGTTTTGCAGTTTTTAGATGAACAGTCAGAGGTAGGACTGGGGACTGGTTTTAAGTCTTTGTATTGCCTTAAAAAAAAAAACGACAACAACCAACCAACCAAAACTGCGAAAGAGAGAGAGATCCAAGCTTTTTTTCCGTTGTCTCGTTAACATCTATTCACAAGGCCTTGTCTGCTGCCACTGGTCAGAGCTGTGTGTTGTGTACTTGGTGGACTACATGGTAGAGCCAAAGAAATCATCTGTTCTATTAATTGGGCAGGAAGATGCTCTTTTATCCTGTGCTTTGCTGTTTTTTCTTCCCCTCCTATTCAGTGCAAAGTACTAAAAGTTTGTGTGACGTTCAGAGCAAAGGGGATTCGTTAAGGAGCTTGCATATGAGTGGGTGAAAATATCCTACAGTAAGGTTTTTGGGGATGGGTGCAGAACTTCTTTTAAGGCCTGTTTATCGTTACTGGTGAAACAAGTCTCAGAGAGCCCAATTTGATGTGTAAAAGGGAGTGAACTCATCTGATCAGGGTTGGCCGACGCTTTGTTTCTGTGCTGTGTTTGCTGTTTCCCATCAAGCTGAGATCCCAAGCTGTCATAGAAATGTGCGAGGTTGTCCTGGAGGGGGAAGGAACCTCAAACCATCCAACGGAAGCAGTCTACCAGTGGGAAGAACAAAACCCATTCAGGTTGTGTAGGCAAACTTTGGGTATCGCTGCTTCATAGATGTGAAATGTGTGGGTTTGGTGGGAGACTCTTCCAAGGGAGCATCTTTCTTTCCTCCTTCGGGCTTTTGCATGAGGACAGATAAAGTGAAGACTGACTGTGTGTACCCTGATATTTCATTTCCTCATGCTGTTTCTTCTACTCTTTATAGTTTTTCTATGCTGGTTCTTGCAGGAGTAGGCAGCAAAGCTTTGAATACTTTTTTGCTCCTATTGAAATAATTTGGTTAACCTATTAAAGGTAGCCAAGAGGCTTCAAACAGTGTTAACACTTCTTTAAAAAATAAATAGAAGCAGTGTAACTCAAAGACCAACTCTGCTTATAGATAGAAAATCAGAATAAAATTACTCTAAATGTTATGTTCCATTTTATGTTAATAAAATTGCTAAGCAGTGAGGGATCAGATAGTTGCTGTATATTTATAACATTTTAATGACTATCACAGCTATACCAATAACTTTATCTTTTATATAATTATTTGTAAAAATGTTGAAATATACTCCCTGTTGATTGAATTTTGAGCTGCTTGTAATTGTAATACAAGTTTTAATGATATTTGTTCTGCCATGTATTCTGGGCTTTTGTTGTTTTGTAAGGTTTGTTTCATTTTGTTTTTCCCTTAAGGAAAAGCCTCAGCTCCTGGAATCAAATGATTGCATTTTTATTATAAACTTAGTTCTCATGACTGTAATTTCCACTAAAACCTAGTGACAAGACATTTTATTGCATACCTCTCACAGAGGTGGTTATTGCTTAAAGATCTTAGGGTTGCAGGATTTATTTTAAACTTCAGGACTGTTTTAATTCTATTTTCTTACATTACTTTATTCAAGTGTAATAGCTGAAATCATAATCCCCATCTCATCTGTTCTGTTATGTTCTGTAAGAAATGGGTGTTTCTGTTTCTTTCACTGATCAACCCACTTGCAGGTAGCGAGGCCAGATACCTACTTGATAAACCCGCAGGGCAATGTAAAAATCACGGTAGGTCCACCAGGCAGTGTCTCGATCTGCTCTACATACACGTGCGCTTAAATCTGCAGTGAAGTTCTGAAAATCGCCTGAGGCTCCCTGAGCAGGAGTCGGCTTTAATCTGATCAGCCTCAGGACGAACGTTTTCCCTCACCTTTTCAGAAGTTTCGTGCTATATCCACAAGGTGGCATCGCTTTGCTAGTTTTGAGTAGATTTTTGCCGAAGTTCTCTTTATAGCCTGTACAGTTTGATCCGTACGAATATAATTGTACGGATAGTTTTATTTTGCTTTTGTTTTGCCTTTAAATGCCCGCCTTATAAATCTGTAGGTCCAAAGCAGATATTTCCAAAATAATAGTTTATCTAAAATAATAAGAGTTAGATATAGCCTGAAATTCACAGTGAAACTCACCTTGTTGTCTACAAAGACAAAAGCAAACTGTAATGTACGTGCATCAACATCAATGAATGAAATTGTTTTTTCTTTAAATTTATAGGTGTCAGTATCATTTAAAAAAATGTATTATTTATGCATAAGCCAGGCAATATGCAAGTTTTTGTTTGTTGTTTGCTTGTTTTACTGATTTTTTAAGGACAAAACAACCACCCTTGCATCACATTCTAGATCTTCATTAAATTAACACCACACACAAGTCGCTTCTCAAGGACATGAAGGTGATTGTTGTGCCAGTAGCAGGAGTGTAAGGCTGTGTTTGGAGATGTACCAGAGGGTGCTGAGTGAGGACAGTGTCACTACGAAGCTGCAGGCTGTCATCTTTGAAAGGCAGTGGCAACGGGGGAATGGTCCTGATGATTGCAAAGATGAAGGTTGTGCTGTTCTTCAAAGAGAACAATTTGAGGAATTATGGGCTGGTCAGTCTGACCGAGGTCCGTGGAAAGGTTACTGAGGGAATCCTCACAAAGCTGCGTCCAGCGCTATGTCCAGACACAGGAAGGTTAAGAACACAACTGGGAACAATCAACATGGATTTATCAAAGGCAAATTAGTCTGGCCAAGCTTAACTGCCTTTTGTGATGAGATGAGCAGCACTGGATGAGAGGAGAGGAAGCTGTGTCATTTACCTTGGTGTTAGAAGGGCTTTCAGCAGTCCCCCAAAGTGCTCTTGTGGAAAGCAGGATGGGAGAGGCGCGGTTTGGACACACGAATGACAAGGTGGGTGGAAAGTTCACAGAACTCTCAGATGCAGAGGGACAGGCAAGGCAAAACCCAACCAGCAGCATTCCCTGGGACTTGCTGCTGGAGCTGCTGCTGTTGAACATTGAAACATCTCCTCTGCTGACCTGGGTGTTGGGGCAGAGCAGACTGGCAGCGAGCCCCTGGCAGGCACAGTGCGGGAGAGCACTGCAGGGCAGGAGCCAGGTGTCCCGGTGGGCAGGGTGCACGTGAGCCACAGACCAGGTGGGCAGCGTGAGCGAGAGCAGAGCCAGCGTGGTTCTGGGTGCGAGATCCAGAGCTGCTGTACCACACAGAGGCTTTCCTCATCCCAAAGACCCCGCAGAGCAGAGGTGCTGCTGGCAGGCAGGAAGCCTGGCTACTTCCATTGCGCGACAGGGCACGGCTGCAGCCTTCTGTCACAAGCACAAATGTTCCAGGATTGTAAGGCTGACTTTTCACGCGTGGTTCTTTTCAATACTGAAGAATTTACTGCTGAAACCCTCTGACACTCTTTGACCTGCTCTGTTCTTCTGTGTGTTGATTACTGATAACCCTCAGAAATGAGGAACTGGTAAAAGGATATGTGGTCTGAGTGTGTCCACTCTTGCATCCTGTTTACTCTGCTAGAACTACTCATATGATGAGACTTACCATATTACCAAAACCCTTAACCAGCTGTGATGTAGAGCACAGGACTTTGCAGAATGCAGATTCCTGAGCCTCTAGAAATTGATAAATTTTCAAGCAAACAGCTTACATACATAAATGTGCGTTAGTTCTTGTATCTCAGTCCCAGCAAGTTTCATTTTAGGAGCTTGATTCTCCCACGCTTTCTTGCACTGAGTAATAGCTTGCTAAATGAGTAATCTAATTGTTCTGATTTCTCTTTCAATGATACCAAGATTATTTACTGCCGCAAACTAGATTGGAAAATGTTTTTAAACCCAGTAAAAAAATAAGGTTAGCAACCTGGGATGGTACTTGTTTTGGAGGAACGCTGTAAGGAATTATTGCAGTATAGTAAAATATACGTCTGAAAGTGTATTCAATGTGCAAATTTTCACGCTCTCCTCACTAAAATGTTAAAAGAAGAAAGCTCAAACACTTTCTTCATAATGTTTCAGATTCAGCTGAGTGGTTTAATTCGAGGTTGTTCTCGAAATCCTCACTTCTTTGAAGATGAGAGAACTTGCTCGCAGTGATGGTTACTACTTAAAGAGATGGCTCAAGATACCTGTGTGTTTAGATGGGTCAGATTTTCGTGTGCATTCTAATTCAGCAATTGTATGGAGTAAAGTAAAGATGCTCTATAGAACAGTACCTAATTCATGTGAGTTCATATCAGCACTGTTCAACAGCGTCTGTAAGCCCTGAAAAAAACCTTTGAGTCTTTAGTAAATTGTTTTGTGTTTTTGCCTATCCAATGAGTGCACCATCTTAGTGAGACCAAGAACTAGAATTTATTGTAAACCAAATTAGAGGGGATTTCCTTTTTCAGTAGCAGAAGTCTCCTACCCTTTATTTACTGTGTGTTTTCACAGACTGATATATTCATGATTATAATCATTGCTGTAACCCTGCATTCCCTCACACATCATTTAACCACTCTGTCCATTTTGTGCTGATACAGCAGTGACTCCTGCACTTCTGTCCACTTCAACACTAGTAATTTTTCTTTCTGTTGCTGTAGTTCTGTCCCTTTTTCTGCTGAAGAGGCCAGCTGAGCTCGTGATGCTGTCTGTTCATTGCTGGTGGTGTTTGTAATCTGCTGCCAAACGATGTCATTTCTGGTTCTTTCATCTTTTCCGTACTGCCAGGTATTGTCTTCAGCTGTTTTACAGTGCAATCACAGCTGAAAATCTGAAATTTCCGTAGTATGAATTTCACGGGCAGGCTCTTCTATCCGAGTTAAATGAAAACTTTGATAACGAGTGCTTCAGAACTGAGACTACTTTTTAATGTTTTTAGTGGCGTACATCACTTGTACATGAAAACTAGTTCAAACCTCAACATTTGCTCGCTGTATTTTTTGAGAATTTCAGGTCTTGCAAGGATTTTAACTTTATACCTCTGCTCAGAATATTTTCTTAGTTTGCTTAACTCCTGCTACCATCTGTTGTTCACTAACTACTCAGAGCCAAGAGGGCTGATGGAGATCTGAGTTCTCTTAGATCAGCACTTGGCACTGGGAGTTTTTCACAACCCAACAAGCAGTTCCAACAGCTGCATGTATGAATCACTTAAGTTATAGTACCCTGCAGCACTTGGTTAAGAATGGTTTTTGACAAGCTGGTCAGATGCCACACAAGTGAAAGTGCTGTGAACTGAGCTTCTTGGAAGGTGTGACATAAATGTAAGATCATTATTTTGATGCTGATTTTTATGTAACGTGCTCTAAAGTTTCATTCTTGTTCAGAATACTTTTGAAATACCTAGATTGCACCCAAAGATCTACCATGAACGGCAAAAATAAATACAAGTCAGGAGGTTGGGAGGGTAGTTGTTTGTTATAGCAAACTATTCTGACATATTCCCCGTGGTATTTCATATTACTGAGATAGTTTGCCCCAGCAGAACTGCTCTTCACATGCTCTTGTGTCAGTCTATATTTAAACCTGGCTCCAGCAGTATTTTATTTCAGTTGTTTTAGTCTGGTTTGCTGAGCTGTGGGGACGTTCTTGATTATGTTGTATATTTATTGAGAGATTTGCTATCATTTACTGTTCTTTTGCAAATGCTACAAAGCCTCATTTCATTCAGAGTTCAGCAAGCTACAGGAACACTTCTTGAAGTTTTATCAAGAGGATAGCATGGATTTCCTGTTGGTTTTGTAGCAGCTAGCTGAGCATACGTATAGAGCCGGAAGGATTGGCTTTTCTGCAGGTGTAAACCAGCCCAGTGTCACTGAGCAAACAGAGCTACACAGCTGAGGATCTGGTCCTGCGTGTAATTTGTTATGCCCTGCTGTTGTCATTGTTTGTTTCATGATAACCATTGCTTTGGCTGAGCATTTTACATAAGATCATTCACAGAAGAATTTACAGAGTCCATGTGTTTGGGGGGGGAGGGAGAAGGGACACACCATGACACAGTAGACAATCAAGACAATACCTTGATTTTATTTTGAAGCTCATCTCCAGACTGGCTGGAGCCAAGTAGCGTAACTGGGACAGTATCATTCAGGAATAGGGTGTTGAATCTTCCCTTCCCTCTGGGCAATTTCCCCAGAGCTGCCTGGCAGGACCTCCCCCGGGTTCCTCTTAGAAAATGACACCGGTGGGTACCCAGGGGACAATGAGGGATGGGTGCCAAAGGCAGAAAGCATCAGTCATTCCCATAAGTAGGGTGGGAAAGGACATGATTAAGTCTCCTGTTTCAACAGTTTAACCTTTTTTTTTTTTTTTTTTTTTTTGAGTCAGACTGCAGGCCTTTCACACCACTAGAAGAGCAGATTAAATTGGTCTTCGGATGTGCAGGCTGCAGACTGAGACAATGAACTTGAATGTGCTGAAGAAGGTTGGTGATAGTTTCCCAGATTTTAGAGAGTTCTTAAGAGTTTATGAGGATTTTAAGGAGTTAAAGAGAATATGGAACAGGGTGGATGGCCTGATCTAGTGGGTGGTATCCCTGCCCGTGGCAGGGGTTGGAATTGGGTGATCTTTAAGACCAAACTGTTCTGATTCTGTGATGCTAAGTGAATGCATTCCATCTGAGACTTTAAGTCAGTGTCTTATCAGGGATTTAACTGCAGTTTTGTAGAGCACCCTGGATACGTTAAACTCTGTACTTCTTACTACAATGAAAAGATAAGCTAGATAAAGGGCCAAGAAAGGGTCTGGTTTGCTTTTTCCAGTTTTTTTTTTACATTTACCAGCTGGTAAGATTACACAGCTTAGGGATACCCTGGAACAGAAATGGATGCCAGGCAGTGAGGGATGACCACACTTCTTTTAAAGCAACTCTATTCTAATTGTACTAAAGAAAAAGGAGCAAATGACAACAGGTGCTAGGCAGTTCTCGTCTTCCTGCCCTAGTCATTCCTAGTTGTGCTTATACAACAGAATTAACAACAGGGTTAATACTGAAAATATCAGGAGGAATAGGAAATCACTTCAAAACTCAAGGGGAGAAGTGCTCTTTGCTCTGGTTGGGCCAGTATTGCATGCCAAGACTGATCAGTCATGTTTCTACAGGAAACCCTGAGGATGTAGGTGTATAGAGTGTAACGTAGGTTTGGGACAGGTGACAAAGTTCAGTAAAGTAAGATTTATTGCTTGAGTACGGGTAGAGCTGAATACCTACAGCCAAGTACTCTGCTGACTTCAGTATTGTGTGTCTTCTAGGAAAGTCACTATGCCCAGATAGGCAGCAGACGCAGTCCTGACCTCACTGGAAACTACAGCTAGGGCTTTCTTCCAGTCTGTACGCCGTACCAGGTAGCGTTAATGGGGGAAGGAAGTCGTACACTACAGGCCACAACTACCCTAACTCCTTTGGTCATTAAATCCACACTTGTATGAGAGATGAAGGAAAGAGGGTGTCGCAGCTCCTTGATACTGTTAAAATGGAGCACAGCTGTACATGTATATTGGGTTTCTGAAGTCTCTGCAGTGACCTGAGGAGCAGCAGCAGGATACCGCCCAAGAAACAATTATTTAAAGTAAGAGGTATCATGTCAGTTCCTAACACACCAGCTACAAGGGGACTGCAGAAGGAGGTCTGAAACAGAATAAGGTGGCATAACAAAGAATGAATGAAGGCAGGGGAAAAGGGGGGGGGGGGAGAATCTTGTCTGCTGCAGAGACTGGGGAAGGAGGACAGTGTCAAAAGGAAAACATCAACAGGCAAAATGAAGAGAAAGGGGATTCAGACAAAACCGACATAAGAAGTAGGTAAATTGGGGGAGGGTACAGAACAGCGGGGCCTGGTCTTTGGAGGTAAGGCACAGCAATCTGCATCCAGGCTCAGTGCGGCGGGGAAGTGAAAGCCCACCTCCATGTGCCAGCTTTTTTCTGCTCCCAAGAGAGGAGATCTGCTCTCCCGAAGACAGACAGATGGCACTGCCATTGCCTGTGCTCCTGTGGGGGATTTTTCCAGATGGGGAGTTGGAAGCTTCTTTGTGCTGTTACAGCCTTCCTCTCTAGCAGCTCTTGACTGCTCGGGGCCTCCACCAGTCTGTGTACCCATATCATATGCTACTTGCACATGCACACACATGTGTCTTGGTACTGTGCGAATTTCAGCTGAACCTGTTGGAGATTGCTAACAGAAACTGAGTTACCAGCGCTGATCTTAGAGGAAAGACGAGGTGTTTTGCACAGAGGAACCGCAGGCAGCGCCGCCTCACCCAGGGACTTCATCAGTCAGACTCTGTCCTTTCTCATCTCTGACAGATATGGAAGATGGCACAGAAGTGACAAGTTCTCAAAGTTATCTGGAAAACGACTGGGTGATGCAGGAAGCATCACCTTCATCACAACCCAATGAGCTCTTCACTGGCATAAAGCAGGACAAATCAAAGGAAGGCCATTTTAAACAGCCACCTTTGATCTCTGCTTCCTTAACAACTGAGCAAATGAGCACAGAAAGTAAAACTTTGGAAAGGTAACATAACTTCAGGCTTTACAATCAAGTAAAGGGAGATACGAAGTCTGTTCCCTTTATCTTGGTTACACATTAGATTTCTGACAACCTCACCAGTGTAAATAAGTACATTCTGTTTTGCTTTCTTATATTTCCCTTCCTCTGCAACTTTGCAGCCTGCAGTTGCACCAAGTGACCTTGCTCCTTCCCCTCTGCTTTCATTCAGTTTCGTTTTATGCTCCTTACTGGACTGTTGCCGGGTATTCCTGTCTTCCTGGTTAGTTTCATTTCTCCGGTAATATCAAAATAAGGAAAAACTGTAGCTGCTGAAAAATATATGGAAAGCCTGCTATATGCTGTAACTATCCTAAAAATAGTATTACTCTATTTTCATTAATAAAATTCACAAAAGGGCATGTGTTCTGATCTTTTGCTACATCCATACATTCTTTAAAATCATCCCATCAATTCATCAAACACAGTAGAAAAGTTCACCTATCATTTAGAAAAGCAGCAAGGCCAGGCCTGTGTGTGGGAAAAGGTGTTGCAGTTGTCCTTCAACATCAGATTTACACTTCACTGAATTAAAAAATCAGGCTAAGGAGCAGCACAGACCTTGCCCTCAGACATTCGTGGGCTCCTGAGGCACTGCTGAAATGCAGAGAGCTGCTGGAGTCAGTTATGTCAGGCACCGTAAATCAACAGCAGTCAGAAAACTGGGAAGCATCTGCAAATCTGTGGGGTACAGCTGCAGAGCTCCGGGTGCAAGGCACCGTCAGGGAGCTGGCAGCCCCAGCCTGTGCTAGAACTTGTGAGTGACCTGCATCAGACAGGTGAAAAGAGCATGAAAGGGACGGAGCTATTTGGGGCATGGCACAGCGGAAAGAAACAGCTGAAAGCACCACGTCCAAGCAGAGATGAAAGTAACCGGTGGTGCTGCTGCTCATGCAGCCTTTCGGAAACAGCCAGAGGGTCCTGCTCAACTGCAGCTCCTCGTGCAAAGCAGACATCCTCCCTCACTTCAAAGTGCAAACGTCACTCGGGGTTTTCTCTCCTAGTCATTTATTGCATTATGCCAGGAAGAACTATCGAGCACCCACCTGCCTGCAGCTTTAGCAACACAAGGGCAAGTGTTGGTGCTCCTGCTTCTGCTCCGACAAGCTCCAGCTCGGTGAGTAACAACGCGCTAGATCCAGCGTACTTCTCATAGCCCTGGGACAACCACCCGCAAGAAAAAATCTCCAACCATAACGCAATAAAACATGTGTGAGTTTAACAAAGATACATGCTTTGCTTAAATCAGTAAATACAGTGAACTTGGGATGACCAGGACCAGTAACAAAATAAAATGATAAAAACGGGCAATTTGTACCACTAGAAGCATCTGAAGCAAGGATGGTGCTCACTCACACAGACTTTTATGAAAGTGGCATACAGATCTTGTCAGTCTCAAAGTACAAATACACACCAGAGAAAAATGCACAAAGAACCTCCTTCGCTACAGTGTGTGCTCCCAAATTCAGAGAAAATTAAATTTCTTAAGTTGTGTTTCTCACCTGTTTCTGTGATGAATTTTCACTCTTGTTCTCAAAATAGTTTCAGTACCTGCTGCAGGGTGAACATGTAATTTAAAAAAATGCAGAACTGTAAAGACCCTCAGACTGCTGAAAATGCCTCATCGGCAGACTGTGATATCTGTGATTATCTTGAAACAAACTCAGAGACCCAAGGAAGATGCAAAACACAAGCAGGTACAGCACTGTGATAGAAGATGGGAAGAAACAGCGTGAAAAAAAAAATAATAAAAATTGAATCACTGTGCTTACATTTAACCCAGGAGGATGTTCACAAAGTCCATCTCTAGGGAAAGAGGTAGTGAGCAGCAGCACAAACAACCACGTGAAGCAGTGCTTCAGAGAAGGAAAAACAGAGCTACACGCACCCTGAAAACCCCCAGAGAAGAGTAGTATTTTCCCACACAAAGTCCTTCATCTGGTCCTCAACAGAGGACCCACCACACTCACAACACCAGGAGGGCGACCAGCAGTAAACAACTAAACAAATAAATAGAGGAGGAGGGAAAAAAAGGCACGCAGGGACCACTGTAATAAAATGGCTTTGTTTAAAATGATTTCAGACACAGAGCAACCAGTCATCACCTGATTAGAATGCAACATATGTTCCATTAGACAGAACTACGAAACGTCTGTACACTCAGCTGCATTTGGGATAATAAGCTCTCATTTGCTATAGGCACTGTATGTTCTTTTCGTTTTACTTCTAGTGGCAATTAACCTCCCTGTTATTAAGAAAATTGAGCTCCAAGTGGAAGACAAACACACTCATTTGCAGCACTGAAGAAACAAGATCCTTTTACATAGGCTCATTTCTTCAAATGTGTTTTTTACCTCCCAAACTCTTTTAGACAAAGTGAAGCAAATCCAACCTTCCTCCTAACTTACCAGCCCCCAAGCTCCTCAGGCAGAAGCCCCGTGCAACGCTCACGGGTGCTTCGTGCTTGCGAGCTTCTCTTCTGCAACCCCATCTCCTTGGGGTTTGTGTTCCCACCATAGACTGGGACCTCTATAATTTTGGACCACCATCCCAAGTCCCGCTACCAGAGATAAAACCTGACTTAGCATAGGCTAACTGAAAAGATAAGGTTATTTTATCTGACAAGGATTTTTTTTAAGGAGTACTAAGAGTATGAAGAATACAGCACTCTTGCACTGATTGTTTAGGTGCACATAAACAATCTAAGCTACATACAAGGAACTTCACCCCCAATTTCAAATAATCAAGGAAAAATTTCACCTCAAATCTCAAAAAACTACCATAGTTTGGAAAACTGGGAGTACGTTCAAACAGCAGAGTATTTCAGGCCTGCATGAGAGCAGTGCAGCAGCTGGGGAGCATGCAGAGCTTACCTTCTGGAGAGATGATGATGCAGAAAGAAAAATGAAGAAAGAGCAGTTTGTTTTGCTTTGGAGGTGAGAGGTCACAGTTTGTGCAGAACTTTGGATGCCATAAACCACAGCGGTCATCTCCCAGTTTAAAGAGAAAACAGCCTGCCAAGCCTAATGGGATTGTTTCGGTTTCTCACGAGAACACAAAGTAGAATGTGCAGAATCACCTCGGTTCAGCCCCAAAACAGCACAAGCCCCAAACAGCACAAGCAGTGGAGTCTGTGCTGACCAGCGCTCAGATGGCCTCATCTCCTGCCTGCCCTCGGTGGCACACAGAGAACCATGGTACTTACCTGCAGTTGCAGAGGTTTTGTTGGTTCTTTTTCCTATTTTTCCTCCGAGCCTGAGTTTACAACCAAGTTCCTGGGCTGCAGTGCACGTGTCTGACCAACGTGCTGCAGGCAGACGTTTTAGCATTTGTCTGGTAGCGCTCAGGAGGCATCACCTTCACCTCAAAATGGGATTCAACTGCCCTAAGCTCTCTCTGTATATGGTTTGGGGTCAAGGACTAGATGGAAGACAAAAAATAAAGAGGGAAAAGAGGAGATGGCACAGGTCAGTTTGACCAGCCAGGATACATGACTTGCCATCACAGCAAGGAGACTTTTAAGCATGAGTTTAAGGAAGGGAACAATTCTGTAGGTGTTTGGGGGTCATTCCTCCCAAGTACAAGAGAAAAACTGAAGGCAAGAATGGTTGTACAGAAATAGGGGCTAGAAGACACTGATAACAGCATTTCAGCAGTAGTGAAAAACTACAGAAAAACTGACAGGGAACACAAAAGCAGGCTGTGAAAAGCAGGACCAGTAGCATGGTCCAGTGGAGGAGTCACACAGTATAAAAACACACCCTGGAGAAGAAATTAAAGCGTCAGATCAATGGGCTCACAAAAAGATCCTTGCTGCATGGTGTACCACCAGAACATGCTACCATTTGTCAGCACCAACGGGAAGAACAAGGAGGTTTGAGCAGCATAGATGAAGAGTTTTGTTTTAAATAAAACAGATAAAGGAACGTGCAACACTTAAACAGTTCTGCATACACGGTATGAAAGCAATCTGAGGTGAATGAGGTAGTTTGTAGACTTTTGTGACAAGGAAAGACAACAGCATGTTAACAGCTACTTCTCATCCTCTCTGCTACATCAGAACTTAAAGAACATACTTTATGTTTGCAGTAGACAGCTGTAACAGATAATTATTCAATCACAGATGACAGGCTTTGAATATTCACAGGTGAAATGAGATATAATATCCAGAAGACCCTGTTGCATTCAGGTGTGGCCCTCAGATCACTGTTCCTAACAATACTAAGATTACTAGAACTTTTTGACAGCCTCTCAACCACCCCCATCTCCCCCAACTTCCATCTTATATGGAGCAAAAATCCAATAGCAACAACTGACAAAAATAGTGAGACAAAATCAGCCTCACCAGAACAACCTGATCCACATCTGTTCCTGCACTTGGAAAACCAGATTTTCCTTGGGGCGGATTATGGTAACCTTTGCTCATTTGTGTTGCCTATATTTGGATGCACAAAGTGTGTTAGCGCAGAACTTGTCGGGGCTTGTGGACCTGCAGAAGGGTTCTTTGGACTCCGTCCCTGGGCTGGCTGCAAACTCAGATGAAGATTTAGAAGCAAAGGGAGAAGAGTTAGATCAGATTTGTGAATGGGATAGGCAGTCCAGCATCAATTTAAGGTGTCCTCTACAGAGATTGCTTCTTTCACCTTCCATCTTTGCATGAAATTTGCAGTAATTTCTACTGGGAATTACGGGATAATCCCTGAACCCAAAACTATTTTGGATGTTTAATGGTTTAGTACAGTTGCAACTTCTGCGCTTAGTTTGAAGCACACTAGAGTTGTTCTTGGATCTTCTTGCCTTTTCCTCTGTATTGTTTGAAGAAGGAGAGCCCAGCCTTGTGTAACTAGCTCCTAGAAGCGATTAATACTAGTCCCTGGAAAGGAAATGCAGTATTATATATTATATATTATACACTGGCCAGAGTGACTGGAATAGAAATACCTTTGAAGATCAGGGCTTCAGTAACACAATCTCACTGGCAGCAGGAGGACAGCAAAATGAGGCTTGTCCTCATTCACGTCAAGACTTCGTACTTCTGGAACAGGGTGCATTTCTCTTAAACATTTTCCAAAATTGTTTTAGCACAATGATCAGCAGAGAGATGAAACAAATCTCTCAATGATGTGCACGCTTCACAGGCTAGTCACTGGAGTGAACGTTGCATCTACAACTTCGGAAGGTTCCTACCACAATAAATAAGAACCTAACTTGTTAAAGCAATTTTTATTTAAGTATTTGGAGGGAAACTTTCATATCATAAGTAAAAATACTAAAGTTGAATGTTGTTAAAAAAAAAAAAAGAAGTCAAGATGATGGGTTCTCTGTGCAAACACAGCAGTTTCTGGTGGAAAGGGGAAGCAAGGGTATTCATAACATACTCCCTTTCAAATAAAAAAAATTAAATGCTAGTTAACTGCAGTACATGTCATCATTTTTATACAGTCAAGAGAATGAAAAACAAAAAAAAGCAACTTAAGAGAACGCAACCTACAATGGAATAAATTCATTCGCAGGAGAGACAGAATAAGACTGCTTTTATGAAAATTACAAAGAAACATGATACAACAAAAACAGGGTGTGGGGAATTTTTCCACTAAGATTAAAAATGAAAAAAAAAAAATTCACTTTTTGAACACCATTATTATTCAAACACATATGAAGTTTCAACCTAAGTTTCTTTTTATACATGGGAAACACTGTTAAAGTGAATATTCAAGAGTGAGAAGGCACCATGAACTGTCAGCTGATACCTTTAATGCACACTCAAGAAAGAGGAAATGATCTGGCATGATGCAAAAAATCATTAAGTGTTTATATATATTCATATATCTTTCAATAAAAAAAAAGCGGCAACAAGTCATTACTTCAGTGCCAAAATGTACTTTTGTCTGGTTGACTCACTCATTAAGATGATTTCTCACTTAGACCTGTATGGTATTTCTATACAGTGGTGTAGGTGGGTGATTCTGTGCCGTTGCATTTCGTATTACATTGGTAAAGAAAGCATTTTCTATGTTCTGAGAAGCCAATCCTATGAAGTATTCCTAAACTCTACGCAAATGGAATAATTAAATGCACTGTCTCGCATGGAATACTCATCTGTACGATGTAGCATTGGACTAGATTCCACTGGATTCAGTTTGATATGTAATGTCTTGTAGCAGATGTTATAACAAAAATAACTCTTGCTTTTTGATTTACCTCACTGAGGCCATTAATGCTGTTCCTATAGTTGGTTTTCTGGAGTTGGATGACATTTCACTGCTGTCCAAAATGAGTTTGAACCTTAACCCTCCAGAGTTTGTTCACTTTGTTGCTTATATTATTGCACTAGCTACTAAAGTCTTATATCTTCCTATATAAATCTAATTGTTCAGAGTGCAGATTCTATATTTAGATAATGAACTGTATGAAATAAATAAAATAAGGGGATTTTCTGGTCAGAGTTGATGATATGTTGAATACCTTAATTCTAAAGTAAACAGTTTTGGTGTATATTCTTAAAAACACCATTCAGCATAAAAGCCTTGACGTAATACTTTAAGAATGGATTCATTTTCCTTCTCAAAAATGCATCAAAGAATTGTTTTAAATACAGAATCTGTGAGGCTTCCTACAAATTCATCTAAATAGTAATACAAACACAGTTTGTAATTCAGATAATATAGAAAGTTCTCTAGTGTCCATTGAAGTAAGGTCCCCAAAATGCAGTCTGTTTTGTTTCTGAACAGGAAAACATTGCAAAATATTAAGCGGTTCCACTGGCTGAATAGGAGAACTGAGGAAAATGAGGTCTTCTCTCATTATCTATACAATCCATGCTGTCATCTGAAAAATGGGGGAAAAAAAGCATTAGGCAACATTTGGAACCTTTTTATTGTACATAAACAAACAGTAATGCACAATAAAGCTCTCTGAAAATTCAGTGTTGCTTTTCTCTTCCACAACTTGAAAGGATAAAGAAACAGCAAGTCTGAAATCTCGCCCCATTCAATGGGCATCACAGAAAATTCTGGTTGTTGTACATGCATTCTGTTGTTTGGATGTCCATTTAAAATTGCTAGGGGTTGCATTGCTCAAATTCATATTCAGTGTTTGAATCTTTGGCAATTGCTATTTCAAAGTATTGAACATGCTCAGTCAGCATGAAAAAATATTTTGATTGAATATGGACATTATCCCATACTCAACTGACTGCTTGCATATACACCAGTGTGCGAACAGATGTACACATGCAGAACTCATGAACAGAATTTTTTCCCCAACAGGAGACTATCCAGATTTTGAAGACAACAGTACAAATGATTTCAATACATTCTAAAACAGGTTTTTCATTTCCCAAGCAGGAAAGACATGTGGAAAGTTTCATATTAGTTCACCAGCTTCTTGATCAGATACATATATGGAAGACGCACGAGTTGAAATGGATGTTTTTCTGTATGTTCTAAAGGGACTCGACAACCTTACAGCAAATTATTTTGGTGGTCTGGAGAAGACAGCGAGAAACATTTGGGAAAACTTTACCTTGGTCAGGAGGAGTGATTGTAATCATCTGTGCTGTGAATTCTTCATCAAAGTATCTTGTGTCTGTTTCAGATGTAACTTGTGGCTTAAACGGAGGTACAAGCTACAAAAAATAGAAAAATACCATCCATTTAGAGGTTCTTAAAGTACTGTTTGAAGCAGGTAGGATCTGAAGTAGAGTTATAAGCTATAGTGGCTTTTTGTATGTTTTTAAACAAAAAAAAAACAACAACTCAGTCCATAAAAAGACAGTACACAGTAAGGCTAGGTGGACATATCCTGCTTATGGGTTGTTTAAAGCATTCTGCTGATAGAATTTAATTGCAGAAAGAAAATTTGACACTCCTAATGTTGCTTCCAGTAATGAATAACATGCATATAAATGTTTAAAATTAATAGTAGATACCGTTTCCCTACCTAATTAGATGTAAATTGTAGGCTGCATCTAGTCTGATTTACAGTTGAGGATGAAAATGTGTAAGAGTCGTGTTCAGCGACACCAAACAGATCAGCTAGCCCAACACATCATCGTAAGGGTTGCAACGTTCCTAAGAAAGCTCCAGCTACAGAGCTGCCGTGTCCGTGTACTCAGAGACTCAGAGCACAACCATGCAGAAGACTGGCTCTACCTGGCAGAATTTAGGACACGGCAGCAGCAACATCAAGCACTGCGCTCCGGGTCCCCAAAAAGTAGTTTCGGATCAACTCTAAACTTAGAAAATCTGGAGTGTTTACAAAAAAAAACATGCAGTAACATCCTCCTCTTGTTAGAGCCCTGTTTGGGTCCTATTCTTGAAACTTGCATGGGCAGAAGGGCGAGAAATCATCCTGGTGCACGCAGGCGAGCGGCGGCAACAGGCGCTCCAGATGGAGCCGAGCTGCTTGGCTGGGGCCGGAGGAGGCGGCAGCCTGGGAAGCAGGGTGGCAGGGCTGGCTGCACACACACCACGGAGCTGGAACACCAACAGCTTTGGAGGGCAGAGGAGCTGGGATCGAGGGCTCGTTCACCTTGCCACTGCATGACAGGCTGGAGGCAGAAGGCAAAGACGGCTCCTCACCCTCCCACAGAGGACAGGCAACAGCGGCCGGTGCTGGGCTGCCGCTCGCCCACCACTGGGGTTAAGCGCGGCCGGCTTTTAATAGCACACGGCCACACCAGGCAACAATTTGGGAGCGTGATTGAGGAAGTGTACGGCTTCCAAGCTGAAACCGCAGGGAGAAGTTTATCTAAGCAAATGGTAAACTGCTCCGGCTGGAATTAAGCCGTGACCCTGGGACTTGCTCTGCTCTGACAGAAATCAGAACGACACTGGCAGAAGTCACTACCTGCAAACCTTGGGTGTACAGAACATCTCCTCCCCACCTCCAACTTTTCTTCCAACTTAAGAGCTGAAGAATCATTTGCTTGGCAAGTCAGCTCAGAAGAAAATCACTACCTTCAAGCTCCCCATCACTTTTTTTTTTTTTTTTTTTGAAAGCGCCTGGCAGAGCGTTGTCCTGTCTTTCAAACAATTCAATACAGCTCCTTCATGTTCAATTTAAAGCCTTTAAGATATGTAATCTGCACATATGGTGCTATTTCCAAATACAAAGAAATATTCCACAGTTTAAAACCAATCTTTAAAAATTAAGGGACATAAAAATCCTAACTTTACTATATGCAAGCAAAATTACAGTATGCATTCATACTTTCTTTTTTAATTGCTAATTATTCTTTGTTCCCAAGTATGCCTTAAAGGAGGCTGGTAAATATTCCTGTTAAAAAAAATAGGTTCTTTATGTCCTGAATTTAAAAAGGAAAAGGAAACAGGATATCCCAAAGCCACCAGTCACTCTGAGCCTCACAGTCCTCCCGAAGCTGCTGAAGAGGGAACACTGTGCGTTGTGATGTTAATAACGCTATTCTCAAGTCAAATCTGCATATTATGCCTAAAAGCCCCGTTGGGGACGAGTATTATTTCTTTCACATTTTAGCTCCGTTCTCCTTCTCCTCGCAGCAGCCTGTTCCTTACAGGGAACCTCGGCATGTTTGTGACGAGCTGTGTGCGTGCGGATCCGAAGCTCTCTCTGCCCTTTTAAGCTAATGGGGGTTTTGGCACCCGGCACGCTCCCAGTTGCTGTAGCTCGCTGTGCACAGCACGGAGTGATTTAGGACTTGGGCACTGCAGCAGACACCTGAACCGTGCACATCAGAAGGACTGGGAGCAGCAGCCCTGAGTCACAACGCGTGTGTAGCAGGCAAGCGCTGCCTCTGCCGTTTTTTCCTTTCATTTTAGGATCTGTTAAAAGCAATTTGAGACAGATTATGATGCACCCACAAGACAAAATCCGTTTCCTAGCTGTCAAATTCAGAACATGAAGCTGGAAACAGAGGGGAAGCCGCAGAAAGCTACAATGCTGGCTTTACCAAGCAAATATGGTGCTTTACTGAAAAGCTGTCAGCGCGAGAGCTCTGCAGTTCAACTGGCAGGGAGGTGCCACCTGTAGCCTCCCACTGCTGCAGACCAGCTTGACTCCTGCAGGCTTATGTTGGTTTAAGAGGCAAAAAAAAGACAAGAAAAAACAACACGTGATTAAAATCTCATTGTGTACGTTTCAATTGAACGTGGGCAAAAGACTGCAAAATAAATTGCACCTTTCTTTATAGCAGAGACAAATCGCAACACTTCTCCAGGCTGGTCTAATGAATATTTTAAAGTCCTGGGACAACCCCAGTTATTCAGAGCTGCTCGTAATTCACAGCTATGCTGTGTTTCCAAAAAGCCTAATTACAAAGTAAGTGTTCTTGATTACCCCAAATTCATGATCACGAACACATCCACCATGATCTGGAGGTCGCGGGTAACCAAGCTTAGCACACCAACACCTCTGGCAGCTGACAAAATCCTGATTTTTTCCATAACAATGCACTTCAGGTAAATACAGCAAGGTCCTCCTCGGACCACCCAGAACTCAGGCAGCAATTACTCACAGGCTTTCTGAAATATCTTCATTTACACGGCACAGTTATTTCTACAGCAGCTGACAGTTTACATCCAATCTCAGCTGCACCTACTAATGGGACAGGAACGAAACCAGAACCCAGCCTCCTTGTATAGGCCAAAGGCAGAAAAGGTCTCACTTAGCATGCTATTTTCTCCAAAATACTTAATATTTGCGATTTCCTGGTAGTTTCCACAACAATCTGAGTCAGTACTATGGTGGGACATTTTATGAAGGCTTTCTCAACCACCCAGATAAATAAATTGTCTCCAGCTTGTGTGATTTCTCCTCCATTCAGGGAAGCAGGACTCCCATCATACTGCCAACAAGTAACTTCACTGAAAATATCTGAACCATGTTATCAACTTTTAACTAAATACTTGGGGGTTTTGCAGTATGCCAGCTGGGTGAAAAAGGGAATAACCCACAGCTTAGAACAGTAATTCAGATATACTTTTCACTTTATTTTGGATAAAGTCCTCACAATTCCCTCCGGCCCATATCTACCTCCTGGCTGCACGCAGCTGTCTCTCAAGGGATGCTCTGAAAGGACAGATGTCTAAATGCTACGTACACTTTTGTGGCACAACAGCTATTTTTTCTCATTTTTTTTTATTTTTCTTTAGCCATATAAATCTGTAAAGGAGTGACCAAGAAGGAAACAAAGCACTCTTGGTAACAGGGAAGCACTGGACAATTCTTCCACTACAGTATGGGAAGCTGTGGCGTTGTTCTCTGACTTCTAAGTCAACGAAAACTGCACTGTAGTAGTTTAACCAAAGATTCAAAACTCATTTTCTGCTTTGTTTCTTACCTGCTTCCAGCAACTGGATGGAGAACGAAACTGAACTTAGAGATTAAACTACATCAGGTATCTTATGTGGCTGCAGGGGGAAGGAAGGAAATGAGGCAAGGCTGAGACCATACAGTGTCAGTAGGTGGGAGCCTTGAATCACCAGACCCAAGTGATTCAGTGAGCTACACTTCATGGGAGTGCTATGCAGAGTGTGGCTGGTGAGAATCAAATGGGAGGAGAACAGCAGGTCACCCTGAAAGCACCAAGGCATCTTGGAGGAGTGCATGAAGTTAGCTGTGAATGAAGGGACAGAGCGACAGAGACAACTGGTGTCACTCATGCTGAAAGGACTGGTCTCTCCCATCGCAGTCTCTCTCGTTGGAATGCCCACAAACTCGGTGGGTCTCAAGGAAAACTGATGAGAAACACCACGAAGTACAGATGCTTCACATCACTGATCAAGAATGTATGTATGCTAGGCTTGAATTGATGCAAAGGCTTTTGCTTCCTTCTGCCTGCTGAATTCAGTCTGATTTCACCATTCAAGACAGGAAAAGCAAAGGGAACAGACAGTCTGCCACCACTACTTCTACTAAGTTTTACTTCCAGGTGCTCAGGAACCAACAATAACTAACTTTTGGGCACCATAAATCACAAAGGATACATCATTTGATAGCAAAAATGGCAAAAAAGAACTCACAGGAAATACCACTTCAAAAGCTTATACACTGTCTACACTTGGAAGCAATTTTGGCTACATCTTATTTATTTAGTCACAGAAACAAGTACCTTGTTGAGAGACACTCCTCATTTGGGGGGAAAAAAAGCTTTTGTTCAGAAGTAATCCAGCCACAGTATTTTAAGAAGCAAGAATCAATTTAGCCTTGATAAAACAACTGCAAACCTCTTCCATGTAGAACTTGTATACACCTTACCAAGGGCGACAAAATCTGAACCATTCAGGATATCCACAGCTACAATTCACCTTGGGAGAACAGTTGTTTAAGTACCTTTTTCTCGTATACATCTTGCCAAACAATGCCAGCAAAGAATTTGTGTTGCATAATCTCCTTGGCATCATCAGGACCACCACCTAACCTGTTTGGGGCAAAATAAATAAATCAGTGGTTGAATACAGTTATTTTTCTCAGACAGTTTTTATGAAATAGCACCGAAAAAATCCTGAGTTTACATAATACATTTTGGAGCATTTGGCATTTGCTTCACTCTTGGTTTTTTGTGCAAGGGCTGTAGCATACTCTACACTTCAGATCACAACACCATTCTTCTAAAAGATTTGAAAATACACTAAGAAATTTTAGCATGCAATAAAAGTTTCTCTTGAACAAACAAAAATCACAATTCAAAAGATCTGCCTTCTGAGGGGATGCTGCAAGTAAAAGGTCTGAGCAACCCGGCTCTCTCTCCTTTCTAAATTAACAAGCAACTACCCTCTATAATTTTCAAGAGCAGAGCGATGGCAGCAGTAAAACTGAATTTGATTTTGAAGCATCAGAGAGGCAAGGATTCTGAAGACGAACTGATTTATGCCATCTGATTTAAATTTCCATTAAAGAAAACAGTTGACAACTGCAGTGATAATATCACGTTGTATGCAAATCTTTCCTCCTCCTCAGCTTCAAGGAAGCACAAAGGGTGTTTTATTGACTTAAAGGTATATCAAGATAAAGCACTTTTATTCCAAACTAAAACTGTCCACACAGCTTACAGATGCAATCAGTTCAGCTGCAGTCTCGGGCTAACAGATGCTTAAATTCTGCTGGGGAGGTTGAAGCGTTCTCTGAAAGGCTGAACTGCATCTGCACGCAAAGACATGCGCTGGGAAAACCAAACACACACTGAGTAATCAGCAGGAGACTCACTTCAGGTTACAAGGTTAAGAGACTCTCAGGCTTTTAAATGCAAAAAGTGCTGCCACGTTCATCCAGGCTGACCTCTAGGATCTGCGAGCCCCCGACTCCTGCCGCATCACCCCGACGCCACTGGGGAACTCAGAAATTACGCCTTATTTTAAAGGCTTGGGACAATGGCTGTGAGCAACCCAGGCTGTATCCATACTGCTAAAGAAAAAGGGGCAAGGACAGTTCTCTGGACCCGCAGCCAAATTGCCCAAACATTCACCCACGCTGCACAGCAATCGGCCCCACATCTCCCTGTATGTTATTATTTGGAGCTAGAGGCCAGGGGTGCAGCTCAACATGTCAGGATGATGTGAAAGCTGTGCTGCAGCCCACTGATGTGGTATTTTTTTACCACGTGCTCTGGGGCATAGCTCCATGCCACAGTGCAATGGCACAGTGTGGTGTGACTGCCTGGGGTGGGAGGAACCGAACACGGCGATGTCCTGGCTGCCACTGGCAATGCTCTCAGCCACGTCTGTGCACTCTCTACAGAGAAAAGAAGTTGGCAGAGGCCACACCTGCACCAGAGGTGACAGGCAGCAGAGGTGACAGGCAGTTCAGCAGCCGTGCTTGCCTCCTGGCCCTGTTTTTAGTGCCACAGTAATAACCTAAAAGGTTTGCGTGTTCCTGTTCCTCCAGGACACCTGTGGTGGAACAGGCGACAGACCCCAGGCTTCATGTCACAGTGCTGGGGGACACTCTCCCACCCCAGGTGAACTCAGACCAAGCCTAAGTCCAGCCTAGAGCCTCCCGGGCCAAAGCAAGTGGACAATGGCCCTCCCGCCTGCTTGCCAGCGTGGTGTACAGCTGCCGAGCCACCTGGAACAGAGACAAACTCCAGGGTAGCCTGGGAACAGAGACAAACTCTGTGAGTAATCATCTCTCGGCTGGTTCCCTGCAGGTCCAGAGGCTCTGCCAAGTCTGCATCAGGCTCCTCGCTGCTTCCCCGGTGCAGATGAGGATGGCCGGCGAAGAAGAGGGTGGAGTTGATCAGTCCTATCCTCTTTACTCACAGATGTCAGCAGGCTGTACTCCAGCATCAAAGTTCGGGAGTTATGAAGTGACTATAAGCTACAAAGAACCTAAATACTGTTTTGCACAAGTATGCAGACCGGCTGGCTGATTGCAGCCACACACAAGTGCTTTGGAGAATACATTATCTATTACGAGCCTTTGTTCCATGAAGGGCAAACACATACTCAGGGAAATGCCAACAGAAACCCCAGATGTTTTACTTACCTTTTAAGAATCTATACTATTAAACAAATCCATTCCAATTGAATGGAAAAACAATAGAAAACCCATGTTTCGGATAGGAACTTAGTCCAAAACATACTTGTGGGTTTTACAACTATTATGAAAAGACCATTTCAAGGTGAACAACATTACGTCAGCACCTAATGCAAAAAGCATGCTTAAAGAAACACTGAGAACTGAAAGAGCAGCAAGTTTGTCTCTCATAAGGACATGCAACAACTGAAGAAAAATACAGCACGAATAAAAGTCTTGAAAAATTCCTGTGCAATGAGGTTAAGTTCTACGCATCTAAGTCTTCAAACAGAGCTAAAAATAGTAGAAATAGAAGTTAAAAGTCCACTGAGGATTACAGTATGCAAGGAAATATAACAAAGTGTAGAGGGTGAAAAGCATTTTAAAAAAATCTAAGCTGGTCTCCTTAAAACATACCTGCTGAACAGTGCTGGTTATTCATTAAGCTTCCATCCCAGATTGAGAACCTTAGCTTTTGTGTTTCAGCTAAATCCCAAGGAGAAAAATTACTACTAAAAGCAACATTAATATTAATACTAAGCTCAAACCATTTCCACACTTTTAATTTTTATGAAACTGTGTTGCTTGCGAGTTACTGTGATCATTTCATCACAAGCTCCCATGCTCTGCAAGTCAAGGGCAATCGGCTATAATGCTACAGAGAAATCATCTGCAAAAACGTTTAAAATACAGACCCTGCAATTTTTTATATATACATACTAAAAATATATTGTGTGCGCAGACACTCAGTGAAAACATGATCATCCCAGACCAGACAATTGCAATTAGCAAGTTGCAGCAAAAACATTGTTTTTGTATTTGTCCCTATAAAGGTAAGCAGTGTTTGGCACCCAGTGGCCCATTCCTGGTTCTTTAAAAAGAAACCCACCAACTTCTAGCTCTACAGTGAGAAAGTTTCTACCCTAAGGCTCCAACACAGAAAGCAACAACCGCCTTCGCTCTGACCTGCCAGATCATCCCGCTCTGGTGCTGCACCATTTTGGGAGCCACAAGAAGGCTGTGACTGTGAATCCTCACGTGAAGCCAGCCGTGCTGCTGGGTTACAGGTTTCTGTTGTTTACAGATTCACACGTGCACCATCCTCAGATGGAAGCAGTCACGGCTTTGGGCTCCAGATTTGGGTTGCCGTTTTCTTTCCGCATGATTTCTCTTAGTGCTCCCCCCAACCCCAAAAGTGGTTCTTCAGCAGTGTGAACACACCCGCTGGGCTCAGGAAAATCAGCCCAGCAAAAGCTGTTTGTGTTCGCCGGGCTGGAGCACACACATGCTTATTTCCCCTCCTCTGACACAGCTGGGAAGGAGACCAGTAACGTCCTGTGGTTCAGTCCTTGCCCTGGGAGCCCTGCAGCAGTCAGCTGCACGCAAGCATTTCGGAGCTGCACCCACATTGCTTCCCTGTGGCCACTGCTGGCAGCACGGAGGATTTGTAACTCCCAGCTCAGGAGGAAAAGGCCACGAATACGCAGTCACACGGGGACTTTCCTGGTCAGAAGTGAAGAGTTTGGAAAGCAGCTCCCAGCCCTGCGCTGAGCCTCACTTCCCCGCTCCTTCGCCAGCCCCACGCGTGTGACACGGACGGGGCCCATCCGGCCCCCACCCCCAGCACTGGGAGGCAACCACAAAACAGTCACATTTGAGGAAGCTGAGGCTTGGGAAGTTTCTACATCACTGATTTCTAGAAATCTGGGGGGAAAAAAAGAGTTGCCTTTCATGTTTTCCTCAGCCTCAAGTCAGATTTCTTATGGGTGAGCTGCTCAAGTGTGCCCCAACTCACGTCCGAACTGGGTCTGGAGAAGTTGGTACTGAGGTGATTTACACCGACAGCACCACATCCAACAGCCACAGCTGTCCCTTAACAGCACCTGGTGTACCTTAAGGTGCTGTGTGAGGACTTGATGAGCACCTGCAGCATAAGAGATACCCAGGACACTGCAGTGTCCAAGCTCTGGATGCCCACAAGGCTGAAGGCCGCTGCACCAGAAGCCCAGGTACTCGAGAAGCAGGCAGTCTCCTGCCTACCCCCGCCAGCCAGGACTTCTCCCGGCTCCTGCAGCCCCACAGTTGTCACCTCCACCTCCTCCAGCTCCAGCAGGGGCTGCAGGCCTTGCTGTGCTGCAGAGCAGGTTCGCTCAAGCTGTCAGCCCTTCACGTAGCACAGCACGACAGAGCGAGCAGACACACCTCAGCTACAAATCACCGCTTCCACGGGGCAAAAAGTTTGGGTTTCATGCACGTAGAGGCTTGACTGACCCCACTCTTCCTGAACACCTGCAGCTAAGGTTGCTCTCAGGTTGTAGGAAGAGCCACCATCATTAGAAAAAATACAAAGTGCCTGATCTCTGAGTCGCTGCAGGGACCCATCACCAGTTACCAGAGCCAGTTACCATCAAAATTCAGAGAAAATGGTCTTGGAGTTCCCTCTGGTTTAATACCTGCCGGGATTCAGCACTCGTGGGACACTCTTTGCTGGTCACATACACAACCACCCCCCTGAGCTCAGCCCCCTCGCACGGAGCGCTCCGAGCCATGCCCACCTTCACAGGTCACAGCCCCCAGAGAAAGAATAATAAAAATTAGGGAGGAAAAATGCTGTTTTATGTGCAGAAATGCTCTGTGATTACCCCCTTCCGTTTGATGTACGTCACAAAGCAGCAAAGGAGAATTGCAGGCCCCGTTACAAGGGGATGTTTGTAGAATAGATTTTTTCCTTCTTAGGAAAATTAAGGCTCACGTTACAAGATTAATAAACTTATATCAATCCCAAAAGAAACTTCAAAATTCCTTTTCCCTGACAAAATAGATTTTCTACGTATGACCAAATTTAGCAAATGGCCGTGATTAAAAGCAGAATGCGATTTATTGTTCTTCATACTTCCCCTGTATGCCTGGGAGCTGCAGCTGAGCTGGCGTTATCGAAAGCAGACTGGCAAATGCTGCTCCTGTGCACCTAGCTCAGGTCCAGCAGGTAGCTGTAAGGTTAATTCACCATCCCAGACCACGATTCACTAGCTCCTTGATAGTTAATTTGCACTTTATCTATCAAATCCTTTTGGGAGGGGGAGATTTTACTGGAAAGGAGAATTTCTGAGTTTCATTTTGCTCAAGCTGTTGGCTCTCCCCCTCTGTCCCAGCCTCAGGTCCAGCAGCAGTAACCAAATGCTGCCAACGCCGACGTTTCCTGCCACAGGCATCACGGTGACCCCAACTTCTGCCAACCTCTGGGCTTTGGTGAGGAGGGATTTTGGGGGAACCACTGTGTAACCCAGCAGAGCATCACCAAGAGGCCAATGCTCACTGGACTGCTGCACATCACTTTTCACTGAATATATTTTTGTGGCGATCTGGCTGGTTTTCTTTAACGTGGCTCCATGATCTCACTATGAGTCAAGGACCACGCATCCCAGGCGCCCACCCGAGCACAGAGACCACACTGTGAGAGCAGCTGACAACAAACCCCACAAAACTACAAGGGTGGGACTCGCAACTTCCAGCTCGGCTCCATGTACTGCCTGAAAACGCCACGCAGAGCAGTGGATTTGCAGAATCCACAGTTAAAAAGTTGGGTGCAAAGTGGCTGGGGAGAAACCAGTATTCAAGAACAGTCCACAGTCCAAAAAGCTTGGGAGGCACCAGTGTAATTAGCAAGCTGCAGGCATGTGTGCAGGCTTGTCTAGCCTATAGTTATTCCTATCAGCAGCATGAAAATCATCTGTCCAACAGATCAGAGCATCACTAGTTCCAAGCCTGCTGAAGATCCATGTGAAGAAGTGGCTATTTGTATGAAATGAGCATATTGTGGAGTAATTATTGGCATTGGAAAAACCTTGTAATTAGAAACAAGTGGGCGTTCTTTGTTTGTAAACAAATTGCATTTTGGTTCATCAGAGATGCTCCTTTAAGAACAAATTACAGCAGATGCTGCTTGTGTTTCCAGTGATTGAAAGGCCCCACCTGAATAAGCTACAAGAGGGTCACAATTCTATTTAACCCAGCACTTTCCTGGACAGGAATCCTCTTGGCACGGGCTGCAGCCACATTTGCAGAGCACAGTGCCCGGGGGCTGCTAATCTATCACACAACCTTTTCCTGGAGGCCCCACCGGAGCCCCTGCCTGCTCCAGGAGGGACGGGCACAAGGCTGGCCACTTTCCTGACTACAACAGCTCCTGGTTCCCCATGTCACCGCTGAGTTGAACGCTCCACTTGTACAAATTGTGGGTTTGCACCACAAAGCCCCTCCGCAGGCTTTTCTGTCAAGAGCAGCAATGGGAATAATCCACTTTGATGATAAAAATCTTTGCTCTAAGTATCCAAGTACTGGCAAAGAACCATTTTCGTGCTATGTGCATGCACACGTAGACTGAACACACCAGAAATTGAAATACTCACACTGCACATGAAAAGTTTCCTAGCTGGGGCCTATTTATGATGGAAAGGTTCAGGACAGATTAGGGGCAGAGTCACAATTTTTATTTGTTTAAAAAATGTCTGAGTTGACGAGACGGCAGGTTCTTAAACCCATGTTTACCTTGGTGCAAAGGTCAACATCCTTTTTGGATCTTGTTCTGTTTTTTGTTTGTTAGCCATTACAGGGTTGTTTGGGTTTTGTTGTTGTTATTAAGTCAAAGGTTACTTTTTAAATATTACAGAACAGCAAAAAAAGCAAAAGGAGTTAATGGGAAAAGTAGATCAATCATGCTATGAACTCCACCACAATCATGGCAGAAACACCACCACCTGCTGTGCAGAGCAGGATGATAAATCAACAGCACAATTTCACAGAAAATTCAGAAAGCTTACAGCAAGAAGCCTGAACTTGGATAGAAGACAAGAATGCTCACTGTAGAGCTTCTAACCCACAGCAGCCATCAGATTAATTATGACCGAAAGCAAGGTTAACTTGCATTGTTCCAGGCTGTAGATTTGTGTTAATGGCAGCCATTGTATTCCAAAGCTCAGCCTCCTGATCACCAAAATCACTTCATGTTGCTACCTGCAGGGCCAGCTTGTTTCAAAAGTTAACACAAAAACAAACAGGTTCATTTACTACATCTCAGCTATTCTTGGTGGATGCTAGTTGTGACCTGATTAGAAACAAAACTACAATTTCATCCAAAATACCTTCCTCAATTTTAAATAAAGACTGGCGTGCATGCACTCAATAGCCCTTTGTGCAGTATCATCTTCAGTTGTTTCTGAAAGATGGCAATATGGATCTTTAAATGGCAGCACAGAAAGCCACTTTTAAGTCACTTGGCTTCAAGACGGTTCCCTTTCACTGACATGCCTCTGAACAGCACAATTGCTACCTTTTTTCTGAAGGCTTTAACAAATATTTTATCTTAATTTCTTCTTATTTGGTATTTCTGAGCGCACGAGCATTTAAAATTGCAAATATTAAGCAACAACCTCACCTCTGCTTAGGATCTTTCTTCAGCAAACCTGACAAGAGAGATTTTGCTTCAGGTGACAAAGTGCGTGGAAATCTGATCTCCTCCATAAGGATGAGTTCAAAGAGCTTTTCATGGTCCTGGTTGTAGAAAGGGAGCCGGCCGCACATCATTTCATACATCACCACGCCGAGACCCCACCAGTCCACTGCACGACCATAGTCGTTGTCTTCCAGCACCTGCAGAAAGGCAGAGAGAAGGCTTTAGAAGACATTCCTAAATCAGGAATGAACGCAGAACTCAAGAGGCAAAATTTACACCCAAAATTTAACGTTCTTGGGTTTCACAGATGAGTCTACCAGCACTGAGTATCTGCAGAAGATCTTGGAAACAACTGGCATCCACGGTCACTGATCAAAAGAGAGCATTTTAGGTAAGCAAGAGAGGGAAAAGGAGGAAGTGTTATGGTATGGCAGCCTCCTTCTCCTCTTCCTCCCAGCCTCCCCTTCCCATTAAGCCCACAGTAAGCACAACCTTTGAAAGCCCAGAGGCTGAGGACTGTTCTCACATTACACAGCCAGCTGCTAAATTCTCACTGATTCATCACAAACTGTTCCAAATGCGATCCCATTAAGAAGAAAAAAAAAAAAAAAAAGAAAAACACCACCAAGGAGCCATTTTGGGGAGAAGAGCCAAGACAGTCAGCCTATTCCTTCCTATTCCTTCAGAAGCAAGGAACTGAACAGCACAATCCTCTCCATACTAACTTGCCCCTACCCAAAGGGTATGTCACAAAAGACCACACAGCAGCTAAATGACTAATTCATATTAAACACTGAGAGCCAGATCTCCACTCCTACCACTTGACTGGCTGCAAGGCTGTGAAATGACAGCCAGGCCGTCTTGAAATATTTCCCTTCCTCCCCCCTCCAGAGGGGACCACTTGCACACCAGCCCCAACACTTTGGGGTTGCACTTTCTAAGCAGAAAGTGTCGGGGGGCAAACTTCTCCCAGCTCTCAGAGCAGAAGGGGTGCAGCACAGGGCATTTTCCCTTTCCCCTGGGCATTTTCACCTAACAAATCCCTGGTTTGTGCACGGACCCGGGACCCAGCAGTGTCCTTTTTCCCTCCTGCTTGCTCCACAGAAGTGCTACCATACTTCATTTCTCATCTTCTCCATCGAAGGCTTTGTTGAGGAGGTAGGAGTGTTTCGTGCCCCGTGGAGTGGATGTTACAAGGACTTCTCCAGACTTCATGTCTCCTAAGCAGTTGTCTGTAGCTGACACCGACAGTCTCATATTCCAGACCCTGTCCTCAGGTTTTACTTGTCATCTTTAGTCTTTTCACAGGTCTGCACTAACAGCTTAGCATTGCCAAGAGTAAAACCACCAGCGCTCCTCCTTGCAGCAATGTACAGCTCACGCAGCCACCGTGCACCAATTCAGCACCCAGTGCTCAAAATTAAAAGGGTGAAAGAGACAGCCAAAATCAACAGCTTTCCCTTTAACAAGAGCAGGATCTGAACCTCCAACAAACATTCAGAGAGGTTTTGCACACAAGAAAGAAGCGGGGACACTCTGCAACAACCCTCTGCGCTCTGCCTCTCTGTCTTCACTAATTATTCCCCTTAATTATCCGGACGAGGGAAAGGGCCTGCAGTAAAACTCCGAAGGCTGCCAGGTATTAGATTACCCGGCGCTGGTCTATTTACAGCATCCCCTGCCGTATGATTCACACCAAACGACAGCTGGCTCTGCAGCTGCCCCGTGCGTCTATTCGGCCGACACAGCTGCCGGCCGGCCGGGATTCCAGGAGCCGGCCCCGTCCTTCCCGAGGCACCGCAGGAGATATTTGGGTGACAACGCCGCCCCGAGCCGCCCCCTCGCAGCCAGCGCTTCCTCCTCGCGCTGCCCGGCGCTTGGGTTTACCGAAAATAAATCAGTCACGGGGGCTCTGCCCGTTTATTTATTTATTTTTCATCTGCTGCAGGAGCTGCGTGACGAGAGGATTGGAAGGAAAAAAGCCACAAAGTGTGGCTGTGTGCACAGTCAGCCCTACAGGTGCTTTCAAAAGACGTAAAATAATTCACACATTCTTTCAGTAAGGATGCTAAAACTCTGTTGCAATACAGATTGCTAACTACAGCTCTTTCCTGCACCTCCATTAATTCTACACAGAATAAACAAGCGCTTATTTCTTCAAAGTGCTCAGATTTGGCATTGCACAAAACAGAGCAATGGTTATTAAAAATATGCAATATCAGAGAAGGGATTACGCATATTCATGATTTATTGGGTATCTACTTTTGGGTAGACCTGTGCGGTGCCAGGAGTTGGACCTGATGATCCTTATGGGTCCCTTCCAAGTCGGGATATTCTATGATTCTATGATTGCAACACGCAGGACAGAAGGAACAAGGTCATTTCACTTCAGTTAAAGGCTGATCAATCCCTAACAAGCAGCTCCACGCTGCTGCGAGATGGAATTTGAAAGAGAAGGCACAACAGCTGTAAACATCACAGTCACTGATATATCCGACACATCAAAGTTGACACGGTTCAGTCACTGTCATCCATGCACAAGATTCCAATATGAACCTAAAAACAACTATGCAACAACTGTACAAACATGCTGCTATGCGGGACTCAAGTTACAGACACAGATAACGAGAACGAGACCCCTGCTTTTAAGGCTGCATGACCTTAAATGCACAGCGTATCACTCACACGCAATTTCCAGATTTTTTGCATGCTACCAACCAGATGACAAAAGCCTCCAGAATTTAACACTCCAGCTCGCAGATGGGATTTGCGAGTGAGGGAGAGAGCTGGGTTAATCAAAAGGATTTGTCCTTCACGGTTTTGGATGAGCCAACTCATTGTAAATATGAAAAAAGAAAAATAACAGCAAGTAACGCTACCGAAAGGACAACATAATGCCTGCACAGGGAATCCCCATATTCCAAGCTAAGAAAAAAACAAAACCAATATTTTTAATCACCTCATAAAATCCTTGGTGAAAAACTGAAGTTCAGCGATTGATTTTAAGGGGGAACCACCAAATAAAACCATATTTATGAATAATAAACACTCTTTGTCGTGCTGCTAATTACTCCCTGCATCAGTGCATCTCAAATCACGGTGCACGGACCCCCATTTAGAAACACTGAAGGCTCCCAGCGATCCATGGAGAGCTGGCAGCTAGCATGAGACCGGCTCCACCTCTTTGCTGCAAGCTACTTCGACAGGTGCCCACGTTCTTCATTATTATGAAGAGACTGGAGGCCCTTGAGAGCAGCTGGGAGTTTAAAAAAAAAAAACAAAAAAAAACAAAAACACAAGAGCACACAACTGCTTCCACTGCCACCACCATGCAAACAGAGAGCTCGAACGTGCTGATGGGCAACGCCACCAGCTCTCCGCAGCAATACACGTACTCCTCCTCCACTTTGGCTTTGTACCTCTGTGCACTTTGACTAAAGAAAGGTTTGCAGCGCACAGATCTCCCACCTTGGAGCAGGGATACGTCCTGGGTGTGCCTGCAATGCATAATCTGCCAGCAGCCCAAGACTTGCTTCTGCCTGCGCTCCCAGCTGGATGGAAGCCTGTGCGCCAGGGGTAGCGAGGAGCTCACTCCGAGGCAGGAGCCCTTCTGCGGGGCACGGCGCGTTATTAGCTCAGGCTCGGTGCCCTGCTCCTACAGCGACTGCTTCCAGACAGCTCCGAGCGTGGGCAGAGAAAACGAGCGTCTGCCTGCAGAACAGCGTGTGTACATCTCCTCTATCACACGATTTCACTTTTGATCTGCCCTTAACTAACTCGCTGCTCGAACAGCACCTGCTGTGTGTTGCACAACTTTCCCAAAGGAGTATTTTCAGGATGGAAGTTAAAGAGTAAAATCCAAACGCGTGCTTGCATGGAAAAAATATTAGCACAGAAATCCCCCCAAAATGCATGTTTGGGGACTGGAGTCTTATGCTTGGATTTTTTTCCTCCGAAACAGAAAGTTTCAAATTAACCTTGAGAAACAACCTTGTGCACTTACAGCCATGAAGTAGTTGGCACTTCTAACATATACAATGCTAAACACTGAAAATAGAGCTCGTTCTGCCTTGCTGCTGGCCTCCTGAACACAGTTAACCTTACACCGTCTTCAAAAAGAATCAGTCAATACTTTTACTTCTTAGCCAAAGTTCTGTTGATAGCTTTCAGATAGTCCAATGCAGAGCAAATAAATCACAAAAGGGTTACCAAGCCAGCGAGTAATATTTTAATGATTTATGAGTTGATTTTTTAAATTAGACTTCTGACACTAGAAGCAAGCACTGCTCCAGTAAAACGTACATATTCCCTGAAATGAAAATAAAACGCTACCCCATGTGAAAATTATCACACGTCTTCCTGGTGAAGGTATGTCCCAGAACATGATGAATAAAAGATATTCAGCACGTGTTATTATATCACAGCAGTACTGCATGAACACATTATGGCATAGGAATTGTTCTGTATTGCTACTGCTATCGTGGATGGAATTTAAGAATATGATTTATCATGAAAGTCAACGTAAACATACCTCTGGTGCAAGGTACTCTGGAGTGCCACAGAAAGTCTTCATTGTTGCTCCATCCTTTATGCCTTCTTTACACAGTCCAAAGTCTGTAATTTTTATGTGTCCATCTTTATCCAGCATAAGATTTTCCAGCTGAGAAGTCCAAATGAGGCACAGTATTAGAAAAAACGTGCATTGCTCCTGAGCAAGTCAATAAAAGACTCGAATTTCCGAAGATTACACTTCTGAAACGTGTTCTCACTGGAGTCAGAACCATAGCAGCTGCCAAAGCATGCATGATGTAAATACACATTTATATCACTTTCCTTAATTCTTTAGGGAGCATTAAGTAACTAATTTGCAGTCCTTGGGTAACTGATCATATATACAGCAAGAATACAGAATGTAAACATTGTAATTATGCTTCTAAAGTATTACCATCAACAGAACACCAGATTCTTTGTGAGGTGGAGTACTTATTACATTTTTTAAAAACTTCATCCCTGCTTTTACGCTAAGTGATTTTATAAAGCATTCTGTACCATTAAAGGATAGCAAATGAAGAAAGTAATTAAACGTAAGCTTAAAGAAGCATTTGCCAGAGATTTTTTATATGAGCATCACTTTATCTACCTACTCAGCGCTTGATACTCATCCTACTCTGCACCACTAATTTCTAACAAGGCCAACTATGTATGAAACAAAGGGCATTTTTAAAGGAATCATGGTGACAGGGAATACAAAATTGCAGCAGGAACTCCTAAAAACACTTTGAAGTACGCTGAAAATATTACGTAGCATATTCAACTAGTATCACCTTATCCTCCCCTGAAAGCACATCTCAGAAAATAATTTTTGTTGTTGCATTACCCTCAAGAACATCCCCAGTTTGCCTGCCCTAAGATTTCTCGTTTGTTTCTTTTCCCAATCTGGTCACGAAACAAACAAGCAACTTGAACTTTACTCAATTTTCCAACTGCAAGCAGGTACCGTGAAGATAGTGCCGCACAGCACACTGCAAGGAAGCACATCATACGCAGCGTACGAATTTCCGTGCGTCTGATAAGACCCAATAATAAGAAGTCCAGGATTGTACTCCAGCATGTATAAAGCCAGCAAGGCTGCTCTTGGAACATATGCAGTCAGGTGAAAATGCAATCCACGCTGCTCAGTATCCCTTCGTATTCTCTGAAACACCACTAGTGTCCTGATAGATGCGTTATACAAGCGCTTAGACGATAAAAGTGTTTAAACATCCTGTAAAGCCAAGCCCAACAGCTGCAATAACTGTTATGTTAAAGTTCAGTCAGAACACGCTTTCTTACAGTTGAGGCTAATTTGCTTTTGTGACTAAGAAAGAGAAAGCCCAAACTCCAAAAGCCTGTGAAATTGTTTTTCTACGTACCTTCAAATCTCTATAAACCACATTCTTCTCCGAATGCAGGTAATCCAATGCTGAAACAATCTCAGCTCCATAAAACCGAGCCCGGTCTTCAGAAAAGACACGCTCTCTTGACAGATGGAAAAACAACTACAAGAACAATAATTTGTTGCATTTAGATTGCATGCATTTCTGAGTTATGTATAACACTTCTCAAGCCATCCCGCTCGGAATCCAATGTTACCTAAGAGAAAACTCCTTCCCATCCACACTCAGCTGTGCTCCCAAATGTTTTTAAAAACCATCATAAAGTAAACAACCAGGCAATTATAATTCATATTCACAGATGTACGCTGATCACCAGTTTGATTGCTACACGTTCTTGTACATATAGGAAATAAAACTTCCTTTTAATTGAACTACAATTAGATATTAAAACTAGCTTAATGCATGATTTAGAGAAATGTTGATATTTCATCATTTCCTTTTTAACATCTTAGTACCTTACCTTCTTCGCTGTGTTTCTACCTCTCTCTCCAAAGTAACACATGCTCAGAAAATTCTTTAGAAAGTGTTTTAACCTGTCTGAAGAACAACTAGAAAGCAACTTATTTTTCTGAACTACTAAATGTCAGCTTACAATATGTTGCTGTTGTGTAAAATACAAACCTACACCCAAAATCTGTATTCTCTAAAAACGGAGTGAAGAAATTAGTCTCAGTTCTTAGCATTAGTTAAAACTGCAAACAGCTCTGTTTAACTGGGACAGCTTGGATGCACTAGAAATCAAGACACGGACTGTAGCTAAGTAATGCCAAGCAGATTTAGAAGCAGGACAGGAAAATCCTACAGCATTAAACTGTATTTCCCTTACCTCCCCTCCATTGGCATACTCCATCACAAAACACAAGCGATCATGTGTCTGAAAGGAATACTTTAAAGCCTGAAACAGATTTAAACAAAAACTCAGAAGAAAGATCACAATAACTGTTATAAAAAAACATTTTGAGTAAGTTTTCCAAAACACAGACAGATGTAAAATTTGTATTTTAGTGGACTTTTTGTTCTTGGCTGTCATATAATATTTGCATTTTCTTGTTGCAGCTGATCTACTGCCAACTTATTTTGAGAAATATATTTAATACATTAAACCAATCCCTTGCAGAAGCTATTGGCAATGCCTATAATGCTGTGAAACGAAGTTCTGACCCATTACAATGGCACAAAACGTACTGAAAGTGGCACTGAAGTATCCTCCCCCGGCCACAAGCTCCCACAGTCTGATCTCGCATCAGGAGGCCACAACAAAAAAAAAAAAAAAAAAAAAAAACCAACCCAAAAGCACAAGGTTTTGCCACAGTGGCCGTCAAGTCCACTTGTTTGAAACAAGGAGCTTACAAGCACCAGTCCCCTGGTCTCTGCCCCACTCACTGCAACTGCTCACTGTTGACAGCCTGCCAGGGGATTGAGCAATGCTGTCAATATCCATTCGTGAGCAATTCACAAAACCAGACAGAGGGTGTGATGGAGTGTCACAAGGTGCCTCTGTACAGCCCTGTCATGTGTATTCCTGCAGCAAGAGTAACACCAGCTTGTTTGCCACGGTCTTAAGTTTCTTGGTCATATCCCAGTCTGACAGCTGACTTAAGACAGCCCTTGGTTTGGATATTTAAGTTTATGAAAGCATTAAGAAAATACCACGCAGAATATCATTATCTTCATTATTATGGAAAGTATTTTTAAAGCTGATGTGTTTTTGCAAAGAAAGGGACAAACAGGTTTTAGGCCTGTCAACAACCATTTACTGATTATACCTAATTCAGCCAGTATTTACTTCCAGAGGCCACACTTGAAAAGTCTAAATTCCAGTTAAATTCTTGTGTACCTGGAAAAAGGAAACCACCAGGACACTACATAGGTCTCTTAGGGGGCCGAAGAGGTTGGAAATGATTCAGAACCAACTTGTAATGAACGCTACAAACAAAATCTTGAGGTAGAAATTGGGTATCTGAAGTCAACCCTGAGAGACTGTTGGTGCTGGAGATCTAAAAAGGCTATACTATCATGTTACAGTTAGCCAATATAAAGGCTGAATGAGGCATGGGTATTACTCTCCTCTATCTGCCTGCCAGTGTGCTTCCATCTCTATACTTCAGCAGATACTACCAGAGCTCTGATTCCACAGTAAATCTGCTTCTGGGAACAGTAAAAGAGATTTTTTAAAAAGAAATATATTTATATTTTATTTTATTTTCCCCTACTCTGCTGAACTTATTTGTCACAAGGTCAGGGTCACCCTGATCTCTGCCTCGAGGAGGACACCAAGCACTTGGAGGCCAGGGAAAGCAAATACTTCTCTCTCAAGAGATGGCAAACCGTTACACGGGTGAGCCATAAAACCAAACCACACCCCGAGACACTACAAGAAGTCTCTGATTTCAAGAGGTACTTAGGACCTGCTCTGCAAGAATGAGAGGACTCAGAAAAGCATTTTAATTTGTGCTTCCCAAAAATGGAAGCACAGAAAAATACACACCCACTCCAAAAACACAGATCTCAGATGCATTATATGAATAACAAAAAATAAGGAAAGTCTTGGTTGTCACGATGTCGAGTTCCACTCAACGGAGGGAGAAATACGTACTGTTAGGAACGGATGCCGCGAGTTCTGCAAAACACGGTTTTCTGTCAGCGTGTGTGCTACTTCATCCTGAAACACAATCAGAAGGAAATCACCCAAGTGATTCCCCAGATTAGGGGATGCATTTCAAGCAATTATTTACAAGTGCTCAGAGCATCCTTGCTATTCCTTTCCAGAAGGCTGTACATATTTCCAAGTTTTCCCATCCACTCACCTTTGCTACAATAACTTCCTTCTTCAGAATTTTCATGGCATAATACCGTCCGGTTGCTTTTTCTTTAACTAAAATGACCTTTCCAAAAGTGCCTTTTCCCAGTAGCTTTAGGTATTCAAATTCATTCATGGTCTGTTAATGAAACAGATAAACAAAAACTGAATTACATTAACTACCTATTACATATTCTACAAGTATATCAGACCAGAATTTCTCATTCATGGGTGAATACTATGCTTTTCTCTTTTTTTTTTTTTTTTTTTTATCCCTTTTGCTTAGTAGAATTCAGAAGCAGAAATGATTCTGCCATAAAAATGGGTACCAGTACACTTCCCAAAGATAATCAATCAAACTATTTAGGGAAAACCATAACCAACCACCAACAGAAAACTCACATGACTCACTCAACGTTCAATTGTGCTAATACCATTCCGTGTATTAGCATCACTCCACAGACATTTTGACCACTTGGTCAGTGTAGAGGTTCACTAAAAGTTGTATGTTGCTCTGAATCTAGGGACTGAATCCATACCCTTTTTCTGATGTTCCCCATGTCTCTAGGGGATTCACTTTCTTGTGTTTCAATGAATGGCACCAAAACCCACAGAGAAAACAACTGCTTCATGCATTAGCTACTCTCTCTTACTTGTTTTGCCATTACGGAAAATGCTGGGGAAATTGGAATGTGCTGCAGGCCAAGGACAGTCTCTTACAGCACCAATGACCATTGCCAACATAGCAGTAATAGGACTTGAACAGCCAAAGGCTACTGGAGCCTCTGTTGGGGAAAACTTCCAAGATGTTCTCAATAGCAAACTTTCTCCATATTCTTCCCTACAGCTGGCTGAGGAGACTTGCTGTTAATTGTTCAATACAGTGGATGTCAGGACCGCAATAATCACTTTGATTATCCTCACTAAAATGCCCAGGGAGAGACAGTCACTGTCTCAGAAGAATGTGCCTCAGAAATCTGACCAAGGAGGTTGTGGTTCTTGCATTTCTATTAGGAGCTGCTCAGCAAGAGTAGTATCTGCTCCGTCAAGGACACAAAAGGCAGCTACGATTTACAGTGACACGTAAGTAGCCACCCACATCAGTATAAAGCCAACAACACGACACAAGGCTGGCAGACATACTTAGCGATCACATAATGACTTATTTTCTTTAAAAATGTCATCAGCTTTCCCAAAACTGAAGCAAAGTTATGAAAGGAAATGGAAATGATAATAGTGAGATAAAATAGTGAGATGGGAAAGCCAAATAGGAGGCAATGAGAGGATAGAACTAGAGGACGGGAGGCTGAAGAGATTGAAAGGAGATACGTAAAAGGGCAGAGATCTATACTGGCACACTCCCCTTACACAAGGCCACTCAGTCAATGCTGTGTGCAATGCAAAAACCCAAGCTGCAGGAACACTATGGACAGACACCCAGACACCCCAGTGGCTGTCTGGGATTAGGCTAGGTCCTTAATCCAGAGCAATGAAATCCCCTGGCCCCACCTCAATTCCTGCAAATTCACTTGTGCATCTTTGCACTAGCCTATGACGACACAGCAGACAGAAATAGAGGTTACACATACTCAAGGTCCAGCAGGAAATATGATTTCATTGTCTGTACTGCAGGAAATTAAGCAAACTGCTTCCAGACCTGAGCTGGCCTTGGAAATCCTGCAGTGCATCCCAGTTGAGAACTCTGGTGGACCCAGCCAGGCTTTGATCCATACCTGCTCACCTCAGACAACCTTTTCATCCAGAAGCCACATCTACAACTGTGTAATTGTTAGGGGAACAGACAGACCTTGATTGCTGCTTCTCGTCTACATTCAAGATCTAAAATTTAGCGTTTTTCCTGCCATGCTCACTTACCACTTTGTGTTTTGGTTTTGTCATAGAAACCTCCATTTCTTCAGCACCTGAATTATCACTGGGAGAGCCAGATCTGAAATCCATCATCTCTTCCTCCTGTTTCTTGAGGCTGTCTGCTACAGTTTGAATGGCTTTCGTCCATTCTTCCCTGGCAAAATATAAGCAATGACATTTGTTATTTGTGTCTTCAGATTACTGTCTGCCATAGCAAGGGTCTCTGAGGAAAACTGAGCAACCAATGCTCTAAAATGAATCAATGCCATGTACACTGAGTTTTGTGTTTTCAAGTACTGCAAAAATACATTTTAAGAGCACTTTTAGCCTATATCTTTATTAATCATACTAGAAACCAGAAAACTGAAGTCCCCACAGTCCATACACAACATAAGGCTCTTCAGCAATTTCTAATACCCAGTCAGGCATCAGGTCAAGATGTGACCTAGTGATACAGAGATTTACATAACAAATACAGACTCGCCAAGACCAAAAAGCAAAAGGCTCTCATGCAGCACCAAGCAATTAAACACCGTTTTTCCATTCCTATGGTGCACTGGAAACACATATTTAACTGCTGGGGGCACTACGCCTCCTCTTCACACACACATCCCAAATTTTAATGCCAAGGAATGCTCTAGGAGAAGTTTTTAAAGCCCAGGATACTTAGATAATTCATCTCTTGCAGAGATGATGCCAGAGCTACAGCAGTTCTTGTGTAAAGCTTAGCAGCACATCAGTAAAAACAGCAATATTTTATCTTAGCCATAGGTCTTGGTTACAAGAAAGTTTCCACAGTGGTTTCAGCAGTGGGTGCTCTAATACTGACCCCTTTGAATTCTATGCAGACCCCTTCCACTCCACTGAATTTGGGGAGGTTTCACACCTTTGGAAACTATTGAAGTGAAAGTTCTTGGCCTTCACTTTCTTTCACTGCAAGTTTATTTAACATAAAACATACAACTCAATGTCTTACAGGTTTTCGGGAAGAGCTTTAAGGCATACAGGGGCTGAACAAATGTGGATTTACTGCATTTTACTGTCTGTAAAACACTCTGCGACTACAGCAGGAACACAAGCAGCCAAAGCTGAACAACTCCATGCACAATCTGCAACATAGTAAAGAAGCCATGCCATCCTTATCAATGTTAAACTTCTCACTGGTACTTTGAAATTATACAGCGAAGTATCAGCTTAAAAAAATAAAATCATATCTGAGCATCTGAATTGCAGTTTGTGTTGGGTGCAAAATAGAGAAACATTGCACCAAGGAAGCAAAGTCCATGGGAAAAATTACCTGATACAGTTTTCTAATAAAAGCTAGACCAATTCCACATAAGGTCTTTTATGTCCTGTGCAGGTTTTATTTTGGATTATGTCCAATTAAAGCAGTATTAATTTCCATATTACAGATACAGAAGATATCTAAGGAAGATTACCTCCATATTATCTCCAAAAGAGCAGAAAGACAGCTGTACAGAATTACCATTTTGGGGTTAAGGAACAAACAAATGACCTATTCACTTCCTTCAGCTAACATTCACCTGTACCATCTGCTTCAAAAGGCTGGTCTTCATACACTATCCAGCTCTGTCCTGGAACAGCAAGGTAATGCTAAATGTAGGAATAGTTTCCAAACATTCTCCTGTGCTTCCAGCAGAAGCTTTTTTCATTTAACATCACAAGCACATTCATTTATTTACCAGCCATTTTTATTATTCAGAACCATTACAGAAAGCCACAGGCTACCTTCACATCTGTTTCAAGATTTATTGCTGACTTGGTTGAGATCGTGGCCCTCCTGAAGTAGACAGATCTCCGATTCCTGGGATACCAGAATTTCACCCTCAGCTTTACATCTCAAGTATGTACAACAGAGGTGACTAACGCTCCAAGCCCTGAAGTGTCACAAAGCTGACTTAATTGGCTAGGAGGAAACAAAACAAAACCAGAACACAATCCTCCCCCAAGTGGAAACTGTTATTCACTCATTTTAGGGTCACTGACTGCAAAGCTACGAAATGAAACAAGGACCAGTTTATTTTTCTTTGCTTTAATTTGATTTCACCTGCTTCTGAACACTGTAATAGAATCAAAAGCAGTAAATAGAAACCATCTAACTCAGTGCACACACAAACTGTAATAGAAAAAAGCAAAGAATATTAAGTAGAATTTGCTGATCTTAAAAACAAACATGTGCCAGTATCATATATAGGGAGGACCACAGTTTTAAAATACCCCTTCCCCTAGGGCAATGATACTGGAATAATTTAAGTTCAGTTCCTGAAGAGCAAGTAAATATTTAAATACGCTGTAGTTGTAGAGTAGCTGTGCTGGAAAACTCTTCTCTCAGGAGGTAAGAGATCAATTCTCCAATGATGAGAGCACAGGATGCGCGCTCTTAGCTTTGTTTCCTAACAGCTGAAACAGAAATCTGCACCTGCAGCAGATAACTATCACCTTTATTATCTAATTTGCATAAAACATTAGCAATCAGCAGTGATACTACTGACTTTTTTCCTTTAAAAACAAGGTGTCTAAAAAGACTTTAAGAGGTCAGCATTTTGATACAACTCAATTTTGCCTGAATCTCTTTCACTTCTGCTCATCCTTCCAGAAACTCCCAGGTCAGAAACCCTTTATTCCACATAGCAGAAAATTTCCAGTGAGAAATGAAGCCTAACTTTCCAGAAATAACTACCTGTGTGCTGGTACAGACACGCACCTGTGCTTTTTGGATGCCCAAACCAACAACACTTCATTTACAGACACCGTTCAAAATCCACTCCCTGAGAAGTCAACCTCCCTTTAAGGCACCTTTTATACTGGAACAGGCAATAAAATTGGGACACTCAAAAATTCTCTGTCACTTTTCAGTCTAGACGTACATCACCTTGTAAGAGCTTGAGCAAAGGGCTTGCTATTAATGCTGAATGCTTGCATCTGCTTTTGCGAGTAGTTTATGTATTAAATATGAATGAAACATACCGCTCCTCTGGAGTCTCCACATGAAATGTTCTTTCAATTACTGTGGTCCACTGGAGGCATCTAATGATAAATGTGTTTGGTTTAGGTCGTTCTGTCTTCATCAGCTGGCACTCTACCACAATCAAGGAAGAAAGAGTCATGGTACATAAGCAGGTTTAAATAATCATTTGTCTTTATTCTTATCTAGCAAACTGTTGCAATTAATCAGCCATAGAAATCTCTGTAAGTACTTCTTTAGGCGACGTGAAACAATTTACTGTGTTGATGAAACCAATAAATAGCTTAAGAGATAGTCATCTAAGCAGCACCGAAATCAAATTCTGCTTAGAAAGGGTCCACGTTTGGTTGGCCAGAGATGTAAGTAGAAATGTGATGTGATGATACAGAAGCCATTCAGGCTCAGGTCCGATGCTCCAAAGGTCACCCAGAGCAGAACACATGGACAAAGTCAGCTGATAATGCGGCATTTACAGCCACTGAAATTAAAGCCGAGCCTCCGCATTCCCTCCCTCTGACTTTCCTGTCATAAAATCCTGTCCTGGGCTCTCAAGGAGTTGCTGGAGAGCGTATTTGGTCATTTTTCTGGGCCCTGACGAAGATTAGACTCTGTCAGAAAGCATTTCCAGCCCTCAAACACTAGAGGGAACATCAAACTGCAGAGGCACACCCCAGAAAAGACCCCATCCCAAACGCTGCCGGGACAGCTGCCACTCCGATGCCGGATGGACACACAGCCAACAGTCCACAGCCCTGCCAGTAAATACCACCCAAAAACTCCATGGAGACTGGCCACACTCAGAAACACCACCTTCTTCATAAGAAAATACTCTCGAGAGGAGAGCATGAATTTTGTTTTTAGGAAAAAAATATCACACCTACTGTTTTAAGCTTCATAGGACGAAGCATTCATAGGATAAAGCATGTGATGAGCATTTATCCTTCAAATCTTGGCCAGAACCAGGCACCTGACTAAGGGTACATTAGCTATAGAGCAACCAAAACAATGCCCCAAAGTCAATGAAGTGATAACAGAAGCCGAACCATCACATTTCCCAGAAATATATTAATAGAAACTCCAATGCTAATTAAACAGCTCCTGCTAAAGCAAACTCAAAATAGTGAGTGGAGGAGGAAAAAAAAAAAAAAAAGGAGGAAGAACCATTTGTCCATTAAACTCCTTTTCTTGCAGCTACCGAGCCCCCAAGTTCACTGTTACTTGGCCTTCAGGTTCCAAACCAACTTCCAACCAAGGAAGGCACCATAAAGGCAAGGAGAAATTTCTGCTTGCCCCCAGAGCTACAAACACACTCCACGTTTAACAATATGAAGTCAAGGACAGAATCTGTCTGAAATAACAGCCCATATTAGTAAGGCTACGCTGGTGTCGTGAGGTTAATTTTATTATTGTGAAAATGTAGAGTGCTCAGTTTTAAATTCAAGCTCTTAATTAGCACCAAGATAAAATATTTACTGCCAGTGTTTTTGGGTGCTGTATTTTTGGCAATGTATTTCATGCCTCATTTGCTGCTGGAGTTATAAGCTTTACAATGAGTAACTTTGCATTTTTCATGACAAGAAAATCTAATTTTTCTTTAATAGCACGCTGAGGTTACACCGCATCCTACTAAAGCACCGCAATTAGATAAGGGAAAGTTTATTAATGAGTCATGAAAAGGTTTTAGTGTGATAAACGGCACTCCTTTAGTCACCGAGATTAAAGAACCTCCACGAGCCGAGGCGGCCGGGCCTTTGCAGCGCTGCGCCCCAGCAGCCTCTGTCCTCCTTTGCAGGACAGCAATTAATGCAGGGGCTGGCACACAGCTGTAAGCCCAGTTCTGAGAAATTTAACTCAAGAGATCTCATTCCTGCTCCAAGAAATGCCACCTTAGCCTAGCTGGTCTTCATTTTTTTTAATGTTATATCTCCCACTTTTGCCTGCCTGCCTAACACAACTAGATTACGGCTGGGGTTGTCCTCTGTGAACCTGCACAATGCAGCCACAACAGACACCGAATGTGGCTGCAGACTCACATACAGAAGAAAATGGGGCTATTTCTAATCTTGTGCAAACCCAGAACTGTTCCCCTTTACTTATCCAGAAGTACAACGTTACGAAGAAATAAACGGAGAGGTTTTGTTTACTTTTTTAAGCAGCCTCTAGCTGCACATTTCATACCTCAGAATAAATACTCTGAAGTAGCAGCATGATATTTGAACCAACCACGAGCTCCAAACTTTAACCATTTAATTTCAGCAAAATAAACCACAGGAGGCATTTTCTGTCATGGAAGGGGACCAAATAAATCTCACCGCTTTTCCCCTAAACCAGCACTGTCCATCGATATTTGTTAAGCTTGCTGATCCAGCAATCTTTAAGGCATACAGCAAGACGAATAATAGAGATTTGTCAGTTAATAACCACTATAATTCAAGTATGTCACATAGAAGTGTTTTGTTTAGTGAACAATATGCTGTCTAATTACCCTGCTCAATCATAACAGCGCATATGAAGAAATGCAGAAGGCTTTATTTTTAACTTGCCTTACCAAAGCACTGTGCCACTCAGGTTTCAGAAGTTTGAAGCTACCTCATGGCTGTACATGGGGAGAACCAGCTTTTATCAATGAAACAAAGAAACAGAGGGTTTCTTCTTTCCTTTACAACTGACTCTGAACTCTTTCCTGGAGCTGGAAAGCTAACACACCACCAAACTCATCTCCTATGACCATGTACAGCAACATGCCCTGCTACAGCAGGGTGCAACAACAGACTCGGCGTTATATTAAGTCTGATTCATGGCACGTTTGGGGGTATCGTTTGGGGCATAAAAACACTCACATGTCAGATCCAGGCTGATGGTCACTTACCCACTTTGAAGACAGCTTTTCCTGTCAAACAGGCCAACATATGTATTCTCCTTTTGCAACACAGTAAGTACTATAAACAGCAGCCTGTTAAAAATGATTTAAATTGCTCTAAAGAACCTCTTGATTCTTTCCTGGCGTTTGGTCTTTTAAAGTAAGTAGGACAGAGAAATTGTTCCTAACGGGAATAGACACCAAGGCATTCAAATGTAAATTACCATTTTGTATTTGAAAGACACTTAGTATTATCCCAGTGACTTTCTAAAATGTCACAATATTTGCTTCCCCAGCACTTAAGCTAAAAGGCAGATTACTTGTGATGAAAGTGTCAAACTCTGCTCCCTATATAATGACATCACACTTTAAACCAATAATGTCAAGAATCCTTCCCATTCCTGCTTTGGTTTCTTTAAGGAAGGAGATAAAAAGAAAAAAAGGCAATCCAGGAAAAAAAGAACGATGAATAAATAAAACTTTGCAAAGTGGAGCAGGAATACCATGTTGGGGTGCTCTCTTTCTGGAGCACCACCGAACAGATGACCTCACAGCATGGCAAAAGTGAGGAGCTGGGAGCCCTGAGTTAGAGACCTAGACTAGGGCAGCCTGAATAACAGCAGACACAGAAAATCTGCCCACTGATCTGGTCATCCTGTGCCCTGCGATAAACGCCTGACTACAGACACGCAGCCCTGTCCCAAAAGGAGGGCTCATTGTTGAGCAATTATGTTTTCGGCTGTACAACAAAACCACTGCAGTCCGCCCTCCTTTTGGACAGCCAGAGAAATAATCCCTTCTTTCTAACAGCAACAGCCACTCTCTCCGCGTTGTTTTCCGCTATATACTGCTCTTCTCAGCTATACGGTTTTAAGGGCTTATAACCTAATGGGCAGACATACACGATAATCTGAGATTACGATCAGTATCAAGGCTACTTATCCAAGAGATTTACAGCACTGGCTCTATCGGTTATTTATCTGCTGGTGTCTCTGGAGCATAACTAACTAGTTAGGTAAAGGCTTTTTTATTCCTTCTGTCTCTGCAGTGGTGGAGTAAGGAACATGAACACAAATATGACTCAAAAAATCACAGTGAAGTGCTAGGTACCATCTTTGAGAAGTCTGAAAAAAAAAAAAACCACCAATAGGTAACTTACAGGGAAAATAAACTCCTTAAATGTATCATTGATATATACATGGCTATTTTAAACTGGAAATTAGGTGGAGAAAAAAGAATTAAAATGTAAGTCTCTCTTTACCACAGGGGTCCTATAAACAGGTTTTCAAAGACATATGATCAAAACCCTCGCAGATTGAAAGGACAGGGCTTAAGACAAAGAAGAGACTACCAAATGATTGTCAAACACATGAAAAAAAAATCCTATAAAGGAAAGCACATTCTGTATTTATTACCACTACTTTTTTCCACACCTGTTAAGGGAAAAGACAGAGCATCATTAGCTGATGTTACTGTCCTTCATTGTTTCCTCCTGCATTGAATAATCCCTACCTCTCATGAACAGCCAAAATCACTTAATATGAATTTTACATTGCAAGTGAAAAGAGTTCCCAAGTAATGGAGAAAAGAAAAAAGAAAAAAAAAAAAAAACACTTTTACTTGCAAAGCTAGAGAAAGCCTACATTATTTTACAGCAGAAGAGGGTAAAAATTTTAATCAGAAACATGGGACCACTTCCAAAGAACAGACTGACAGAGACAGCCTGCCATCTCATTAAAAAAAAAAATCTAGTTCACTAATTAACAAAAAAGTCAGGGCTATCATGGTCACTTGAAGGGAGGAGAGAAAAAAAAAAAAAGGAAGAGGAAGAATTTTTACAAAACATTTAAGCTAAATCCCCTCCCACTTTCACTGGCAAAACCTTCTGCAGTGAGATACTGCTTTCTGGCCTGAGCGCTCCTCCAGAGCTCACTCCTCTCGTGCTAACTCGACAAGTTAACTCCAATGAAAGTACGAGGCAAGCAGGTTCAAAGGGAAAAGCCATGCTGCAAAACAAACCCAAGTGATACAAGCGTGGCAGGTACCTAGGAGGGAACCACAGCGCATCGCATGCTACCAGCACTGCGTGCCGGTGCCTATATGAGAAATTAAATCCTGGTGAGGCAACACAGCTGCTTCAGTGAGAGCAAAACCACAAGAATGACTTCTAGCAAGGAGGCCTTCCCCACAAGCACCGAGGCTTCCCAACCTGCTGCTGGCTCACCAGATAAGCAGCACTGCTAAGAGCATCCCTCCACCTCCCACTCTCCCCACGCCCCCCCCTCACGGGGGCTACACCTGATTGCATTGGCATGTGTCTCGTCTTTTTTGACAATGCTCTGATACCATGGAAACAAACGTGTTTATATAGAAATGCCAAGACTGACAGGCTCAATTTGCCAAAAAAAGCAACATATCCCTGTTGTGAAAACCAATTTAAGTTAATTCTTTGTGAAAGCAACTTGGACATAGAGAAGGCAAGCGACGCATCCTTTTTTTTTATTCCTTAGCAGTGAGTTGCAGTAAATGATTATCAGAAGAAACACAGCAGCAACAGAATGGAAGCGTCCTGCAAGAAAGTGCATTTGTTAAAAGCCACTGGCTACAGACCAAGTGCTGAATTAATGTATGAATTAATAGCATTCTGCTGCCTTTCTTTACCTTCTTGATCCATAAGGAGATACCAGTCTGAAGAGGAAACCACCATGTCATTACTGAAGTGACAATACTAAGACAACTCTCTAAATGAGACAAAAATCCCCAAAGCACTCCTGGCATTCTGCACCGAAGCACCAGGCAACAGCATGCCCATTCTTTTTTCCCATCGTCAGTCAGAACAGGTATACGTGGCTACCAGGGGAAAAATGAACATTTACATTAATTCCTGGCCTTGTCTGGCCCTCTCCCAACGTCCAAGGTGTTCTAAAATAAATCTGCTGAAAGGCCAAACAGATGATCAACCAAAAAGATGAACCCCGTGCATTTTGAGCTACCGTGTGACAAAAAGGGAAAGCCCTCTACCCTTCCCTCTGCCCAACTTCGCTTCCACTAGTCACCAGAAACAGATCACTGTTAATAGCAGGTGCCACAACGATCTATTTTTAAGTGGTGGAACAAGACACAGGCAGATCATGAGACAGGAAAGATTAAGAACAGGAGAAAATAAAAGCTGGAAGTATACAGAGAAAGGTTAAAAACATAAGTAAGAAAAGGAAATTATCCTCAGGTTCTTCTATCACATCCTGTGCTGTGGCACCTGAGCAAATTCGGAAATGTTTGCATAGGACAGAGTGCAGAGGTTACGAGATGTTATTACTTCCAAACCCTTTTGTTGGCTTTAATAAAAGAAATATGTTTTTGTTTTCAAAACTAAGAAAAACTGAGTACGTTTTATTAAAACCAGTGCTTATTCCATGTTCTCTTATGCTAACAATCGAGTAACTTTGATTTATGTTAATGCCACTTGCACTCAGACCTGGTGGCAGCACGTAGGATGAAATACTTGGGCTGTGCCTACCTGCCAAGTACTGCACACTTGGGTTAATTTTCACTTTAAAGCAACTTGCTGAATAACAGACATACAAACCATTAACCAATAAACCTGTTTGATTCCATAACCAGAGACAGTACTTTAGTAGAAAACTGAAAAAAAGCAGAGCATCAAACCTACAGATCACATCCGTTACTAAGAAATGTGTTTGTTTTTTTTTGTTGCTGCTGTTTTTGTTTTGTTTTGATCTGAAACACATTTAGTGTTTAGATATACATGTATTAGTCCGAGCAGATTTGAACGTTACCGATGCAGATTCCCAGTGACTGCAAGAAGACACCAAGGCCCAACTGGATGAGGGAGCACGTAAAAAGCACTTACGAGCTACCGAGAAGTTATTTAGAGGCGATTCCCGCTGGTCAACATCCTGCGGCCGCTCCTTGTAGCCGATGAAGGTGCCGTCGTTCTTCAAAAGAAAGTACCGCGGCCTCCATGTTTTTATGTATTCTCCTGGAAAAAGGATGGGAAAAGGGAGAGATCATCAGAAAACACCCCAAAATACTGACTCACCAATATACGTATTTTTAATATTGAAACCAACTCCTGACATAGCAGCAGCTCTAAGAACATTCAGTTCATTCTGATACAAACAGTGGAAAAACACAGGCACTGAGTCAGATATTGTTAGCGATGCTAACCATAAGAACGGGACTTCATAGAAGGTAAACAGCTATGTTTTGTTCTCCTATCTATTCCTCGCTCCATTCAAATTCCGCAACATCTGCCTTAAATGCATTTTAAATTTTAAAAAAATCAGAGCAGATGTCCTATGTATTATTTTTGCTATTGTCATTTTTCATACTGACAAGTGGAGAAATTTTTTTCATTTACATTTTGCAGCGCAAGTATTTTAAACAACAATGGGTAATTTACTAATTAGTCAACTGCTTTATCAAACCAACAGTCACTTTCCGAACATAAAAAGATAATTCTCTGCTTAAGTTACATAACATCACTCACTCCTCTCACAACATCTCAAGCATGAAACACGAGCTGATATATCACAATATGAAGAGGGAAAACACGCGGTGATGTACAGCCACTGCAAAGAAGAAAAACGTCTATTCAGAAGTGTTCTCCACCTTGCTTTTACAGAGAAAACATCCCTTGATCCCAAGCTACTGCTCATCTGAGTAACTCAGCGCAGGTACCGATCGTGTGACTATTGCAGCCATGCTCTAAATCTCCAGCACCAGAAGGAGAAAAATGTTGATAAAAATTTCATTTACACTTATTGGAGTTACTCAATTGGGCTTCAGGGATGGAAGATTGGGGTTCTACCTGCCTCTCTTCTGGGTGATTTTGTCAATGTGCCTCAGTTTCCCTTTCTGGTGATCTCCAGGTCTCTAGGTCCTGCAGTGACACTTCTGTTTGGCTGAATAAAAGAAGCCTTGCTTATGGTGCTGCTCAAATCAGGGCACCAGCCACATTTCGCACACAAGATGCTGCTCATATTTGAGCCATGGTTCAACTTCGCCCATCCCCACCACCGATTTAAAGAGAAGCAGCCACTGCAGAAACCACCCGTGGCTGGGCAGCAGCTACACCCTCCTCCCTCCAGCGTGGTTTCTTGCTCGTTTGTTTGATCAACACCGGGAAGAGGACGAGGGAGCAGCCTAGAAACCAAGCGTCTTTTGGGTCTGCAGCAGGAGCAGGTCTGAACACCCCACGGGACTGCACTGGGAGGGCTGGTGCCCAGCGCCCACTGCCTCACCTGCCACCAGCCCTTCAAATGACTGCCAAAAACAGGGAGAATAAAAGGCTCCCAAGGTTTGCTGCCCACAGCAACCTTCTGCTGCTCGTCCCTTTCTTCCAAGCACCGCTCACACCTCCTTCTCCTGCTGCTCGCATTCCTCCCTCCGCAGGTAATTTCTCTCCAGGTGCTGTGTGCGCTGCCCCGGGAACTCCCCTGCAGCTGCTCCTCTCCCTGCAGACCTCCCCTCCTTCTGGGGTGCAGTTTCAACCCGCTTTGTGCCAGCTGTGCATCTTCTCCCTTCAGCCTCACACTTGTGTCTCCAGCACACAGGATCACGCACAGCCCCAGCATCCACAGCACACACCCCCAGTTATTGCTTCCAGCTGCCCAGCCCTTCGCTGGGCTTTTAACTTTCTACTCTAAAGCAGAAAGCTAAGAGCTACCGAGTTACCCTTCAAATAACATCCATTCGCTCTGATAAAACAGAGCAGTGCAATGACACAGGCGAGAAAGATGAGAATAAAAGCAACGAGCCCAAACCCACACAGTCTTTCTTCTGAAGATGCCTGTTGTAGCTGCAAGTGTTATGCTGACCTGGAAGAGCTTTACAGAAATGTCACCGTCGCTTCAGGAATTTCAGAAGGACTCACCTACAGCATGTCACGGCATTTATAGGCAAGGCAGTAAATGTAGAAGGTTTTGTTGTCGTCTTCATAACTCTGACCTTAATTAAAAGCCGAAAACTTTCTGGGATCAGCAGGAGATTATGAAGCCTTTCACATTTAAATTATCAGTCCAACTCAGCCCAGATCAGGGAGATTACTCCAATCTCATTACTATTACACCACAGATGTAACTACAGGGATAAGAAAACCCACAGCGCTCAGCCCAGCGCTTACCGGGGAGGTTTGCCAGGTAGGCAGCTGTCGGGACTATCGCTGGTTTGGAACTCACTGCTGCACACCCGACACGTTGGCATTTTCTTCTCTTGCACTAAGCCAACCCAGAAGAGCAGGGAACCATCTTCCTTCCCCTTCTCATACCTGCATTTATGGCTAAATCCAGATTGGATGGAAAAAACTGAAGAGGGGCAAGTTACACAGTCTCGCCTAATCTATGCTGCGTCTTCCCAATCAGTATTTACAGAGGAGATATATATATATATATTTTTAGATATTCTGAAAATATCTGATTGTTTTCAGTGAAGTATGAATAATTTTAAACAAAACAACACTCTACTGTCACTCCTCTCCCTCATCCTATTTTATATTTTATTAGAGGCTTTTCTTTGGCTCTTACACTTTCTTACAGCTTTATTCCACTGATCTGTGTTGAAAAATGCATCATCTAACAGGATTAATCACATAGTCCTTAAAGTGGTTCATGCCATACACACACACGGAATACATACACACACCCCATCCTCCTCCACACTCACTAGTTAGCATTTAGCACTCACTCTTCCTGTGTAGGAGACCAGTGACTTCATTACCATTTTACAAGGACCACTCTACCCAGACCTTCACTTACTTCAGCTGGTTCTGGTTCCTGATCCACTTTTTTGATTTGCAAATAAGTAACAGTTTTAAACTTTTTTCCATGTTTGGAGCTTTATGAATCCAGTAACATGGCAAGCTTGCCCGTTATTGATTATTGCTCTTGCCAAGGACAGCGTGAGGCACACTGCAGCATCTGCAGCATACATTTTATTATGTAACGCTGAGGTTACGCTTCTGCATCTTGCAGCAAAGTGGCAGGACGCTGCCTCGTTTGCGATATCGCAGTCAGGTTGGTTGTCTGTAAGCCTAATCTTTTATTCAAGCCTGAGCAAATTCTCATTCTTCTACAGAAGTTCTGAAATGCAGACTCACCAAGAAGTCATCAAGAAAAGGTATGAAGTATATATTTCTGAGAAACTAGATTACATTCCCATGATCACCTAAAATGTTATAAACACTATAAACTACCTGCAACCTGTGAGAAGGATCAAGTTGTTTGTGGTGGCCATTACAAGCATGTTAAGCACCAAACAAGTTTGTCGATACGGACAAAAATAATCGCGTGCAACTGCTGTGGCAAAGCTGATTGAAAAACGTTAACACCTTTTCCTTCCTCTGATATACTCAATAAGCTGTCATGCCTGAGGAGTGAACTGAGCTGTTTCAATTCTTGCCCTGCGATTTTTGTTCCTGTGGAGGCTTTGTTTTTAAGGACCATGAGCAAGAAGTTGCTTGAAGTCACCAATGCTATTAGTTCTGTAGTCTCTCTAGAAGAAATATACAAAGTACAATAAACACAAGCATGTGAGGCAGATTCTATTAGACAACACTTAAAATAATAATAATAATAATAATAATGATCCACCATGGAAAAGTGAACAATTTACAAAGCAAAACATTTTTTCCTCTGTGATTCATTGCTTGTGTAATGCCCTGGCAGAGCCTTCTTTGTTTTCAGTAACAGAATGCTAACACTGCAGAGACAGAAAAGCAAAAGCATGGGTTATAAATCCTACATATAAAATCCTGAAATCAAATAGGCTCCTCTATAACTTGCTGCCTTTATTATTTAAAATCTTTATGTACCATTCTGTTTACTCAAAGCAATTTTCAAGTTGCAAAGATTCCCAAACTGTACATAGCTGCAAATACACACGAAGATTGTTATAGACCGATTTCGCTTTATTGCTTTGTGTCTGCCCCCACACACTGCACATTAAAATACTTAATACACACTTAGAATGTAAATCCATCTCACGCCAAAAAAAAGCTCTCCACAATAACACACGCTGCAGAGCACCCTTATGCCTGCGTATTTTGGAAAGTTAAGCACAAAACTCTTCTGGTTCATGAAAAGTTAATTCTGCTGAGGATTTACAATACTGCGGGGTTAGGTTATTTTCCTCTCCTCTCCCCAACAGTATCTCACCGAATCTGGAGCTGTCTACCACTGATAGAGTGTCTAACATCAGAAACAGCTGCCACTCCCTGGGAAGCTTACGGGGTAAGTGGAGAATAATGAGCAGCAAGCACCAGCAGAACAAAAGAAAATCCATCTTTATTTACCAACTGCTGCATGCTTGTTGCTGCATCAAGCTCATTCAAAGCCAACACCACACCCTTTAATTCAGAACAGACTATATTTAAGAAGACTTTGCTTATTTTTTTAATCAACTCATACATACTGATGGTTTAAAAAAAATAAATCATTAGGTTAACCAAGTCAGCATCCAATGACATCCCTGCCATTTACAGGAGCGCTGGACCAACTGTTAACTTTCCTGTGCCCCAAAGTAAGCAGAACAAGCCCAGCAGCGCGGAGCCAGAATGAGGTCTCGGTTACATTAAACGCGCTCCATCGGCTACCGCAAACCTATGGGTAAATAACGCGTTGTGCTTTCTGCTCTGAGCATCAGAAGTGGCATCGTTAATTACAATTAAAGTTAACACTCAAAATATTACAGCGCTTTGAGTTATGCAAGCCTTCGGTACGTTCCCACACGCTCCGAGGACACGCTCCGTGCCTTGATTGTGCGGCACTCAGCCATCCGAGCGAGACGCCGAAGTTATGCCAACTGCAGCGCTAATGTGCCACTGGTCCAAGGCAGAGTGACTCATTTCTAAAACTTCAATGGCAGCGAAAAGTGGTCTGCATCCTGCCTGCCTAATAAGGCTTCGGCAAAACAGATGCCAGCTTCCTTCAAGACTCGAAGCTTTCGGAAGCTGCCATCTCATGCGCGCTGGCACGTCTGGAGAGCGGAGCGTGGATTCGCAGTTAGTCTCTGCTGGTCGAGTAAATGTGTGCCCACTGCCTTACAAACCAAAGCAGATTTGAAAAACAGAAGGAAAAAAAAACAAAAAACAAAAAACAAAAAACAACAGGGCTTGAAATTCTCCTTTGCATTTCTAAAGCACTCGGAAGAAAGTGAAAGGGAAAGGAGCCCTTTCCAAGCACAGAGAGCTAATTCTGGACTATAAATACTTGGTACTAAACAATTAAGCACTGCCAGGCTGACCCAAATGAAAAATCTGAGTTCAATTTTTGTTTTTATTTTTTTAATAGCTGCACAGACCTCTACCAGGCTGGTACAGCACTCTTCCCTTCCCTCCCCAAACTGTCAAAACAAGAGATTTAGAAACAGTGCCAGGTTTTAGGTAGCTTGGGGAAAGGAAAAAGGAAAAAAAAAAAAAAAAAAAAAGCAGGGCATGCTAATGTCTTTCCCGACACGCTTGCGGAGAGCAGAGGACCTCTGGTCTGTCTGCCTATTCAGAGGAGTACAGAAGGGGGCCAGTTCTTTGATTATTTCTTTTTTTGGTCACTCTGGATGCGTTCTCAGCCCTTGCCTCCAGCGTACAGCTGCGGACGCGCCGCCCGTGCCCTGCATCTCAATGAGGCGGCTCAGACTGCAGCCCCGGGTGCTCCCCAATGGGGAGGTCAAGCCTGAGTCAGCAGCCCGTCTGCAGCCGCCCGGCTCCGCGCCTTTCACCGCCCTGGCGGGGACCCCGGCAGCACAAGGAGCTAATTCAGGGCCCGGCAAATCCTCTCCCCCGGCTTTATGGCGACCCGCTTGCCGTGCAGCTGGATGGATGGTAGAGGCGCGACGGCGATTGACACCGCTGCCAACAGGTTACAGAGAAATGCCTCCTCCTCCTCCTCCTCCTCCGGCGTGGCTCCTGCTATTCTGAACCGGCGGCCGTTTCTCACGCTCGCACAAAGCTCCGATATACGGCACCTGCTTAATTATCATATCTTCAGGGAATTTGGGGAGGGAGGGGAGCAAGAGGGAAGCTGGAGGTGGGGCAAAGGGGAGTGATTAAATGGGCTCACGCTCAGCCTGACAAAGGAAGATCTTCGCACCGTATTCAGAGCCGAGCGCCTTCCGAGCCAGCAAGCTGCAGCCTCCCTTCACCTGGCATCACACATCTGTAAATTAACTTTAGAGAGCAACAAACAGCGTTGACTTATCGCTTCCCACAAAGCTACGCACGCATCAGGCAGAGAAATAGGTGTATCCGAAGCTACCTCTGCCTTTTGTTACACAACAGCTCCGAAGTCAAACACTTCACGCCGTCGAGAAAGGGATGCTCTGATTCACAAAGCTAGACCATGGGAGAGATCAAAAGCCAGATTACGGGGAAAGAAAAGCAGATTCTCATCCAGTACTACTTTCACACAGGGGATGGACAGCTACCACACTCTGATTTCACCTCTTTCAAAGGGTTTGGAGTTTGAGATCACCAGCCAACACCACTACAGAAGACACCTCTGTATTTATTTTTTTTTAATCATTGTATTCCAACTGTATGGTTATGTAAAACTGAAACACCGAGGTTTACCTTTTTTTTTTTTTTTTTTTTTTTGCTGAATTTCAGTTTAGAAGGTCAAAAATGTTGCCATATTGCTTACAGCAATCAATTTAAGCAATACCAGATATTCCCAGAGGAGTGAAAGAGAATTAATCAGCATGTAAAAAAACTCCTTACTCCTACCTTTGGCACAGCTTAGTCAGGCTAGTCCTAACCTACAGCTGTCTCCAGTGGGAGAAGATGTAAATGAAGTTTCATTAAAAACAGCAGTTTTAAGGATAGCTTCATAAATTACAGGAAGATATAAAGCGATTTCTTAAGCTATGCTGAAAATCTCAGAGTGAATTTCATCTCCATTACTTCATGGTGGGAGCCAAAGGACTGAAATGCACCATGAGGTGTCCAACACAATTAGAGACATCTCTTCTGCTCACAAGCACCTACAGGATTTCAACAAAATAAGAGACTCCTGTAACGAACATAAAATGCCATCACGTATTCCTCTGCTTCTTGACAGGTGCCCAACTCTCTCATTTTTATAAATAAATAAAAATGACAGAGGATGTGTCAGATTCACTGAGCTGAATTAAACATGCTTGGAACAATTATTTCTCCCCAAGTAATTTCTACCTTGACACTTGATGGAAAATAGCACAAGCAGCTAACGAGGCACTTAGGCAAATAAGCCTCTGCGACTTTTTAAATACCTTCTCTTAGAGGAAGGAGGTACCTCCAACTATTCCTTGAGCTCAACGCCAAGTTAATACAATCAGCATTTCTGTAAATCAGGCTCTTAAACACGCGGGATGTATTTATAAAAGGGTGTGATATAATCCTCCAAAGATTTTATGATCTCAACTAAAAATACCAAGCACAAAAAAAAAGAAAACCACCAAACACACCACACCCTGGTACATCTGAACAAGGAAGAACTTTTCTATACATCGCCCGAGAGCCGATTTCTTTATTTTATCTCTTAGCACAAGCATCCTTAGCAACGATTCCTGCACTTATCTGAAGCCATGCCTTGTGTGAACGTGACACAGCCAGTTTTGTTCTTCAGCAAAAGCCTGTCTAGAGACTGACGGGTGGTGCAAGTGGGGACAACCTCAACTCTGCCCCATTAAAAAAGGCTGGGAGAAACAAGGCTCAGGTGAGAGCGATTGTACGATGCATTTATGCTTTGTGAACATGAAACCTGTGCTCAGCGGAGGCTCACCATTAAGATCCCCAAGTTCAGGAGGCCGAGCTGGTAACTTGGAGGTGGGCACACACGGGCACAGGGGAGGGTAGAGGCAGGAGGCAGCCGCACACAAATCAGCCGCAGCGAGGGCTGGCGAGTCCCCGGCTCGCTCTTCCAGGCTCACATTACTGGATCATTGTGTCATGTACAAAAGCAGATCAAAACCTCGGGGAATTGTAAAGAAATGGTGAAAAAAGCCAGAGGACATCAGAAGAGATTTATGGAAACAACAGCTTTTCTAAAGCAGATAATACGGACCAACTTCAGAGGCGGTCTGAAACAAAACACAACAAAAAAGCAGCTCTATTTGTAAAAACTAGACTGCTGAACTTGGACTTTTATAAATAAGCATTTTATGGAGGGTAAGAAATTAACACATCGTATTGTTATGCCTTAGCTTCTGTTTTTGAGTCCTAATTCTCAACATAAATAAATACACAGAGTCAGTTCAGGCCACTCACAATAAAAACTCAGCCAGTAATGGTGTGACCACACTGTGCATCAGGATATTTCTTAAAAGTGCCAAGAAAAAAAAAATCAATGCACAATTTAAAACATATTTACACAAAGAGTTACTGGGTAAATATTTCATAGAAAGATGCGTAAGAGCCAAGCTAGGCAAATATTTCAATGGCAAAAATAAGCAACATAAAAACAGGGGAGCTGGTTATAAGGCCAGGGCTAATCTGGATTTCCCTCCTTCATTTCCTTACTAGCAAGCCTGCAAAACCCTGGAAGAGCACAGTGAGACCAAGTTAGTTCTAATAAAAAGTTTAATTTATCTTGAGCCATTTAAAGGCAATCAAAGGAAAAATTGCAAGCACTTCCCAGAAAGTGAGTTCTAACGTTTGTTATCATGGCAACCTCCTGGTTTCGCCTCCAAATTTAGTATTCTAAGATAACTTGTACTGAGTCACTACCCCAAACCCAGCAATGAAAGTCTCCTTCAGATAAGCAGCCAGAGTGCCTGGCTCAATTCAGAGGAATTTTGCAAAGTAACCTCAGCGCATACTGCACGCTTATTAGAGCAACTTCATCAATGGGTAACACGAGAGCAAACACTCATCCGAGCCCTGGTGCTAAGCTCCGCCGAGTAACTCAGGAGTAAGAAACCTTGCCAAGGGTCCTCCCTGCTGAGCAAGAGCAAAGAGAGGACAGCCTGCCTGGCATCAGGGGAACAAAAAGGTTGCTTCAAGGCACCCCAAACTCAGTACAGCTGCAGAAGTTCCAGCAGCCTGAATGTACAGCTGGAAGTGTGGCATCTCACCTATCCTTCAATGCTGTACTTCAATGGTACGGATTTCTAACAGTCCCGAAGAGATCCACCCAGTAAGCCAGCTCAGTGCCTGGGCTGAGATTTGCCATCGCTGTGCAGTTAAGTCCCACTCTGCTGCTGCACCAGGGTCACAGGCTCAGACAGACACATTTCTGTCACCTTTGACACTCTTAAAGTTATTTTAGCTTACAATGCACAGTAAAAACACTGAGTCTGAGTATAATCGAACAGAAAAATTCCTGCTGGATTTCAGTAGTAATTCATTGCTTCTGATATGAAATGTACATACGTACTACTAAAGCATATTAACATGACTATAATTTTTAAACCCCAAAGCCATCTATTCCGATAAGCTCATAATACCTCTTCCTAACACCTCCAAGCTCCAGGAGAGATGCACTCCATCCATTTACACAAAAACCTGTTTCTTACTGAAGGAGGAATGAAAGATAACTGATGCAGCTGAATAAAGACCCTCCTACCTTGATAGCGTTATCATGAATTGATTTTCATGTTGCAAAGGCATCTTGGTATGTTAAGACTACTGTACATTAAACAGAAGCATTAAAATAGAAAAATAGAAGGTATACACCACACAAAAGCAGAAAGCAGATGTGACAGTGTGAAGGATGCTTTCCAGCCTGTAGTGTCCTATCATTTTGGGAAAACGAGGCAAAAATTTGAGCCTCCCCTTAAAACTTCTCCTACTCCCTGGGACAAGCAAACATTGCCCCCCAGCAGCCCTAAACTCACACCAGGTTCTGTGGGCAAACCTGGCACCTGCTCAGTGGGGTTTCTGAGGGCAGGACTGCTGCATCGGCCCCACTTTTCCTTTGCACTTGATCTGTCAGGCACAAGGCACCGCACAACTGCTCCTCACCACACATCCCCTCAACCACCTGAATCCCAAAAAGCCCCATCCCATGGCCATACACAGTCCACTCTCTCTGTAGTTCAATTCCTACCCTACTAAGCAATAAATAAAGCTTAAAACTTGCATTAAAAACAACAACAACAAAAAAATAAAGGTCACCTAGGGTAGCATTCCTGAAGAAGGTCACCTGGGGCAACGTTCATGCCTCGGGGACTTCCACAGAGGAAGGCAGATGTACAGCAAAGCCCGTGTGCAAACCCCACTTTGCAGTTTGATGCTTAGCGCATGCCACGGATGCAGCATTTTCTTCCACAAGTCCCTGACCCGATGCCATCACCTCATGTGGCAGCTGCCAGGGGCTCCTGTGCTGCTGCAGGGGCCAGGCCAAGCAAGGCCACCCTGGAAACCCTGCTGCTGCCTGCAGGGTGGGATGGGAGCTGGAAGAAAGCAGGACGATAGAGGCCACAGCTGCAGATGGGGGGTGTGGATGGGCTGAGACGTGGCTACTGAAGCCCCAGCCCACCCTCCTGGTTGTGGATGCTCTGAAGTTCAGATTATTTCCAAATTGATGTTTTATTGCAGTTATTCCTCCCCTTCCTCTCCCCCAAGAAAATAAAAAATTAAGATTGGGATTACAATTTCATTATCAACCCAAGAGACAAAAAAGGTTTCCAATCAGCAGCCACAGTGCACTTGCAGTAGGTAATCTGCAATTTTCGTTTATCCACTGAACGCAAAAATTATTTTTGCAGTGGACAGAGCTTCTTGAATATTACGGTTTTCTACACAAAGCCAAGCGTGGGCAGAGCTTGGAAGCTACAGGTAACACCACCAAAGAAAGAAGAACAAAGGGCCCCCAGGTAGTATACTGATGTCATATTTGGTAGTAAAAGCACAGTTCAACTTCATAATTAAGCATTATCCATTAATGGGTCCCTATCATTAGTTTGAAAATATTCTTCCCTGCATACTTTTCCTCCCCTCGCCAGAGAATACCAATTTCCTACTTTAATCATTGTCCCTTTTCCAAAAAAAAGCAGCCTTCTCAAACAATAAAGGCATCTTATTATTTAATCAAAGGGCAATAAAAGATTGAAGTGGATTAGAAAAATTAATCCAAACTAAATATCTCTGTTATGATACAGTTATGAACCCTAAATCACAAGGTTCCCAATTTAAGGCATAAAACCTGATTAAAACTGCTGTTGCTTTGCAAAACTACCGTTCTCCCCTGCCCCCACTATTAAAAATGCAGCCCAAATTGCTGTTTTCATACAGAAATATGTCCAATATTGACGGCAGTTCTGTGAAAAATTCTTGATGGCCTTTGGGGATTCTTGTAGTTAACCAAAAGGTAAAACCTACAGTAATTTATCATACAAAAATCAGCTGCTCTGCAGCTCAGGGCTCACGTTCCATGCTTTCAGTAGGATTTCTACAAAAAGGAGGGGTCGGGGGGAGGAGGATAATTAAGCAGCTTCATCTGTAGTCCTCAATTCTTTGCACCTAGCTCATGACAAAACACAGGATGGGGAGAAGAGCAGCTACTGCACTCTACATACTTTGTATTTCATTAGGTATGCTTGTTTTAATCTTTAAAAAGGAAATTATACACAGTAAGCTGCAAAAAGGCTTAAAAGGATAAAAACGGCAGCCAAAACCAGACAAGGGTGGGGGAAGTCAAAATAATTGAAAAAAGATTCCAGCACTACAAGCGCCGATTCCTTTTAAGAAGGAAAGAGACGCAGCCAGCACTCCCCCCTCCCTTTGTGCGGAAGTTTAATAAACATTTTCTGCAAGTTACCAATTTTGCGAAAATCGCTGGATAAACACTTGCGTTCACCCAGCTCCGTGGCCCCGTGCCAAATGTAATGCCAAACTTCCCAGTTGCAAAACGAGCTGTTTTTACACACCAAAGTAACCACACAGCAGGCCTGTGGAGTCTGAAGACAGCTGACAGAGATGACTGTTGCTGTCCCCCCATTGCACCGACATCCATCCAAATACCAACATCTGCTGTGCTACAATTTACTTTTTACACAACATTTAGCAAAACAGTGCCTCTGACTGCAGCATCATTAAGGAAGTAACAACAAATAAATCGCAAAGTCCCATCAGACAATTGTAAAAATTAAAGCGTAGTTTGTCTTGCGTGCGCTGAGCTTTAGTTCAGATGTATTTGACTTCAGAAATAAGCAGCATTAAAATCTGTTTTCTTTTATTAAGCGCGCACGACAAAATGCTATGCACTGTGACAAGTGTAATCCGTCATTACAGTGAAAATTACAGTTTTGAGGATATTGACTTGACTCAATAGACAGCAAAGCAGATGTCTGCAAGGCATCCTGGCCTGCCCACTACAATCCCGGCAATCCCAACTACTAAAAGGATTACGCTATGCCTTGAAGCATAAGAAGTGCACTTTCAGTTCAGGGCCCGCTCCCTTTTAAACGCTCCCAACGCATATTTGTGCTCGTGAAAGTGAGGAATTAACATTCCTAGAAACTCAAGCGACCTTCTCTCAAGAAGCAGCACAGAGTGGGGGGCCGGGTGCGATCGGACCCCGCTGCACAAAGGTGGACAAGGGCAGCATGTCCTGTCAGAAAATTCAGAGCCCGGGGGTTTAAACCCAGATTTAGGCTCCTAGGTGGAAGCCCACCATGCAGAAGTCATGGCAGATGTCACCCCATGAGCCAACAACCGACGGCCCCGGGGCAGTTACCTCAGAGCCCCGTGTCACCACAGGCCCTTCAGGTCCCAGAGGCCTCAGCCATGGCTCCTGGGCCATAGCTGGCACGCAAGAGGACAACGACTCGGGATACTTTATCAGGGATGGCTCACAAACACAAGCCTTCCCACCTCCTGTCCTGTGGTAATTCTACAAGTGCAAAAAGAAGCAAATAAGAAGTTTCTCACAGCCTTTTGAAAAGCAGATCCTGAATGAAAAATTTCCACAAGAAACAACTGGAATTCTCTACTCGGTATCAATTCAGGGTTTTTTCCTCAATCTTTCTGTTCCTCGCCACCTTTAATACAAACTAAAAACTGCTTAAGTTACAAAAAGCGTTTATATATATATATATATACACACACTGGTTTTTTTTTGGTGGGAACAAACACTCCCCCTCCATCCCCAGACAATGTGCCCCTTCAGAACAACACCACACTGAACGCTCAGCTCAAGACACAAAAAAGCTTGGCAGGCTGCATCCCAAAGCAGCTTCACCAAAACAATACAGTTTCCCTCAAATCACTATCAGCTTAACAGTGGAAGCCATAATATTTCCGATAACACAGGCGGCAAACATTTTGGTAGGTTCAGTGGACACCCTTTATCCAATTTGCAGATAAAAACCAGTCAACAACCAAAGCTAGGTTAACGAACGTGCTCAACTGATTTGGAGCTTAATGAAGTCAAGGGGTGAGGCACTTAAATAGTGCTGGGGGGTTCAGCCAGGGCTGATCTGTGACAGACATTGCAATGGGGTACGTCAGTGGTGGGATGCAGAAGATGCCCCGCACAGCACGAACAAGGTGCAGATCCTCCTCTCCTGAGGTAAATACTACACAGCGCTTGCACAACAGGAGTCAAGGTCCATCGGAAGCTTATCGGCAGATTTGCTCCTGTGCAAACTTGAGGTTCAGCCTCAGAGTTCAGCGCTGAAGCACTATTTGTTTGTTCGTTTCTCCCCTGGCACGGTTGGCTTTTTGTCAGACAGATGTATGCCACATGCAAGCCGTTTCCCAACCTCCCTGCTCCACCTCCCTCCACGCGCTCTGCACACACTCTGACCCCTCGGCAAGCGTTGTAGCAGAGGAGGAAGTGTTTCTGATAGTTTGCATACTCTTCACAACAATTTTATTGCAGGGCATAAATGTGTTTTCCTGCTCCCGAGCCCTTCTTGTAACAAAGCAAAACAAACAGAAAATCCACCACTTTCCAAACAGCTGAATGCCCCAGATCAAGCAGCAGGAAAGGAAAGGGGAGGGAAGAGGTGGAGAGGAAAGGAAGGAGAGGATGGATTACACCAAAATTATTTTTGTCCTGTTCAAGTGGATGGGCAGAGACAACTAAATATAGAACTTATCAAAGCAGGTGAACAAGGAAGAAGACATGAGCCCCAGGTTTCGCAGAGCAAGCAGTAAACAAAGCACATTCCCGCTTCCTGGCACAAGAAGCACCCCCTAAAAACACTGCAATTGGCATGTACAAGATTTGATTGAATAAATACTCAACTCACTGCAGCCTCCTTTTCGGACATGGTGAGCAGATAGGCTTCCTGTCTCTTACCTGCTTGTACTACACAAAACCAAGCACAATGAAGTCTATGTTAAAAACAGAAGTACTGCACTCCTCTGTGGTGTCTTTGGACAGAAATTCTTCGGAAGAAAGCGTGTTTGCATGTACATCTGGGTAATAAAGCACCACTTGAAATCAAACGGTAAGGAATGTTATGTTGTCAGTGGCAACACAAAGGAAGTGGTTTCTATGAAATTTAACCAGTTATGTCAAGGAAAATTGCTTTATTCTGGTCAGACTGCAGTCCACTTCTTGCTCATAGGAACCACTAGATTCGTTTGAATTTCACAAGCGAAAATCCATTCATACCTATTTTTAACTCCTTCCAGCACGTGAGTCAGCCTGTGACATACACCGGGTGGCTGCTGCCAGAAGCACTCACTCCATTCAGTCCCCGTGAGTAGCCCACAAGAGCAAATACAAGTAGCAAGTCTTGCCCAGGCTCTCAGAGCCTGCAGCCAATGGTGCAAACAATAGCTTTTAGTAAGGACATTAAGTGTTTTGCTGGTACGCACACAGTGTTTGAGCAAGGAAACATTCAGGGAAAAGACATGGCACCAGTCATGACTTGAGTGGAAACCACTCGCATCAGGGCTGTAACCTACCGCTGGGCATAAAGAACAGAAAGCTTTTATGCGGAACATTTCCCTTCTTCCATCTGTGCCCCCAGTTACCACAGCATCCAAGAGCCTCACGGTCTGAGCTGCATTTGTCCTCACAACATCCCTGTGAAGTAGGGAAGTGCTGTTATCGCCACGTTACAGATAGGGAACTGGGGCACCGAGAAATAAAAATAGCCTTATCCGAGATGATCGTATAGGAGGAAGTCTGTGGCAGAGCAGGGGAGGTCTGGCTTCGACTCTCAGTTCCAGGACACCAATCCGCCAGCCACCTCCTCACCTTCTGGATGCTCAGCCTGCAGTTTGACCTGCCTCTCTGCCCTGCACAGCAAGGCATGGGGAGCGCCTACCCCTTTTATTAGCAATGTTTTCAGCCCAGCAAAAATGGAGCAGGATATCGGATGCAGGCGTTGTTTGCATTCCGAAGTCCAAATGCGAACAAAGAAAATTTCCAAAATAGTCAGCACTATCCTGGTATTGTGGGAAAAGGAAGGAAGACATATAAAGTTTTCAAAGCAGAAAAATAAAATAATCCACGGCAGGTCAGAAGTACATTTTCAAAATAATTAGTGAAAGTTTTAATAGAAAGCTGGCATTAGACGTGCATCCTTCACAAGCCTCCCTGCTCTGGAGATTTGGGGTTGTAAAACAATAAGAAATAAAAAATCCCTTTGGGACTACAGCTATCTCATTTCAGACACGGATCTAAATGCGGATCTGATGCAGATTCATACACAGACCCTGGCTCCAGGCTCCACACAACAATCTTGCCTCAGATAAAACAAATACCATGGGCTGCAGACTGCTCAAGGTTTCTTGTTTTTGGTACAGCCAGGCTTCAACCCTGCCCTCAAAGGCTCTCTCTTCTGAGTGAAATGGCACCTCAGGTCCAAAATTTACTTTGTCCTTCGGGACTTCAGCTGCCACCATCCAGAGCACCAGTTGTGAAACAAGCTTCTACGACTTGACATTAAATGCTATTTTGTGAATTCCCTCAACCACTCGCAGGCACTATTACCATGGTACAAACAGCACAGGTCCGTGACCCTGTGGATTACCTGGCCCATCTCTGCCAGCAAGCTGGACCTTCTGGCCCAGGCCTTGCCTTTGTAACAGGTTCCTGCTGTAAACTTCAACCACCACCAACACAACGTGAATCCCAAGCACACCTCGTCTGCTTCACTCGGCCACAGAGTCCCAAGGAGCTGCAGCCGACCAGCGAGAGCTGACGATGACCATCAAGGCTCTTAACCTCCATCAGTGACATAAAATGACTCTAGTCTGCCTTGGAGAGGATCAGAAAGAACAAAGCTGGCCCTACCACACATTTTGCCACTCGTATTTCACCCTGAGATCACTCCTCTCCCCCATCTTTTCAACCAGGGCTACAGAAGGGGGAAGGAGGAAAGGCAGAATGAAGTTAGAAACATTCCTGCTTCCTCACAGCAAAATAAACATAACAAATCCCAGCAGCTCTAAAGCCATGGAGCATTCTTAATAAACCTGACATCCCAGTAATTAAAGCAAAAAGCAACTTTTGGTTCCAAAGCACAGACCCAGATTACTAACAACAAGTACTGAACTAGGGAGGTTTATTATTGCATGATTTGAGCCTTTTCCTTGAAAAAATCCAGATTTCTGTATTTGAACAGATCAGACAGCACTGGAAAATAACAAAACCTGTTGACAACAGAGAAACTACTATTTATTTTCTGTTTGTTGGCCATCATGAGAAATCTCAAAGCTAAAACCAAACTGCTCTCATCTACAAATAAGTTTGTTATTCTCCCTCAAAATCTGACTCAGCTTTGCAAGAGATTCCCAAGACCAAACTGGTCAAAAAAATCACGGTACTTCATGTTGAAAGGAACCATTAAAGGTGATCTAGTTTGATCTTCCACCCAAAGCAGGGCTATGCAAAACTCCACAAAGGAGATCCTAACACCACCAGTACATGTAGGTAATTCAGGAGAACTGTAAAAACTCAAGGGAAGGGGGAACGCATACAACTTTATCAAACTCCAACTTTCAAATCAAATTTGAGGAACAAAACCTCAAGTCCTGTTGGCCGTTTGCCCTCATTTTTATCTCCTAGCCTCCAGTAACTGGTTTGAAGATTGTACGAGTCAGCAGAAAAATGAGTATCAATAAATATTCTCTGTGTGTAGTGGGCTACAGGGGAGAAATGAATTCTGTGTTCTTCCGTGTTTTATTCTACCACATGAATTGTGAGAGAAACAGCACAGGATAGTACATGGTCAAAAAAGTATGCACTGCCTCTGAAGTACAAACGTGTGTCCACAACCACACATCCTGTGGAGTGTCATTCCACTTCTAAAATGGTGCCCAAAAAGCAGAGAGTCTCCAGAAACATGAGGTTTCGCCATAATCACATCCAGTCTAGCCAAGGGAGTAAACAAACCTCTTCAAGAAGCCAACAAGCACTGAAGCGACACTCTCCTAGTAGCCTGGAGCTGCTGCTGAGAAGAAAGCTTTCCTTAGAGAGCCTTAGAGAGAAGCGTTCCCTTAAAGTGGGAAGAAAACTTTGTATGTATTCAGTTTTTGCACATTTCTGCTAGTCACCTGTTTGTCAGAGAATGCTAAAAAAAAAAAATCTTTAAAACTCAGAAAAATAATCATAGTAAATCTGACCTCTTCCCCACACCCTGTGTTTTACATACAGCTTTCTATAGCCTAATTTGTATTACTGCAGTACACTGCAACTTCACAAACACTTCAGGAGCCGAACCAGCTGCTGTCAAAATAAAACAATACGATAGGCCCTGCTCTGCAGACTTTACTGCCATAAGGCAGGAACAATGGAAAGACAGAGAAAAACGGGGAAAAAAAGGACCGATACTGGGCATCACAGTGAAGAGCAGTCGCAGTGCACATGCAGTGCAAGTTCATCAAGGCCTTTTATAAGCAACACAAGAAACGAGAGCTTTTAAAGAGGATAATAAAGCAGCACTGCAGATGTTTACAGGGAACATTTCCCAAGTGTGAAAGGGTAGCAGAGGAGAAAGCACAGAAGTGTTTGCTTGCCCCCATGTTGTAGTCACAGCATTGAGCCATGCTAGGCTAACTGGAGGCAGAAGTTAACATCTTAATAGCAAATTAGAGGCAGTAAAAATAGGTATGAGAAAAGGAAAAGCAGCTGCTTTTGCAGCTCGATGCCACAGAGGAACTAGCAGATAGCAACAGAGCAGCAGCCCAAGAGAACTGAGCTCTGCAGCAGCCCTCTGAATGGGACAGGTTACACGCCAAGCATACAAAGTTGCACAACGATGCAAACCAATGAGAAGTGTATTCCCCACCACCACCTCCATGTTTTTGCTTTTGTTTCCCATTTTTGTGAATAACGGCATAATCCATCATCTACAGCAGCGTTAAATACATCAGTTGCTCTGAAGATCAAAAAATCCAGTCTCTGCAGACGATCTGGTTATAGCTGCTGTAGAGCTGAGAGAAGTCAGTATTTCCAAAAGAAACTTGGCCACCTGCTGCTTTGAGGAGAGAAGGCAATACAGGTATGTACGTAAAACCACGCTTTTCTACGAAATTACAACCAGTATTACCCAGAAGACAAACTAGACAGGGAAAAAAAAATGCATGAACTCCAAATGGTGTAATTACGATGAACTGCCTAGCTAACAGCCTTCACCCGATTTTCACAGATTTTGCCCATCTTAAAATCATATTATATTGTTCCAGGTGAACAATCTACTCCAGCCACTGTGCATCTGTCTACAGCCACTTTAAAACTCTCGCTTCCTTTCAAGTCAGAGGGTAGGTATCTGTATTGCTTGGACATCTCAAAATCTGAGGCATTAAAAAGAAAGTAATGGCAGTTATTATTAAAGGATGAAACACCTACGGTACAAAATACTCCTACTGCAGCAAGAACAGGACATTCTAACCCAATCAAAGCACTTACCAAGTCTAGTGCTCGAGTTTAGTTGGGATGAGATCAGTCCAGGCCAAAAGCAAGGCTCAAGTTTTACACGACTGCAGCAGGTTGACGAAAATAAGCAGCTCCACCACACCTACCTTTAACAGGACCATGCACTTCGTTCAAAATGGAAGGCCAGGTTTGGTACTACATCTTGTGCAAGGCGGAAGAATCACCCCAGCCTGTAAAAGGCCTGAGGAAGAAGGCCTCGTTTTACCTGAGCACGCCGAATGTGGCAAGAGCTGGCGGCCACGGAACAGGCAGAACCCTTTAAAAATACACAAAGTCGTTTATTACACTGGGACAGTACTTCGCGTTGCACAATCCAAGCTTTTGTTTCAAGCAAGAAAATGTTTTCTAAATATTTTGTCACCATGACAGTCCAGCCTTGGACTCGAATTCTGCCCTTGGTTACTCCAGAAAAGCCCCGTGAAACCAACTGTGCTGCCCAAGCTTGTCACCGAGCCCTTGGGCCACCAGGCAGGGCAGCCCCATACTGAGCTTTGTAATCCCAAGTCACCTTCCCACTCACAAACTAAAGCCTTCTGTGTATGAGCAACACGAAGAAACGCCCTCGTATGTAAGGGGAAGATGGTTTTGTGACTAGGAAACACAAAACATCTCTCCAGCAGGTTCAGCTTTATCCAAGGAATACAGGCAAAACAAAACAATTCCCCAGATAGCAGAAACGAAGTATTTTAAACACACAGGGAAAGAGAGCCATGGCAAAACATCCAGGCTCTGAGGGCCCTGTTCCAAGCGAAAACATTTCTTTCAGGGACAGGAATCTGGCAAACCGAGCCTGAGCAGACAGAGCCGAGGTCGGCAGCACCGAGAAGAGCGGCCGGCCATTTCTGTGTGACTCAGGAAGGCCGCGAAGGCTTGTGAGGAACAAGATCAACGGGGTGTTTATATACAGCCAGCAGCGTCATGTGAACAGGCGGGTTAGCCGGTGAAATGAATGTTTGCATTGTCAGTTAAAAGAAAAAGGGGAAAAAAAAAAAAAAACACCCTCTATTCCACACTTTTAAGTTTCCAACATTAAAAACATAGCAGGGGAAGGAAGCGCTCCAGCAGCCAAAATTTACAAATTCTTACCATAACTTTGGCACAGTGAACTTCTCCAGTGTCACAAAGGCCTATTCTTCAGGGGGGTTTTGTTGTCTCTTTTTTTCAGAAGGCCTGATCCACATGTGAAATATATTAAACACATGAGCACACGAAATGCCAACAGAAGCATAAACACGGGCACTTTTGTGTACATGTGTGTGCTTCCAAAGTTGTGTCTGCCTTTCCTTACACAGAAACGTACCTCATAACAGCCTGGAGGCAGAGATTTCTGCTTTCTCTCTTTACCAGCAAAGCTCTGTAAGCTTTTTCCTTTTCCCAGAAGACTGCAATGCTATTTCATTTTAATTAAAAATTCAAATCAGTGACAGATATTCCACCTCTGGAGCTGCAATCAGCAGCCAGGTTTCAAGAATTTAACAAAGACCGAAGATTTCCACACGGAGTTGTTTATGGGTTTTGTTTGTTTGCTTTGTTTTTGAAACTGGAGCAGAAATTCCTCCGAAATTCCTGAACCCTTCGTTGTTGGAGAGCCACCTCACCAGAACCTGAAAGGGAATGCTAAGACTCCCCGTAACACTCGGCATTACTGCATTGTAAAAACAAATCTAAGCTTTGAAAGTCAGCACTTTTTCCTTCTTATTATCTGAAGCTATTAAAGAGCCCTAACATAGACGCAAAAGAAATACAACAGAAAATCCTGCCTGATCTAAATACATATAGCTAAATTTATCTTTCAGTTTTCAACATGCCACTCGGTGATTGGGCATTTACACTTCTATTTACCGGCTAGAAAAAAAGCCAAATGGTACATTAAAAAAAAAAAGACTTTGAAATATTGTTATGAGAATGGGGACAAGCTACGCAAACCCTAAAATTCCGTGGGTCTTTGTATTCACGATTATTGTCAAACTAAAGGGCTCATATTCCCTACTAAGCAAACATTTACAATTAAATCCATTCTGCACGACGCATTTGCATTTTGAGATAGAACAGTCAGTTGTTCAGCTGCTGTGATTTAGATGGATTGGTTCATTATTGCTGCTGTTCGTTTTCAGCTACACTGTATAACAAAGGGGTGCCAATGTAGTCTTGAATGGCTTTAAAGCTAACTATTCTGGTATTCTTCCACGATGATGTAATTTAACTATCTCCCCTTCTCTTGGATCAAGATACCTCGACTTTACAGGCTAAACTTCAGCAGAAACAACAGAACCGAGCTGACACAATGATTTTCACATGCAAAAAAGTAATTTTTCCTAATTCTCATTTAGGATAAATACTTTTCCTATCATGTAAGTAAGATGGCAACCTCATCTTCCACACCTGGAAATAAATCAGTTATGTGTCTTCAAATGTTTGTGCTGTAGAAAAACTACATCTGTACCAGAAAAGACAACCTAGAACTGCAACGATCTCCAACACAATGCAAACTTCAGGTTGAAAAGTCAACTATTATCCTACGCCTTCACTGCCTGAAACGTACCAAAGGCAGTATTAAAGCAGTACGACCATTTTTCTATTGAAGACACTTTAAAAGGCTAATTTTATTAATATATATATATATATATATATATATATATATATACACGTATAGACATCAAAGAAAAAGGCATGATGACAGCAGTGTTTCACCTACCAATCCAAAGCAGGCTTTTCAAGACACCACCAAAGCAACACAAAAAACATTTATCACGGAATGACTTGATTACTGAATTTACAGCAGCAAGAAATTTGTGTCCTGTGTTCAGAAATCAATTTCCACCTGTAAAATTACTTCCAAGCCCCACAACCAGCACTGTCACCATAAATTATCACAACGGAATTCTAGTCTGGTCCACACATAAACCTGCAGTGGAATAATAAACATATGATGTACCTAAAATGCTACAACTATACCCATCGTCAATCCTTGAATTAAGAAATAAATGTCTTCTGTTGAAAAGCGATCACTGCTCGTGGCATTCCCAGTTTAATTTCTAATTAACGAAGGAGACTGCATGGTTGAAAGTTTAAAAAAAAAAATAAATAAAGTAAATCAATACAATGAAAACACTTTCATTTAGGTAACCAACTGCTATTTATAGAAGCTCTGCAGACCACAGACAGAAGCAGGGATGTGTATGACACGCACACAAAAAGCAGTCCAGATAATCTGTGCCTGGAAGTCCCTGAAAAGCAACCAGCAAGTATGAGCCAGTATTCCCACTCTGCAGCTGCGAAGAGGCCTAACAATGGATTTTGAGCTGCTCAACAGTTTTGTGCAAGGGTTTAACTTTTTACCGACGCTCCAGTTGTTGAAGCCCAACTGAGGCACAATGGCAATAACATATAAATTAGCGTGCATCCTTGTATTTCAGGGCATAAACCCTACCTACTGTAAATATTTTGCACACCAGTGTAACTACGTCATTCCAGACAAGGTGGTGGTATGCTGCCAGATGGGATACGGCACACACAAAGACTCCTATGGAAAACACATAGCAAAAATTTTAGAAAAATATCTCTTTTTCTATTAACTCAAGATTTAAATGAACTGGGAGTTTAATGGATAAAGAAGCAGTTCAAATAGAGTTTCATTGTATGTGTCTATTATCCATTAGACCTGTCAAGCCTCTTGCAGCAAAAGCTAAAGTTATTCTTTCTTAACACTAGCTTTCTGAAATATAATCAGGGTAAATTTCTTGAACCCCACATCCTCTGACAGAATTGCAGAAATAGCAGGGTACAGTGTACAGCTAAGGATTCAAAAAATATAAACATATAAATTATTTTAAATCATATAACTTTTGAAACTTCTCTTTGAAAGCAATCTAACAGCCTTTTTTTTCTCCTTAGTCTAAATTGTTAAGAAACTACTCAGGTTATGTTTTCCAGTTTTCCTCTACATTGTGAGAATTAGCACGCTTCTATACCTCAGAAAGAAAAAAGGAGCAAAACCATCAAAATCGTGTGACGTCTACAGGTAGGGACTGATTTTATAAAACCACAGCCAACATAAGGCCTGCACCTAAAATTTGTGAATTAGCAGCAACTGCTGCATGCAGCCACGACCCCCATTGGCACCTGAAGTCCAGTGCCAGCCCTGAGCCAGGTATTTCTATCAGCACATCAACACGCGTTTTGGGAGCAAGCTCCAGGCTTCAAGACAAGCGCCTCCTGTCAAGGCCATGTGTGGTTCACGGCCAACATAAAACCCAGCTCCCTGGCATGCACGATCTGTGGTCTTCGTTACAAGAGCATTATTAAAGCCAAACAGAACAGCCTGGTGTGGTATCACTGACGTGACAGCCCCATGGACAGCCCAGGTGCTGTGCCCAGTCTCAGAGGCACCCAGTACATCTGCAGCCACGCACAGCCCTGCTGGCTCGCGCTGGATTTTGGCGTGCAGCTCACCCAGGCTTTGGACAGCACCTCAAAGCTCTCCTGACTTACCCCAGGGACTCAGGAAAACAGTAACTGACAGCTCTCTGCTTCTGCAGGCAGCGTGATGATTGTTTACCGCGCCTGTCCTCAAATACGACCGTGCACTTTTGCATGAATTGACAAATTTCACAACAGTGTTTGACCAGCTATCTTTTCACATTTTTGGCTCAACTTGACGAGGTGAGAGAATAATCTAAGAGCGCGTAATATGTTTGCACTCAAGTTTGGTCTTCGTTATTTCCCCCTTTCAGTTGCAATAAACATTTCTCACAGAAGCACACTACTTCACACCTAATATGGTGCTATTCTTTCTCCATTCTTTTTCTTCCTCTTTCCTCATATAGTTTCCTGGTTTTTGTTCCCCCTTTAAGATGCACATTGTACCTGCAACATAATACATCTGAAAATAATAATCCCTCTTCTGTCTTCCCCCCTTGAGAGATGATTTTTAAATAAGGTTCAACTTGTTTCTTTTCTTAGTAAATCAGTTACTTTGATATGCAAAAGGGAAAGAACAGAAGGCTGATGGGGTTTGGTTTGGTTTTTTTGTACAACAATGCTCCATCTTTTAAAACACATTCAAATTAAATGCTCAGATGTTAAGCAATCCTCTCTTCCCAACACATACTAAGGTTTGTTTCCTTATTCCTTGACTGAGTTGGAGACCAAAAACTACCCCAGCAGCTTCTAGGAGAACTTTACAGTAACACCAACTGGATAAAAGGAGACCCACTACACATCACCATGCCATGTAAGAGTCTAAGAGCATCAAACTCCTCGCCAGGTCTTTCAGATGGTGAAGCCTAAGGCTGATGCTGGGAAAGCAAAGGAAGTTCAGGCACAGGCAAGGAGTGCAGCTGATGGTGTGTACACGGGGGAGCACGAGCAGGGAACTGTGGAAGGGAAGGAAGCTTCTGGCGTTCACACAGGCTGCAGGGGAAGAAATTCTGATGGGAGGACGAGGCACCAAATTTAAAAGGCACAGCACAGCCCCTCGCTTAAAATCACTCCTGCAAGAACAATGAGCACAGCTTTACTCTCTGCTCTCCTTACCTCAAAATAGCACACTCAATTAGTGCTTCTTCCTAAGTTCAAACCTGATGACTTCTCAATATGCCTACTGAGGGAAAAAGAAAACAAAAAAAACAGAAAACCACACGTGGACTATTCTTTTTTTTTTTTTTTTTTTTTTTGCACAGACCTAACTTCTATTTTCTTTCTCCTGAAAAATAAAGGAACCATGAAAGAGAGAGGATCAAAGACAACTCAGGCGGTTTCTGTGTAAACCACTGTATAAAGCGTTACCAGGCTCACTTTAAACCATGCTTGTAATGTCCTAGATCCTTCATTCCCAGATCTCGTTACAAGGAGCAGCAGAAATTTATGACACCACGCCAATTTTACAGATAAAATTGAGACCCAGTTTGTTTAGTTTCTGACATACAATAAAACAGAATATGAAAGTAAACTTCCAGAACTGACATCAACAATCTGGCCGTCTAGATCTGAGTTGTTCCTCTTTGTCATTCAGACTCGCGTGTAAGTTCCAGTTTACAAACACAGAGAAAAATCTTTAACCTAGCATGGCTTCTCCAAAGAATTTTACTCTTCTCTAGAGACCCGTGTTTTCCAAAACAAAGGTGGAGGAAAATGTTGGAACACAAATCCTGGGAAAAGTCGTTTTTACTGGGAAAAAAAAATCATTTGGGCTTTGCCATTCAAAATGTGAAGGTGTGACTTAAAGAATGGGTTTTCTTAAAAGACAAAGTTGTGGCCAGAAAGACATTTCAAAAAGGACACTGAAAAATAAAGGAGATGGACAAAAGCTGAAGCAGACAGCTCAGGGGAGGGGTGATGAGCCTTCTCTAGGCTGCGCTAGCTCTCCCCCCGCTCACAGACACGTACACTACAACCACACTGCACTAGGTAATTCCCAGCCTTTGACTTCCCCGTCCTCCACAGCAGACTTCTCACAGCACACTGTACCCAGCCTGTTTCCTATGATCTCTCCACAAATAATGCCGTCAGATGAGGTTTACCCTCCAAAGTCTAGCTGACTAGCCATTATCAGCTCATATTTCTCCAGATGTTTTGTGATCTCATCCTTTCTTAATGTCTCTAGCATCTTGCCTACCACCAAGGTCAGATTTATTGGTTGACAATTTCCTGGTTCCTCCCCAGTCCCCTTTTCCCAGAACAGGGCTAGCAAAATGAAAGCAACTGAGAACTAGCATTGCAAAACCATAGCCCCTTGTGTTGAAAAAGAGACACACAAGAAAAACCACAAACTGACACAGCTTATCTTTTGTTTTCAATAAGAGCAGCAAAAGATTTCCCTACGCACCCGAACCTTCAGCTCTGGAAGTAACATCAGCTTCTTTCCCGTTACAAACTCCCCCCCTCCGTTCCTCTTTCAGCCCTTGTCTTGTTTCTTACCTTTCCTTTTACCCTCAGTTTTTCCTCTGAAGCCTCTCTAGCTGGCATCTTCTGAGTTCAGATGTGTTTTTAGGATCCTTTGTAGCAAATGCCACAGCCACTCCTTTGAAATACCGCGAAAGCCAGCCAGTGCTTGAGCTAAGCTGAACCTCCAAGGTTCTGGTTACACGGGTCATCAACAAAGTGCACTGCTACGGCCCACAGACGGACAAAAGCCAAGGTAAAAAACACAAGAAAAACACCCCAAAATAAAACAAACACGCACATACATATAAAAAGAGGTAGGAAACATGGTGAGAACAGAAAAGAGAGCAGAAAGAAGAGGTGAAGGACAACAGCAACACAGGAGACCCCAAACAAAAGTTAATTTCTGGTCACACACCTTGAGATCCCCTTTTGATTCATACTAAGAAGATACTAAAAGTATGAACCTGTGCTTGAAATAACAAAACTAAAGTTCACAGTCTGTGCTAACGTGCTAGAGAAAGTTAAAAGAGCACCAAGCAGTCTCTTGGTCAGTATTTTCTATAAAACAGTGACCCTGCATTCGTTTTGTGCAATGAAGCTGTAGGAAGACAAGGCACCAAGGACCAGTAGTTATTAGAACATCAGTGTCACTCCATGTCATTACAGAAATAATTCTTTAACAACTTTAGTACTATTTCCAGCAATGGAGTAAGTACCTCTTGTATAATTTCTCATTTAAGGACTTCTAGTAATTTTGATCAGCTTGGCAGCCAAACTCTTAACTAGCCAAACAGTTTTATCAGCTTCAAGTCCACGTATATTGACATTTGGAGGGCATGTCCTGGTTTTCATTGTTAAAATCACCGTGCTATGCTCCTTCGCCATTTAAAAACGAGAAAAATTAAAAAGCAGCTCCACATTTGCTGCCAGATATCAGTGTATGAATACACAGGTTTCTCCTCGGAGTAATAGCCTTGGAGTGAGAAACTTAGATTTCTATTTCCTTTTTCAAATGTCAGTGTACATTTTTCCCTCCCCCTCCTTCCGTCCCTCCCTCTCTCTCCAAGCCTCCTCTTTCCATCAGAGTTTATGCCCTAATAGGAAAACCGGACATAGGAGGAAAGACAGAGATGACAGAGTATCGAAACGCACAATCCCACTCTTTGTTAGCCTTGCAGAAAGGCTTCAAAAAAAAAACACAAAAAAAAACAGGATGAAGACTGAAGACAATAGAAGGACTTTTATAAGCAGGGAGCAGAGCAGAAAGATGCGAGAAATCCAGTGAGATCTTTAAAAATGAAACAGCAAAGTGAATAAAATACACTCGGGCATTTCTCTTTCATTTAAAAAGCTCCGCAACACATGATCAGAAGTACGGATCCTCATTATACACATCCAGAAACCCAGAATTGCAACAAGCAATTTGGGCAGATAATTTTCCTCCTTCCTCCCTTGTCTGCAATCCCAACTCCAGCACCTCTGGCGCTACCCATTTCTCCCGTACTTCCCCACTAAGCAATCCTCCGACACAACGCCACTGGGGACTACGTGTGCCGAATGCACACACACACCGCACCACCCCAAATCCGAGTTTCTTCCCTCCACGTTCTCCATGTGTGTGTTTGAACACCCAGCTACGCAGCCAGGCAGAAGTGGTTAGGATTTTAACTACCGTTTTTGTCTTGCAAGAGTCCCTCGCCTCACTGCGACTGGAGTAACAGCACCAAGCGCTGCCAAGTGGGAAAAGAAAAAAAAGTTCATTCATGAATTCTTATATTTCTGCCCGGCTGAGGTTAGACAAGTCGTGGAGATGACTCCAGCCTCCGCACAAACAAACATCTGTGCTACTGGAAGTGGGACTTCCTTCATGCGACCGACTTAGAGAACTGCCAAGAGCTCTCGGCCAGGCAGAGATGTTTAATTTCATTTCTCCATTTGTATTTTTAATCCTGGAAACAAAAACAGAAACGTAAAGCAAGCTGACAGAAGAAAACAACTCCAGAATTCTCGAAAGCCCTGCTATTTCCCTGCCAGGCCAAAACACCTGCTCCTGATAATGATGGCTTTATGCTTATATACACCTGCCATCCAGAAGGGCTCCAGAGCACTTTGCAGGCTGCTTTATACATACACAAATCATTAAAACCACCAAAATTAAGCCGCTGCTGGGGCGAGATGGAGCAACTGTTCGACTGCACGCAGCCACGCTGTTCAACCATTCAGGACGTGAACCAAAAGATACCATATCCAAGCGAAGCTACGGGGGAAATTTGGGGTAGAGAGAATGTAATTGCCCCAACTGGATCTTGGCCAGTCGCTACTGAGCGTATTTGCATGTGGAAAGCCCTAGGATCTCTGAAGACCACAAGCAGTCCAACCTTCAGTTTTATGAATGACCCCAAAGACAAACAATCTACGTTGCCTATATCGAAAATCCTCCTTGAGAAGTCCCTCCCTGCAATAATTACTGTTTATGCCCCAACTTCAGAAGCTCGCAGTATCTGACATCAGTTTTGGAAACATCCTGTGGTTGTAGCGCTTGATCTTGCAGAGCTAGCAAACTGATAGGGTCTGACAATAAATGTCGATGATGAAAAACAAAAATTCATTTACCATACACACACACAGTGGGTCGGTTCCTCCTCCACACTCCCACAAGCCTAAAGAACTGAATTTCTCAACAGAACACAAAGCAGAACAACTGAGAGTAACGGAGCTGGCGCGCAGAGCACACTGAGGAGATACAGCGCTGCTTTCTCAAGCCCTCCTCACATGGACAATACAAAATCAACAGTTGCAAAATCAATCAAGTGGAATTAAGTAGGTGTCACTGCACATACCATGAAGGGTAAAAGGCATCGGTAAAAGGCACTTTTTAACTTTAAGCAGGTTAAAAAGCGATCGGGAGATCTGGCAACCAAAAAACACCAAAGTATGTTTAACAGTTGAGGCACAAATTTGCAATCTCAAATATATGCAGAACATGCAGAGTAACATTTTGGAAATGGAAATGTGTTCAGCAGATAATCTCATCATACTGCTATCAGCAAACCATCAGAGATAATAATCTGTTTCTGTAAGGTAATTTAAAATAGAAAAAAAAAATAGATCAAAAGATCAGGGCATCTTTTACTAAGACCTCCTCCACAGGTCTCTTTACTTGACAGTAGCTTTATTGTAATCCTAGAAACAAAGAAAAATAAGTCCTCAAGAGCAAACACAAACAAGTTTGAAATATGCCTGTCTTAAAGTTTCAGACGCATCTGCCTCTGAATCCTCCTATGTGGTTTTACACTTCCATTTTCATACTTTCTAAAATGTTTCTCCCTCAAATTTCAGTACAGTGTTCCTCAACATATCTATTTAAAAAGTTAGAGATAAGCATAGAAATAATTGTAAGAAAGGAAGATTAAAAATCCCACAGTCTGAAAACACCATTTAAAACTAAAAATATATCGCTTACTTAAAGACTTTCTAGATTCATAAACGGGAAAGGAAACATGGTTCTGTGTTTCCTTCTCCTGTTTTATCCAAACACAGCAATCCACAAGTATGTTATCAGAATGAAGTAGCCTGGATACACCAGGATTATCCAGGGAGTAATTTAAAATAATCAGTGGATAGGAGCATTCCTACCCTCGCTTCAAAGTAAAACAGACCAGAACAACAACAACAATAAAACAACAAACTTTATCAAAGCATTTTTACATTCGGCATCAGGTAATTTGCTCAACTAAGCTGTATATCCAGCTGTTAAATATGTGTATTTCCAGTCTTTTAAAACATGGATTATAAACTTTATTGCTGCAGATGAGCCATCAGCCTTTATCAAGGTTATGATAATGTATTTCCATTTCTTCCAAAAACAATTACACTATACCTTTGCACCTTCAGGCATGTTGTTGCAAACCCTCTAGAAAAATCCTGAGTCTGCAGAACTATGCAAGCTTCCCTACTGCTGGAGCACACAGATTTTGCTTTTGGTCCAAAAAAATGACGATATTACGGAAAGTACCTAACACTGGTCTCTCCTTTCCAAGAAACGATAGTAAAAGACTCAGAAACAGGTAAGCCAAGAGCTTGGAGGAGCAGCATCACAGTACTTGAAAACAAAAACACTCTCCCATACCCACTCCCCATAAAAATAAGCATATAAATGTTTAAGGATGCAAAAAGCTTAACTGTACATGTGACTATGTTTTTCAGTTTCACCGCTCAGTGGAGAAGACTTCTGATAAAAATAAGATTTCATCAGTGGTAAAACAGGAACGCACCGAGCACACAAACTCAAGGCTATTCTGCGTGTCCAGGACACCGGTACCGAGTGGTTCAGACACAACCCAAACACCACGTTCCCCAGCAGGTCTCTGCAAGAGAACATCACTGCTTGCAAAATCCAGGCGCATCATCACCGTACAAATGAAGACTCACCTCAAGACAACACTACCTTCTAACGGCGTATGAAGACAAAAAGAAAAGCTACAGCCCTTCATTTGAAACAAAGAATTTGCCACAGCTGAACCTTTAACACTCTACGTATTGTGTCTTTTAGTTGCTATCTTCATAATCATTTTAAAACCGAAGAGCTGGTGCAGTTTTCGGCAAACTCACACGTGCACAACCCCAAAGAAATCCCCTTACAACGTGTGCTTTCTCAGCTTGACAAAGTCACACGCGCTCCTTAGATGCAGTTTCCCGTTAGGGTGGACAGGAGAACAAGAACTGACAATTTCGAGATACCCTGTTAAGGGGCACATCGTGCCCAGAGAAAAAGCCAATTTACTGCATGGCCCAACACCCGGTCGTCCTGGAAAGAAAGGACACTTACCTCGTTTGTGAAGCCACCCTTCCTTCACTATTGCTACTTCATTCATAATGGCAGGAATGTTTCTCGGAAGATCAGCTTACGCCAAAAGATCACTGTTGAAGTTTCTGAGCTTCAGCAGAAGTGTCCACAAAGGGGCTCTTGTTGGGTTTGCCGTTTTCCTCCTTCTCGGCTACTTCTAAAAGGATCAAAAGAAAAGTCCACCGTCACTTGAAGTACATCACATGGCAAATCGGGGATACAACAGGGAGTAGCTTTCATTGCTTGTTTGTTTTTATTATTTTAATTACTAATCCTAAACGAGGGCTTTGCTTTTCACCAGGATTTTGCTATCTCCGCGGGTGGAGGTGCTGGAACGAGTGCCTGCTAGAGCCCAGCTTCTCCACACTGTCTAGAGCAGAGGCGGCTGCAAGACTTTGCCCAGAAGACATCTCCCAGCTCTCCAACAACATAAAGCTCCCCTCAACAATCAAAATTCTGAGATTTAGCAAAGCCTTGTTGTATTTCCTGGCAAGAAGACTTCCAGAACTTCTTCTGGAAGGTTTCCTTACAGCCTGCTGTACGCCAGTCTATCAACACAGTGCATCTTAGAGATAAAGCCCAGAGAGTAAAAATTTGCTTTCTTCCCCGCATAATTTCGCTTCACATTTTCCTACCTTGTGTCATCCTGTTCTCCCACTCAAATCTCCATGACTTTCCCCCAAATCCTCTTCTCCATCTTTGATATTTACAACTCCTTCCTCTCTTAGACGCGTACAAAGAACTTCAGATAAGCTCACGTACCTTTCTGCTACCCTAATTCAGCCCTTATAAGCACCTTGATCAATTTTATCACCCTTCTCTGAACTCGCTGCAGTTTGCTGCTGTCTTTCCTGCAATGTAATACACCTAAGCACAACTCGGGATTTTTACCACTCCACTTTATGAGATGAAGTCCCTACCTAAATAGCTCAAAATCGCTGCATCTTGTTGAAAACACATCTATCTCACGGCCGGCTACCACAGAAATGTTCTTCACATCTCCCTCCCTCATTGAAAGCAATCTCTTCCCAGATGCACCAGCTTTTATTATTTTTCTAAATTGAATCTGATTATTTTCCTGCTTGCGGTACAAATGTTCTCTGTTTGTTTTCCTTTAACGACTTCTGTGCTCTCGGAAGCGTCCGTACCTCCATCCAGCCCGGTATTAGTTAAGCAATCAGAAATGTAATTGGTGACACGTTCTCAGCAGTAATTAAGGAGTATAATACAGCAGAACCTAGCAGCATTTGGAACATGCCACCGAAGACCTGGCTGTTACCGGCATCTCTCTCTAAATTCGGAGACCTCCCATCCCCACCTAACAAATACGTACCAGCTCTGCTTGCACTTGGCAGCTGTGCGTCAATTACTGGTGAGCACGCAGGTGATATCCATCAGAAACTAGATTAAAAAGCAACTAATTCCACATAACTCACTAAGACACAGCCCTGGGTGGAAGAAGCAGGTGGTCAAAACGAGTCCAGCCCAGAACCCAAGCGCCAGCAGGGACAGAGGGGCTGTGCCTTGCGTTGCCAGAGCAATAAAACTCTTTGCAAAGCAGGGGAATCGAATCTGAACCGTCAGTGCAAACTGAAATTCACTGGGAGAAGATGCAAGAGAACCAACATTTTGCCTATGAACTTTCACTGTTTGTCCCCAGTCCTCAGCTTTTCCAGTAACATTTTATTTTCTGGGGAAATAATAAAAAAGATTATTTTTTTTCCAAATTATGGATCTGCCATGTCTTTCTGCTTGTAATTAGCGCTCCGAGAAGCAGATAAGACGTTTGCCCGAGGGAGGGAAAACGCACAAAAAAATGACACTGGGACAAGAGACTTGTAAGAATCCCTCAATTTCCCAAATAAATACGCAAGGACCATATGCTGCAGCATAGAGACCAGCAACCCACTGCTACCAGTTGTCCACGACAAATTCCTTCGGATCCAGAGCAATTAAGACACAACTTGATGAATGTGGCAGGCTTTCACCCTCCTATCAAAAACACACACATAACAGTCACGCTAGCTAGACTGACCTGATGTCAACAGGAGACGAGACCTCACTTCAGGGCTTTACAGAAGCACCAAGCAATTTGCAAAGCATTGAGCAAAACCCCCAAGATTATCACAGCTTAGGTATGGAAACGCAACACCAAGGTGTGAAAGTTAACGCATCGAACATGGCCCGTAACAGAAAACGGGGACGGCGTAACCTGCCTCTGCACCTTCAGTTCACCAACTCAACTGCATAAGCCGACAACATCCTTCTCAAGAATCGTGCTTTATCAAAGCTATGAGCCAAACTAGTCTGTAGAAAGCACAATCCTATTATTTAAACAAGAAAAAGGTGTGAGGGCACAGAACTCAGGAACCTCCGCCTAATTCATTCCAGGTTTGTCTGGGTTAACGCTTGCCAAGATTACCACCGCCTGGCAACCTCCTGCTCCTCACCACCTAAATCCTCACCTCAAACTGAATCACAGTGACTACGCAGCCCAAAAAAGCAGATCAGCAAAGAAACCCAGAGTTCGGAGGAACTACTTGTTCTGGTTTCCGCGACGTCCAAAAGGTTTGGGCTGCCCTCTGCCTACAGTTCCTATACAAGGAGCATCCATTCCCCAATTGCTACCATAGCCCTGCTCTCAGGGATGTGTCTACCTGCACATCTCCTTCGAAGGCAAAGAGGTGAACAGGACAGAGGATATTATGAAGGAGTCACGCACAGAGCACCACGTACCATGGCACAATGGAAGGGGGAAAAAAAACATTGAACATCCCCTACCGCCAACCTGCAGCATGGGCTCCACCTCAATCCTTCAGTGCATTGAATTTATAAGGGGAAATATAGTTTTTCTTCAGCATGAAGAGCTGGGAATCCCTTCTCACCATGCAATAAGATGTCTGCAGATGCAGCTCCAACAGCAGCAAACCCACTCTACCTGGTATGCTTCAAAACACACGTCCAAGTTGGCCTTAATATACATATTTAAATAAAAGACTATCGAAAAGAGTGGTAGCAAGTAATAGAGTAATGTCTTGGAAGAGAGGAGAAGAGCAAGTTAACTACAGGTCAGTGTATTTCTGAAGATGTGTAAACCAGAGAAAGTTCCATTTGCATAAAGCCCTTAGAGGAATAAAAAAAAAGAAGTGATTACAGACCTCATTTATGGCCATCTAGGAATGGTTCCCAGTGAGCAGAGGGCATCTGAGGTAAGTATGACCTGGCTGCTCCAGCCTGTGTCTGCACATGACTGAATACTGTCAAAAGCTAAACAACTCCGTCTTTTAGCGCTGGGTTTGCTTATTTTCAACGTGCATTTCTGTAATACCTTTTTCGATTCCAAAATATTTCTCACACGGGTGAAGCGCAGTAAATCACGAATAGTGTGACATCGACATCGTACCACGGCGTGTGCTGCTTTTCTGCGTGCATTAATTCCTTAAAGGCTATTAACTTCTTCACAAATAGTGAGATAACTCACTTCCCTGTGCACTGCAGCAGTGAAACCTGCTTTAAGGAGTCAGTCAAACAAACAGAAGGTGGAGCTGAACCATCTTTTTCCGTATTTGGGAGAGTTCCTTCTTTTTTGGCTCTTCGACTCATGTTTGCGTCCTTCTGCCTCCAAACCCCTCTGAGATGAATCTGTCCTCCTCGCCCTCCTTCCAAGGTGAAATTTTATATTCCTTTCTATTCAAACCCTAAAGGAGAGCAGGAAGAAAACGAATTCTTCCATAATGCTGAAGCTGAAACTGAAGCTTAGGGGATGCAGGAGCATCTCTGGTAATTAGTTCATCTTGGTGAAGGAGAGAAAGCCTCGCTGGAAGGAGGACCAGATCCAACCAGATCCTGCCCAGATCAGCTGGCAAGCTGGCTGTGCCCATCAGCCCAGATCAGGACCACAGCAGGATGGCTCAAAGAAGGATCCAGCTGCCTGTTTGCCTACCTCAGCCACAGGACACGGTCACAGGAATAGACAGGACATGTAAGAACTGCAGGGGAGCAGAGACGTGTGTTTGGGCCCACGACATGAGACAGCAGAGTAACCTGCGCTCTTTCACATCTCATTTTGAGCTCACGGCCAACTGCATCTAAACTGCACAGGCACACAACGAAGTTGGGCTCCAGCCAACATTTTAAGTAGAGCGTGCAGAGAGGTATCCCCACCAGGCTTTGACCGGTGAAGTACATCTCCTGCATTATGCAAATCCTACCTTCGGTGTTTCGCAGGAGCAGCGCTGCTTCCAGCGCACCCGGGGCCCTCTGAACTCACAGCAGCTTCGCACCGTGACCCAGTTACCAAATCTGGGCAGGCAGCTTTCAAGAAAGCCCAGGACCACGCAGTTCCAGCATCTTAGCTTACTTTACAAAAATGCACTGAGGGCCTTGAGTTAGGCGTGGTCACCGATTTTTGCTCCTAGCCCATCTCAGAGCAACACCGCATCGAGACAGGCATTTCGTGACTGCTTGTGCTGCTTATCAAGGCTTGGAAACGCTCCTCTGATTCTAAGAACCATAGAAAAAATGGTAACTGGGGGAGAAAATAAAAATCTCTAAAGCCACTTCCACTTTTCTTTCAGTCTGTCAGCGTAATCTAGGCGCACAAAGCTGTAATTCGTCTTTACTAATCAATAGACAGGAGGTTAATTTTGTTCAGGTGAGGGGCTGGAGTTACGACACCCGGCTGCCCAAGCTGCAACCACAACTACGGTTTGATAGGACAAACGGAGCTGCGTATTTCAAAACCAAGCGATGGCAGAAAAGAAACCTCTTCATGCTCTCTCTGTCAAAGACACTGGCTAGACAAAATCCTCTTTATGTTCCAAAGCAAGAACAAGTCCCTTTACAGTTTACACTCGTATAATTTAAGAACTGTGCTGCTCAGAACTTCTGCACCAACTTAAGATGCATTTCATCAAATTCCATTTTAAAGCCTTTATAACAGAAGTTTTGTTCCTCCTCCCCCAAACAAACCAAGACAGTCTCAAACCTATTTGAACCCTAAATGTAATCACTTAGGGGTCGTTTTTATAAGCCAGCAAACCCCAGGGCTGGAGCTACAGGTTACTTGCGGCCACTGGATCAATTCTTCCATTTGATTTATCACTGCTGGGCACCAAAACCAGCTCTATAAATGTCATACACGATGAAAACCCTCCCATTTAAAAAATCAAAGGTAGCACCACAGCGTCTTTAAATCTATTAACTCAGACAAATGTTGTGGCTGTCATCAGGAAATTAGCTACTACAAAAAAGTAATTACTAGTCATGCAGTATGTCAAATTTATTTACCTGTAAACAAATATTCTCCTGAATTAAGCGTTAGTAACTCCCCTTTATAACTGTATTTTGAAACGTACAGCCCTCCCCTGGCACAAACAAAACAAATAAATAAAACAAACAAGAGCAAATCACGGATTTGCTTCTTATCTGCTCGGGATGGTAGGAAAACAAAGCAGAAGGAAAAATAGTTAAATATTTTCCCAAGGGTATAAGGGGCCGGGGGGGGACCCCAATAAGGTGCAATCTGCACTAGCATCAGTACCACGCTGTAAAATATGTAAGGAGTCCCAGCGTGCTCACGTACTCTATTAGAATTGTGTGTTCTGCACAGAAAGAGAAGTAAAAGTCCTAGAAGTCTCCAGGAACATCTCAGCAATGGCAGAATTTCACCTTTGGGGGGGGAAGGGGGAGCAGGATGGGGTGAGGGGGCACCTGCACACAGCACCCTACGGGTCTGCAGGTAGAAAAAGGGGGGAGAAATCAGCTCCTGAAGGGCTGCCCGAGGAGCTGCAGCCACGGGTTGGGGAGGGGATCGCCCCCCCAAAATGTGCAACCCCTCGGTGGGCTGCCACCAAAGATAAGGGCAGCAAACGGGGGCGGGGGGAGCCGGAGGGGAAGGGGGCGGAGGAGATCTCGGCTACTTCATCCGCCAGACTTTCCGAAATAACCCGTGCCCCCCTCATTTCCCCTCTCACCCCCCCCCCCACACCCCCATTTCCCCTCAGGGATGCTCGGGCAGGTCCCGACCCCCTGGGATAGAGAGGGGGGAGCCGGGTGGGAGCCCCCCACACTTCCACCCTCCACCCCCTAGGGGAAGCCAGCAGCTTCCTGCTCTCCCCGAGCCCCCCCCCAAGCCGGCTCCACCTTCCCTAGCCGGGCCGCAGCCCCCTAAAACCACCCCAAAAATAAAAAAAAACCCTCACACACCCCCACACCTCCCCACACACCCCCCTCAGCTCGGCGGCCCCGGGGCTGGGCTGGGCGGCGGAGGGGCGGCGGCAGCCCCCAGCCCGCCCCCGCGGCCTAGGGCGGGGGAGCCGGGGGACAACGGGGGGAGCCCCCCGAGCCTCAGCCCGGCCCCCACGACCCCTGCCCGGCCCCACACGGCTCGGCTCGGCTCGGCCGAGCAGGCCCCGGCGCTTCCTTTCCTTCCCTCCCCACCACCACCTCCTCCTCCTCCCCAAGCCCTTCCCAGCCCGGGGGAGCGGGGCACTTACATGGCTGCAGCCCGGGGAGGAGGTGATGGGAGGGCGGCGGCCAAGGGGAGAGGGGAAGGGAAAAGGGGGGGGAGGGAAAAAAAAGGGGGGGGGGGGGCAGCCGGCCGGGTGCCGAGCTCCAAAGGCCTAACCGGGCTCACGGCAGCCGCCGCCTCCTCCTCCTCACCATCCCCGGGCGGCGGGGCGGCGGCTCCTCCTCCTCCTCCTCCTCCTCCTCCTCCTCCCCCCTTCTCGCAGGCCCACGGGGCTCGCACAGCCGCTCCGGCTGCCTGCCGGCCTCCCTGCCCGCCTGCCTCCCCCGCCGCTCCGCCTCCGGCCGGGAGGAGCAGCCCTGCCTTTCGCCTGCCCCCCCCTCCACACACACACACACACCACACACACCTCAAGGAGCCGCGCTGCAGCCTTCTTCCCCCCTTTTCTTCCCCCCCCCCTTTTCCCCGTTCAGCCCAGCGGGAACAGCCCCGCAGCCTGGGCTGCCCGAAATGCTGATAATTAGTCCCGAAATGCTGATAATTAGTCCCGAAATGCTGATAATTAGCCCCAAAATGCTAAGGCCCGGCGGCCTCGTGGCACCTCGGCCTGTGTGACACACCGCGGGGGGTCGGACATGGATCCCCTCAGGGTCCCCTCCAAGCTCAGCAGTTTTGTCTCACCACAGCGCCAGGGTGACTTTGTGAGGCTTCCCCAAAGACATATAGTGCAAATCCACACATGCACAACGCTCACAGGCTTTCCCTGCACCTATTGAATTCTGATCGATTCAATAATTAAATAAATCTTGGTACTTTTCAATATTTCCATACCCCTTTCCACAGCAGGTGGGTTGCGAGGCACAGAAAGGCCAAGCAAATAGCAGCCAGGGCCATAAATCCGGCTGTTGCCTCTCCGTAGGCCGCCCTGCTCTCAGCATCAACACCCCAAAACGCCCCAAAATGCCCCAAATCGCCAGAGTGACTCAAACTATTGCTTGCGGCAGGGCAGTATTTTGTAAGGCTTTAAGAGCCGCTCTGCTCTGAGAGAAAAAAACAACGTTGCAGAAATGGCTTTGACAGATTTATTATTTCTCTGTGCTTCCAGTATCAAAATTTGCCCTGTTTACTCATTAAGGGATTTTGTTTATTTTCTAATTGATGGTGCCATAAACTCTTAACTGGGCTGTAAGGATGATTTGATTTGTTCGGGAATGTACGATCACTGATGATCGCGTTTCTGTAATTGGAAGCTAGTTAGAATTTAGAAAATGGCACATCTTCCCACAGCGTTGCTCTGTTAACAAAATAAAGGTGCATAAAATGTGTTTACAGCAGTAAAGCTGGGGAATACGACTCTGCATTTACACTGGCAGCAAATCTATTTGATATAATAAGAGGCTTTCCCACTGTGTCATTTGAATGATTATGGGTGTTTACTGAAATTCACATTTTAATTTTTTCTTCTTCCATTTTGATCAGCTAGGGGGTCTGTCCGATCTATCATATCTGCCACGAGTTTTCTGAGTGCCAAATGGATCGCTGGATTTTGCGTACGTCAGTGCCCTAGAGGAGCCAGTGACAAGAAAGAGGAGGAAAGGGTTCGCTCTTCTTCAGGATGGAAGGAGAAAGAAAGAGACTTCCTTACCCGCCAGCAAACAGACCATTTCCTCCTGCCAGAACTGCTTCACCAGTACGGTATTTTCTGTAGCTCTCCTTTAGGGTTAGTAAGACATGTTTCAGCACAGTTTAAAAAATGTAACATTCAGGTAACTTAACAGAAAAAGCAGGCCCCCCAGTACAGGCCTAATTGCCTAGTGTAGGGTCAGATCCGCATCTACCATCAGTGCAAAGATTTGTACTGATGCGAGGGCAGAATGAAATGGCTGCGAGAACTGCCCACACCCTAATAATATGCGAAGATAATGGAAGGAAAAATCTGTAATAAACATTCTGGGATTGCGATCACATTTCTACATATCATGAAGTAAGCTCAGAATATTAAGTGTAGACTAACATGTAGGTGGGTACCAAAGATATCTTTAAAGGGAAATTATTTGTAAGTGTTCAAAGTTTGCAGTTAAGACAACGTGTACATAACTTAAATGGATTATTTTATTTTATTTTTGTTATGAACTAATTTTGAGTCTTCAGCCTGCAATTACATTTAGCAACAGAGTGTAAGTAGTGGACTTCAGGGCTGTAAGACACTTTTGTATAGGCAGGGGGATCTCTGGTAACAGATCTGATTGCAGGAGAGCTTTCTTGTCTTCCTGCCAAACCCTGCTCTGATTGATAAGCTCCCAGGCTGCGTGGTGAGCAAGGTCATTAGAACTTCCCCCCTGCAAACGAAGCAGCAGTTTTAAAAATAAGGTCATATGGTAAACATAGATTTCAGTCCTGAAGAGAAGAAAATAAACCTCTGTTGTTTGCTAAAAAGGAAGTGCAATTAAAAAAAAAATTCAATGCGAACAGATTGTTTAGATTTGCCGACTGTTGATTTACTGTGATGAAAGACAGGCCCAAACTAGAAAGTTTGGATCCTGATCTGGATCCGACATTCCCCAAATCTGAAGGGGAAGTTAGATTCGGAGTCTGGAGTAAGGCTTATCTCTCAAACACAGCAAAGTACAGTGGATAAAAATACCCAGGTAAAGTAGGAAGTGCCCGGTCTGCAGCAAGAGTGACTTTGTAACAACAATGAACAAAAGCAGGCCTTCTTTTCTCTGAGAACAATGAAATCACTCAAGAATTGTTATAAATGCAAACAATGCGAGCTTTATCATTCAGTTATCATCAATGGGATTATAGTCTATAAACCCTAATTTTGAGGGAAGTCCCTAGATTTCCCTGAGCACTTCCTCAAATTTCACATCTATTTACTCTAGTTTAAATGGTTCAGGATGAGGTGCATCACTGTTCCTTGGTGTTGTATTACCCTAAGATACTGAACACAGGGGTTAGTGGCAAAGAATGGTTGATTCCTAAAGCCTGTATCAATACCACAGCAGAAAAACAGGCTCTCCTGTTCCCATCCATTTTTAACAGATATATAGGTAACGTATAATTTGATGTAACTTTTCAAGTTATTTTAAAATGTCTGAATTATGCAGCTTTGGATAAAAAATGTTTTTTATCCAGTCAGGCATAAAAAGAAAGAATAGCACGGGAAGATGAAGTGGAATTATTGAGTTCACCACCAGTAGAACAAGTTCTGCTCTGTAACTGCAAGTAGTAGCAGCACATTTATGGTCCAACAGGGAATTTGTACCTTCCTTTTTAAAAGCTGTACTCAAGGGAGAAGACTATATGAGATCCCATTAGGGTTACAATATTTCAGTCTAGGCATTAAAAGTTTTTAAATGAACAACTCAGGTTTGATCTAAGACAAAAACCCATCTTAATAAGTATGCAAATTGAAAGTGCGTTTTGCAGGGCCAACTGTAATAAACATAAGTGTGCTGCTAAAATTGAACAAATCCAATGTTTGAAGGTGTATTTCTCGACAGCAAAACAATAGCAGGCCATCTAGAAAAAAAAATAATAAATGCAGTCATATTGAAACATCGTGACTTTGCTTTTTAGAAATTCGTCCTGTCAATACAAGACTTCAGTGTTGGCTACACTGGTAACTCGAAGAGCAGCGATCTGAATTATGCCTGTTTGCTAGAACATTTTTGCGAGCTCTTCCCGATGACTTGCTAAAACTCCTTGGAGAGGTCAGACAGGAGACCTACGTTTAGTTTCCAGATTCTTTTTCCCGGTCGCCAGCATGCTAAAGCTGGGCAGCGCTGGGGCGTCAGCACGCTTCCTCCAGCTGGAGCAGGAGGAAGGCACACTTCCCAGTCCTGCAAAGAGCTTTTCTGGCTGAGTCATGAATGGTGTTGTTGACAAACTCCAAAGCCAGAGCCTTACAGTCCTCTTCATCAGGAATAATGATAGCTGTAACACAGGGCAGCAAACATGCTGGGGGGGAATTTGGTATATAAACAGGAACTGAATGGTTTGCATAGAAAATGCACTAGTTATAGAGCATACAAAAATAGCAAAAATATCAGTTGTGTCCCATACACCACCACAGTTGTTTTTGTTGTTGCAGTAGTAACCACAAGTCTCTTTCTGGACCAGGCACCATTAGGCTTTGTAGAGACACATCAAAAGACACAGCTTCTGGTGTTAATGGACTGAAATCTACTTCAAACTGCTGCTTTTCTCCCTTATTAGTAAAATAATATTTTGTGAGTTCTTAGTTCTGGGAAAATACCCGAGAATGCTGAAACTCCAGTAATCTGTGTGAGGAAACATTGCGATCCTAACTGTACTCAGGAAGGAAAACCCTGCGACACTGAAATAGTGAAGTTATACGCACATATTGAAAATAGAAACCCAAAGTAAAAGCTGCTAGGTTCCTGTTACGTTCCCATCTCTCACACTCCCACCGCTGATTATGCTCTTCGCTTAAAATTACACAGTTAAGCACAATATGGGCATATCAACTTGAGGGCAGTCTTAGTGGTTGATTATCCCTGCAGATCCCAACAAGGAAATGTGGAAGGAGCAGCAGTGCAGCTGGGCGTGGGCACAGCAATAAACCATCAGAGCACTGGTCCTGGCTGTGCTGAGCTCCAAGTGGAAGCCATCTCGGAGTCGATCTTTCTCATAATCTTTACAATTTCCCTCAGATCAAGAGCTTTAATGGAGCTGTTAAAGTTTTAGGCATTATGGTGACACAGGCTTCCTAGGTCCTTTAAAATGTATCTAAGTGAGACATTTATGCAGTGAACTGGCAGGTGCATTTTTGTATTATTATTATTTGTATACTAAAGCTAGAAGAGAAGGGATTGCTTTTAATTTCTTCAGCATAATTTTAATGGCATCTGCTTGCACAGAAAAACCTGCTACAGTTTGAATCACCTCATCAAAATTTTATAGTTTGGAAACTTTTAAGGGCAGAAATGGCCATTCCAGTATCATTCTGGGCTGACCTCCCAGCTCCTGCAGCCATAAAATTGCACTTAGTGATGTCTCCATCTGTATTCACACCTCGTGGGTAAAAGAGATGACACTACCATGAACCAAATAAAATCAGAGAAAGAGAGGAAAGGTAAATTCCTATCTTTGGAGCTCTCTTTACTCCAGAGCCATGCTGTGTCTTTGTTTCTGCAGTCAGACACCAGCCGAAAGACAATGGGCTTGTGGAGCAACAACAGGGGGAGGAATTTCTGCTTTATTTATTATACAAGAATCTGTCCTGTGAAAGGAAAGGAAAGCCCCGGTAACACAATACCATGTGGGACAGTGTTGTGTTGGCTGCTTTTGTAGGTGTCCAGTAAGTGCAGATTCTGCTCAGAGCATTTTTGGGTGGGTTGTTTTGTTTTCTTTTTCAGTTTAAGCATCTCTCCCCTCTAGTTCTTTGGTGTCTAACCAGGTTTGACCTCATACTGCTGCTTGTCCTCAACTCGATTACTGAGGTCTTTCCTTCTGCCTGACTTCTTACTGTCACAAAAAACTCTTGAAAGCTTTTGCTGACCTTTGGCTCCATCTTTGCTGTTTTTGTTAGCCGTGCCTACATTTAGGTTTGTGGCTGTAGCATACTGTGGCCAGAGCGAGTTAGTCTATCCTGCTTTTAGGGGCAGGGCTTCTTTCCAAGCCCGAACCCTCTTCCTCTCCCCCCGGTCTGAAGCTTCCTGTGGGTAACGAGGCGAGACGGCTGGGTCTGCGTGAGCAGTGGTGGCCCTGGAGTTGCCTTCCAGAGCGACCCGGCTGGTGTGGAGGACCCTGTGTCTACACAGACGGTGTGTTGGCAAAGGGGGATGCTTCAGATGAGTTGTAATTGGGTCCCGTGGACTGAATGCCTGGTGGTGGTTGGAGTTCACACGAACTGGAGGACATCTCTGCTGTGGATTTGCTGGAGGGGAGCCCAGCTCATGCGCTCCAAGACCGGCCCATGACATGAACTGAAGCACAATAAATTGCCATGATCTGGAGAATCGCTTTCGAAGTGCGTTCTTGATCTAGCCTAAAATGCTAATGTAGACCCAGCCATTGCAAAGTCTGCTGCTGCATGAACTGAAACTGTCTAGAAATCTAAAAAGGTATCAGGAATGAGAATCAGACACATGCACAAACACCACCAAATTCAGGCTGCAAACAACCCACTGCTATAAAAAGTTATCCATTTGGCTGTTCCTCACCTCTTGCCATGCTCAGTACCTAACAACGGTTTTCTTGGTCCCTGAGTCTGCAGGTACTGCCTCGCTGCTCTCCTTCCCATCCCAACCTCAACAGGACAGCTCACACGTTAAACTGGATCCCCCAGGAGCCTGTGCAAAGCAAAACCACCCCTTCGGGGCTGTGTGGGACAGGCTGTCCGTGTGTCCATGCGCAGTGCCTCGCACGGCCACTGCAGGAGCTTCTCGGTGCCCCTGTGGCATGCATGCTCCATCTTAAAACCGTAAAGGCAACTGCGAAAGGAAGCCACCTGTTGACCTGTCTTGCAGTCTTTCCTGCCCTCAGGCTCGTCATCTGCATTCGGCTGGAGAACCGTGTTGCCAAAGCTCCTCGCCAGGCCGGAGGGAAGCAGGCCGCTGTGTTTCTGTGCCGCATGCAGCCTGGCTCTCGCACGGCATTCCCGCTGCAGCCCCTGAGCCTGCCAGGACACGCTGGAAGCCGTAGAAAATGATGTCAGTGCATGGGCAGGGCTTCTTCGCCCCCGATAACATCTCGGCAGATGTCCTCCAGACGTGCTCTCGGTTCTTCCCAGGATAGCATCGTTCTTTCCCATTTACCGTTCCCCCTTCCACCTTTCATGTCAGCAAAGAAGTGACTTTTTGCTAAAGACTGTTCATATGAAAACATGAAAAGGAGCTTTGCTGCAGTTGTTTTATTATTTATTTTTTTATTTACTTTTGAGCAGGAAAATGTTGCAATTCAGTAAAACACCAGTACTCAGACACTTAAAAGCACCTAGAGACCAGACTCCTGAACTTTAAGATTTTCCTTTGTTCATTCACCCTCTTCCAAAATAAAACAAGCATTAAACAAAGTTTCTACACTGCATACATTATGCAGGCACCCCAGGGATTCTGTTACCTATAATCCAGCAGGTTTTACTCCCACCTACTGCATTTTGTCCATGTTCTGAAAATCAGATCTACCCCAGGGTACCCTCCTGGATGCGTAGAGTTCCCCTGAAGTCAGTGGGGGTCTGCTTAAGGACATACCTGCAGAGAGTATCTGTTGTTCTATATTTACACAGTACCCCACATAATAGACACAAAACCTGATTAAAGCTCCAAATGCTACCGCCGTGGAAATCAGTCTTGTTATTGACTGATGACTCAACATGTCTGAATTTAGATGGAAGAGGGCTACTTTCAATTCCCAGCTCTTTTATAGGCTCTCTGCATAACCTAGCCAAGTCATTTAATCTCTGTACCTCAGACACGCCTGTATTTAATACAGACAAAGTCAATAATTGATTAATTCCCTTCCCCCAGCCCTTTCTTTGTATTTTTTTGGTGAGAGGTTCTTTGGGACAGACACTGCCTCTTGCAAGGTGCCAGGACACCACGAAGTACAAGGTGGCTCTGGCAATACCGTAAATGATAAAATAATTTGAATGTTCAGTAGCAGCTGTGATTGCCCTAATATTTGTCCTCACAGAATCACTTTTAAATCACACCTGGGACAATTTGGTTCCAGAAGAGGCTCAACATGATCCAGGGGTTATGACGATCACAAAATAACCTGAGCTGCAGCATTTCCTCTAACAAAGTAAGAAAAGGTAAAATGAAAAAGAGGCATCTTTTTTTTTTCCTTTTTTTTTTTTAATGTAATGCATATGGATTCCAATCTTAAATAAAATACCATCAGCCACACAGCTTTCCCTCTTCATGAGAACAGCTGTGGAAAGCTATTATTATAATTTGCAAATAATGTTACCCCTTTATGTGTGTCAATGGAGCTTTTTTTTATGGCATGTCTTTAGCTAGACGGTTTCTTACATAACAGTATTATTCTTTTTTTATTTCAGACAGTTGTTAGGTGATGGTTTTCCATGTATAGGTTCTGTTAATGAATAATCATCAGTTACACAGCTAGTTATCTCTAAAAATAATTAGTATTTTGAAATTGGGAAGATACATCCCAGGTTAGAATATCTACCAGAAGTAAAGCACAGGAGCAAGCACATATCCCTGCAGGTACGCCATATAACTCGGGCAGACTACCATTATTAATACAAATCGCTTCAATTAAAATTGACATGTCAGATAATTAATAGCATGTTGATTGATAAACAAGCCATCGCTCATTTTATCCCGGCGTTTGTTAATTACCTGATGCTGCAGCTGACTGGAAAGGACACACTTCTGCCCTGGGAGCAGAGCTTTTTGTGTGTGCTTTCCAGTTTACCAGTGATTAGCTGTACCTGGAAATTAACAGTATTTTTGAGCTATGGGATCTGAAGTTTTGCATCTCCCTGCATCACAGCTGGCACACAGTGTGCATTTGTTTGTGCACAATAGGGTAAATATTATCTGCCACATGATGCTATAGAAAATTCTCACTTTATTTCCTTACTATGTGCATTTATTTTTTTTTTTGCTTCTCTCCTGTATTTCCCCCCACACGTTAGACAGCACTGGTAGCCTCCCCTGCAATCTGTAAGAGCGAGCACACTGCGACACTGTTGCAGGGGTTCCCTACAGCAGCGCTTCCCAGTGCCATTGATCAAGCCAGGAGCACTAGTTAAGCAATGCAAGGTTGCTCTAATTCCCTGACTCATCTCCTGTTCCCCCTGGAAATCATAAACGTGGTGCTGGAAACCGAACCGCAGTCCCCTGACTGCAGCAGGACGAAGTAACTTGGATTGCTGAGTCACCACGTTGACCCACATGGCTCAGATTTCTGTTTATAGTTAGCAGGAGTCGAAAATGCTCATTGTAATCTTATCACGGTGAAGGTACTAACTGCACATTCTCCAAAAATGTATTCAGCCTGGCTCTCTGCTTGGGGCTCAGATTCCCCAAGCCACTATTAGCCTAATATTTACAAAAACACATTTCATTTTACCGGCCTTGAGTTATTATATTCTTGGGGTCCTTTTTTTTTATGCATATGTCATCTTAGAGCTAATCAGCATTCTGCTCTTGTACTTGCAACTGCTGAGAAAGTCAGATCTTAAAAAGCCATAATTCCCCGACAATTTCTGCCTGTCAATAGCTCATAGAAGCTGCTTGGATGTAGTAAGTAGTGTGGAGGAAAACCGAAGATCAAATTATTTTCAGGTACGAATTAAATCTCTTTCTTTGAAGCAGCCAATGTGTCTTCTTGCTCTGCAGGGTGAAATTCTCCTTGTTATGTACTGCATGCTTTTACAAATGCTGATATTCTTATGAGCACGCTATCCATTTCTCAACATCTGATAGATAAATGCCTTGCACTACACTTGCATCCCTATGCAGTACTTCTGATACCGTCAGCTAACGAGCCCCACCGTTTTAGATAGAAGCCTTTTGTTCCAGTCTGCAACGTGACAAGGAATGTATTTGACGTGCGCTTGACTGCAGAGACGTGGAAATGCAGAAACGCTCGCATGCTGCAGTTTGTTTATAAAATTGATCTTGACCAGTCAACATAAAATGCATCATGTCAATGCAATTGCCATAATGCTCCTTCATTAGGAAAAATGACTCCTCTTGCGCACAGCGCCGGCAGCAGTTGAGTGGGGATGCCTCAGCTGCCCTTTCACACTGGCTAACCCATAAAAGTCAGCGTACAAATCAAAGCAAGAAATGAAAATAGATCAATGTAAATAAAGACGAAGGAGGAAGAGACTCACATCAGAGAAGACACAAATGAAAAGGCATGTGACCGGTTTAAAACACGAATGAGCTTCTGTTAAAGCAGCTCTCTTCAATGACCTTCTTTCCTGCCATGTGACCACTGTAAAGTGAAGGAATGCTAAAATTGCCTTTATTTTCATTTCTGATCTGGCTGTGTTAGCATATAGTTGCTGTATTCATCTATAGCCCCAGTAATCTCACTTTCTGCTGAAGTCAAAGGGAGTTGTTCTCCCAGCCTCCCTCCTGGCTCTCCACACCGCAGCGCCGTGGCTGCCCTTTTAAAACCCCGAGGGCCCAGGGCCAGCCAGCTCCCTGCCCTTATCGGACCCATCTGGGAAGGGAGTGAGCAATTTTAAAGCCAGCAAGGGGCTGTGGAAGAAAGCTGGGCTTGGAAAGGTCCTGCTCTGAAGGGCACACCTCTCCCAGAGCCAGCCCCAGGCTGTGCAGAGGGACCTGGTCTCAGGGGTTTTTACCTAACCGAGCCAAATGCCCTAAACCAGGCACGGAGGGGTGCCCAGGTAGCTACCCACATATATAAAACCCTCTCCTTTCTCAAGCTCCACGCTGAGTGGCAGCCCCTGAGCTGGAGGCAGCGCTCACGCAGTCGCACCCGGTGCCAAATGCGGCAATATGGTAACTCCTTCCTCGCCCCCCCGCCCCCCGCTTACACTTCCAAGAATCACAGAAGAATTTCTGACGTGCTCCAACATTGAACAAAGCAATCTCTGATCTTAAGAACGAAAGAAAAAAAAAAAAAAGGGTTTAGTTTAATACAGGCAACTGGCAAAGATTCAAACTGCATCTTACTGTAGCCAAAGCAGTTCACCAATCCCGAGGAAGGATGCGAATTTGCAGCTCAAGTCAGATGCCTAATTATTCATTTCTCCTTATCTCGCTTGTAAAATCTCGCCAAGACTGCACCCATCCCTATATCTCTAGGCATGTGAATCCCGCTCCAGAAGAACCCAAGCCTTCAACAGCAGGCCTGCTCCCAAGCCGCCGCGTAACCTCCACACACTGACAACACGCACCTGGCCTTGGAACGGTGCTGCCTCTTGCCCGGAGAGGTACCACGCCATCCCCGGCACCTCTAAGGCTCCCCTGGACTGGTCTCACCAGGCAAGAGCGTGCCCTGATGCAGGGATGGTTAAGCAGAGTTACCGGGTGTGACAAATAATGTCATCTTTTTCGCCTCAGGCGGTGCCCGAGATGGAGTAGACAATCTGTTACTGGCTGCACAGAAGGGGCTTCCTCAAACTGCCGAGGCAAAAAGGAAAGTGAACCGGGGAGAGGGTAAAACTTGCAGGTTGTGCCGTGTAAGAATAGGCGTTTCAAACACAGCTTTGCTCCCCGTTCTGTTTTCCTCCAAATTTGTTCCCCACCCAGCGTCCTCATCTTCCGTTCACTCCCCACCCGTGCCTCCTTCTGAGATGCCTTTTGGAGACGCACCGCATGCAGGTTTTCTTCTGAGCTTGACTTTGGTCCCGCTGAAGTCCATGTCAGTCCTGAAGAAGGACCCACGAGGACCACATCTGAGTCCCAGAGGAAGGACAATTTGGCTTCTGTCAGGGCATCGATTATAAACCCAAACCAGGATTTTTTTTACGTGCTACCTGCAATTGGGTTGTAGCAGTGCCTGGAAGGAGTGACCTGCATGATGGATAACTCTTGTGTAGGCTTTCCACGGGGACCAGTTTCAGCCAGGTAAGAGTTAGCCCCACTTGGAGACACTGCTGGCGACTGTATGGCCTCAGAGAAGTGCTGTGCAAGCCACAGGGTTAGCTTCTTAGCGTATGGTGTCACATATGGGCAAGAGGACACTATGGTTTCCTGCATCATCTCCCACTTCTAGATTTGCTTATACCATATCAATTCTTAAAGTGATTATTAGTCCATTACCTCTGGCTTCAAAAAAACAGCAACTTGGGAGCACAGGACAGGTTGAGGATGAAATTTATTTCAGTGCTCTCTCTTTTGGCAGCGGCTTTGTGCATGGTTTGGGCAAGGGATGTTGAAATAAAATTCTAACTGCCTAATGCAGAACCAAAGTGATTTTTTTTAACCTTGCAGACCTTTCTAAACTGCAGCATTTTGCATGATCCTTGAAGAGTGTGTGACACCAAAGCCCCTCTCTGAACAGCCTGGCTGTTTTTTCTCTTAGACTTTAAGACAGAACAGGCATCAGTGACATTGATACATAATTTAGTCACCACCTTCAGGGTACGTTAATTTAGCAAATTCTCTAATTTGCTAGGAATTCGCATAGACGAATTGATGATTAAATAGGCGATTGAACCAAGGAGCCCAAACGGAGCAGTTTGTTGCTAATTTAAATGCCGTCTATGTCTAGACCATTCTCCTTGTTACATTTTAATTGACCTAATTATTTCCAAAACCACTCTTTTTGTCGCTTCTTTAACATTTAGATCGTTCTGTATGGGGGCTGGATGTGGGAAGAGAGCAGTTCTGGTGTATTCCAACAGCAGAGAGTATTTTAAGCAGCAACTTTGGGTAGCAGCAGCAGTCACCAGTTATGAAGCTGCAGGGCATAGAGCTGGGGAGAAGATTGTGGGCTACCTGCTACAACGTCTTCACCACATCCACTTTTACCTTGTCTTATGAATGAGCACATCCCCAAAGAGATGATTTTGGTGGGGTTTCAATGCTGGTGCTCAGGCATTCGATTGAAGTGCTGCAGTGTGGTGAGCTGGTGCCCGCCAGCCGAACCAAGCTGCTACAGCCCTGTGTATGCTTCATCTCCTGTGAACGTGGTGGGCTGGCACTTTAGTTTGTGGTAGTGAAGAGGTCAGGTGTTGGAAGAAGAAAAACCAAATGCTGAAACATGGTTCTAGTCCTCCAGGGCCTGTATTTTAATATCAGAAAACTGCCCAGGCTTCCTGTCAATATTCTGCCTGGAAAACCCACTACGGTCAGTGGTAAGATATTGCATGTGGTTCATCATCTGCCCTAAACACATGCTCATGAATTGAGGCTGAACTGAAAAAGGCTTCTCCTTTCAGCTCCTTTGGCTGCTACATGCAATCATTGGTGGAGCTAGAATGGCCATAATTGTGTTTAACTCTTCTAGACTGCACTGGCAGATATCAACGTGACCAAAGCTGTCTCTTTTTCCCTCTTTTTGAGAGAGAAACTGAGGTGAGGGAAAGAAAATGACTTGTCCCAGGGTCACACACAAAACCAGTGGCAGTGCAAACAGGAGAGCCTGGACGGCCCAGCTCCGTGCTTCTAGCTTGAGGCGGCGATGTTTTTACCAGATCTCGTACTGTCATCAGCCTGCACCTCGCTGGCTTTACCTTAATTACCCCTGGTTCAGTTGTGGTAGCTGTGAGAAGAGAATGAGGCTTAATATGCATAAAAAGGCATTTTGTTATCCCTGTTGGCTGCTTTGTTATTTCTCCGTTTTCTGTAGCTGGAGACATGTCAGTCAGATGCTGTGCCAGATGTTTCCCACAAACTGTCACAGAAAGGCAATAACTGGAGTGAGGTAGGGACAGACCCAGCCGCCCAGATGGTGGCCAGCCTGGCCTGCAGAGCCACTGAGCTGCAGCCACTGGGACAAAATGGCTCGAGTGGTGCCCCTGGACCATACTGCTTCCTTCCCTCCCTCCCTAGTGGTCAGGATTTGTTGGCAGGGCCAACTGAACAACCAGCAAGAAATAGCACAAATGTCGATGTGAATGGTCCTGCTCCAAAAAAGCCTCCCTATGTCTTCCATGGTGACGTTTCTCTTCCAAATCAGGAGTGCTGGATGGGTGTTTCCTCTCCAGGGCTACATCTGAATCTGGGGCTTTACAGGACCTCTTCAGCATACAGAGCACTGGATGTTTGCTGTCAGGCCAGGCCATCAGAAATTTCTGTTGTGTGCTCAATTCTCACATTAAGTACATAAAACCATCACACAGGCAGCCAAAGCTCGCACAGATCCAGCTACGTACTGCCAAAGCTTTGCACGTTGCCACTGACCAATGCAGTGGCAGCCAAAAGCCGCGTGCTAGATCCAGCAGCCTCCTCCAGAGCTGGTGCACCATCCACAGACACAGAACTTTTCACCTCTCCCAAGCTCCTCTCACACAAGGGCTTGCAGATGGGAAAGAAGCACTCACACAACCCCTGAGAATCGGCAAGAGTTGTTTATTGCCGGGACATCCTGCAGGCGAGCCTGCGGGCTGTCCGTGGTGTTTGGTGGCTCCAGGCTAATGCCTGGGATGGAGCCTGCGTGACAGCGAGTAGGGAGCTTGCCGGGCCCCACTGTGAAGCTGATGGAGTTCCCTGACGGCACGGAGCAGAGACCTGCCGGCATAGTCCCAGGTCTGATCTGGCCGAGGTGGATCCACTTCCATGGGTTCCTCCACCTCTCCTTGTGGACCCAGCTCCATGGGCTCCACAGCGTTAGGCACGAGGACGAGCCAGTCCTTGCCTGGGACTGCCCACACAGGCTGCCTCCCATCAGGAATATTCTCCGGCCATGGTGCCACACCAGGGGGTCGCCCAGTTGCACGTGTAGGTCCCATGCCACTCTCCAGTTCATTTCCAGTCAGGGATTCAACACTGCTGTCTGTTTTAGGGCTGTGGCTGGGTCCCACACTGCGTACTGGCCGACATGCACGCCTCTGCTTCCCACAGCTCTCCGCCTCACGCTGCCGCCTTTGCTCCATGCCACCACTGCACCGCTGGTTAGGCCCAGGCCCCCTGCTGCTGTACGGCTGAGGGGCCGGCCTGTTCCCCACATTACTGCGGTGCCAGTGATATTGATGATACCCATCTGTGGGCCGGGCACCAGACATCCCCCAGGCACTTGTGTCTTTCATGCCGGAGGTGCTGTCCCTCTGCCCATGACACATCCTCCTCTCAATAGCTGCTATCCCTCTCGGTGCTTCCTCAGACCGCTTCATTGTCCTCACACCGAGAAGGGCTGCCGCTCGCCTTGCTCCTTTCTCTAGCCTTCTTCCTGCCTCAGAGGCTCTCAGAGGACCGAGTAGCTCAGCAAGTGGCGGGCCAGTGGCAGGGGGCCCCTTCTATAGGGCCCAGGGCAAAGGCAGGGCCATGGTGGCCACTGTGACCTCAGCCAGCCTCTGTGATGGAGTGGCCCATGCATGGCCAAAGGCGGCTGTGTTGGGAGCAGCCTGGGAGATACCCTCACATAGACAAGGAGGAGGGTTGGGGGACGGAGGGCCTCTTTTCTGGGGATGGCTCCCCTGGGCCATTTGGCTTGCCAGAGAGAAAGGCTGTCCCTCGGCCACAGGGACTGCCCTCCACCTCCCATCCTGTGCCCTGGGTTTATTTTTAACACTGCTTTTTAGGTAATTTCATTCAATTCTTTGCGGAAACGAACAGAAGCAAGGTGCATCTTCAGCCCTAATCCCCATGTGTGCTTTGTGCTCTGAGTGAGGAATTTCTTGCTCCCATCACATCACATCTAAGTCTCCCCTCCATTTGTTCAAAGCCATCGTTCCTTCTTCCATCACTACACTCCCTGACAGAGTCCCAGTCCAGCTTTCTTTTAGGCCGCTTTTATGGGTTAGGTTAAGTGGCAAAACTGCAGGGCCTTGAAAATTGCAGCCTCATCTACCTTGTTCCACATCTTCCACAGGACATTTTCCAGCTCCGGCTCTAGCCTCTCCTCAGTAACATAGAATCATAGAAGCATTAAGGGTGGAAAAGACCTCCAAGATCACACACACAGCTGCCTTCCCTCCCTTCCCACCCTTGGATGCCCCAATTCTCGTGGATTTCATCCAAGACATGGTTTAAACATCCTGGTTTGGAGAATTTAAAGATGAAAATCAGTGCTACAGCAGCTATGTCAAAGCAGCTGTCCTTCCAGTGCTCTCTCTGTTATTATTCACTACACCTTTGGAAGTCCCTTAGAAAATTTGTGATTTAGGAAATCTGCTGTCACTTGAAACAATATCCCGCATAAACCCTCTAACTGCATCTGTGATCTCTGCTCTGCCCATCACAGAACCTTCTCCATTTTTTAGCACTTTCCTCTTTTCCAGATTTTCTCTGTTAGTCCTGTGCTCATCTGCTATGATCCAATTGCCAAATAAATTGGAGAAGACATTTGTGGATAACTTTTTTTTTTTTTTTTCACTTAGAGCATGAATTTTCATTATTTTTTTTCCTAAATCCTAAGAACTAACATTCTTTTTATGTTCGCACAGTACTTTTCTCTGAAAAAATATTCTGCATGCAATTAAGAACGCCCCAATTCTATACATTTTATAAATAAAGCCTCCAGACTTATATTTAGATTACAATGATCTCTTGGGCAGGAACTGTCTTTCCAGTCTCTGTGAAGCACACGACACAATAGTAACAATAACAACGATGTCATCTAGCTTGGTTCAGACAGTGAAGATCTATTAGCCGCTATATCTGGATATCCTCTTTTCATGGATGGTGTGTGAAAAACAAAAACAAAACAAAACAAACACTTCTATGAAAATTTCTTACTCAAAAATTTGATTTTCAACAAGGAAAAATATTCTTGAGAAATTTCTGTCTTGCTTATTTTGTCACTGTTTTAAACGGAAAACCAGGCACCTAAAATCCCTCACAAAAAGTTCTATTCAAACAAAACTTACGGGTTTGGCACATTAAGATAAAAAAAATTAATTTTTGGTTTCGACCCAAAACTGCCAACAACAGAGGACATTTTTTAATTAAAAAATCAAAAATTTCTCTTGCTATTCTTTCATTTTTTCAGCAAAAACTGCCGAGCAATATTTTCTTGCCAATTCTAGTGAAAATAACCTCTCTCCTTCTTTTGACAATTTCCTTGGGATTATGCTGCTCTATTTCAAGTTCTTGTTTTCTTTCCTCTACCTTAATGCCAGCATTGGCACTGAAGCTTCCCTTAATGATGACATATGTTCCTCACTCATTCAGAATATGATCTAACTCTTTATATAGAGCATCTGTTTATTTATCTGTGGGACATGTGGCTAGAACATAAACTTGAATGAGCTGTGGGAAAGGCCAATTTTAAATATGAAAATAGACTAACATTGGTATAGTTAAAGACACTTTCAACTCCCTAATTTGATTACTAGTCACAGAAAACGCTTAGACATTCACATGGCAATTAGTATAAACATTATTCTTTCTTCTGGAAAAAAAATATTATCATAGCTAGAGAAGTATACTGACCCACAACTTGAAAATGAATGTCATTTTAAAATTGTCTTTGAGAGCGTGATTCAGAAGTGGTGCTTAATATTCTCAGCTGTCAATGACCGTGCACTAATTACTTTCAGTTCTAATGAATATGTATTTATATGCTCAAAGCATAAGCATTGCAAATATTATATGTATTTGACCACAGTTTATGATGATGATATTGTATGATTGCATGTATGTATTCATTATTATTACATGAATATTTTATAGATCGGTGTAAAATGTAATTATACCGTTGCATGTTTACTTAATATTGGTGTCGACAGTTGGATCGAGATCAGCATAAGACAAAGTCATCTAGTCAAAGGGAGCCTAAATTGGAACCTATCTCTGAAGGCAGGACCAAAATTTTGGGGATCATAAATTATAGCAATGTTTTCAGGGTATTTGACATTTTCTCCAGCCGAAATCCCTTGATAGATTTCTTTTTCAAGTCAAAGGCAAACGTAGGAGAAGAGGCAAAAAACATGCTTAACTTTCTTGAATGTCTAATCCTAGAAGAATCAGTTTCACAGATATAAGGCATTTACTTATAGAGTGTGATGCAAAGATTTGCAGTTCATTTAAACAGACACATCCAGAGTTCGCGCTTTTTCAGGGTAGAGTCCTCAACACAAGAAATCATTGTATCCTGCTGTCAGAAAAAAATAAGATATGGTTTCATTGCATGCTAATGCCTGAACACTCTATTTTATCAGTTGCTTAAAAATCTGCCTTTTGTCTGAAGTGTTGGAAGTTCTCCTTAATCACAACTATCACCAAAAATGAAAGATCAGAGAGAAAATAAACCTCGCTTTCTATTTTTGTCGGTGTTTACTTTGTTCAGTTGTTTGCGTGTTGTGCATAAACCCATTTCTGTTTCCTCTGTCAAGACAGTTTCTCTTGCAGTTTCACTGTCTTTCTTACAAAGCAAGAAGCAGAGAAAATAAGTTTTAAAAATAGGAAAATATGATTGTAAAACCACAAACTTGTGTTTTGTAAAGAGGAGAGGTAAAGATGGTCAGAGAGAGGTACTGCGCAGAAATCCCTGTAATCTAAGTTTTGAATTGACAAAGTCTTATTAAATATGAAACTCTTCACTTTTATACTCACACCGACCTTGGTATCATAACCAGTGTGCATTTGTGTGTGGGAGACAATTTTGTGCTATTATTCAGCTACATAATTCCCTTTTTATCTTGTGATTTCCCATTTTCATCACCTTTCATTTGATGGTATTGCTGCCCAAAATTGTCAGTAATTTCTGAAATACTCGCCTGAGATTCTAAATCATGGAGATTTCACTTTGTTATTCCTTTAGTGCTGCTTTTTTTTTTTTTTTTTTTTTTTTTTTTTTTTTTTTTAATGATGATGGGATGCAGGGGAAAACAAGGTGGAAATGAAACCATTTCCATGGACAGGTTCACAGACAATGATCCTTTCTGAGCCCCTTAATTATTGTGAAGTGTGTGCTGACGTTTTCCACGAGTTGCTCTTGTAGAAATACAACAGTCTCTGACTGATGTATATTGTTTTGCTCAGGGCTTGATGTTTGCTAGCTCTCCCTGTGAATGAGGCAGAACTCAATGTGTTCTGCAAGGCAAAACCTGCTTATGCTACTCCAGGTCCCGTTCCCACGAGCGGTACAGACCCAGTGCATGCATGAATTTCATAGGAGGTGGGCAGCAGGGGCATGGGAAGGGCTTCTGAGGTTCAGAGTGCTGAGAAACCCATAGAGGGAGTCATTTGATGTCAGAAAACTCTTCTGACGGTGTGAGTGGTGTGCTTTTTGGAAGAACTGATGGATTTCGGTTGCTTTTGAAGAATGTTTTGGTTTGGAAGATTTCTGGAAAAGGAGGTGGGATTGATCCTTGCTTGAAGTCCTTCTACATCATGTTGGTTGATGAGGTTGAGATGGTTCCCAGGTGTTTGGACCAAAGCCACTAGCCCAGGTGACTGCATGCATGCAGCTTGTGACAACATAATATGCACAGTGCCTGGCACAGGTGCAGCAACACAACCCTCTGCTGAGACATTACCCAGACCCAGTGCCCCCTCTACATCCCTCCAACAGACCACCAGCCAGCAAAGCCTTGAAAAGTGCTTGGCAGAGAGGTGACAAGAGCCACAAGCTTTCCAGGCGCTGCTGGCCTTGGAGTGGTGCAGCACTCTGTGCTTTGTCACATGTGGGCTGCTTTTCTTGGTGCAACAGGTTGATCTCAGCGCTTTGCAGCCTCGCTGGTATCAGCTGCAAAACCACTGCACAGCTAGCACCGTTGTAACCTCAGCTGCTGAGCGCTCGCCTCTTCTTGGTTCTAATTTTCCCATTCTTTTCCCCATTTCAAATCACAAAGTGTTGTCCTTGGAAAGAACGGTCTTTTTCTCATTGTGTTACTGCTTGTTCGGCAGCTGAATCTTTCCATGATGTTTCCCTGGTGCTTTGCATCTCAGGCACAATACAAAGAAATGAAATGCAATGTGCTCACTCCTTATTATTATAGATTGATGTTGAAAGGAGTGCTGCATGTAAGATTTTAATCAAGAAACTGCAGCAAGTTTATGAGCAATATATATCTCTCTTAATTTGGCCAGCAATGAAAATATGGTTGGCAGGGGGAAAAAAAAAGAAAACTTCTCCTCTCTCACCAATGTACTTTCCAGCATGAAAAAAGGGATTTTGAATAAAGTGGCAATATGGATGCATTTGAATCTGTGAAATGTGATTCTTAATTGCTCATGATTGTCTCTCAAACAACTGGTAGGTTAACCACGGCAGGCTGACAGTCTGTACTAACTGACAATCAATATTGTTGAAACGCAGAACCTTTGCCTGCAAGACACAAAAACATTTCATTTTCAAACACTACAGGACATCTGCTTCTGGAGAGAAAAAGTTGCTTCTTCTCAGCAATCTGCACCAACTTGTAACTTATTTTTTCTCCTTGCTCGGAGGAAACAAAAGTCTTCTTTATACCGTATCCTTTCCACTAATCTGGCAGCTATCCAGTGTGGGTTTAAACAGATGTTCTGGAAAAAAAAAAATATGGCGTATACAAATGAGATGGAATCCAGCAACTCAGTCATGGATTATTACAGATATAAAATACTGAGGGCTAAATTCTTCCCAGATACACGGTCTCTGTAATATTTGGCACTAGATGTAAGAGTAGCACACAAACAAATCATTAATACCCTCATTATAATAATTATTATATATTTAGCACAAAGACCCCAGGCTGGATCAAACCCTTTGCATTAAATACTGTGCAGATGCGCATTCAGGCTGAGGAGTTTACATTCAAATGGCTGTACGCAGCAAGGACTTAGATATGTAAGTAACTTTACTTTTGCATGTTTGCAGGATTAAGCCCCACGTGATTACACCATTGGCAACTACGGGCATTTCTTACTTTCCATGCTGCAGCCTTTGAATAAATCACGCAGTAATGAATGATTTGATGCTAAAAGGAAAGAATTTGAGTCTTGCTGTGCGTAAGTCTACTAAGCCTAAGGGCTGCCACAGGGTTATGAGCTCAGTGGTAGAAAATATATGGACGCACACACTTCCTAAATATATGTTACACACAATGCAATGAAACTGATAAAAATTATCTTTTTAGACCTAGGAAGAAACGTTTCCTTGCATATGGGGTAGCCCCACCAGTTCTACTAGCTGAAAAACACCTCCTTGCCTTCTGCTCCTCAGCCACACAATCTGTGCACTGCAGCGTAGCCTAACCCAGGAGCCAAAGCAGAAACCCTGGAATACATCCCCCGGGCTCCTGAAGGGCAACCCCCTCACCCAAGAGCTCCAGTAATGCCACTGGGATGACCTGTAAAAGCAGCTGGGAGGAAGAGCTTGGGTCTGTGATGGGTCAACCAGGAAGTGGGAATGAGGCATTTGGGCAACCTTGGGAGATCCCCCCTCCCCAAAATGCCTTCAGCTTCTACTGGTATCATAGAGAGAACATGGTCTGATGGGCAGAGTAACATCTAAAAGCAGGGGTATCTGCATTGTCAGGGGAGGCCCAGCTCTTCCCACACCTCTGGGCAAAGTCCTTGTCTTCCACATCCAGCCTGAGCTCCTTGACTGCCCTTTCCATTGTACCTGCAATAATGTGCTTTTCTGCAAAGCTTTTTTTTTTTTTTTTCCTTTTCTTTTCCATTTTTCTCCAACTACTGTTCTCCTACCCTCACCTTATTTCTTCTGAATGTGAAATGAATTTGCTTCAAGCACTCTGGTGTCCTTTCAACTAAATGTTCCCCCAGAAAACAAACTCTATTTTTAATTGTCCTGAGCCTGTATAGTAATAAAGGCCCAAACTCCAAGACATAATCTAAAAATTCATTTTTTGAGCATTACAGAGGACATTTGATTACTTGATAAATAATTCTGATTCCTATTGTTGCTACCACTGAACAAAATAAAATGAAAGATGTTGAGGAAATACTAAGGTGAAAATTAGAAGGCATCTGTTTGTCCCCACTTACCCCATTGCTTTTGGTTTTGGTCTCTAATTTCTCATCATTTCATCAGCTTCAGAGAAGTGACAGAGCAATGGAAGCACAGCAAACTCCAGCTTTTCTACCCCCATACTGTTTGAGATGAGAGCTCTCCCTATGGGTCACAATAGAGAAATAATCAGAAAATGTAAATGTGGGAGACAGAGAACTGGACAGGTTTCTTTTTTCCCCTGGACTCAAGGTGAAACACTAAGCATCAGAAATTTGGTAAGCCCAAGGAGATCAGAAAATTACGATCCAAGGAACATCACAAACATTCCCGGAAACACTGCTGCAGCTGAAACACAGTTCAAAAAAAGAAAAAAACAGCCTGCGCTTTTCCCATCAGGAGCACGAAAAGTGTGCTCTTCCCTTCTGCTGCCCTTGCTGAAAAATGAAATTTTTGGGTGAGGGCTGCCAGGGGCCAGGCTCACGCGGAGAGCAGGGCTGCTCGCTGCAGGTTTTGCAGTCCCAGGGACAGAGGTCCTGGCACTGGGCAGGTGAAGGTGCCAGCAGTGCCCAGCTGGAATCCACACGTGTTTCAAGCCTCTGCATGTGCTGGTGCACGGTCATGCAAACACAGTTTCGTTGCGTGCTCCTGAGCAATGCTAATTGTTTTAACTGCAGATAAAAGAGCTGAGCTGAACACGCAGGCTGGCTGCTGCAGGCTGCCTGGTTCTAGTTACAGGCTCACGGAACCAAGAGACAGCGCGCGAAGCTGAGAGCAACCTCTCCGAGTGAGTAAGCAGCTCAGACTTTATGGGTTGTTTGATGACATGTGATTCTCCCTCTATATGAACAACATCTGCAAATACACAGAGAGTCTTTGGAATTGTTTTTGGTTTAAAAGAATTTGTTGTTCAGAGCATCTCAATCAGTCACTCCCCGGCTTGCTGTTTTGGCTCGTCGCAATGTCACGCTTGAGCCTTTCCACACCGTGCCTCGAGACACATCATTTTTATAATAATCAGGTGTTTGCTATAGAAGCCTCCAGAGGCAACAGGAGAGACCCCTGATACTATAAGCCTACTGCTGGGGGTTAGAAACTAGGATGATGTTAGAGCAGGCAAAGAAGACAAACTTAAATGAAGGAAAAGACCCATTTTCTGAAGCTCTACGAGTTACATCCAGATTTCTCAGCAGCAGACACCCCAGCACTAGGTGAGTTCACACATTTCCTGCCCCGTGGCAGTGTGTCCGCATGTCATCCCAGCCATCCCACAGGTTCTTCCAGAACAGCGATGCTTGGTCTTTCTAGGAATGAGCTCAGGCAGAACTGCTGGCTTTTTTTTTTTTTTTTTTTTTTTTTCAGAGCAGTCAAGTCACACAAAGGAATTATGAGAATGATAAGAAAAAAAAAAAAATCAGAGAAAAATCTACCTCCATCATCTCCACCATACATCTAGGGGTTTTATTATAGACTCTTTCCAGTACTTAAAGGGGCCTACAGGGAAGTGTAGTGATAGGACAGGGTATAATAGTTTTAAACTACAAAGGGTAGGTTTAGATTAGATATAAGGAAGAAATTCTTTACTGTGAGTGCAGTGAGGCACTGACACAGGTTGCCCAGAGAAGCTGTGGATGTCCCATCCCTGGAGGTGCTCAAGGCCAGGCTGGATGGGGCTTTGGGCAGCCTGGTCTGGTGGGAGGTGTCCCTGCCCACGGCAGGGGGTTGGAATTAGTTGTTTTTTAAAGTTCTTTCCAACCCAAACCACTCTGATTCTATGATTCTCCAGCTGCCACCAGTAGCAAAGCGACAGCGAGCTTTCTTCCCTATCTTCATCTGGAGCTAATAATATAACAAAGGTCATCCTGGGTGAGACCAAAGGTACACCTAGTCTGGTATCTGCTCACCAACAAAGAGCAGCAGTGTTATGGAGGGCTGAGTGAAAGAACAGTGTGTGCAAACAGTGACACTTCCTCAGAATATTCTTCACACTGCCAACATGTTGTGGCTTTCTAAGCCAAAAAGAGCGCATTGTGTTTAATGCCGTTTGGTGAGTTTATTGACCGTGACCTTTCCTAGTGGCCCTCATAATCCATGCAGTTTTGGCACCCTAAAGGCGCTGTGCCCAGGAGATCCACACCGTAATTACAGCCTTATAAGGGATTATCTCCTTAAACCATCCTGAACCTGCCATCTTGCTCAATTTATCTGATTTCACTGATTCTTGTACTGGAGGAAAGAGGGAAGGACTGATCTCCCCATGCTGATCCACTCCTGCCAGGCCTCCCTGAGGCGACCTGGGCACGCAGGCGGACATCCCACAAGCCCCGACAGCATGTGTGGGATCAGGAATGGCCTCGGAGGCCAGCCCAAAGGCAGTCTGGTGCCAGCAGAGGCCTCAGCAGGCAGCGTGGCTGAATTCACCAGCACCCGTGAGGAGTGTGGGTGCACAAGTGCCGGGCAGGACACGAACACCAGCAGTGTGACAGGCAGGCAGATCAGCCTGCACGCCAGCACTCTCTCTGCATTTACACAGACAGCAATGATTTGAGGGATCATTTCCCCACGATTTGCCCAGCCATCCCCCTTCTTTCCCTCACAGGCTTTAAGGAAGGAGCTGGAGGGCAGCTCCAGGAGCGTGCAGAGACTGAAGGAGATGGTCCCAGAGAAAATGTGTGGGCCGTGAGAGGCGGCAGGGAGGCACATGCCCGTGCGCACCGGCACCAGGCCGCCTGAGAAGGGAACTAATATCGTTTGTGTGGGATTTTCCTCCCCCTCCCGCAGATCAAAAGGACAGCAGCAATGCAATCTGCTGTTTGTGTAGGAAATGTGTCAGAAGAGGGAAGGAGGGGATACACATGGGAACATCTGCTCTAAGAAGCCACTTGAAAATTAACCCTCTAGGTCCTGAGCCAGCCAGCACCTGCCGGGCATTAAGCACATGAGGAGCACACTCAGTCCCACCAGGCCTGCACACGTCTGTGGCACCTTCTGCAAAGTCCCAGAGGAACATCGGGTGCTGAGTGCTGCCGAGGAGCATTTCTTCCTCTGCCTTCCCTAGGAAGGGATGGGGATCACCTCAGAGCCCCTCCTGGTGCTGCTGGGCTGTCATGTACATGGGTAACTGCACCAGCTGCATTTAGGATGCAGGGAGAGCTGTGCATGGCCAGACTGACTCTCATCCATGCAGGCACACCTGGACAAGTGAAAGATTTGCAGCTCGGCTCCCTGAGACACTGCTGCGAAGAGCAGACCAGATTTTGTATCTCCTTTATCAGACTTTAAGCATCTAAGCCCTCTGTTTTCCTGCTCTCAGCACCAGCCGAACCTTGCTGTCCACAGCTGGCTGCTGCAGCTTTGCAAGAACTCACTGCAGAAAAATAAAGTTGTGGGCAGCACACTGCAGGTTTTATCTCGTGTCTGTGGCTATTACAGGTGCCCCGGTCACCCACAGCTGCCTCTCGTGCCCTTTGTGCAAAAATTTGTCTCTGGGATAAAATATTTGCTGACCTGATTTAGTAACAGCACTGCGCAGAAAAACGAGCACAGCAGAGAAAACAACAACAACAAAAAGGTTGTATCCCTTCTTCCTCCTGTGTACAAAATTAAAAAATCTCACATTGTCCCAGTGCAACCGAGTCGAGCACAAAAGGGAAAAAACAGCCCCGTGTTGTTCTAGGCCAGCCGCCAAGACAACTTGTGCAAGTTTGTGCTGGCAGCGGCGTCCCCGGGCAGAGGGGCTGCGCTGGCGGCCGCCTGCCCTGCTCCCTGCGTCACCTTCCTGCCACCCCCCTGCCGCCCCAAGCCACCCACACGCTTCGATGAGGGGCTCTTCACTTATTTGGCATGACCAGCAAAGTCCTGCGATTGCCAGGGTGGCACTGCCGTCTCTGTGAAAGTATCAACCTTAGCCCGTTTCTGGAGGCAGTCCAGCAAATCCTTACCCACAGAAATACTTTTACACAAGTATTTCAGTCAACAGGATTCCTTGCATGAGTAAGGGATTGTGGGATTTAGCCATTACACATCTTATTTTTCCAGTAAATAAAATGTACTTTTTTTGGCCTCTCTGAAGAGCTTCACCATTCTTATGCTTTCGCTGCTCTGCCAGGTTTTCCCTATTTCCCCAGAGCATCTTACCACTACAAATACCATTTAACATGCTATTTCTTTGCCATCTCTGCTCCGTATAAATCTCTCCACATTTGCCTGCTTTATCTGTAGAAATGAGTTAAATCAGCAATCTGATCTAGTCAGGAGGCAGACAGAGATTGTTTGGATTTTGGTTTCTGCATCAGAGCCGGTCATCTCGGTATCGATTCTGGAAGAGGAAAGTTCAGGTGTAACCAAACAAAAACCCAAATTCCAGTTGGTTTTATCATAACAACTTAAAATGACTTCTGCTTTCTGTTTCCTTCACTATCTTCTCACAAGTCTGGTCTAGATGTGCATTGTCAGAAATCCTCCCCCATATTCATCCCTTAGATGTAGCAGAGAGCTTGGGAGTACCCTGGTGGCAAAGTTATGGTCTGAACATTGCCCTGGACTTGAGCTGGAGGCCACCTCTGCTTCACATGGTCCAGGTGAGTGCTCAGCCATGTGGACTATGGAATTAAAGGCAGACATTAGCAGCAACACATCCTTTTGTGCATGCTGCCGGCCACAAAAATTAAAGTCCCAGAGTTATGATAGCCAAAAGGAGATCTGGGTACACCCTCACATCTAAGTCTTGAAGATTAGTAAACCAACAGAGATGGACAAAACACAGGGTTTTGGCACACTGCTACCTCTTTCATAGTCCATTTAGTCTCACTTTTAGTGTAGTCCTATTTTTATTTTTATTTTTTTGAAAACAAACGTAGAATCATAGAAATAGAATGGTTTGGGTTGGAAGGAACCTTAAAGCCCATCCATTTCCAAACCCCTGGCACAGGCAGGGACACCTCCCACCAGACCAGGTTGCCCAAAGCCCCATCCAGCCTGGCCTTGAACACTTCCAGGGATGGGGCAGCCACAGCTTCTTGAGCAACCTGTGCCAGTGCCTCACCGCCCTCATAGCAAAGAATTTCTTCCTAAAACCTAATCTAAACCTTTGAGTTTCAAGCCTATACTCCTTGTCCTACCACTACATTCCCTGATGGAGTCCCTCCCCATCTTTTGCCTTTCACATTTCACCTTAATGCCAACTTCTGTGAGATCCCTTGCTATACAGAATGAAAAATACTGTCACCAGCACCCTTTCCATGACAGTAGCCCATTCATCCCATCCTACCACTGGGTGACATCCTACTAGTGACACCTGCAGATCCCCAAGAGGTGCTTGTCATCCCAGGTCATTTCCTTCCATTTAGGAACTGGTACAGGCTGACCTCCAGTTAAGTGCCGTGCTGAGGGGCTTTGGGAAGCCCCTTTCCCAAATGCTCTATAAGAAGTGTCACCAGGTTTGCCAGACAAGACTGACATTTCACAAAAGAAGCATGTAATAAGCTGGTATTTTTTCACAAAGCTTTGTGCCTTTGCTAACATTCCCATCATCACATACCCTGAGAAATTTAGTTTCCAAGGGCAAACTCCTAAAAACTTTCTGCTCCATTGGAGATCAGGCTCTTCGCTTTGTTGCAGGAGGAATGCAGCAATGTAACACACTGGGTCTCAAACTGCAGACTGAACTCCTGATATCCTGAAGTTCTGATGTCCTGAAGTCAGGACACAGAGAAACCATGATACAGGAGCAAAATGTTCAGTGTACAAATACCAGACCTGAAACCAAAACTCTTCCAAAGGCAGAGAGTCTACCTGCAGCTACATTAAAACTTATTCTCTGTCTTCATGGAGTCCTTTTCCTGTCACTACACCTTCACCTGGGTGCCAAGCGCTCATTTCCCCATAGGCCCAACCCTGCAACCAGCTTTAAGTATCCAACACCCAGTGAACTCAGCAGCCACCTTCTTAAGCTTAATGTTATTCACCTATCTCAGTGATTCATTAGAGCAGGACCTATACTGAGAATCTAATTAAGACCAAAGTTCCACATTCATTTCCAGAGCAGTAAAAGGCAAGTTATGTAAACTCACAGCAAGTACTTCTTCTTTTACCAGAAGAGCAAGATAAAAGCATAAAACACATCCATAGGCAAAACAGCAAAGGAGGGGAGCGAAGGCTTTGGCAGACAGTACATAAGAGAAGGAAGTCTAGAAAGATACTTTTATTTGCATTTCTTACATTACATGCTCTGGACTTTCCCTCCACCTGGAATACATTAGAAGGAAGTAGAGCGCCCAGTGGGATGGCTACTAGACACCTCTAAGACAACAGCAGCTCTTTTTAACCAGAAAAATCATCTGCTTTGCTCCCCCCATTCTCAGCCTCCCATTTCTCTCTCCCCACTGCCCGGAGGCTGGACTTCTCTCAGAGGTGTGTTTGGCACCCAGGCTCCCAAAGGAGTCAAGCAAAGGCTGGGAGCACACCGAGCCCAGCTTCCCTCTGCACACAGTTCCCAGACTTACACCCAAATCCCTCCTGTCCAGTGCTGCCGCTTCCAAAATCCTCATCCCAGCTCCTCTGAGCAGACTAAGGAGAATACAAGTTGAGGCATGGTGAAAAGGAGGACAGATGTCCGTGCATGGGAAAAGAAGGAGTCTTTTAAGGTCTGAGATGGCAGATTTATCAAATGAGGATGCTTCTAGCAATCTGTTCGGACAGCCCTACAGCCTACAACTCACCCCACTTAAGTGAGATGTGTACACCAACTCTGCCTCACAAAGTTCAGGGTAATAGTTGGAGATAAAGTTGGTTTATCCTGGGACAAACGATTTTCCAAGGAACGGCTGCTGAACTGGCACCCAAACATCACTTGTACTAAGCCTTTTATTCTAGGTTATATTTTTGCTTAGCAAGTGTTTCCATTGTGAGATTTCCCAGATCTAATATAGCAAAACACGTCTGCAATATTTAGCTCTGCTTTCTTTTGGGAGTTACTAAAATAAAGTGCATTGTTAACAGAGTGTATTATTTGCTTACAAACAAAGCAACGCCAATTAAGAACCTCTCTTTTAATAAGATATTTGTAACTCTACACTGGACCCTACAATGCTGCTTAGCTTATCAGAGAACACACCAGCTTCTGATTTAAAGAGTTTTGTCTGGGCCTGGCAAATTTTATGCCCGGTCCCAAAGCAGACACCAATTTGTCTCTTACAAGCCTCTGTTATTTATGGACTCTCAATGCCATCCTCTATATATCCTGCTACAAATTTCCATGTACCTGCTAATTTATAACAAGGGCAAGATCCCTGGGAAGATTTCCTTCCTAGGGCTTGATGGATGGATAAATAAATAAAACAAATATCAAAAAGGAAATAACTTACTTGATTGTATTAGATAACATTAAAGTAAATAGATGTCATGTTCTGAACTTTATGTAAGTAAAGCTGAGCAACACTGAAATATGACTGTCAGGGTGATTAGCAAGGGTGAAAGAGGAAAAAAAAACTCCCAAAGAGGAGAATGTGCCTTATCAATGCTGTGCAAATTTCCTCAACCACTACAAACTAAGAAATGTGCTCCCTATACATGAAAAAAACAATGGATTTTTAAAGGCTGAAAAAGTACCTTCATTTACAGTTTCTAGAAATCCAAAACACAGCAGATTGTAACAAAACCAAGCAGAAGTTGAGGGTTAGGCGAGCCAAGTGAAACTATGAGAGCTGAATAACGAAGAGGAACCCATTCCCTGGCTGCTGACAGCAGCGATGAGGTACAGGTGTGACAGGCATCGCCTGGCCAGTTCAGGCAGGGATGGTGCTTTTGTAGCAGAGCTGAACATGACCTGTGCAAGAGGTACCTCTGTGGAGTCCTTTGCACCCCTAATGCATCAACCTAGATTGGCCTATCCTTACTGATAGCTGTGTTATAGAAATTATAAGTTAACATGTAATTTATACATGCAGCTTAGGGCTATCAGGAGTGTATTGACTCCATAGGATGATTTGATAAGGCCGTAGCTGCTACAAGAGATAGTCACAAATGGTCCAGTGCATGCAGGGTCTCGCTATCTGGGACAAATCAACAGGACAGACATAAAACAAATACAATACACATAAGCACACTGCTCAGGAGACTGTCTAAGATATATATTCTGATTAATGTCTGGAATGGCAATAGTGCATGTTATTGCTTCCTTGAGTCCTACATGAGGTGCTAGAAGGGGATCTCAAGGCTAGTGTCACGCTAAGGGTACGTGGCAGAAGGAGACCCTGCTGTTGTGTCATGAGGTCCAGAAAGGATCCTGGTGGATCATCGGTGATCACACCTGGCTGTGACTGGATCCAGTCCTAGTCCCAGATCTAGTCAATGGTTTATGCCTAAAGGATTTTGTCTCCTTCCCTGCTTGGGAACAAGGGCAGCCTAGGCCCATCGGCCCTCCGATAACTGGAGGTCTCCTCCTCCAAAACGAGGTTTCTGAATACGAGATCTATACTTTGGGTGAGGTGGGACTAAGTCATTATATCGTGTGCCCAATGGCTCTCAACAAGACTTGCTGCACTGTCAGTCAAGAAAAGAGGAGAGGGTGAGGCCAGCGCTGGGTACAGGGACAGGTTGCACTCCTGGCCTCAGCTGAAACAACACCGGGCCGTGAGGCTTCCTCCTCACCCCAGACATCGCTTAGCTGCTGGAGCTGCCGGGGCCTCATACATGCTGATCGTTCAACTGCAAACCTCCAACATCTGGCCTATGCTTTGGCCAGATGAGCAAGATAAGCATGTCAATCAGCTCACATTCCTGCATGTCAATTAGCTCACGTTCCTGCTCAAGCCCGGTCTCAGCAATTCTCCGCTGATTTACGGTCACTTGGTATTTTGACACCAACAAGCCTGGCGCTATTCCGCAGAAGGTCATCCCACTTTTCTGTGGCTTGGCTGCAAACTGAGCAACCCCCTGAAAGCTGACCTTGGGTCTGACGGTCAGGTAAGTGCTGGAATAGACTGCAAACTGGGGGACATCCACAGATGCCAGTGGCAGCTCCTTCTCTAACACCACAGGGCTCAGCACCCTTTGGGATTAAATTCCTCCCTGTTTCAGAGGAGGTGATGAAGGCTTCAGTCCTGCTGTGTGCACAGGATAAATCAACCTTTGGAAATGTTTGGAAGAACTTCTGCAAATAAACCTTGCTATGACCAATGCACTTAAAACATCTTCATTACCTGCAGTATTAAACACTGCCTCTCCCTCTGAAATGCGACTGGGCTACCACAAAGAAGATGCCATGAAGAAAAAGAAAAAAAAAAGAAAGAAAAAAAAACATAAAAGCACTGAAATCATGTAGGAACAAACACAAAGAGGCTGCTACCCAATAAGGTGCAAGAGAAAACGATTAAATCACATGAAAAACCTGTTGCTACCACTTCTGCATTTGGCCAACGAAGACAGATTGAGAGGCCCCACTTGGTAAATATATACTCTCCTTGGATCAAAGGGGTAAGAATGGAAGCGAGTCCTCAGGCTTTATGGACCTGATCCAGTTGGTTTTTCTACTAATTTCTGTGGGCTTTGGCTGGTGTCCAGGCAGCATAAACAACCAGGACCAGGGCTAGCCCCGCCTGACAAATGAAAGCCCTGCTAGCACCGCCAACTTTTCCTCTCTGCCCTAAACCTGCATTTTCTGCTCAGCTCTACAATGCTACGTGAGCGGCAAGATGCTCGCTGGCACCCAGGAGGGTTTTAGCTGAGCCCAGGAGCTCACATCACTGCCAAAGGATGTCTGATACGTCAGCTCCTGACACTTTCCATCAGTCCCTGTTCACGTGCAGCCGTCCTTGCATTTGGCAATGGGATGGGGGTGTTGTCCCCCAGCCCAGACCATGGTCAGAGAGTTTCCTATGGGCTGTGGGGACTGAGCAGCTGCTGCCTGGCTCCTTTCCCTTGGGGAAGTACTGAAAATGGAGCCTCTTCCTAATAGTACTGGAGTCTTTGTCTTGCCGAGGCTATGGGGACAGAGAGATGAAAGCAGGGCATTTGCTTGTGATTTTCTTGCTTTCATGAGAGCCTTCAGAAAGCCAGGAGCTTTCAGAATAAAGTTTCTGGGGCAGTTCTTCCTGTTGCCTTGCCTCGAGTAATCACTCAGGGCTTGTTTACACTAGAGAGTTGTACTACCAGTATTTTATACAACTGCACCGAAATCAGCACAACACCTGTATTGTGTCTATCGCTACCTTGGTGTGAAGGCGAGCCTACTATTTCTGAGGCCTTGAAAAGCAAGCCAACAATGAGCCAAATGGATAAAGGGAGAAAATGAGAATGCTGCCGTGTTTCTTGACATTTCAAACTCGACAATGACCACAGATTCATTGTGAAATTGTAACTGGTTTACTAAAAATAAAATATGGTTAGATTGTAGACAATTATTCCTAGCTTACAGAACCCAAACAGGATTTGAATCCTTAGTTCTTTTTTCTATTATTATTCTATTTTTCCTCCCCTTATTATTAAAGGAGAGAAGGAAAAGTGAACAATGTATTACACAAAATAAGGGATTTATGCCAAGCAGCATAATTTGTACAAATACAAGAGACTGCCCAATATTTCTAGTGTACAAAGAGAAACTCTACAAGTCGTCACATCCACACAGAGGGCTTCATGGAAGCTGCACTTGCTTGTTGGAGAAGAAACCGCTTCACTTACAGTGGAGCCTGTGTTGTCTTCAGCACTGTCTTTGGAAGGACAGAGTTCCCATCCCAGGATGGTGTCTGTGATCTGAACAAACAGCTGAAGGTCTCAGTTTTACCAAACAGTGATGGATTTAACCCCAGCACCTTTAACTCTCAGCGGAGCTGGGCACCTCTGCACCTGGGCTGGAGTTTCCCAATTTGAACAACACCGATAATGATATTACAGCAGGGCTTTGTGACAGCACAGTCGCTGACACTCAAAACCCACCCAAATATCCTGGCATTCACTGCCAATTGAATTAAACCATCAAGGTCTGTGAGAGGGAAGTGGCTGTTGGCAAAATAGACACTGAATTCTGTGACAGAGAGCCTGAGGATTAAATATCAAAGAATTAGACCAAATTACTAACAAATATACCAACCGAAAAAAGTGATGTTTTTAGGTGCTAATGCCACTACTGGGCATTGGGGGAAAGAAAAAAAAGAGACATATATTAAGAAAAAAAGGTGCTCTCCTAGATATTAAAATCTAGACAGGCAACCTAGAGGAAGGAAAAGCAAGGAGTTTCTCTGCATTACTTGTTGGAAGCAAGATACTTCTGACCAGAGCCACGCAGGGTGCTTGCAGCAGGGCTCCGATCCTCTCTCTGCTCACCCGAACCCAACAGCGTTGCAAAACTCACCCTTTTCTGTTTAAGCATGGCTAAAACCTTACACAAAAAGAAATATACACGTGATAAAGTCAGCCTGGACCTGGAGCCCCGCTCCAGCGCTTCAGGTCCGAGGCCACCTCCACCTGCCGGGGGACCCAGCCGCGGGTCCGCCTGCAGCCGGGGGGCTCCGGGAGGCTCCCGGCGGGGGTTGGAGAGGGGGGGAAAGCCCCCCGTTCCCAGTCCCGATCCCTATCGCGATCCCGGTCCCGATCCCGGTCCCCAGCAGCGCCAGGGAGCAGCTCCGGGCTGCGGTGCGGGCAGCGGGAGCCGTGCCCGACTTCTCCCCGTTTGCTGGGGCGGGAGATCCGCCACTTTATTTATTTATTTATTTATTTATTTATTTATTTATTTATTATCACTCTAAAAGCTCTCACTTTTGATGGGATTACGGCTAATTAAAATTTAAAATTCAAATCAACTATCGAAAAGGTCATCTCAAAAAAAAAAACATTAAAAAAAATAAAAATAAATCCGCAGGCATCTGGTTGCAAAACTAAAGGTAAAAAGAGGGGGAGCGCCCTGCCAGGGCTCCTTGGTCCCGGTCCCCGTCCCCTCTCCGCGCCTGCCCCCAGGGGTGCGCGCCCCGCTCCGCGGCCGAGTTGGGAGCGGGACGGCGCCGGGGCCAATGCAGCGGCCGGGCGGGGAGGGGAGGAAGGGAGGGGAGAGGAGGAGGAGGAGGAAGAGGAGGGCAGCGGGGAGGAGGAGGAGGAGAAGGAGGAGGAGGAGGAGGAGGGGAGGGCGCAGCCGGCACCGCGCACCGGCCGCCGGGGCTGGCCGGGGCGCCGGGGGGCTATTGTGTGCGCCGGGCGGGGACGCACGCTTGCACACGCGTTCCCCCCCCCGTTTGCACACTCGTTTGCACACTCACCACCAGCACCCCCCCGCGGCTCGGGAGGACAAATATCGCGAGAGCGGCCGGCGACCAACCTGCTCCGCAGCCCCGCCGCGCCGCCGCGCCCGCGGAGCCCCCGCGCAGCGCCCGCATGCAGCCGCGCAGCCCCGCCGCGCCTCGGTGAGTAGCGGGACCCCCCCCAAACTGCCCCCGCCTCCCCTTCCCCTGGGAGGACGAGGGGGAAAAACGCTCCCTGCAAAGTTGGGGAGTGCTCCCAGAGGCTTTTTGGGGGTGCTCGAGGGGTAGGGGAGCGCCCCGGAGGGGTTGCGCGGGGTCCCCCCCTCTCCATTTGGTGCGCGGAGCCGGGCGCAGGCGAAGGTCACGGCGGTGCTGCGGGGAGCAACTTTGGGGAGGGAGGTGCGGGGGGGGGGGGGGCACCGCTGGGAAGGGGGGGGCGGGCTCGGGGCAAGTTTGTGGGATTTAATCGCGGGCTATAAATGGGGCTGCTGGAACTTTAAAAGGCAGCAAGCTGTGGTTGGCTGGTAGCGAGATTTGGAGTAACATATGGCATTAAAAGGCGCACAGCTGGAGGTAGCATTTCCATCGCAGTGAAGTCAGAGCAGCTGACTCTCCAGCTTGCGGTGTAATTAGCAAACCGAGCACTCCTCCTTCCCTCCCAGCCTCCCTCCCTCCAGCCTCCCTCCCTCCCTCCGCGCCTCGCTCGCACTCGCGCACGCACCCGCGGCCGCTCCGCGCTCCCCCTGCCCGGCTCCGCGCCCCGGCCCCGCGGGAAGGTAAGCGCCCGGCGGGCAGCCCCAGCCCTCCCGCCTCTTATTTTCCTCCTTGCCCTTTAATAACTTCAACGGAAACTTTTTTTTCTTTTTTTTTTTTTTCCGCTTTTTTTTTTTTTTTAATTTAGTTTTTTTCCCCTTCGTTTTGCATGCGGGGTGCTGCTGCTGCTGCTCTGCCTCCATCCCCATCCTCCTCCTCCTCCGTGCCTGGGAAAACGCCGCTTCCCCGGAGCAAGCCGCGGCTGTTTTGTTGTGATTCTGTGCATGAGGAGCGGGGATAAAGTTTAAATTGTGTGTGTGTGTGTGCGTGACGGGGGTAATGCGCTTTATTAAAAGATGCCCTGAGTTAGCGTCGCTGGGAAGAGCCTGAGAGTTCGTGCTTTTTATTTATTTATTTTTCTTGCCTCTTCTTAATTTTATTAAAGTGCTTAGTGGGAGAAACAAAGGTTGGAGGGGCTGCTGCTTTACTAGCTTTTGTTTACTTACAATCAAGTTTTTCCTGTTCGGAGCAGGTGCGAAAGGATGAGAAGCATGTTGTGTTGTTTTCTTCTTTTTTTTTTTTCTTCTCCCCCCCTTTAATAAAACTATTACAGACAATTAACAGTAAACGTTATCTCCAAGGCTGTTTCTTTGGCTTGTGTTACCAAAAAGCCGATCTGTTTGTTACAGCTGCTAGGAGGCTTTAGTTTACAGTAGCATTCAAGTTTTTCCTGTTTTGAACAGGTTATGAAGGAAGAATGGAGTTTCCAGACCATAGCCGCCAGTTGCTGCAGTGTCTGAGTCAGCAGCGTCACCAGGGCTTCCTGTGTGACTGTACTGTTTTAGTTGGAGAAGCTCAATTCAGAGCTCACAGAGCCGTTCTTGCCTCTTGCAGTATGTACTTCCATCTTTTCTACAGGGACCAGTTAGACAAAAGGGATATTGTGCATCTGAACAGTGACATTGTCACAGCCCCTGCCTTCAGCCTGCTGCTCGAATTCATGTACGAGGGAAAGCTGGAATTCAACAGTCTCCCGGTGGAAGATGTGCTGGCTGCGGCTAGCTACCTCCACATGTATGACATTGTGAAAGTCTGCAAGGGCAAGTTGAAAGATAAAGAATTATGTCCGGAGGAGAAGATTAATGATGAGGTGGCCGGGTTGGAGAAAGCGGAGCATTTTCTAGACGCCGGAGCACCCCTGGTCCACGAGTTTGACCCAGGAAACAAACAAAAATTCAGCGTTGCAGAATACGACAGAGCGGCAGGCAAAGAAAAGGTCAGCAGTCACCCCGCCTGGTCCTCTGATCATATAAGTGTCAGCTCTGCGCCGACAGAGGCAGAATCGTGCGCCGCAGCAGCTGGAAAAACAAAGGCTAATGTCAATAGTTCCACAGGACCTTTGTCCCAAAGGTCTGTTAACCATACCCTGGCTTCGGGTGATGTGGACTGCGCGCTGGATTTGTCTTTCAAGCCCGTGCCGGGGAGAGATTCCTTACACCCCTCCTATGTCTTTGGACAGCTGGCTTCCGACAGCCAGCAGCAGGGTACCGAGCCACTTGTTAAAGATGAACAAGACTTGCTGTCAGATCAGGAGGACAGCGAAGCCAGGAGTCCGGAGAGTCAGCATTTTGGGAATTCAGCCAAAAGCCTAGTGACAGGGTTAGGACACATGTTCGCGGGGAATGGCAGCTCTCATGCCCGAGAGGAGGATATAGATCAAGACCGAGACGAGAGCGAGGATGACATGGATTCGTCGGACATCTCCTCGGGCGTGCTCGTGCCTCCCGGGCATATCTGCATTTGCCCCCTGTGCAGCAAGGTGTTCCCGAGCCCGCACATCCTTCAGCTGCACCTCAGCTCCCACTTCCGCGACAAGGACGGCTCGCGGACCCGGCTGTCGCCCGACGGCTCGGTGCCCACCTGCACCCTCTGCGGAAAGACTTTCTCCTGCATGTACACGCTCAAGAGACACGAGAGGACTCACTCGGGCGAGAAGCCCTATACCTGCGGCCAGTGCGGAAAGAGCTTCCAGTATTCCCACAACCTCAGCCGCCACGCGGTCGTGCACACCAGGGAGAAGCCCCACGGGTGCAAGTGGTGCGAGAGACGGTTCACGCAGTCGGGGGATTTATACAGACACATCCGCAAATTTCATTGTGGCCTTGTAAAGTCCTTGGTGGTTTGAGACACGTCGTTTCTTTCCTTTCCCCCGCACCCCCCGGCCCTTTTAAAACAGGAAAAAAAGGCAGCATCTGAATTTTTTTTTTTTTTTTTTTTTATTTTTTCCTTTTTCTTTTATTTTGGTGATATTCACTTCAGGTATATGATCTTTAAAAGATGCAGAGGTATACACTCCAGAGGCCTTCTAATGCAATCCTTCCACCTCTCCATCTCCCCTGTCCCCTGCCTCCTTCCCTTCAGGTCTTCTCTTGCGCACCCATGCTACATTATTAATGTGAAATGATCTAAGTAATTCTGCAATGATTTAGCATCTGTTTTCATGCTGGAAGTACTTGCTTCGTGGTCAGGGTGTGTTTTGTGTTTTTTTGTTTTCTTTTTATTTTTAGTTTGAAGAAAGATTGCTTATAAGTAAATTCCGGAGAAATACTTGGATCCCATTAAGCTCCCCTGATGCCGTCTGCGTAGCGCGTAGAAACATCCGAAGAGACGACCGATGGCTTAAATACATTTCAGCGCAGGGAAATTTCTCTGTGTGTATCTCCAGCAGGATGTAGTCTTATTTCATAGAGCTGGAAGAGACCTCAAATTGGCCCAAAAGATAAAGGGGAAGCGGGGAGAATTTCTGGATACACCTTTGGTACTAGTCACTTTTTGTTGTTGTTGTTGGCTTTTTTTTTTTTTTTTTTTTAATTCTATTATGTTGGAATCTTTCTGCAATCAGTCCTGTAATCTGAACGAGAAGTTTTTGCCTCGAGGCTTGCCTTAGTTTCCCTTCCCACCCATGCGCTCGCCCACGGCAGGGCACGGAGCTGCTTGGTGGCTCGAGGGAGCCCGTCTGCAGCGGGGTCTCTCCTCGGCTGCCGAGGGATGTGCGCTAGCACAGGTCCGAAATCCTGTACTCCATGAACGTTTGCATCCCACATTGGTGTGCAGGGGTGACCCCACTCCTGGTAGGAAGGTGGCAGCAGGGGGCTGGGGTGGCCCCGGTGATGGGAAGGGGCCAGAGCTGTGGTCTTGCCTTGTCTGGCTGCTGGGATCCCTCTGCTCCAGTCACCCGGTGCTGAGCATCTGAGGAGATGCCCTGCTCGCTGCTTCCTCTGAGAAGTTTGGTGGGAGGCTGCCATCGGCAGCTCAGGGTTTTATTTCTTGTTTTTTAAATGAAGTTGGTAATCCCTCCGGGCCCAGGTCCGTGCAATCCCTGCTGCTAAGGGGCAGTTGGAAGAGAAAGCGCTGGAGGGAAAGCGTGGCCCAACTTTTCCCCCCACCCTGCCAAATCACCACCTTTCTCCAGGGAGGTTTTTGGATCTTGGGGTGGTTTTATCTTTCACTTTTTAATTATTATTGTTCACATTGTGTTTTTATTTTTTTTTATTTTTTTTTTGTGTGTGAACCGAGGCTGCCTGTAACCATAACCAGTTTTACTCCAAACACAGTAACTCAATTACTTGCCTAATAGAGCATCCTTTGGGCTGTGCATGTCAGTAAATATCGGATTATTCCTTTCCAGTCAAATTATCCATTCAGGGTACATGTATGTGGGACTGAAATATAATAATATCCGAGTTTTTTTCTGCTGCATTACTGTTGCTTCACTGTCTTACCAGACACTCCTGGATTATTTTTTTTTGAGAAACAAGTGTTTATTTTTAAATGAACATGAAGCACTGAGTTTGATTTTTTGTTTTGTTTTTTAAAGTTGTGCTTAAAATACTGTATTTCATCTTATAAAGAATTGCCTAATGCCTTCCCCCTCTGGTCCAAAACCTGAGCACTACCTACACAAATAATATGGGATTTTTTTATTTTATTTTGTAAGTACTTCCTCTTAAAAGAAAAAATAGCAAGATTGTTACAGCCTCCTCTTATTCATCTCTTAAACTATGAATGTACTTGTAATGTGAAATTTTGCTTCTATTTATAGTTTTGGGTTTTGTTTTCAGTCTAATTTGTCTACTGTAAAATATTTTTGCTGAACCTGTTACATATGGAAGTTGTGGGAGAGTACTGTATCTTGAACATAAGTGGCTTTGGTACTGTGGTCTTATTCTACTTAATCAGCTTTTTCTCTTTTTTTTTTTTTTCTCCTTTTTGCTGTGATTGGAAATAGCACTGAACAAAATCTACTAAAATAAGTTATTTTTCTTTCTACTAAAATTAAGTTATTTTTTCTCCTGAAGATACTTGATATAGTATTTATTAGATTTTTTTTTTGAAGTGGAATTATTACTGTTAATCTATTTCAAAACTAGTTAATTTACACTTTAAATTTTATAACAATGTTTTTGCATGTTGAACGACATGTAAACAGTTTAATGTAGAGTCAGCATTACTGAAGATGGTAATTTCTTAATTTTGCATTTTTGTGACACTTTTTGCATTTCAGTCTTCAGTTTCTGTATTTTTTTTTTTTAATATCATAAAATAGGATGTGCCATAAGACATCACTAGTGTATGGAGCAGGGAAAAGTTTAAACAAGTTTGTGTCTGATGCTAGTATAGGAATAATTCATTAAACTGATGCTATGAGCATGCTCTGTACTGCAGTGAATATGGGGCGAAAGTTTAAAAAAAAAAAAAAAAAAAGACTTTCTCATTCTTTACTACTACATCATAAACACACTGTTCTCATCGTCTGGTATTTGTGTTCCCACTCCTCATAGCTTGAATTTCTAAAGTAAAGACGTTTGCACTTATTTTTGTCCTTAAGGTGACTTTTTTTGGCTCTCTCTCTCTGTGTCTCCGAGTTGCAATAGCTCTGAGCATGTTTTCAAAGTGGTTCATGGCTCTACAGAGAAGTACTAAAAACATTGCACACTTCGGCTTGTCTTTTCACGACCTGTCTCACTGTGGGGCAGTGGCCGTCCCGGTAGGGGATGGTCCCTGCGCCGCATTTTAAACACTGGATTTGTCTTCTACTACAAACAAATACTGTGAAGTTAATGTAAAAAAAAAAAATAAAATAAAAAAAAATCATTGATATTTTTAATTGTTTTTAATCTTGGTGCAGTTCAGATTAAATATGTATATTTAAAGACACTAATTTTTGTGGGAGAGTTTTATAGTATACAGTATGTAGAGAAGCTATTGGAATGGAATATATTTTATAAAAACCTTCTATCACTGTTTTATAGTGAACTATTTTTCCTTCAGTGTTAGCGTAATGCTGTTAGTCTAGATACGACAATCGCAGAAGGAGTGATTTAAGCTACTGTTAGCGCTTAGTTTTGCGTGGAGTTCTGTTTGCAACTGTATTGGTATGTGCTGTAAAATGTGACAATCGTGACCAGGATTGTTGTCTTTATAAATTTACACGAAATAAAATGTGCTAGAGTTGTAAACTTCAGCCTCCTCCTCCCCACTTTAGCAGAAGGGATTGGGGAGGTGTTGGGTTTGTCATTATTGATTACAGGTGGGTGCGCTATTTGTATTTATTTTTTTTAAGCAGATACTCTAATTTTTATTTATTTTTTTTTCAGGGCCAGTGGGAATGGTAGACATCTGAGGTGCTGGTGCCCAGCTGGACCTAGAGGCGAGCAGCCTGCGTGCACCTAGCTCGGCCAGCAGGGTGGATGGAGGGGGCTCCTTCAGCCCCAAAACCTCCGCGGCCCCAGGGTGAGCTGGGTTCAGCCCCCAGCTCCTGCTGCTTGGCTTCTGTCTTAAAACTTAACTGACTTCAGCAGGAGCTGGGGGCTGAGGAAGAAAATGTGAGCTGCATGCACCAGCTGCTGCTCGGGGGGGGGGAAATAAGGATGGTTTTGCCCCCCCGTACTACACATCTGGGATTTCTCACTTCTGGTGAGGCAAAGGGCACTGGTGGGTGACATCGGGCTGCCTCGAGATGGTGCTGCTTTGGGGAAGGACAAATTATAGGTGATGCTGGTGTGGAGGGGCAGCTGTCCATCTGCCCCTCTGCTGTCACGTAGTCACCTCCTCGCAATCGTAACAAAATATGAGTGTTTTCCTTGCACTCAGTCATGCTTCCTGCCTCATGCAGCTTGTGCCTCTGTCCCCATCCAGAGGGAGGACAGAAGGCTGCTGGAGACGTGTGTCATTCCTGCAATGTCTGGCTCCCATGCCTTATCCTAAAAACAATACTTTTTTTTTTTTTTAAAGTATTTCTGCTGGTGGTGGGGGGATTTCCCTGCAGCTGTGCGTTCATGGCATGGTTTTTTTTTTTTTTCATTCTTTGCTGCTGGAGGTGGATGGAAGAAGATTGAACCCGCTGTGCCCAAATCTAGGTGCTGTGCTGTGCCAGGGGAGGCAGCAGGCTGTTCTTGGAGGGAGAAAGAGGCGAGCTCAAAGCTAAACCTGCGAAGTGGATGGCTTGCGACTAGGCTATAAATAACCATGCGTAGATTGAGGAGAGCAGCCCACGTCTACGCTGGCACGAGCATGCTGTGCCCATTTTCTTTGTTGATAGCAATTGCTAATGTGAATTCTGGCACTCCAGATCCCGATGCCTGTTGTTCTGATAACGTAATTAAATCTTTGGAATGTGAAACGTAAAACGCTTTGAGAAGAAACCGAGCTGCAGAGTGGGTGCTGGAGGGGGCTGTGCATGCACGTGGGGGTACCAAGCGAGTGGCTGGATGCCTCCAGGCAGAGGTTGCTGGCTCTCAGGTGCATTGGGGATGCTGATCCCCTGTGGGAAAGGGGGTGATGCCAGGGTCATCCACCCTCCTAACCGTGGTCTGCGAGGGCTGGTGTCCTCCAGGAATAAAATGTGCAACAGGCTCCGGAGGCTGGAAAGGGTCAGTCCTACAGATGCCAGCAGCATGGGTCCCTGCCACTCTTGCAAAACCCAAAAGCCCAGCTCTTGTTGGGGTGTGTTGTGAAATGCCCTCTTTTTTGTTGTTGTTGTTTTTTAGTTTCTGTTTTGTAGCATCTTCTGAGGGTGGTTTGGCCTTGGTGTGCATAGGGGTGGCTGTGGATGCCCAGGGACATCTGGCCACACCTCACCAAATGCCACCGTGGGTCTGGATGCCTTGGAGGAAGGGCTTTTTGCTAGCTTGGATGGTCAGGCTTGTGCTGGGACCGAGAGTCTCCCCATAGCCCATCTTGGTGGTGGCACCGTTACCACCTGGCTCCTACGGCTGCCAGCTTTACGTCGTGCCGCCCTGAGCTTTGCTTGCTGGTGAGTATTTTTCTGTGCCTTTTTGCTGAGGAACGCAGGCAGCAGAACATGAAACAGCAGCTGTTATCTGAGGAAATCAATGGCAGGTGTGACCCAGCGAGAACAGCCTATGTAGGACAAAGCTGGGCTCAAGCAAAATGGGGCTGAGCGCACGGTGCAGTTGGTGTGTGAAAACGCCTCGTCCTGGGAGGAGAAGGAGGACGAATTGTGCGCAGGGCTGCGAGCGACCTGCTCAGGGAACATTTTGTCTCAAACCGCTCGGTGTTTTGTGCCGGGAAGGACCTGGCTGGAAGTGTTACAGATTGAGCAACTTTGCACAGAGAGGTGTCTTTCATCACGACACGACGGAGGGATCCTGTCTCTTCGCTTCTTGTACGTGTGGCCGAGGTGGGGACGAGCGGCTGCAGAAGAATGCAGAGCGCTTTCCAAGCTCGCATCCTATGTGTATGCACAGTGTGAGCTGCCCTCTTTCTGACTAGCTCTTTTCATCCCAATTAAAAAAAAAACAAAAATTGCCAGCCCTGTTTAATGGGAGGGGAGAGCAAACAATTTGGTTATTGTTACCTGTTTCCTGTTTGTTATTCTCTCTCATACAGCTGCACGCTGCTGTACACAGCTGGCTCCTGTGCCCTTTCAACATGATCTGTGGCAGAGAATAAAAGTACTTGCCAGCCTGGCTTTAAAAATAAAATAAAAATAAGGAAATCTGCTAATACAGATGAATGCAGGGCCTTGTACATGCATCAAAGCGATGGTGCTGCCTGACCCGGTAAGAGGAGGTTGGTGAGGAGATGAAGGCTGGAGCTGCTGCCAGCCCAAGCCCCTGGTGTCCCATGCTGTGCCTGGAAATAGGGACGGCTCCAGCTGATGGCTGTACGTGGGCTGCTGGGCTGAGCCAGCAGAGAGAAGTTACCATTTGAGCTCCATCACTGTAGTGGGTTTACGTGGCAAGGTTTTGGCAGCAGGGAGCCATAGGGGTGGTTTCTGTGAGAAAGATCTAGAAGCTGCCCCATGTTTGGGAAGGGCCCCATTGTTTTCCAGATCCGAGCCAATAAGCGATGTTGTTTTTCGCCTCTGTGAGAGCATATTTAAGACAGGGAAAAAACGCTGCGCCACACAGCAGCCGGGAGAGTGAGAGGAGCGAGGAACAGCCTTGCGCCAAGGTCAGTGTAGAAGGAGGGGGAGAGGTGCTCCAGGCGCCGGAGCAGAAGTCCCCTGCGGCCTGTGGTGAGGACCATGGTGAAGCAGGATGTCCCCCTGCAGCCCATGGAGTACCACGGTGGAGCAGGGTTCCACGCTGCAGCCCGTGGAGGAGACCACGGTGGAGCAGGTGGCCCTGCACCGATGGAGGCTGCCGCCTGTGGAAGACCCCTGCCGGAGCAGATTCCGGGCCGGACCTGTAGCCCGTGGAGAGGAGCCCACGCAGGAGCAGGTGATCTGGCAGGAGCTGCTGCCCGTAGGGGAGCCAGGTTGGAGCAGTTTTCTCCTGAGGGATGGACCCCGTGGTACGGACCCATATCTGGAGCAGTTCTGGAAGAGCTGCTGCCTGTGGGAAGCCCACGCCGGATCAGTTCATCAAGGACTGCATCCCGTGGGTGGGACCCCACAGCACAGGGGACGAGAGTGACCGAGAAGGAGCGGCAGAGAAGAAGTGCTGTAGACTGACCATAACCCCCATTCCCCGTTCCCCTGCGCCGCTCGGGGGGAGGAGGTGGAAGAGGGTGGATGGGGGGGAAGGTGCTTTTGTTTTTTTTTTCCTTTGTTTTCTCACTTCTCTTGCTTGTTAGTTGTAGGCAATAAATCTTACTATCTCCTTATGCCGAGTCTGTTTTGCCCGTTACAATAATTATTGCGTGATTTTCTCGTCCTTATCTCAATCCTTGAGCCCTTTTCACATATTTTCTCCCCATTCCTCTTTGAGGAGGGGGAGTGAGAGAGCGGCTGTGGTGGAGCTCGGCTGCCCACTCGAGCGGAACCACGACAGTCTTTTTTGGCGCCCAACGTGGGGCTCGAGGAATTTGAGATAAGGATGATAGTTAGTAGAAGTAACGGGCAAAAATATGTGCAGGATGATTGTTAGGAATGTACAAGTTGTGAAGAATTTAAGAAAGCAGTAACTGTGATATGTTAGTGTGGTGAAGGGACGAGGGGTGGTGTGTGTGTGTAAAATGTCCACCTTGTCGGTGCTGTGATGATGTTATGTTTATTTTGGTGTGGTGAATTCTTTTTCTTTTTGATGTAAGTGAAGTTTGTGAAGGTTGTTGTGATAATTGTAAAGTAAGAGTATGTTGTGAGTAGTCTTAAATATGCTTTTAACAGAGGCGAGGGGTGGAATGTAGTGGGTTTACGTGGCAAGGTTTTGGCAGCAGGGAGCCATAGGGGTGGTTTCTGTGAGAAAGATCTAGAAGCTGCCCCATGTTTGGGAAGGGCCCCATTGTTTTCCAGATCCGAGCCAATAAGCGATGTTGTTTTTCGCCTCTGTGAGAGCATATTTAAGACAGGGAAAAAACGCTGCGCCACACAGCAGCCGGGAGAGTGAGAGGAGCGAGGAACAGCCTTGCGCCAAGGTCAGTGTAGAAGGAGGGGGAGAGGTGCTCCAGGCGCCGGAGCAGAAGTCCCCTGCGGCCTGTGGTGAGGACCATGGTGAAGCAGGATGTCCCCCTGCAGCCCATGGAGTACCACGGTGGAGCAGGGTTCCACGCTGCAGCCCGTGGAGGAGACCACGGTGGAGCAGGTGGCCCTGCACCGATGGAGGCTGCCGCCTGTGGAAGACCCCTGCCGGAGCAGATTCCGGGCCGGACCTGTAGCCCGTGGAGAGGAGCCCACGCAGGAGCAGGTGATCTGGCAGGAGCTGCTGCCCGTAGGGGAGCCAGGTTGGAGCAGTTTTCTCCTGAGGGATGGACCCCGTGGTACGGACCCATATCTGGAGCAGTTCTGGAAGAGCTGCTGCCTGTGGGAAGCCCACGCCGGATCAGTTCATCAAGGACTGCATCCCGTGGGTGGGACCCCACAGCACAGGGGACGAGAGTGACCGAGAAGGAGCGGCAGAGAAGAAGTGCTGTAGACTGACCATAACCCCCATTCCCCGTTCCCCTGCGCCGCTCGGGGGGAGGAGGTGGAAGAGGGTGGATGGGGGGGAAGGTGCTTTTGTTTTTTTTTTCCTTTGTTTTCTCACTTCTCTTGCTTGTTAGTTGTAGGCAATAAATCTTACTATCTCCTTATGCCGAGTCTGTTTTGCCCGTTACAATAATTATTGCGTGATTTTCTCGTCCTTATCTCAATCCTTGAGCCCTTTTCACATATTTTCTCCCCATTCCTCTTTGAGGAGGGGGAGTGAGAGAGCGGCTGTGGTGGAGCTCGGCTGCCCACTCGAGCGGAACCACGACAATCACTAAGAGCTAACTGGTGGTGAGTCGGTCTTGGTGTCTGTACAAACATCTGACTTGGTGCTGTGGCCCCATTCAGTCTCACAGCTCACCGTGAGGAGAGTTGGTCCCCAGCCCTCCCCTCCTGGCTCCCCCAGTCCTTCCACATAGCCTCTGGGGGCAGAGGCTTTTCCCAAGCAGTTTTGAAGCAAGGTGCTTTGTAGACCTTGGGACAACATTGCCAGGAAAGGGATGATATCAGACTTCATAACACAGGAATCTGGGGGAAAACAGCAGTTCAAATGATGACCTTACCCACAGGTTACTTCTCCCTCGGGATAGCTCAGCCCACACACTAGGTACTTTCTGTTCCCCAACCTTCCTTATCTCTCTTTTTTTTTTTTTTTTTTTCTTTTTCTTTCTGAGCTATCCAGGTGGTGTTAGGAGCCATCTGCTGCAGTGATTCAGCAGAATCCATTTAGCGCTTTCCCAGCGAGGCCAGCATCTGCCAGGCAAGGGGGAGGCCGTGGGGAAGCCCGGCGCATCTGCCGCCGTGTCTGCAGGCGAGGGCTGGGGTCAGCCCCCAACCTCTGCCCCGCGCTGCACGGGTTGCAACCTCCCCTCGGAGCGCAACGAGGAGCGTGCTGTGTCCCATCGCCACGGCTTGCCTGGCTCGGGCCGAGCGGTTAATTATCAAATGGCTGTTTTGGCTGGGGCCGCGCACGGCAAGAAGCTCCGCTGCACTTTGTGATGTGCTGCGGTGTCTGTCCGGCGCTTGGCAGGCTTCCTGGCTGGCACAGGGCGAGCCAGACAGTGCCATCCTCCCTCCCCAAGGTCACACGGAGGGAGCTTGGACGGGAAAACACAAGCATGTAAGTAGGCGGTCTCCAAGGTGCAGGAAATAAGGTGCTGGGTTCCCCTGTGGGGCAGCGAGGTGGCTCCAGTCCAGCAGGATTTTGCAGGGTGAATCCACCACGGGGTCGGACTCTGCATAAGAGCACACTTGCAGGAGGGAGAAAGAGCAATCCAGATTCCCTGTTGGATATCACAGATCCACGCAGCCCACTAGGTTAGGTACAGGAGTGTGAGAATAGCTTGACTTCTGCTCCAGGATGGGGAGAGGATGATCGTACAGATAATGTAATAAATTTCGTTAGCGGTGCTGGCTTCCCAGCCTGTTGGTGAGTCCCAAGCTAGCGCTTGGCAGTGGCTGCCGGCAAATACTGAGTCAGTATAAAAAGTAACTACCTGGCAAGGTGTTTTGAAAGCCTGTACAGGTCTGAGCCTCTGGCAGGAAACATAATAGATCTTGTGTTCAAAAACCCATCACATCTGTGCAATAGGTTATGGCAACAAACACTAAGCGAGGCACGGGGAGGGGTATCTACATTTTTCATGTGCCAGAAGCTGTCTTTATTTCACAGCCGCCCGGTGACATTTGGAGGAGCAGAAGCTTCTCTCCCCCTTAATTTGTAAATCAGATAAAAACATATTACTTTTGGTAGAGCGGGAGAAGTTGCAACGACTGGGATTTCAACCCTTCTGATGCCTAATCAGCTGTCAGAAGAAGCTGGTTTCCTTTCAATCATTTCTTTAGCGATGCTCTTGCATGTCAAACAGTTTGGTTTCTAAAAATGTTTTGTAAGCAAACCCTTTCACGCTGCTGTTTTCAACGAGCACACGCAAGGCCCTGGAGGGGAACTGGAAGAGCCCTTCCCTGGGCATGTGCTCAGTCTTCCCACGCTGGGCAGGGTCAGCTCAGTGTTAGTTTTTCCCAATAAATTTGTGCCTAACCTGCTTGTGGGGTCCTCCTCAAGCTATTTGCCATGGTGTCCACCTGTTTCTTAGCCCGAAAGTGTGTTTCTCCCCTTAATATCTAACCCACATTGAGTGCTGTGATGCTTTTGTCTTTCCATGAGGAGGGAGGCTCTACTGGCAGCGTGACGATGGAGCTATGAGAATGGTTTATGTGGTGAGCTGATCAACTCGTAAATGGACCTAGATGCAGAGTCTTGGGCAAAGCTGCCGAACTGCAGAACAACCTTATCCTAGAGCCATCTGAGTGCCTTGGTTTATGGCAAGTGAAAGACAGGAGGCCCCAGGCCACAAGCTGCTGTCTGGAAGTGGACAATGTGGGAAATAGGCTATGGAGACTGTGCCTGCAGAAGTGACTTGCCTTGTTTAAGAAAAAAAAAAAAAAAAGTGGCTTCTAAAATGTACAAGGTGAAGGCCATAGGGTTATGCCTGTTCTTCAGCAAACCTGAAGAACATGTGTCTATATGTCTCCTTGATCAAGAGCAGGCTGTGTTCTCCTGTGGCTTGTCTTGGGCTTTTGCCTTCAGTAGGATTTTGATCACTTTTTAATGAACGCCCTTGAATTTTTTAGGGGGAAAAACCAAACATCATTGCCTTCCCTCTCTTATAACCTTCAAACTGAACCTCCAATTCTAACTTCAGAAATGACCCAATTAGCCTCCTACTCTTTCCTTGCACTGGAAACTCATTTTCCTTGCACTGAATTGAAAGGAAGGTGTCCTGAGACACCTCGCAGCCAGAAGGGGAGCAGAGGCCGGGCTCCACCAGGGGTCACCAACCCTGTAAGACCCCCTGGGCTGTAGCTGTGCCAAGGCAGGACACCAGCAGCACCTGCTAGGGTGGGAGGGCTTCTAGGGTTTGAGGCCTTCAGCTGATATACATTGAAAATATGGTGGAAAAGCTCACTGCTGAAGACAAATGGGTTCAGTAGGGCTGGGGACTTTCAGGAGGCACCAGGCGTTGCAGGTACCCACATCAGGCTGAGGGGAGGTGAGGCAGCAGCATTGCCACCACCACTGGTCCTGGCCTGGGCAGAGTTTTGTTTCCTGGTGCGTCCCCTACACCTAGGAAACAAACTTTCGGCTCCATGGCTCTGAGGGAGCATGGAAAGTTTACTTAAGCTCACGTTTACCCAGGGGGGTGAGTTTCACTCTGCCTGGCAGGCAGGTTGGAGGGAGCACTGCTGCTTGCGCAGCTGCCACCCAGTCCTGGCAGGGCTTGGTGTTCTCCATCTCCTCCTGCAAAGGCGAGTTTCATCCAAAGAGACAGCAAATGCCAGGGAGCCAGGCTCTCCACCCAGTGGGTGAGGGCAGTTTTGGGGAGGAAGCAATCAGGGATTGCAGACTTGAACACAAATGGGACAATTCTTTTTTTTTTTTTTTTTTTTTTTTTTTTTTTTTTTAGAGCAATGCACAAGGTTTTGGGCATGGTCTCATCCTAAAATGAAGGTAATAGCGCTGCTTCCTATCGCTCCCGATGGTGATAGAGATGGTTATATTGTTCCCATAGCACTGAGCTCCAGCAGGGCAGAGACGATGCAATACTTCTCACAGTCAGCAGAATCAGAAACTCTTCTTACCTCTAAAATTAGGCTAAAAACTCACCCGAGACGCTCATCAACAAAAGCCACCTGTTTTTTATTTTTGTGAGTGTGCAGAGGGGCTCGCTTTTGTTTAAGCCTCACTACTAGTAAAACTAGAATTTAAGAGATCAGACAGCACTTTGTTCTACAGTATTTGCAAACATCAAAAGATGCCAAAACTTACTGAGTGCTGCTCTGAAGTACAATGCGAGCACGGTGGCTTTCTTGCGGTGTTTCACCGTGCCTCCAGTAGCATACCAGAAAGCTTTAGCAATGCTTTATTATTCACCTTCAAATAAAAAGTTCTGGCTCTTTGCTTCAATTGTTTAAAACCCAACAAAAATGTCAAATGTTTTCAGAATAAGGAAACCTAGGAGATTTATTTTGGAAAATTATTTTTTGAAGTGTGCCATTTAACATGTATTTATCTGTTTACCTGGTCTTCTGGGTGTGCAGTTTGGCTGCGTGTAGCTGATGGAGCACAGGGGCTATCAGGAATGTAACTACAAACCTGAGTTTTCCCTCAGGACGATCTCCTGCACAGCCATCATATCTGGATCTCTTAATTCTCATCTCAAGCTGACATATCCAAAATCTTGTTGCTCAAATGTCAGTGCCGGGAGTTTCCCTTGGAGAGCCCATCTCCACATCATGCCCTGGCACGAGCTCCCTTTGCTTTTACAACTGCAATGTGTTCAAGGCTTGTGCAGAAGAGAAATAGATGGAGAGAACAAGCATTGTTACTTGCATCGCTGGCTTTCAGCACTGAAGCCAAAGCTGTCTGATTCAGTGGGTTTTTAGTTTTGTTATTTTTTAATTTGTAGCCTTGCAAGTGAAAGTCTTCAGGGTTGTCACCTCCCTAGATTTCTATGTGTGGAGGTACCAAATCACAGAAAATGCAGTTATACATCATGCCTGTTTTGCTGGTGGTATCCTGCAAAGCTCTGCCCTGGCAGGTGTTGCCAGGGCAAACTCCAGCGCTGCAGTGAAGGCTCTGCGGGTGCAAAGGCTGCTGAACAGGCTCCGGTGTTGCACAACTTTCAAGCGGGCACAACGGCACCAGCTACCTGCAAGTCTCTCCCACTTCCTTGTGTACTTTGAAACCCCGAGGGAGGGAGAGAGGAAAATGACTGAGCTATTGAGAACAGATGTTGCACAGTAGCAGAGAAACAAATATTTTGTATTTATGCTGCTTCCATTCGAGGGTAATGTTAACAGCAGTGCTTCTGTGTTAACTTTCCCTTTCCTCAGCATAATCCAGCTGCAGAGCAGAGCTGGTTGTTAACACAATTCTGCTTCAGGGGGGTGAGTGGTGAGCTCCTGAATATGCTCCATTTGGTTCCTCATTCTGCAAGGCACACTACTTTGCTCCCTCACTTATGTGTCACCTCTTCCCCTGCCTGCTTATTGTGCCCCTGTGAGTGGCAGATTACTTTGCACAAGCAGGAGAGGCACTGCCCAGAAGAACTCTCATTTTTTTTAGCTATTTTTTTTCCTCCAGTTTCTGGGTAAGAAGCACCTGGCTCTTGGCACGCTCTGTGGGCAGTTGAGCTGGCAGCGTTTGGAGTTTCCTTTTAGCTTTGTCATGCGGTCATCTGTCAGCTGGCTCCTTGGGCTCCCTTGCTTTCCCATGTGCTGCTTTTTCATGATAAACCTTCTCGTTCAAAGTTTTTGCATAAGGGCTTCAAAAAAAAGCACCTTGGGACTGTGACCTCCAAGGCGTTGCTTTGGTTTGCTGCAGAGAGGGACTTTGAGCAAACCTTTGTTTTGCTATAATAATAGTAAGAGGAAAAAAAAGCTGATGAAGTTCCTAGTAGCTCCACGGAGTCTGTTAGTGTCAGCGGACAGGATAATTTACTCAGCCAATTGTTCTGGCTCTGATTATTTACAGTAACCCTAAAAGCATTGCCTCCCTCCCAGGAAGGAAGCACTGGTTGTTTTAAACAGCAAGAAAAGACTTTAAACAAACCAGGGGTAAAATGTGAAATGCAAGCTCTGCTGCTCCTCTTGAAAACAAGCTTGGTTTTGAGAGATCCTCAGCTGAAGTAAAGCCTGCCGGTGCTGGGGATTGTGTCACCGTGCACCGTTTCAAAACCTTCCCCCAAGGATATTACTATTCTTTTCTCTGCGTATGAATAAGCCACTTAGAGCGCATAGCTGCTATAGTACAATTTCCTAAGAGGTGCTGGCATCTGGAGAGATTACATTCCACTGGACCCCGCGATGGAAAGAATGAGTTCAGGAACAAAGAACAAAATCCTCCGTTCTGCACTCAGAAATCTGATAGTCGCCAAAGGGCATGGGCTAGCTGGTAGCGTGCCCTCAACCGGACCTTGAAATTGCCACCCAAAGGGGTTGCTTCATGCTGCCGCTCCCTTTTCCACCCGAAACTGAGCTGCACCGAACCACCCATAAAATTAAACCCGGTACCGCTCAAGCTGAACTTGTCGGGTGGGAAAACCTCACCGGCGGACTTCGTGCCACTGAAACATGTGGGATGAGCATCCCCGCCATCCTGCCTCCCTTCGCAGCACCGGCGCGCTTCACGCCGCCGTCCTGGCAAGCCCGCGCGCAGCGCGGCACCTTGCTCTGCCGAGACACCTCGCGGGGTGGGAGGACACTGCCGAGCGCCTGGCCGCCCGCCAGCTCGCCTCGAAACGCGCGCACAAGTCGCGGCGTAGCTGCAAAAATGGGAGATCGCCCACTCCCCGCAGTCTGTGCCATCGGCTGTCTGGCAGGATTGACGGTTGTCACTACCGAACGCTGCTGAGCCCGAGCCAAAATCAAATGAGTGGATGTCCTCGTGAGCCGGCTGGGGGGAGAAAAAAAAAAAAAAAAGAAAGAAAATCACTAAAAACCTAAGATTATTTTTTTTCAGTTTAGAAACTAAACTAGAGAGCCTTGTTCCACTTTATGATTGCCTATTTGGGGATGGGAGCCAGGCAGGGCTGGAGGGTCAGCAGTGCTCAGCTGCTCCTCCTCGGTACTCGTGTGGGGTAGAGCAGACTTGGGCAGGAAGGAGGGGTGTTTCTTCTCATGCTAAGCTGTCCCTTGGACCAGGAAGGGATGTTTAACTACATGCAGCCCTGATCTTAACAGCTGTGGTGTAACTCTGGCTGTGGCAACAGAGGATAGGCTAATGACCCTTAATGATTTCCCTCTTCCCAAATAGAAAGCCATGCCTGGGCATGCTCTAAGTGGTGATCTTAGGAGTGGTTATTGCATTGTTGCTGGGAAATAACTTGTTATATCCTACCTGGTCAGAGAGGGGATCAGATTTCTCGAACCTGCATGAGGGGCTGCATGGTGGGACCAAAGGGATTTCACAAGCATGGTGCTAGAGCCTGGTTTGGGTGGAATGTCTGAATTGAACTAGATCAACACCAGCCAAGCTGAGATCAGGCTCTGGCCTCCTGTACTCCTAGCATGGGGTCCATTCACATTTCAATCTCCAAATTCTTCACAAAACAGAGACTGTAAGTGTCTAGACCAATATTTTTTGAAATTTGAGAACAACCTGGAGCATGGTGTGCACTGATCTATGCTCTCTCACCTCTTGAAGAAGGAGCAAATAGAAGGAAAGAAAGCCAGAAATAAAATATGTATTCTTTCTTTTCTCCTGTGAAAAAAAAAAAAAAATAACTTATTTGTCTGCCTGCTTCTTCTTTCCTTCCTTCATGTCATTATGATGCTGAGAAAAAAGTGTTTTCCTTGCCTGTGTCAAGCCCCTCTGCTGGGATGGGTGTGTGGTGGAGCTGCTGCTCCCAGGGCTGGAGCTGGTCCTGGCTCACTCCTGTCATTCCTTCTGGTATTTTTTATTTTGGACAGGCCTGAACTGTCCAAACAAAATGCATTCAGATCTTTGGGTCACACCAACAAAATGCGATGCTAAAGGTACCTCTGTGCTTGCATCTGCTGAGGGTAAGTCTCCTGCCTGGTGATGTGGCCTCTCCAGGATGTGTCCTTATGTTTTCTTCCAGTGGAGAAGAGCCAGGCTGGTCCTGGCAGTGAGGTCCTGGTGCCTGTGGCTGGTGCCTGTGGTGGGGCACAAGGAGCACACTTTTTGCAGAATTCACAGCACCTACATTCTCATTCCTGGGGGTGTTGGCTTGGCAGATAACAAGAGCACAGCTACTCATGCTGCAGAAATCAGCGTGCTTGCTGCCTCACTAAGGCACCGAGCACCAGCTGCGTGGTCCCACCTGGTACAACGCAAGAGCAGCAACCAGCTGGGAGGATGCGACTGCAGCAGCAAGGCTGGGACAGGCGTTCCTGCCCTGCAGCCCAGCGCTTCTTTGGGGCCATACACTCAGCATCCCCTCCCCAGGCAGGGAGGGCAAACTCCTCTCCCGCAGCAGCTCCTTCCCTGCTCAGCCTGCCAGCTCTGCTGTTCAGATGGGCTGTAAATATTTACAGGAACATCTTGCTGGGCAAACACCACTGTGTCTTATAAACATGAATTACCCGTGTAACTTGAGGTCTCGGCCTGGAGGCTGCCAGCCAGGCTGTTTGAAACGAACACTTCCCACCTTGCCGAGCAGGAGCAAGGAGTGCTGTGCCCACCTGGGTGGCTGCGTGGAGCCTTCACTGGCCACTTGTTTGCATCCTGTCGAAAATTATCCTTGGTTAGGTTCCTTCTGCCTCCCTTTTCCCCTGTTAGGTCAGATGGTATCTTCGTATTCAGCAGCATAAGAGAAGAAAGAAGATTTAAACCCATTTAACCTTGAATATAGCCATTAGTTAAGCAATTAAAATTAAAGGGTGAGTTAATGGGCAGTGTCAAACATTCGGAGAAACATCTGTTGTAATAGAAATGTGCCTTTTAGCCGATGAATAATTGATCTAACGCTCTTCAGCACCCAGGTCCAGGCGAGGAGGCAGTGTAGGCACTGCTGGAGCATCTCCAGCCCCTTCCCTGGCTGCGAGCTCCAGGAGAGCAGGAGGACCTGGCCACCACCACTCAGAGGAGCATTAGGAAATCATCCTGCATTGCAGCTCCTCGGACAAGGTTGTTCCTCTCAGTTCCTTTGCTTTTCTGGGATCAGACACGTTATTTCAGGTCTAGAGGAACTGATGATCCATTTTTAAGACTTTATTAATGCATGTGTGGATGGATGTGGTGTCTGTCTGGACACCAGTAGCTGGGGATGTAGATGACTCAAACTGCTTCGGATTGTATCACCGAGCTAAATTAATTCGCTTTTTGGCAGGCAGCAGACGTGAGTGAACGTCTTCACTAATGCATTGAGGACAACACAGCAAATATTGACCGCGGTAAACAGAGGAAAGCATTTGTCTCTTGACTGTGGCAATGTAAGTAACACTGAAGTTACTTCTGTAACAGCATGATCTCCCTTAGAAAGCTGGGTTTGTGTTGAATCGGGCTCTGTGTGGGATGGAGACTGCTTCCATGGGAGGACTGATGGTCTAACTGACCCACCGCTGGCTGGCAAAGCTCCTCCACAGACCCGCCTTGACACCGGAACTGATGAGGGCACGCAGGTGACCCCGGCACCAAACTGGGGACACAAAACATTGGTCACGTGGGATGTGGGAGAAGAAAACATGGGTCACAGGAGGTTCTTGATGTGCTGCTTTCTGTAATGTCTCTTAATCCCTGAAAAATCACACAAGGCAATTCCTCAGAGCCCGTGTGTGCGTGAGCGGTGCAATCAGTGGGGCTGAGCCAAGGTGAGCCCCCCACCCTTGTAGCGAGGTGTCTGAGCTCACCCCTCTTTGTAGAAGGAATGTAGGAGAAAACAACGGGAAGGAAGCAGAAAAAGCAATAAGAAAGTTCACGTGACGCTATCTCTGAGGTGAATGTTAGCAGATGTCGGTGCTTCTCTCGTTCCCAAGCTGCATCTGGTTGAGGTTTTACCCATCGGGGCACAAAGCAATGATATCCATTTGGGTGTTTGTAAGGGAGGAAAGTAGGAAAATCACTTCCACACTCCCAGAGAAACCACTTGTATAAATGTTTGGTTTTCATACACTCATCCCTCTTTTTTATTTATTTATTTTTTCCCTCAGGCCAATCTGCGGAACTTGAATATATGCAGCGGTTCAGGTTTTGTTTTAAATCAAGTTAATATGTGCTTGCATCATATGCATAAAGAAAGGGAAATAAACCGGGGTGGGAAAATTATCTGTGTGTCTTCAGCTGGTTTTAGCTGACAACAAGCAGAACCTCTAGTTCGCTTTCTTCCCTCGTCTCCCCCTCCGCATGCGAGGGCTGCCTTAGCATCTGCTTGAACTTCTGCTGCTGTTTTCAACTTCTTTTTCTGCTTCTTCAGGCTACAGCAGCTCTTTTCTCAACATAAAATTGTCCCTGGATTATTTTCAAGTGTTTGATGCCTCGCCCCACTTCTACCTTTCACTAGCTCGTCAATATTGTCTTTAATGACACATGAACGCAAACAGACCTTGCTTTTTATGCTGTGTGCGGCAGGCAACAAATTTGGCTTGTTCTGGAGCCCCTGGAGCCTGGTTATATTTAAACAAAATTTTAACTGCTGAGGTTATGGACGTGTATAACTGCCCATCTGAATGTGTGTGGGACGTGTACAAAGAAGAAGTTCATGTTGAACTCGAAGTGGAAGATTTTTTAAAGCAAAGATAACCAAGAGGATGGATGAAGCAGGGAATTTTTTATCCCGGGGGAGTTTTATTTGAGGAAATTGGAGCGGCTGAGCAAGGAGATTGTATTCAAAGCTAGAATTCAGCCAATCCGTCTCTCAATAAAAAGGAGCCATTTTCAAACTTCAATAGCAAAAAAGCCCGCAGAAACACAAAAAATCTCAGAAGGCTGACTTTTGAAATGCGCTTACTTCCATGTTTGGTAATGCTACAGAGCTAAAAGCATATTTTTTTCACCTTACCCCAAAATGCACATTGATATTTCCATCTCAACCACAACTCCAGCATTGTCCCTGAGGTGATATGAGTGACACTGTTTCCATTACAGTAACCTGGTTAAGTTTTCTTGGCCATACACTCACAAAAGACATCATTGTGCTTTCTTTCACCAAAGTTTTGAGTAAAGGATCAGTGAAGAAATTTCTGCTACGCAGTTTAGCTGAGGTTAGCGCCTATTGACTTAAATGGAAGCAGATCTGAGCCTCAGACTGCTGTCCTTCGCACAGCTTCCCAAAACATCCCTTTTTTGTGTGTGATAGCCAGACATTATCCATGCTGACTTCTTATCAGCCCTTCTGTTTACATCTACAGATAATAAATGGGGAGTAACTCCAGCCCAGAGCATCTGTCCCCCCCATGCCACGTCTTACCGGGGAAGGGAACAATGCAGAGGCAGGTTATCTGAGGATGCGGCTATGCTACAAAAACAGACTTTATGCATGGGAATATGGAATAGTGGGGAGCTGCCAACTCATCTGCTCTAAGCTTACCCTGTGCATTGTTACAGCAAGGGATTTGGGTGGCAATGCTTAATTTTTCATTATGTTTTTATTAGGATTATCAGCCAGTCATTGCATTGCTGTGCGGGGAGGAAGGTGAGCAGAACAATGTACATGGGGCATCATCCAAAACTCAGTGTCCCTGCCCGTGATTTCAGCAAGCCCTGTGGGGCAGGCTCTGCTGCTCCCTTCCTTGCATCTCTGACACCAGGTTTCTAGAGCATGCTTGGTGGGCAGGAGTGAAGTTGGAAAGCTGGGCTGTGTGCACAGGCGTCCATCCAACCCTTCTGATGCTGGCCCTCCTGCCCAGCACACGTGGGGCTGTGTCATGCCCAGGAGTCACCGCCCCAGCCTGTAGGGTGATGTGGGCTGCATTGAAGCCACCAGCTGCATTTCTGGTCCTCTGGTTTGCCTTTCCCAAGGTGTCCTCAGAGCCACCAGCCTGCAAAGGCTTGGGAGGACAAAGAGAAGTTGGGGAAGGAGGAGGAAATCTCCTCTCACTGTACATACAGCCTAGAGATGCTGCTGTGGGAAGTCACAGTAGCTGTTGCTTCATTCCCAAGTTAAAAAAGAAAAAGAAGAAGAAAAAAAAAAAGATTGATTTGGTGTTTTCTTCAGAAAAGCTGTGATGTTAGCAACTACACAGGCAAAATAAAGGAAAACGGCACAACTTCCGATGGCTCGGGTGTTTTCCTCCCGCCAGCAGCTGACAGCTCCACTCTGCCTGTCATCTGCAAACAAGCTGAGTTACTCACCGTAACAACAGTTGGAGGAATCTGCTTTTTGTAGCCCAGAAATGGGTTTTGGCCTTTCCCTTTTTAGGTAATCTGTTTGGAATTTGTTGGTATTGGTGCTCAACAGTTGTTTAAGGCTGCTGGCAGCCCACTGGTGTTCACGGGATGAATCGGTGGTCTTGGGCCCTTTCCAGCTCCATGCATGGAGCATTGCTTTCCTGTGAGGCAAGGAAAAGGGTGCAGTCAGTGCTAAGAGGCAGAAAATTTAAAACTGATGAAAGGAAATGCTTTTCCACACAATTAGCCTTTGGGATTTGTTACCACATGGAGATGCTTGCACCAAGCGTTTAGCACGTCTTCGGGGGAGGAAAGGGTATCTGGGGATTTATATGGGAAACAGATTTTCCAAAGAAAAAGGTTCAAGCTCACATCAGGATTGTGAGGTCCAGAGCAGAAGTTTCAGCTTCAGTCTGAGCGATGTAGGATGTCTGTGGACTGCATCAAGGTCTTGAATTACAACCTGCAGTCCCAGCTGAGCATCACGACTACCAGTTACATTGGTAATCTGCTTTAATAATTGTTTTTCCTACCACAGGTTCACTCAGTAGCATGACCTTTCCAACGGAAGGCATTTCAGCAGCAGTACAGTTAACAATACCTTCCTCTTTGGGCCTGCACCAGCACCATGAGGCACTGGGTTTGATGGGTCTGTGTATGCATTTCTTAGAGGGTTCACAGAATCACAGAATGTTTTGGGTTGGAAGAAACCTTAAAGATCACCCAGTTCCAGCTCCCTGCCATGGGCAGGGACACCTCCCACAGACCAGGTTGCCCAAAGCCCCATCCAGCCTGGCCTTGAACACCTCCAGGGATGGGGCATCCACAGCTTCTCTGGGCAGCCTGTGCCAGTGCCTCACTGCGCTCATGGGAAAGAATTTCTACCTTATATCTAATCTACATCTTGACCTAATCTGCTCTGCTTTGGTTAAAGCCCATTACCCTTTGTCCTGAGGTGCCTGGTGGAGGCAAGGAGGCAGCTCCTGCCTTGGACCCCTCACAGATGGCCCATGTTGGTTAGATCTCTGGTTTGCACTTGTGCTGCTCAGGGAATGTTTCACTCTGCCTCCGTGGGTTTTTGTGAGACAGGTGTGTGTCGCCCTGGGGTGCTGTCCCTGTACATCACCAGAGGCGCAAAATAACCCAAAGCACCTGGTATGGAGCCTTCCTCAAAATGTCCACCCCTCAGGCAGGGTCAAAGCCCAGGAGGTTTTGTGTCTGAAGTAAGGTTTGCTGACAGGAAAGTCAAAGGCGAAGGATGAAGCAAGCTTGGTTCCTTTCTTATGGCCTCACAAGCTCTGGTCCCCTGAAGAGCCACCAGAGCTGGAGTTTCAGCGTGGTATTACCCACATGGCCTCCTCATGTCACCTTGTGTTGAAATTAGCATGGCATTTAGTGGTGGGGGGGTTCCTTTCTCTTTTGTTTTGAGAATGCCAGGACTTTTTTTAAAAAAATCAACAACAATAAAAATCCCCTTGGGTTTCCCAGCTCCCCCTGAAATGGCAAACCCTTCATCTAAAATCTTTTTTTTTTTTTTTTTCTACTCTTAGTTTAGAGCTCACCTGACAGCCTGCGTTTGCACCCAGGTGTTTCATTACACCAAATTTGTTCCAGTGCATTGCAACTGTTTCCGTACTTAAAATTAGGCAGTTTGATGAAAAGGGGGATTTTAGAGAAATCAGCAGGATCACTCGGGTGATCAGTGTGTGCTCCAACCTTCTGCTGGCCTCCACAAGAGCCCTCTCCTTCTTGGCATCATGCAGAACCACCCCAGACCTCCTCCTGTCCTTTCTTCCTCGATGCCAGCAATAGCAGTAACAGTAGATGAGGCTTTAGAAATGGTCTTTAACTGATGTTTGTCCTGTATTCTCTGGCAAAAGTAAGAGTTGGCCTATGTAATGAGTAATGAATAGGTGGTTAGAATAAAATAAAATAAAATAAAATAAAATAAAATAAAATAAAATAAAATAAAATAAAATAAAATAAAATAAAATAAAATAAATAATACTGTGCTTGTCTAAGTCTCAGTCTGCATTCATGCAAACTTTAAAACTGTATTGAGCAGTAATGCAGTTACACAGGCAAAAGGGAGAAGGTTTTGTCACTGCTTTGTCATTTACATGTACATTACACTTTCGTCCCTATGTGAATATTCTTTTCTTATCTTTTCAAAGCCTTGAAACACTTTCTGAGCCTCGAAACACATCTTGAACCGCTGCCGTTTGAGCAGGAGGAAGCTGTTTATCTCTCACTGATGACCCAAGAGCATCCTCTAGTGTGTATTTAAGGTAATACTTCATGTTCCCTGCCTGTTTGCCTTGCAAAAACAACAAAAATGCAAAGGGCCAAAACCGTTCTTGGAGTTCATGGTAAATGGCAATGCAAGATGTTAGCTGAGGAAGCAAAGGCAAACACACAGGGTAAGTGCTTGCTAACACCGAGGGCTGGCTTCAGGAGGAGTTAGCAACACCAGCAACCTTGTGGGGCCAAGCCTTGAGATGGTACGGTTGTGTAGCTCTCAGCTATAAAACACTGAGCATAATTAGGAGCCATCCACTTTATAATGGTGAATGTATTTAAGTGATTAGACGTTTTAAAAATGGAAGAGAAACATCTTAAAATGAGTTAAAATTCATGCTATGTACTTACAGGTTACAGTAATGTCTGTGAGGGGTGTGTTTTGACTATGAATGAATTTTGCTAATTAGAAAAGGTAAGGTAAACCACCTTTGAGGTTGTGGGATTCCTTCTTTTGCCATGAAAACCTACTTCACAATTTCGGTAACGTTAAGCAACTCTCCCGCACTGGGACATTTTTATTTTCATTGCACTGTGAAAAATGGTGCATAATGAAGAGTGCAGCTAAAGATTTTAAAGTAGCCATTACATGGCTATTATGTGTACCTATGCTATTATGGTATTATATGACACAATTCTAGTCTTCCTGTGCCTTATTTTTTCTCCTTTAAAGTGGAAAAAGGTTCATTTCCCTGCCTCAGAAGGGAATAAACCTATTAAGGGCTGATGAGTGCTCAGTGAAAAGATGATGGGGAGGTGTATAAATATTTCAGGTGGGCCAATAACAATACTGCCTTCCAAGGCCCGGACAGGAGAAATGATGCTATATATTCCTTTCCCACCCCACCGTGCCATAGCGTTTTGGCTTTCCTCAGCTAGAAAGCAACCCCTCTCCAGTGCTATCATGGATATCATTTATTCTGGCCAGCTCCTTTTGCAGAAAGTCTTCAGAAATCCTGACTCTGCATGTGTACCCGTGCACTGTGTCCATGAGATCTGGGTGTTTGTTTTGTAGACACTGCTTTCTGCTAAAAGGGTGCAGCAAAAAACACTGCTGAATGCTTCTGCAGCAAAGGAAGGCAGCACTCTGATTTGGAGAAGAGCAAATATTAGGGCAAATAATGCACAGCGTTTGTGCACGAACTTGAAACAAGTAGAGAGGAAGGGTGAGATCAGGACAGACACAGGTGAGATTAATCTCACCTCAGTGGGATGAAAGGCTTTGAAAGAAACTTTGAAGGGATGAGCAATTATTGCCATGGAATTAATAGAAAATGAGATAACATCACCCAAAGTCGGCCGTGCCAGCCTAACCTGTTAGCTCTCTTTGATAAGAAAACTGATCTTCTGGATAAGAGGTACAGCATCCACACATTGCCTGCCTGGTTTCCCAGAGCAGTTGATAAAGTGCCATTCAGGAAATTATGCATTAAGGTGGGAATTAGTAGGAGTGCTCTGGTGGGGTAAGGAACTGGTCAGGGCAAGGGGAGCAGCAGGGAAGGCGCTGGCAGTGGGAGAAAGCTGGTGGGGCTGTTCCTTCAGGAGGAGACTGGGGAACGGTTGTGGGTACGGGGAAAGCTGGAATATCTTAGTAGAGTGTGGATGGCAGGAGAAGAAGGAGATGAAATTCAGTTGCCCTGAGCTTGAACTTCTGCAGTAACAATGGAGCTTCTGTCACGAAACTGGTCCCTGACACTCGGGAAAGACTGAGAAGGAGAAGACCTGAGTGCCTCATCCAAGCGCAGGTCCAAGATCCACAACATGGCATGGCCCTGATGGTGGTGTGTTTGCTCTGAGGATGTAAGGATGGGGGTGTATTTCCAGTAAGTATAAGGAAGGATGAAAGCCACAGTATAGATGCTGGTGAGTCTTTGCCTGGGATACTTTGCTCTGTCTGGTCCTTTGTGTGAAAGGAAGGTCAGTGTAGGAGGATGCAATGAGAGAGGAGCACTTGAAGCTGGTGTGGCCACAAAAGGGAGCAGCCCTGCTATTGAAGACCTGTTCTGGACTAAAACAATTATATATATATATATAATTTTATTTTATTTTATTTTATTTTATTTTATTTTATTTTTTTTAATGTGTATTGTGAATTTGGCAATAGCACGGGCAAGGAGTATCCAAGGAGTATCCAGGGTGTGAAGCATCAGTAAGGAAGAGGAGAGATGAGTATTTCCAGTCTGTCATGGTGTATGCTCTTCCACCATCAACTCTTGAGCCGAAGAAATGCAAACTGGAGCTGCCAGGGTCTCTGACCACACTGTGGCATGAGGGCAGTGCACCAGGGAGACTGACGGGACTGGCTTCTTTCTTCACTGGTGGCAGCAGGACCAGCAGGGCCAGGCTGTCCCATGAGTAGTTTGGGCTGGGAATAAGACAGCTTCTAACTCTTGGGGCTGGAAAGGTGTCCTTGTAGGGATGAGTACAGGAAAGAGAAGCCTGGAGTAGTTTTCAAGATAGAGGCTGAGCTGTTTGTATGTGGGGTTTTGTGTTGTGGCTGCCTGAGGACAACAGAGAACCAGGCACAACCTGGGAGGTAGCTTTATAGTGCATGTAAAGAAGTCTATACTAAAAAAGTGAAATGGGGAAGGGAAAAGGAGCTGAAATTTGAGAGCATTTGTTTTTCAAGGGAGGAACATAAAATACTGAGCAGTAAGAAAAATGAATAAGGCAATTTTGAGTGACTGGTCTGAAAGGAACTGACCATCTGTGTATCCCACAGCAACTGTGACAGTCACAGGAGGGCTCACTTTAAGGCATTCCCTGCTCTTGTTTCACCTCTGTATTGCATCCTAGGTGTAATCATTCAGGTGAAGATGCAATTTCCACTTTCCTTTCTGCCTCTTTAATTATACTGGCATCCTATGAGACACAACTCCTCACCCATCTCTATCCTTCACAAAGGCAGAGTTCTCTGTATAAAAGAGATTGTGACAAGTCTTGTGTTTATTTTTTGGAAGAAAAGATGGCCAGGTGGGTATAAGCCGCCTTTATACTGGTGAACTGCATTACAATAAGTTTATTTAGTTTTCAAAAGAATAGAGTTCATATTCTCAAAGATTCTTTGTGGGTTTTGCTTCTTTGTTTGATTTAGCACACCCTAGAGAATACAAATACTTATGCATTTTTATTTGAAATTAGTAAATGTGGTGCTCATGTGCTGCCCTGTGCAGAATCAGTGTAAAAACAGCTGAAGAAATCACAGCAAAAGCAGAAACTTAGAAAGCATATTGTACACAAGGGAGTCTTAAAATCCCTTATTTCATTTAGGCACTGTCCAAATGATTTTCTAAATATGGATATCTCTCGATGTGATCAGATATATGGAGGAACAAGTTCACAGCCCATTACAAATCTTGGAGAGGACTGAAACCACAAACGTTGCGCTCGGTTGACATAATACCTTTTATAGGTGAGGTTGGCAGGGCTACTTCTAGCTTCCTCTCGTGGTGGTTTTGGGAGAACATGTACAGTTTTTTATAAGCAAACTTTTTGAATACGTTCAAGAGAACTGCTGGGCAAACATCATAGTTTTGAGCTTACTTCTTCCGCTGACTTGTGATTTAATCAGATCACAGAGCTAGGCACAGGATAAACGGGTTCAAGCCACACAGAGCTTGAAAACTAAACCAGAAATGTTCGTGTCACCAAGACCGCTCTATGTTTGCCTGTTCAAGCTGCTAGTTCAACTGCAGACTGAGCTAATGCACTCCTGCCTGCAGCTAGGGTTCTTCTGTGCATTGTAGGTAAATGTGAATATTGACCATGGACTTGCAGGGCTCATTGTCCACCTCCTGCCCCACTCCCGTGTACCCCGGTAACCCGCTGTAGTCCTGCCCCGGGAGCATGAGATAACTTTTGGCTTATACCAGCAGTAGTTTTGGTGAAGCAGTGTGGGCAGCAGGGGCATTGCAACCACCGTACGTCATGAGTGGCCACAGGTGGGGCCAAAGGATGTGTCACTGGCCCATTAAAATGCCTCTGAACAAATTCTTGATCAAGATTGCAGTGCTGCTGCATAACAGAGGGAAGGGGAGAGGTTGCTGGAGTTATTCATCCAACCCCATGGAAAATCTTGTAGCCCTGCTCTGCTTTCCACTGCTCCCTGCTGAGAGCAATAGTGCCTTAGGTGCCCAGCAAAACAGGCATCACATCGGGTGCTGATGCTACCTCTGCCTTTGCATCTCTGCCTTTTGTCTTTCTAACCAGGTTTTGCCATCCCCAGGCCTAGGCCGTTTGCCCCATGGCCAATGCAGCAGGGCGGGTGCTGGGGTCACTTCTGTGCCGCTCTTCACTCCTTGGCTTCTCTCATTTTTGTGGATTTCCATGCCACCTTCCAAACATCCACCCTGTCCTCCAAACTGAGTCTCCTAGCTATGACAGCTCCCTTCAGGTCCCAGATACCCAGAAGCTGCTTTTTTCCAGCAAAGGAGATTTGATTTACAAAGGCAATGGTTATGATCAGCGCAGGTGACTGCTGAACTGCTTTTAAGCCTCTCCTTTTCCCTAGAAGGCTTAGCAATCGCAAGATCCTTTGTATTCACCTCCCAGATTTGCTGAGCACAGCGATTGCAGTGGGAAGCTTTCCAGAGCCACATCGCCTCGTGTATGACTCAACTCAGGTGAATCATTAGCACCCTGCGCCAAGAAATCACAGTAATTGCACAGAGGCCTGCAGGAAAACTCAGCACAGGCTGATCTATAACCGCCTCCAAATACACTGAGCCCTTCAAATATAAATCTCCTAAATTCCCCCTATTTTCAAAGGTAACAGGGAGCCCACTGTACTCTGTACCCTACACATTTTGTGTCTCTTCAGTTCAATGCCGTGTGCTCAGCTGTGAAACCCCTTGCCACAGAGGCAAATGATAAAAATTATCCAGAGTCCAAGGAGACACCAGGCAAGTTTGAAACAGGAGAGAAACCTGTGGAGAGAGCATGCAGACGGTTTCTGAGCTGTGAATGGCTGGTCATACTGAGAAGAAGGACAGATTTTTTTATTATTTTTATTTTTTTTTTCTCTAGGCATTGACTTGAGCTGTGGCCAGAGCCATGCTGCTGCCTCACTGGCCTCTTCCTCTTGGGTCTCTTGCTCATCCTGCACTGACTCTGCTGCTTGTGGCTGCCTTTGGTGGTCCCTGGGTACCAAGAGCCTGCATAGTGTGGACCATACTGCAATGAGAGCTATGCAAAGGCTGGTGTACTGCCTGAAATGCATCTGGCAGTGCTAATTTTAGGTCTAAATTTAGGCTTTGTGTTCCCCTTCCAATAGCAAGGACTGCTGTTCAAACTGCTCTGCACATGGGGCGATGCACATCTGTGATAGACCAGGACACAGCATGCAAAAACTTTCCTCGGTCAAGTCAGCATGAGTTTAGCCCTTTGCTTGAACAAGAGAATTTTCTGGACATCACTTACAACTGTATTGCAAAGGAGCAGAGAGGCAAGAACCCAATGCAGCAGTCTGGAGTCAGCAAACCCTCGTTTTCAGCAGCAAATTTATGAATTTTCATGGTATCCATTAGTAGTAAGCTGCAGTTGCCTTGAGACAGATTTTTTGTTAATTAACCTTCTAAATATGCTCTTTTGTTCCTAACTGGTGAATGAATTTGGTGTTCAAAGCCTTTCCCACATGCCCCTACTTTTTCTTTTTCTCTCCCTTCCAGGTTAATGGCTGTGTAATCCTTGGTGGAGAGTAAAACAATTACCAGGAGGCAATGGTGCTAATTACACAGAGCAGAATAAATGCACACGGTCAGCCCCTCTGCTAATATAAATAGATTTCCAGGGATCTATTCTTACTGCATGAGGGTGTTCAAAGCCTCTCTTGCCTTTCTTCCTGCCTCAGAAGTGAAATTTGGAGCCTGAGTTCTCAGGGATGTGAAATCTCACCCTGTAAGGACGATAACATGTCAATGTTTACTTCCCAGCTTTCTATTTTTATGCTGTCCAGCAAAAGCCGTCAGAGCAGAGATGAAGCACTCGGCTGTGCTAAATATTCCCAGCATGACTGTTTTGATGACTGAAACCCATAATCCCAAACTCTGCGTCTCTTGCGCTCCCCTGGGTCCCTGAAGCTGCGTCAGGGCGCACGGTGCTGGGAGGTTTCCAGGAGGAAACCCATGAGAAGATGTCCCATCTCTGGAGAGCAGAGAGTGTGAGAGGGGGATCTGGGGGTGCTGCACACATGCCAAAGCCAGGCTGCAAGGGAACTGCTCAGACCGACTTGCTTCTGAGTCCAACAACATCACTTGTCATTTCTGCCCGAGCAGGGAGAGAGGTCCCAGGGCTGAGCTCCTGGCCTGGATTTCATATACCTGAGCTGCCATCTGGTTATACAGTGGTATTTTCCCATTTTAGGCCCAGGCCAGGCCAGTTGCAGAGGAGGCAGTGGTACAAACCAGCTTCAGTGAGCATTCCTGTGAACCATGACATCACAATTTTTTTAACTGGAGTCTATTTTACACAAGCTGCACAAAGCCCTCACCTTAGAAAATGAAGTTAAGTGGTGTTGGATACAGTATCAGAACCTGGCTACACTTCTGTTTCCTGGCAAGTCTTCACTGAGAGCTGTATTTTACTTAAGACTTGCCAATTAGTCAGTTCTTAATTCACTTACCTTGGACTTTTATGTTATTAGATATTGCCCTGATTTATAGTGAGAGGATTGCATGACTGAACAATCCAGAAAAGACAAATAGCTTGCATCTGTTTTGTTGCTGTTATCAACCAAACAAATAATTTAATGAAAAGGGAAAGTCAAATTTCTTTCAGAAGACTTTTTTTTTCCCCATAAACCACGATGGCCCATGCTATTCATGCTGATACTATTTGCTGATTTTTGTATTAGCATTTCATTACTTTGCCCAGAATTGCTAACTGGCTTAAAATTACTTAGTTGCCCTAGTTATTTTTTTAACGATTTATACAAATGCAGCATTTCTCCAGTCCTCTAAAATGTCTGCAGTCCTCCAGGATGAAGTGGGAGAGGGGCAGAGATCCTTAGATCCACTTTGGTTCAGCTGTAAGGGTGCCAGTTGCCTGGACCTGGTAAGGTAATAATATTTGTCTCCAGTAATGCTGTTTAATAGCCTCCTTGGTTACTAATGGGATGGAAAGTGCATTGTCCTCATGACATCAGTGCATGATTCTTCTCGTTTCCAAATTCAGAACAAAAATATTTACTGAGCACCTCGGTCCTCTTCACATCATCATCAACAATTTCCCCATTCCCATCTAGCAATGTTCATGTAAGCTAGAGCCAAATGCCAGCTTACTCCCTGTTCTGTCTGATGTACTTGTCACTGATTTAGGACCTGATTGTTCAAGACTGCAGCAGTATGAAATCCTAAAGGACCTTCGGGGATGAACTCAGCCTCCCCGGATGTCAGTGTCTGTGCTACTGGATGCCAAAATGCCTTCAGAGATTGCAAGGGGCAGTGACTGACACAGCGTATGGTCTGATGGATTTTGTTAAAGCTAAAGATGGCTTCAGTTCAAGTTTTAAATTAGTGTGAAAGGCGACAAAGTACTTTCCTTAAGCCAGTGGCATTCTTAAATTTATTTTACAACAGCGGGCATTTTTCATCTGGTATTTTTAAAAGCTGTTTTCTAGGCACCATCCATTCTGAGTGTTCCTAATGTAAAAAATTAACCAGCTGCAACATGGAGACGGAAGAAAATGGCTTAACTCTGATAACAGAGCCCAGAAATGGCACAGACTGCAAGCCTGCAGAGTGAGGCCGTGCCCAGTGGCCACTGACATCAGCGCTTCCGCAGGTAATGACTACGGCCTGTGGCCGGATCCTGTGATTAGGGCTCTGAAGGTACCGCCACCCATTCATGTGGGTGAGGTTACATCATGCTGGCTTCTCTCTTCCTGGACACTCCTGGCACTCGGAGGTTCATGTGCTGGGATTGCTGTATCTCTCCTCCTGTTCACTGCACACGCGGCTCCACGTCATATGAGGAATCATACAGTCGGTCTCACCCTCCAATTCCGTCCCTTTTTCTTTAACAAAAAACCAAAAAGCATCACTTTAAAGATAGGCTTTTGGGGTGTTGATTTTTGTTTTGGTTTGGTTTTGCTTTTTAGCAGGAAATGTCATCTCTTGGAAAGCTGTTGTGCCCATTTGTGTTTGCAAAGGCTGAGCTCTGGGGGAGAGGAAGCACAAACCACACTTCTGCCTGGCTTTTTGTCCTTCAGGGTAGAACAAAGAAACCTGGCAAATGAATGGCCAACACACTCATCAGAGTTCAAAATGCTTTCACCTATTAACTGGAAATGTCAAAAGTCCTTTTGTCCTGCCAGTCCACTGCTGCATTACTCTTTCTTCTGCCTTCAAGTATGTGCAGAAGATATTAGCATAAAGTTTGCTGAATTCACTGTGGAAGGGCACCGTGAGCTCTCTGTGCGGTTAACCTCAGCTCCTCTCCCTGTCCAGACGTGTTCCACGCGGTCAGCTTGCTGCTGAACAGCACATCCTGGGACCAGTCAGACTACACGCTGGAGAATTTCCTATTCATCCTCCTCTAATGTTAATAAAAGGACTTCTAGTAAATGTGATCATTGAAGTAAAAGACATGGCTTAATTTCTTTTTTTTGTGCTCAGCTATTACCAGCCATCAAAGAGAGAAATTATAAACACAGTCACCCTTAACTATATCACCATCTCTTGCTCATCCTATCTTTATTGCCTTTATTTTTTAAAGCTTAATGAGAAGTTATCTCCTGTTTCCCTAGGGTCTCAGAGGGATTTGATTTTCATCCTTTCCCGATATACATGAGCTTCTGTTGAGTGATGATTTGTATTGTAGGAGTGCTGAGAAGCACGGTGTGTAGTACAGTGTACAGGAGACAGTCCCTGACTCAAAATGCTTGCAGTCTACTTGGGCATCAGAGCGGACAGGAAAGAAAATAGCTGCAAAGTGGGACAACCCTCTTGTCCTGCCTGCTGTTGCCACCTCTCAGTCCTGTACAATACCCAGGGATACAGTCCTCAGCATCTTTCTTCCTCTCTTTTAATTTTCTTTCACTCCTGCTTTTTTTCCCTGACAGTCCAGTCTCAAAGTAGACCACTTGAACGACCTCTTCATGGCATCTCTGTGCTGTGTTGGCTCCTCTGCTCTCCACCACGTGTTTGAACAGATGCATATGCAAACCCGGGTATTGAGAACTGTCTGATGTTAAAATGCAGATTGGAAAAGATAACCCTTGAGAGTGAATGAGAACTTAAGACAGAATACAGTGCTAATGAATGCCTCTCTATTTAAATTCAACTCACAGCGAGTGGGCGGAAAGCTCTACTACATCTCCTTAAGATCCCAAGAGGAGAAATCTGGCCTACAGCAGCTAGTGGCAAGGCAAAACGTGGCTAGACGTGACTGAGATGGTGACGTGACATGGAGAAGGCTCTGCTCTCTGATGCAGTGGAGAAGATATTCTGCTTGTCCCAGTGCAGAAAGGGTGGCTACAGCTCCTTTAGAGAGATTTACTAGCATAATCCGTGCTCATCTCTTAGTAGTTGGCTGTTGGGCAGGTGTGCCTAGCAGTGATGGGTGTCCCAGTCGCTGTTTTATTTCCTAGAGGCACTGCTTGCTGGTGTTAGCTGCCTCCTCTTCTCCCTGGAACTCTGGAACTGGTGCCACAGAGAAACGTGAGCCAGTGAAAAAGAAGAAACCTGCACAAATCTACTCCAAGGAAAGGAGTAGTTTGGTTGATGGCTCTACCCACCTCTAAACCTCCTCTGAGAGCTTCTACACCTCCAATATGGTGAACTACAACAAGGCCCTGTGCAGTGGACAGATGCAGTAAGTTCAGAATTATTTCTTCTAAAGCTTTTCCTGCAGAAAATGCAGTGCATCCCCAAACACGCTGATACTAACAACGCCAGTGAGATGGTGCAGGTATCTCCCAGCAGCACCCATCCCATGTATTAGGTATTGAAAGGGCCCAGAATTTTATTCAACTCCAAAAATATTGCAGCCCAGTGAAACTTGGCAGAGGTGAGAGGTATTCTGGACAATTCAAACAAAGCTGCCTGTGTATGTAGAAACACACTTTTGCTTTATGTTCTGCAGATAACCAACACTGTGGTACCTCTGGTACTTGGTCAGATGTCAGTTTGCCTTCTTCAATCCATTAGCTCACCTACCCACAACATGTTTTCAGGAGCTAGCTTTGCCATCATGAAAATACCCTGGAACTTGCACTCTTGTGTCACCTAGGCTAGCTCAGGAGTGCTTAAATGGTACAACAACCTGTGCCCAGCTTACCTGAGTTTGTGTCAGTAGGAATCACTGTTTGCCTGAAACGGATGAAGGTAAAAAAGACAAAATCTTTGGTGAAAAGGACAGCCCTGAGCACGTGTGTGCAGTTAGCTAGCACGCATACTTTGCAGGGTTTTAAGATGATTTAATGAATGTGAAGCGCACAAGAGTTCACGCACCTGCTGACTAAAGAAGATTATTCCAAAGTATACTGACGCTTTTATGAATCCGTAAAAAAAAAAAAATTTGAAAATAATTACTTATGAAAGTAATGAATCTGCTACTCTTCCATCTTGAAAATGCTGCTTTGAAGGTCTCCTTCTGGTGACTTTCATTCTTCTGTGGTGCTGCTAATCCAACTGTTTCCCCCAAAGAAAAAAAAAAAATACTGCTCTGATGACTTCTTTTAAAATGCTTGGCAAGCACATAAATTTCCAGCTGATGGCTTGTATGCTATAAATAATTAAAGCTGCCCCCCCCCCGGTTGACCCTGTGGAAGCAGGCTGGCTCGTCCTGACACTCGATGACCTTTTCATCCATATTCACATTATTGTTCCACACCATTCTCAAGTGAAGGAAATGCAATGCTGAAGATCAATACAGCAAAATACAGTTTAAACTTCCACAGGACAGAAAATGGGTGAATCTCCAAGTAAATTATTCCCTGCAGGTCAGTAAATTAAGATCCTTCTTTCCCTGTAAGACCTTCACCTCTATAGTGGATGTTACTGTAGACATATCTTTCAGTTTAAAGGGAACTGTGATTTTTTAAAAACTATATCTGTTAAATATTTCATCAAAGCTTTCCATCTTACTGCTAAAAATTATTGTGCAATAGCACGCAACAAACCGAGAACACGGTTTCAAGCAGAACTGACATTTTCATTAAACATGAACGGTACAACCTAGTATCGGTCAGCAAAGCAAACACTTCTGGCTCTGGAGATGTTAAATAACAACGACTCCTCTAGAGATGCAGCGGTCTGTTGTAACCTAAATTCTCCCCTCTCTATTGGCCTTACAAGGCCAACAAGGAAAGTTCAACAATCTTGGTTTTCAGGTAAAATACATTAATTGGATAAAAATTTACAGGAATGGCTGCTTCTTTTTTTCATGAGGTCTCATTCATTCACCTGTTGCCTATTTTCCAAGTCTGGTTTTAACAAGACTCTTAGGCAAGGAAGAAATGTGTGCAGTTGATGAATCAGTGAGCTCCTGCTGAATGGCAATCTCATTTTTCCTTAAACTGATACTTAAATTCAAATCAGGGTTTTTATTCCCTTCATAAATATCAATCAAATCACCTCCATGAGCTAAATATTGAGAAGATTTTCCTACAAAGTCCTGAAATTTATCCCGTGGGAGAAGTTCCATGAAACATCTTCTGAACAAGAAACTCTCAGGACACAACAGTTTGGGATCGTCTACATGGAACACATTCTACCATGGGTGAGCTGCCAAAGTAAACCCCAGGTCTGCAAATGTGCAAGTGCACAAGTGGATTACTAGGGGAAAAGGAAGAAAAAGAAAAACAGAGGTGGTTACTGGAGCAAAACTGCTTACGAAAATATTGCATCTGCGGTATTCAACCAAATATTGCTGCCTTACCATTAAAATCATAACCTCAGAGGAATGGGGGAAGGAATTTGTTCATGGTTTGGAGGGCAAGGTACAGCCTTCTGGCCATGCATGCTGCATTGAGTTCTTCAGGCCACGTGAAATCACTTTTCTTTTCAAGTATGCTTACATCCTTTTTCATAAGAAATATGCACACACACGAATATTAATTGAACGAATAAGAGAAAAGAAACCGAAATGGATATGATCTCAAGCTGCCCATTGTTCCCATTCTCCCACACAGGAGTCCTCAAAACCCTGCTGCTTCTCTTATGAAACCAATCAACTTTCCCTGAGAAGTGATTTCTTTAAATGTGATATCGAAACAGCTCCGACTTGCCATAAGGTGATTCCTATTTAAGATGCCACACCACACAACCATGTATCACCTGACCCAATCTCATCAGACAGCACGACATCATCGTTGCTGAGCTGTTGCTAATTAAAAATGCCAAATATAAGATCACTTAAGCATATGCTTTAATTCTTTCAGGAAAGTTTTATACCACACAAATCCTAGATGAGACATTCTGACAGTGTTCACACTCCACTCTTTTATTGCACTGATATTTCTTCTTGCCCCCCCCTCAGAGTTATGAGGGTTGTAAATTGAATGTAGCTCTATGATTTAAGCTACATAATAAAAAGAAAATAATTTTTGCGGCATAGCAGGGGAATAAAACAGGATGACTGGAGAAGGCCATGCCGCACATTATGAAAAGAAGTGTTAACACATATAAGGTTTTATTTTAGTAAATTCCATAGTACTAAAATTAAATGTCATGTTGGTACTTGGGACTGTGTTGTGGGTGAAAAAAGACAGGAAAAACTCTCCATCTGCTATAAGGCAAGGAAGCCAAACTGAAGCCATTTTGAGCACTACTACTACGCTCCTGCTAAGAATCTGTCTCTGTAGCTCTTTAATAAATGGGTTAAAAATCCAAGTGTTGTACAAATCCACCTTTTAGAACCATTCAAATGAGGGGCATGTCCCAGTCAGACTGTATCTCTGCAAACGTTTATCCAAGTGAATAACTGTGCAGATGAATGGTCTTATTGTTTTTCAGTCGACTAGGCAGGATTGGGGCCTGTTGCTGGCTGTAGAGAAGAAGGGAATGTTGGCAAACAGCACAATCGATATATCTGGCAGAGCAAAGGATTGATACTCAGAGAGGAGGAGCAGATTTGCTTTGCTCTTGCTGATACAAATCACGATTCAGCAACATCGTTACGCCAGCGTAGCTAAAAGGAAGATAAACATCCATACCCTGACAAACACCCAGCAATTAAAAAATAAATCAACCAATAAGAAACGACAAAAAATCAAGGGAAAGATTTTTCAAAATGGCACTTGAAAAGCACATATCCAGAAGGTGGATGATTTGCATTTTATGGTGAGCCAGCTCCAGCTGATTACCCGGAATTAGTGATGAAAAGCTTTGGTCATAGGCCCTGTAGGAAAGGGGACTTTCTGTTGGCAGGCAATAGTGCTATTAGCTGCATCAGGGACACAGGTTCAGACCTGCAGTGTCCTCTTGCAAAAGTCCACAGATCCTTGCTGCTTGCCTTAAAAATCAACACGGGAATTCTGATCCAAAGGGAGAATGCTGCAAGCATGGGCCAGGAGCGCATCCAGCTCCCTGCAGCAGGGCCTGAAGAACTGGCCTTGCTGCAATTTCTGCTTTCTGGAAGAGAAAGACATCACAGGGAGGCAGGATCCATCCAAGTGAAGAAGGGGGTTAAGAAAGCCTGCATGACCTACTTGTGAACCTTTCCTGATGCATCTCAAAGTCAGTTAGTGAAGAGCAAATGGAATAATTCCGGGCAACAGCGCCTGATGTCTCTTTTTGGAGTGCCTTTGATGCAAAGCAGCCAGGAATTCACAAGCTGCACACGTGCCTGTGATTAAATGTGAATGCAGCTGCCTTTACCTGATTTCAGGCGGCGTGCGATGGGTTTCTGTGGCAGAGTTCCCCTATAAATCCTGTATATCTTTACTTACTTGCTACCCACCATATGAATTTCTAAGCAATATTTTTTTTTCTTTTTTCTTTCCCTTAGCTCCTGCACAGGGAAAGCTGCCATTCTGGGGGGGAAGCTGCACAGTGTATCTGGATCAGGCTGTGACCAGCCTGGAACAGAAACCTCTTCTGCAGCAAATTGCAGCAAGCTGCTTCGTGGTCGGGAACTCTGTCAAGTCTCTTTTACGTCAGAGTCTGGCAGAAAGAGCTTGATTTAATTCAGTTCCTCTGGGGATGGTAGGATCTTTGTTTTGAAGCAGAGAGCTGAAGTCGTCCTGGTTCATGATAGCTATGGGCTCAGGGTGTCAGACAAAAGGTGTATCAGTAAAGCAGATGATTTCTATCCAGATTCAAAAGCTGTGGATATAGAAATCTGGTTTTCCTACATGCCCATGACCTGCTGTTATTCTTCTGCCTGGACATTTTATCTCACCTTCACTCTCCTTGCTTACTGACCATATGAGCACTTTGGGACAGGGACTGGTCCTTACAATGTGCATCTGCACAGTGTACGGCACGATGAACCTCCTGTAACTGGGGTTGTGCAGGTTCACACAGCCAGGGGCATGTCCCTTGTAGTTGAAGGTGACAGCGCTACAGATGAAAATAGAGAAATTTGCATGATAAGCACCCTGTGTTGCAAACTTAGCACATGAGCTAGGTTGTGCTGCTGCTGCTCCCAACTTCTTGAGGTCCTTCCTGGGCCTTCCCTCCTCCCTGCGTGCCTGGGTGGCTGCCTCACTGCATGGAGCATCCTTGGTGTGCATGCCCTGAGGCAGTACTTGTTTCCCCAGTGAAACTGGAGGTGGACTGGACACAAGGATTAATGACGTTGTTTGCTAAAAGCACTGAAGCACAGGGGCAATTTAATTGTTGGGATATAGGTAACATCCCCCCTGCTTAAAGGACAGGGCTGAGAGCATGGTATTACTGCTGAATGGAGAACTTTAAAACAGCCACTACACCCAAATGAAAGCTACACCCAAATGAAAGCTGCTGGATTTTATGTTCAATGTGCAATTTAGCCCAGTCCTGCCCATGTGTAATGACTTGAGTATCCTCAATGCCTGCCATCATTTAACTTCACTCAATGCCTCCTCTGTATTTTCTCCTCTTCACCGTCTCTCTTTCATTCCTTTCTCCTTGAAACTCCCCTCTCAGTCAGTTATACTCTCATTTCTAAATCTCTTCTTCAAGTACATCTTTCCCAAGTTGTGTCTGTGCTAATCTGTCACACAGAGATAACCAGAGGTGGTTTAAAGACACTACTAGTATCATATTTTCCAAGGCAGTCATGTGTCTGGTCAGCCTTTGGTTTAAGCTAGATTAAACTAGAGCAGCCCGTGTGTTGCAAAGGTTGCCAACAGGGCTTGTTCTGATAGAAAAAAAAATAAAAATAAATAAAAAATAATAATAATTTAAAAAAGTGAAAATCAAAGTACAGCAGTGCAATGACATCTCTTTCCCACAGATACACACTCTGGGATGGGATTTAGAGACAACAGTGTGACACCAGGCTATTCTTCAACCCCTGCTGCCCATACACTACTTTGGGAGGTGTGAAGAAAAAAGAGAAGGAAAGACTGCCCTTATTAGCTTCTTTATTCCCTTTAGATCACTGGAATAAAATAAGGAGGCTGTAATGCAGCCTAACGTCTTGGCCTAACTGCACCTTGAATCAGGTCAGAAGACACGTGGTGCAAACAGGGACTATTTTTCTTCTCTATAAATAGTGAAGCACTGACTGCTCTGATAAATACACATATATAAGTGAATGGTAAAACCAAGCTTAAGCTAAAGCAATCACTAACCTTTTTATAGTAACTCATAACAAAGATTTGCCTAGATGGCAGGCTTGTATAAAGAAGTAAATTATCCTACTTCCTTCCAGCAGTATAGAGATATTCTACAGAGCAGACTCTCTAGATGTAGTTCTGAGAGATGTGAATTTTATTTATAAAAACCTAAACTATAGGTCAGTTAAATTGATAATAAAACATGACTCAACTACAGAATGAATTGGAAACTAGGGTGGAAGTCCATTTTTATTTATCAAGGTTTTAAACTACTTTATGCCAGTGGTCAACGCAAAAGCCTTTAAAATACCCCAGAAGTGAGCACCGGTCACCCTGTCCTCCTGACTGGCACCCCAGGGACGCGGTGTGCAGCAAGGGTGTGGTGCTCCTCTCCGAGGAGATAGCAAGAGCATTCCAATAAAACACAAATGCTGCAGTCTCAGCCAGCTTTTAAGCCTTTGAAGATAATCACACCTTGAAATTGCCCCGAGACATGATGTATTTGCCAGAGAAGAACTCAAATGTTGATTAAAGAAGGCAATAATACCAGTAATTAAATACTAATGAAGTCCCACTGCTCTTCAGAAAGAGGAGGGCAGGTTTTTTTACCCCCTTCTGGTTCTGCTCTTGCTCACTTTAATGATTCTGTGATTCTCCTTTGTCCTCCCTGGTTCTCAGGCCTTGCAGGGGATGGCCCTTCCTACTCGTATGTTCAGAGGACCAGTCCCACTGCCATCCCTGCTGTAGGCCAGGAGTAAGTCCATGGAGTGATGCTGATGTAGGACTGGCCTCAGTAATCAATGTACTGCACCTACGGTTTCTGTGTCATCAGACATTATCGAGGAAAACACTGAAGCCAAAATTCTAAAAGACAGCACTTAAGACATCTAGGGAAGCTCCTGCAGGTGACTGAGAAATGATATTCAGAAATAAACATGGAGCATATAAATGCAAAGACACCTTTTTCAGCTGGAAGATAAGCCTGGGGAAATATCACTGTGATCTTGCCATCTTTTTTATGTTTTTTTCTTAGCAGCCCGTGCCAGCTGGAGTCAGAGAGCTGGTGTGTAGCTGTTGCTGCCTCCAGTTCTAGTGAGAAAAGAGGTGGTTATAGCGCTTCACACTTGGTGCTCTTTAGTAATTTCCTAGTTACCTGCCCTACGCGAGGGCCTGAGGAAGGCATGCTGAGGACCTTTTCAACCTAAACCCGGCGGAGGATGTGGGAGAAAAGGCTGGTGATAGGAACCCAGTGATTGTGGGGGTAGTGACTCCTACCCTATGACCTGTTCAGCCTGGAAAGGCCGGTGACAACCACATCTGTGTCAGGGAGGTGTCACCAAGCCCCATTTGTGTTCCACGAACCCCTTTGAGAGCCTGAAATGAAGGGCACCATACAAGATCACGACGTTTATGTTGTTTTTACACTCAGACCACCACCCAGAAGCCCGCCAGGCTCTCAGGCTGACACCTGCTGCCTGGGGCTTCACAGGGTGATAAGATTTTGGGGCCAAAAGCGCCGAAACACCCCAAAAGCCTGTGGGGAAGAAAGGCTGGGGGCGAACGAGGCTTTATGAGGAGGCTGCGGGGGGCACCCAGGAGGGGTGGGGGCAGCGTGGGGAGCCCCGGGGGCAGCGTGAGGAGCCCGGGGGACCCTCGGGGACCCTTGGCGACCCTTGGGGACGGTCCTTGGGGGAAAATGGAGCAGGGCCGGGTGCCTTGGGGCCGCCTCCTGACGTCGGGAACCTGCCGTGCGCGGGGGCGGAGCGGGGCGGGCGGAGCCGGCTGGAGGGGCGAGGCGCCCGGCCTGCCGCCGCGCCGGGGCCCGAGCAGGTAGGGCGGCGGTGGGGACCGAGGGAGGGGGGGACCGTGGGGAAAGCCCCCCGGTGGGACCCCGGGCAGGCAGCGGGGAGCAGGGCGAGGCGGCTGCCCGCTGCCGGGAGGCCCCGGCCGCCTTTGCCCAGGTGCTTTGTTGGGGGGCGACCGCTCTTCGCTCCCCCCCTCCCCGTCCCCAAGCTCCGCAGCCCGGTGCTGCTGGGGGGGGGGGGGGGAGGAGGGCTGGGAGCCGCCTGCGGAGCGCAGTGCGGGAGCGGCCCCGCAGCCCCTCAGCCCTTTTCTTCTTCTTCTTCTTCCCTCCCTCAGGCCGAGACGGGAGGAGAAAATGCGAGATTGCGAGAGGAGGAGGAGGAGGAGGAGGAGAGCCAGCAGGGCTGCGCCCCGCGCCGCCGGCCCGTAGCAGCGCCAGCAGCCAGGTGTGGCCGCGGGGGGACGGGGGGAAGGGGTTCGTGGGCCAGGAGCCCCCCTCCCGTCCTGTGCAGCGCTTTATTTGCGGGTCTTTATTCCTGTGTTTTTCCCGGATCGCGTAGGGGGGGCGGTTATGGGGTTGTCTGCCTGCAGGTGGGGCTGAGCAGAAGGCTGGGAGCGCTCCTGGGGGGTTGCTGGGGGCTCAGCCCCGCTCCCGATGCCCCCCTCCGGGTCCTCTGAGGATGGGGGAGGCGGGAGCTGTGCTGGCAGCCCGGAAATGTTCTGGAAAAGATCTACGCTTTTGCCTTTTTTTTTTTTTTTTTTTTTTTTTGACTGTATTCAACCATTGGATTCAGCTGCTTACTTCGTTTCTGAGATAACGAGCCTTTTCTTAACCCCCTCCCCCCCCCCCCAATCCTACCCTGCTGTGGGTGTGCTTCCAGGGCTCCTACCTGTGGCAGGTCCGGGGCCGTGCCTCACCCCTGCTCCTTGCCACCACAAAATTTAACGTGAACACAGTGCAAGGAGCAGCACGGGGTCCCACGGCTCAGGAAAATTTGGGAACTCTAGCTATGCACTGCTATACTTACATATATCGTTAATAGCTCCCTCTGTGCCCCTTAATTTTATTTTATTTTTTCATGTTCAGGATGTGTAGAGATTAAGTGCCAAGCGCCAAAATGAGCGTGACTTCGTGGTTCTTGGTGAGCAGCACTGGCATTCGCCACCGGCTCCCTCGGGAGATGATATTTGTTGGCAGAGATGACTGTGAACTGATGCTCCAGGTAATGTGGCTTTTTTGTTACCCTATTCTGAAGATGTTCTAGATGTGAATGTAGTGCTGGGATCTGTAGAGATAGCTCATGCTTTCTTCAAATGACATCTTTTAAAACAAACTTCCTCTTTTATGTCAAGTCTGCGGTTCCCACAAAGGCTTCATATGTTCATGAAAGTGCAAGTGAGGTTTCTTCCGAAAAGCTATGTCATCAGATGGGCAGGAGCTGTGCTGGTGGGAGATTAATCAAATCGAACAGATTACCTATCTTGATGCTGCTGGAAGTATTAAACATAGACATACAATTCTGTCCTGATCTGCAAGTGATTAAACTACTGTTTTTTTTAGCATGTGATTTGGAGGTTAGCAGTGTTTTGTTTGCCTGTTTTTCCCTTTACTCTGTTTGATTACATTGTCAGTGCTTGTACCCCTCATTTATTTATTTTTGTGTGGTTGGTTGGTTTGTGTATGTATGTATGTATTTTTGTCATGGTAGGAAACCCTGATCTTTAGCAGAGTAATGCTGGCTCTTTTGGTGGGGTGGCCAAGGTGGTGTCCTCTTGCTTCCAAAGTAATTGTGTAATTGCCCACATAGTGGGCAAACTTGCAGCTTGCATTAGTGCTGTCCATACCAGGGTGTCTCACTGCTGGATGTAATCCAACGTTTCTGAAGTGTTGACTGTGGTCTGATGTTTGACAGAGTAATGTAATGGATGTCACTCCAAACAAATTGAACTGGAATTTTGCAAAGAGCTGACAAGAGCAGTTTAGCTCAGGACTTTATGGAAGCTTAGAATTCAATTAGTGTTTCTGCTAGATACATGTGTGAATACTTAAATGCCAAAAAAAAAAAAAAAGTTTTACTGCACCTACCTGCTCCCTATTTGCCTGTTTAGAAACATGTCAGAAGATTCTCTGGATCACCTAAGTGAACACTTATATTTTTGGAGAATTTTGAATATGTAATGATGAGTGATTTTAAAGTATCCAATAATATATTCTAAAAAAAAAAATGTTTTTGACTTTTGGAAAAGCATTCCAGTGTTATGTCATTTTGTTTTACATGGCACACACTGGCAAGAGGAGAGATGACACCAGGGGAGTTTTAGGTTGGATCTTAGGAAGAACTTCTTTACTGAAAGGGTTGTTAGACAATGGAACAGGCTGCCCAGGGAAGTGGTGGAGTCACCATCCCTGGAAGTCTTTAAAAGATGTTTAGATGTAGAGCTTAGGGATATGGTTTAGTGGGGACTGTTAGTGTTAGGTCAGAGGTTGGACTCGATGACCTTGAGGTCTCTTCCAACCTAGAAATTCTGTGATTCTGTGATCCATAAAGCCCACATGCCCATAGATGTCAACATTAGGAAGCTGCATGCACAATGGGGCCTTCCTCCCCTCTAGATTTCACTGCTAGTGTGGTAACAGCCATCTCCTAAATGCTTTGCTAATGTTCTTCCAGGCAGGCTGTGTTTGTAGCTATGGCAGGGATTTTATAAGATGTGTTAGCAGGAGGTCTGTTTGGGGGGGTAGGAGCTCTTATTGTACAAGCTGTACTTGGAAGACAGTTGGTTAAGGTGTTATCTGGCTGTAATAAAACATTAGTGTCCACAAAAGGAGAGCTTGCAGTGTTTGTACTGCTCTGTTAGCTAGAAATGAATGAAATGGCATTGCTGCAGTGCTAGGGTTTGAAGCATGCTCTGGTTCGACAGCAGGTTGTTTGTTTGGGTTTTCTCGTGAATTACGCTATCATTTATTTCATGTTCCTACATGTCTGGCTGGTGAGATATGTAATGGTGAGACATTAAAAATGTCCTAATATTTTCCGTCTGTGTTTGCTCAAAACCCCTGATTGCTGTATTCCCCTTCGACTTAAAGGGAGAAAATGCATACAGTGTTCTTGGTTTTTCTAAAATGGCCTGAGCTTTAGGGTGCCCAACTTAATATGTTTGGAAGGTACTTGAGGGTTTTTTCATGGTCAGGGTTCAGCACTGCGAGAATCCCAAGTCTGAAGTTGTGCACCTGAACATACAAGTGCCCAAGTATCAGTCATCATTAAAGTGCGTTGCTTATTCCTCTGGTTATTCAAGGGATTAATTGGGCAGTGTGGATTGTGAACCACTCCGTACCGTGTGGAGTGTTTCATGCTTCTTTGCAAGTCTCAGCTGGCTTCTCAGTGTTGCATGTGGACTGGCACCTGTGACGCTGTACATTTGTCATGCTCTTTTCTACAAGGTAAACAAATAGGGATTCCTGGAGGAGTCAGCAGTATCTCTGAGAGGGATGCAGTTGTACCTGGGGGCTTGTAGGTGGTGATGGCTCAAAACCTTAATTTTTCAGACTGAAGGCTCTGGATTGTTGGTAAAATCCAGCTGTTTCTTCTCAGGGGCTGAATTACACATGACCCTTTATTAGTATATCAGTTTATTGTCTCCAGTAATAAAGCTTTTTCTAAGATCACGCAAATGGTCTCATTTTGAACAGCACAGCGCATTATTTTCCTAGCCATTGGCTTATAAAGATGTTTGCCAGAGCTAACTTGGGCTGCAAATGATATGACTGTAGTAAGGCTCAGTGCAGAAGGGAGGCTGCAAGCACACACTTGATATCCAAGCAAAGTTGCGTGTGAGCAGATGGAGGATGAGATCTAAAAATAGATGTTTTTTTTGCTTCTGTGACTGTCCGTGTCACAAAATTGTTGTGCAGTCACAGTCATTTGTCTTGGGGAAAGATAAGGAGCAGGGAGGTTATCAGAGCAGATGGACAGAGCTCTGGGGGCAGTGTTTGTACCTGTAATACTCCTGCAGTGTTGACACTGAAACTGTGTGTTGTGTTCACTGCACAGTTAGTTTGTATATGTATATTTCAAGCTATTGGCATTTAATCCTCTCAAGTGCACAATTGGGAACAGACTGGCATTGTCTGGGGGGAGAACTGGATGACCTGGTCATTGTTTTTCATCTCTAAGATTATTTCTGCTTCGTGATTTCATTGTGATACAGTTTGCGGTCCCCTGTTGAGACCTTGTGTGTTAGTGCACATACATACAGCACAGAGATAAGCTGTCCTTGGCCTGGAGAGCTTGCAGTCTTGCATTTCACATTTTACAGTTCTAGGAGCGTCTTGTCTTTAGACATTTTCTTGGCTGCCTTGCCTGAAGGTATCAGATCCCTAAACAGGAAAAAATGTCTTTGTCACCGAACAATCAAGCCTTAGTTTCCCCTGTGTTTGCTTACTTCATACAGGTACTAGATTTGCTTTATGGTTAACAAAGAGGTTAAGAAAACCATAGTCTTCAAGCTTTTTAAGTAGGTTTGATAGTGGGGAAACAACCTGCCTTGTAATCCTCTATATCTACTAATAGGATTAGAAATATTTTAAATATTTTAACAGCATTGTAAAGCTCCTAGTACAAGAAAATGTAAGATTTACATTGGGTTTGAACATTAGGGCTTGGGAGACAATGCCGTGCAGTGCAGTTTGGTGTGTGCACAGTGTTAAACATAGCAAGGGCTCCATTCTGCCTTGTTTCTGATAACAGTACTTGATTCCCTTTGTACTCATTGGCTCCCTTCAGATAAGGCAACAGCAGGAGTGTGGACATCCAGACCTTCACTGATGTGCACTAGCGTGTTTTTATATGAAGCTTGATGGTGGTAGGAAATAGTTCTCTGAATGTGTTTACTTTTTTTTACTTTCCACCCAGGACTAAGATTTTATTTTTTTATTGTGTTGACACTGTAGAATGGAGTAACTTCCTCCCCCACCAACATTTTTCCTGGGAAACATAATTGCCATTTTTATCAGCTTTGATCACTTGCTTAATGCGATGGGTATTTACTCAGGGTACATAAACATTTTGCAGATTCCAAAATTTCACTTAACCATTAAAACCTTCTGCTCTGCCCCTAAACAGAGCATCTTTGAAATTTGTGCTATGTGTAAATATTTAACGAAAAGGAAAGCAACAGCATGATTTCCTTGTTTTTGTTTAAAGAGAGGGATATTTAATGGAAAAATTGAGAAAGCAAAATGTTTAACCAGTTCTCCCTCGACTGTTTCCCTCCCTGTAGGGCAGTGGCTTGGGCATGCCCTTGTCCTGCACTGTGGGTTCGTACACGTGAGTGTGAGTTACAGCAGAGGTAGGTGCAGATGGCCTGATGCTCTCTGGTTTAGGTGTGGCCTTCGTTCTGCCTGTCAGTTCAGACAGCTTGGCACTTCCTATTGTGAGCCTCCGCTTTCAGTTGCTTATAACTCTGTTAAACTCTCACTGGTTGAGAGGCGAGGTTATATTCCAGGTCTCTGTTTCAGGCAGCGTGCTCCGGAAGAGATCAGCTCCCTTCTGCAGTCTTCTAGGAGAACAAGACTGAGGAAAATGCTGTTCTTTTCATGTAAACTACTCAGAAGTATGTTTAACCCGTTCTTTGAAGTTCTGGTGCTGTAGGGCCGGGGGGTGACATTTTTCAGGAGGGAGCTCCCAGGTCAGAGGTGATTGATTAGTCTTCCGTCAAGGACCTAAATGCCTTTGGCTGTGTTCCAGACCTTTGAACACAGTTGAAGTTTGCGTGCAGGCAGCAGGGACTGATGAGAGGCTGTTGGTTTTGGTAACATCACATCTGGGAGTGGCGCTGGTGAGGGGATGGGTTGGAGGACAGAGCTGTCGTGGGTCGGGCAAGCAGGAGGTGGGTGCGAGGACACACAGGAGTGAAGTTTAGAAACAAGAACAGCTGTGCTGGATTAAATCAAGGTGCATCTACCTGATGTCCTGACTCACAGTGGTCAAAGCAGCTGTCGAGGAAAGCTGCTGGAGTACTTGCTCAACCTCCTACAAGGAGTGGTGGAAGTAGGGCACTCAGTGTGCGCCACTGCTGAACAGCATCTCCCTGGGGCCCCAAGTGGACTCGAGACTTGTTTTCATTCTGCTGTCAGCAAATAGCTGTGAAAGCTACTAGCCAAGCATCTGTCACTGGTCCATATGGGACGTCGCATGCTGCTTATGGTATCAATTAGCTCAAGTATGTTCAGCTCACGGGCCCCTACCACAAGTCCGTTTTGCTGGCAAGTTGAATAAACGGTCACTTGATACTGCTTGGATAGACGTTTTCCTCTTCTTTAGCTTGTTTTGGTAAAAAGCTAGGCAATTACAAGCATCCTGGGCACTGAAAGAACATTCCTACGGCTGCCAAGTCCGGTGTTTATGGCTGCAGAGCAGTGCGAGGGCCGCCCGTGTGATCCTGCTTCTGCCCCTGCGTACGCAGGCGTGGAGATGCGATCTGTCACCGTGTCAGTACCAGAGGTTTTCTACCACCCGAGATCTGTTCCCTGTTTAGTACTCAGGGTGTGTGGTGCACCCTGCGAACGACGCAGTGCGTTGTGAGCTCTGTGTGCGTGGGGCTGGCGGTCAAATTAGGGTTTTGTTGACCTGACATATCCTGCCTTCCCTGGGCTGTAGCTAATGACACGATGTCTCTGCAGTGTGGTTGGGTGAGTGTTTACATAAACAGGTGGGAGTAGATGTGGCGCAGTTTGCCTGTGCCAGCAGGAAGAAGGTGGCACGAAGTCGGGAGATGTTTTTCCTGATGCTTCCAGGTGAATTTGCTGCTGTGCAGCAGCCCTATCCCTCCCTTACTAAAATATTTTCTGCACTGGGAGCTCCCTGTAGCAGTGATGGGGGACCCCTGCTGCCTCCAGCCTCCCTCTCAGTGCAGGCACAGGGGTGGAGAGGGAAGCTGTAGTCAGGGCAGGGCCGTGCCCTGCTCGTGCTGTTCTGCTGCAGTTATCTGGAGGGTGTAAACCAGCACCTAAGCCAGTCCCTGGGCGTTAGAGCAATGATCCCAGGCCGTTCATTCATCAGGTGTCACAAGGGAAGTAAGTGTCTCGCAGGCAGGAGGGAAAGGACCTAGCCTTGGGAAGGCTCGGCTGTCGGGCAGGCAGCGCTTCCAGGTGCTTGGGCAGCAGCTTTGTGAGGATGCCCGTCCCGTATTTCCAGCCCTGGTGGTGTTTGCTTGTCTCTTCCCTCTCCTGTTGTTTTCTCCCAACGTGAAGCTGGTGGGAGGGCTACAGCTGGCGGAGGAAGCGTGGTGCAGGAGGCTGGGGGCACGGCAGGACTGGGAGGGGAGGTCAGTGCTGGGGGCAGCACAGGGACAGGAGGCTTTGGGACAGCAGCCAGGGACTGTGAGGGCTGGTGAGGAGCTGGAGGGAGGGTTTGGCCCTCCTGGGCATGGGCAGGGGTGAAAGGGACCCTGTCCATTTCGGGAGCTGACTTGTACTCCACGGCCTTGATCCTGGCAGCAGCACGGCTCAGCTGTGAGCATGCAGGCTGCTCTCCCACCAGAGGTGATGCTTGCACATTTCCCCTCTGCGGCGGTACACAATGAAGGGGAAGCTAGCCCATCTGCGGGCTGCCTGGTCCCTGCCTCTGGGGAGAACCTGCCCTTGGGTCATTTGAGCCTGTCTTCCACTGCTGGAAAGAGGAACGAGCAAGCAAAACCCCATTCTAGCCCAAAATAATGGGTTAAATTGTTATGAGGGCTATGCCAGCCTCCAAATCCCTGTGCCAAGCTGTGGGGATTAGAGTTTCATTTTCCCAGGGGATTTCTTTCTTTTGTTCGCTGCCTTATTTTTGCGTGAATACTCAGGCCCTGGTCCTGCCACGGATCTGCTTAGCGTGTCTGTGATCCTAACTGCAGCACAGCTGACAGCAGCAATCTGCAGCTCGGAAACTGCAACGTGAGGTCGGCTCCAGCATCGAGGTGGCTGCACGTGCTGGAGAGACGTCGGTGTGTGCTTGTGCAGAATCGTGCAGAAAGCAGCACGGGCCCCTGGAAGCAGTCAGTCTGCGAGGGCAGCTCATTGCAACCAGCCCGAGGCAGGACGGAGCGTTCACAGATCACCGCTGTTCTGGAAAAGCTCTGAAATGGCCAAGATGCTGAACTCTTACGAAATGCATCGTGGTGAAAGAGGGAGACCCAGTGGCTATCGCTGTCATGAAATATTACCCAGGGTTTTACTTTGGAGGAGCTAAAACCACGCTTGAGGCCAGCGCGTGAGGATATTTTGTTGTTGTTTGCTTTAAGTTGGCTCTGCGTGCCTTCCTCCCAAAGCGGGGCACTGGGAGAGGTTTGTATTTCCTTACTGGGACACTGGTGCGGAGCACATTACTGGCAGAAATGTAACCTGTTCAACGTGGAAAATATTCAAGCAAGTGTTTATTGCGTGCTGCCACCAGAATGCTGCAGCTATCTTGTGCCAGACGTGCACAACAGACTGCAGCTAGGAACAGGGAAACTGCTCTTGTTTGTTTATTTTATCTCCAGTACCATGATGCCTCACAGCGCTGGCAGGGCTGAGGTCCAAATCTCAACCCTGAGCAGTAGGTTTTTGCCCATGGTGATTCTGCTGGGGGAAAAAAACAGCATCTGTATCCACGTAGACAGCTGAGCTGCATCTGCTCCCCGACCCTGTGGGGAAACGCAGGCTGTCTTGCTGTATTTTTTCATCCTGCCTTCCTAAGCAGGTCTTGTTTCCCTGTGGATTATGCTTGCTGTCTCTCTGCAGCTCCTGGTTTCATCGTGTGTACCCTGCTGTATGTAGCAGACCCGTCCCCAAACACAAGGCAGTAAGTGATGTTCCCTTTGCAGCACACATAGCTGATGTGATATTTACTTCGTTGGAGACTCCTGCACCCTTCTCAAGCTGCTTTTGCTGTTGCAGTGCTAAGCAGGGCCTTTTGCCAATGTGATGTATGCAGTTGTGAGGATCAGAAGCAGGCTGCCTGGCTGCACGTCTCCCTGGGGGCCAATGCAGGCTGCTGGTACAGGTTTGGGGCTGGCAGACCAGGAGGTGCCATTCCTACCGAGGGTTTGGAGGCGCCTCCTGTTTAATGTCATCTTGGAGGAAAGTGTAACTGTAAAACACCTCCGTCTCCAGATACGTGCAGCATGTGCCCTTCGTCTACTAGGTATTTAAAACATGATGCACTGGAGGTAGTGCGAGGGAGAAGTGGGACAGCCTGATATTAGGAAGTGATTTGAATGTCTGGAAATGCAAGCCCTGGGTGAGTTTAGTGTAGAAACAAATCAGTGTCCGTGTTCTCCCCTCGGAGAAGCATAAATGTTGTTAATCAGAAGAGCACACGCTGTGTTTTCCTGAGAACTGTTTTCCTTTGATAACAAGCCTAGTGTTGGGATGTGGTGAGAGCGCTGCTGTTTGGGTCCGAGCAGAACCAGAATGAGTCTTGCCGTAGTTGAGGAGTGCTGCTCTCCCTGCTGCAAGTGCTTTTCTGGTGAAATGGAGCCACTGCTAGGGTGTGCTGGTTATTTTCTGCTTTTGACATTTGTGTATAGGCACTTCAGCTGTGTTATTTTTTTAATATATAAACACTTTATTGTTATCACACATTCATTTTGTGTTATTTTTGCCCGACTTGCACCAGCATTTTCTGTCCAAACATGTGGATCAGCGTTGCCTTTTGCTGTGGAGGCTGCGGCTGAGCACAAGCAAGGCTCGCTGCCTGGTGCAAAAGTGCTTTTGAACGAAGGAGTCCTCTTCTTCTTGGGATTCAGTCACCTTCACTGCAGCTTTTCAATTTGTAGCTGCATAAAATCCTCCCGGTGGAGTTACAGACCTCTGGCAGGTCTGCACCCGTGGACTGCTCTGTAACGTGCACAAACTCAGGTTTCCCAACTTGCTGTCCGTGATTTAAGGGTTCATTCACGGGAAACCTCTGCCTTTATTGACTAAGTGACTTCACCAGGTCTGTGCTCATGCCCTTGTCTGTTGGCAGCCTGGTGGCTGCTCAGGCTCTGTTTGGAAGTGGGGTTCAGGCATCCTGCTCCTCTCCGGGAACAAAAGCACCACCAGCCTCCGGGTGGCTGCTGCCGCTGCAGGGAAGAGCAGCTTCTTGCAGATGTGGCTGGTGTTGAACTAAACCACACCTTGGTGCTCGAGAGGGACCTTTGGCAAGTCTGCATCAAAATAAACGAGGTGCAATTTTAGTTATTTTAAGTTGAGTTTCCTTGGAGACAGGCCCTTAGGAACTCCCGCTGCAAGTGCTTGTGATGTTTGCTGTTTTAACATAAATAAAACTGAGAAAATTCATCTCCTCTCCAAAAAAAAGATGAGATTTCACGGAAGTATGATCTGTGTAACAGTTTGCCACGTTCCTAACACGCTCTTTAAAGAGATGCTAGGAGGTTTCAGGACCACGGCACAAATGCAGCGTATCATTTTACCTGCTTTTGCAAAGGGCAGTCTTGAACACAGCTGAAATTTGCTTGAAAGGTGGGAAATTTTGGCATGAATCAGTTCCTTTGGTGACCTCTGCTTTTATATAGGGGAATATTATGGTGCTAGAGTGTATCTCCGTACCTGTGGGATGACCCTTGTCTGGCTTGGGACCCCAGGGTAGTCAGCTGTTGTAAAATACAACAGTCCAAAGGCTGTGGTAACTTGCATCCGGGTCAGATCTAGGGCAAACTGAATTTTTAGGAGACAGCTGGTTCCCTGAAGTAAGCCTCTTGTTAAATGGCCTGCGGCTTGGTACGAGGTAAAATCTACAGCAGTTTTTTCTCTGTGCAAACTCTCTTTTTGGGGTGGAAGACCTTCTGACGTTGGAAGTGGACTAAAGGGATTGTTATGCCTTTAAATTCAGTTAACCTTTCAGTGAGTTTCTGAGGCATGCCTTAAAAAGCTAAAGCAAGCACTGCTGTACCTATTCAGCACTCCCTCCCATCCCACTGGGAACGGTGATTTCCAGGATTTGGGGTAGCTGAAGGACATGGCAATGCCCTGTGTCTGCATCCGTGCAGTGAAGGCAGCACCCCTGTGCGTTTTTGTCTGAGTCCTGCAGGATGTGATGTGGTTATAAACGTGCATCACTGGTGAAAGGGGGGATTTCTACCCGTGCTGTGGGTAGGAATGGTCTCCCCCCATCCCTGTTTTGTAGGTAAAGTGCAGGGAGCCCTCCTAGGAGCCCAGCCTTCTGGGACCTGACGTTTATTAGCTGTTGGGATATTACCAACCTGCTTCACATTGCCATGGGAAGAAGAAATTCCTGCTAATGCTTAATTGTTTGTCAGGAAAGACTTCTGTTTTCATCAAGGAATTCCCCTGTAAGAGTCTTTGCCCCTGCATGCCCGCGAGGAAGTATGTCATGGCTTACTGAGAGCGCTGCTGTGGAAACCTGCCTGTTTGTACCTGGGGAAAGGGAAGGACTTACCTTTCACTGAGAACTTCTTGGTTGATGCCCAGGACGAGGAGGATGCACGGGCTTAGCTTGGCTCGTCTCCCTGCTTTGGTAGCGTGCCCTACCCTTCCCTGGGCTGAGGTACCAGGGAGGTTTCAGCAACACATGCAGACGCTGATGGATTGAGTGAGTAGTGCCAGTGAGTGCTTCAAGCCAAGGTGCAGACAGTCCGGTGTCTTCATAGCTGTGACACTTATGCTGTGTTTCAAAACTGCTCAGAGGTTTTGATGTTTGTGCCTTGAAACGGTCTGACAGCACTTCTCCTGAAGTGTCATGCTCTGTTTTGAAGACAAGATGTATTTGGTGCATGTGCATCATGACAAAGCCATTGGGACCACATCAGTCCTGATCAGCGTCCTCAAAGTTAGCTTTAAATTTCATTTTTTTTCTAGTCACTTTCTCATCCCAAGTTAACTAACCTCTCTCCAAGCTGGAAAGCATTAGGGTTTAAGCCAACTCCAGCACACGGTCCTAGGAGCAGTATGCATCATGAACAAGTTTGGTTTGTAACTTAAGGAAACTGTATATATATTTTCCCCTTTGAAAGACAGGAAGAAATTCTCCCAAATAGAAAGTCCCTGGTGAGGAGGCCACCAGCTTCAGCCAGTGAAAATGGAGCTCTTCCCGTTCACGCAGGCTGAGATGATGCCCCCAGGCTTTCTATTTGACTGGTTTGGTTTTCAATGTGCATTGATATAACTTACTGAAATACTGGCATAGTCTTGACAGCTTTCCATGACTCTTTTTTTTTCATGTAAATAGTGTATTATCTTCAGTGAACTGTTTACACCAACCATGGAAGCGTTTACTGTGTGTTCTTCGGTTATTTATAGTAGCAATAATATTTAATCTTTCCTGCTTTTTCCCCTTTCTCCCCCTGCCTCCTATCAAGTTAGTTTCATGTCTAAATGCTGCTTTGATTAACAGTGTCTCTTCTGCCTGGCTGCTCTCACGCTCATTGTGCTTTCGTTGCCAGTCCCGCAGTGTGGATAAGCAGCACGCTGTGATCAACTACGACAAGGAGAAAGATGAGCACTGGGTGAAGGATCTCGGGAGCTTAAACGGCGTAAGTAGCAAACCTCCCTGCTGACAGAGGTGAACACGCGGCGTGCTGAGTCTGCAAGTACTTGTGCATATATTTTACTGCTAGACCCTTCTGGGGTCTCACTGCAGCCATTTGCATGAATCAAGCTGAAGGTACAAAACATTTGCAAGACCTGAGACAAAGATCACGCAACATCTTAGAAGAGGAAAGCTTTAGTCAATATTGCATTTTTTTTTCCCCTTTTCTTCTTGGTGCCCTTGCAGAGCTCTTCAGGGCTCACAAAAGCGTGGTGCCTCTTAAAAAAGGGCAAGAAATAAATTCAGTCTTGTTTGGGGGATGTTAACGTTAAACTGGTGAAGATTCTGGAGCAGCTGTTCAGTATGAGCAGGGTGACCTTTTAGCAATTCAGTTGTCGGTGTGTGGAGTGATTTATGGGATGATGAGCCTTTTAATTTCTTTGGGGAGAAACTATTTTAAACCTCCTCTTTCTGACAATAAAAATTGCTATTCCACCTGCCTTGATTTGTGTTAAGACTGGGGGATAATCTGAGTTTACCTGAGTCTTAACCCTTGCTGTGCTCCTGAAGGAGGCAGTAGTGTTAGGCAGCTTGGTGAAGCTTTGCCCACCTGAATTCTGTGGTTATTAAGTACACCATGATAGTTAAAACTATCCTAATGTCATAGCATGCCTCTTCTCAGCTGCTTTTACATACCAGTGAAGTTATTCCTCTTCTGAAACAGGCCTAAGCTAGATTCACGTAATTGTGTTCAGTGTTTGTGTGTTCACGGAATTTTACTGCCATCATTGTTTTGGGTTTAGAAACAGCAGCCCTCCATCATTGCAACCACAGAAACACTGGATAAACCCAGAAACTTGTACAAAAACACATGCTAAAGCAGG